>NC_056005.1:19488350-20114600 GCF_018446385.1 Zingiber officinale
TAAAATAATATTAAATTATTTTTTATTAATAATATTTAATTAATTTTTAACTAATTTAATTAATTTTTAGTTAAATTTATTTTCTGAGTGATCAGATTTTAACCATCTAAATTTACTGTTCCGAGTATAATAGCATATAAAGTGTAAAAGTGAGAAGGAAAAGTAGAGGATATTTTTGGAGTCAGGAGCATGCATGCAAGCAAGGGTTGAAGTCTCTGTAACCCCAATGAGCTTGACAAACATAGGCGTATGGTTAATCCGTAAGGAATATATATAGAATCGAAGAAGCTGGCACATTGGTGTATTCTTTTGACGCGAATGCTGACGAAGGTGAAGAAAACTAGGCAAGGTGAAGAAAACCTAATGGTCCTCTCTTTCTCATGGTGCCATGATTTTTGCCTCTTCAAATGTTCAATTGTTATTACTAGGACAGGTGCAGTGAAATTAAGTGAAGGATATAGGGCATCCCAAGGGAAAGATGGTTAGCTTTTGCTTTTAATATGGACTATGAAATGATCGCATCTTTTTTTCCTTATCTCACCGTCCACTGGTCAAGACACAGCCACATGAAGCACGGTGAAGGTTCTGTTTACCATCTGCTTCTGTATCAATGTCGAGAGGACCTGCGTTGTGTTTGCTTTATCATCTTTGCCAGAAGAGTGTATTTCAAGAAAGGAAAAAAATAATTATGAAATTTTTTCATCAGTTATTATTGAGATAAATTTAAAAGTACGAATAACTCTGTCAATTCGCAGCCAACGTTCCAAAAGGGGAAAAATATGCTTCCGTATCAATATCAAGAGTGTTGGCTCAGAATCGGTGAGTAGCAGCAGGATGCAGCGAACAAAAAATAAAACAATGAAAGAAGAAGTTGTCTCACTTCTGTTCTCAAAAGAAACACACAACACTAAAAAAAAACGCACAGTGAAAAAAACGTAAGAAAATCTTTACTGTTATGGAATATCAATTACAGCTTCGAGGGCCTCTTTAAATACACCACAAAACAAGACTTATTCCACTACTTATCCCATTAAAATAGGAATTAAAATAGGAAGACTAATTCAATGTTTATCCCATAGGAAAGGTTAAGATAGGAGAGATTAACGTGGCTAACTTAATTATGTCGAGGATTAAATTCTCACATTACCCTTCCTAATCCTGACATGACTCTAAGTCTCGGATGTCGAGTAATTGTCGCATAGTAGCTAACTTCACTCCTGGCAATGCTTTAGTTAAAACATCCGCTCGCTGTTCTCCGGTATTAACGAACTCAACCACAATTTGTCCCTTCTCAACACATTCTCTGATAAAGTGAAACCTTGTGTCTATATGCTTGCTTCGACCATGGAATACCGGATTCTTCATGAGTGATATAGCAGATTTGTTGTCAACAAACAAAGTTACTGGCTTTGGCTTTTCACCGGTTAATTCGCTAGTAAGACTCCTCAACCACAAAACATGACAGACCGCAGTTGTGGCTGCCATGAATTCTGCCAAACAAGATGAAAGCGCCACTGTCTTCTGCTTCTGTGAATTCCAGGACACCAAGCTTTCATTAAAATAGAAAGTCATTCCACTTGTACTTTTCCTCCCATCGAGATCACCGGCTAAATCACTGTCCGAGTAGCCGAATATACTAATTTCCGGGGGTCCCTTTATGTAAGCAAGTCCAAAATGGATTGTACCTTTCAAATACCTGAGAATCTGTTTGACCACTTTGTGATGCATGGTTGTAGCCCTTTCCATGTATCTGCTGCCATCCCGACAGGATATGACAAGTCTGGTCGTGTGTGTAGCAAATATCTCAGGCAACCAATGACGCGTCTGTACTCTGTGGCATCAACTGGAGTCCCTTCCAAGTCTTTATGCAGTTGTGTCTTGGGTTCCATCGGATGTTTTGTGGCATTACAATCTGCCATCTTGAATTGAGACAGAATTTTCTTAGCATAAGTTGATTGTCTAAGTAAAATTCGGCTCTTCTGTTGTTCCACTTCAATCCCTAAGTAGTAGGAGAGAAGACCCAAATCACTCATCTCAAATTCTGTCATCATTTGTTGCTTGAACTTGTTGATTCTTCCTGTGCTACTTCCTGTCACGATGAGATCGTCGACATACACTCCAACAAGTATACTTGCTTCTGCTTCACCTCTTGTATATACTGCATGTTCTTGAATACATTTTTTGAAGCCGAGCTCTACCAGACTCCTGTTCAGCCGCATGTTCCAAGATCGTGGAGCCTGCCGCAGTCTATAGAGGGCCTTGAATAACCTGTACACCTTATGTTTCTGATTTTGTACCTCAAACCCTTCCGGTTGAGAGACGTATATTTCTTCTTCTAACTCTCCGTTAAGGAATGCTGACTTCACATCTAGATGGTGTACCTCCCAGCTTCGATTCCCTGCAAGTGCAAGAATGACTCGAATAGTATCAAGTCTAGCGACCGGTGCAAATACCTCTTCAAAGTCGATGCCTTGTCTTTGTACATAGCCTTTAGCAACTAATCTTGCTTTATGCTTAACAACTTTCCCAGCTGAATCTTTCTTCAGTTTGTACACCCACTTTAGGCCAATAGGTTTGTGGCCTAATGGGAGCTCAGTTAGGGTCCAGGTCTTGTTCATCTCAATAGTTTCTAGTTCTTCCTTCATTGCTTCGTACCAGCAAGCCTCGGTTGCAGCCTCTTGGTAACAGGTTGGCTCTTCAGACATCATCAGCATTACCTCATTCTCTTCTTCATCAATACCAACCACTTCCTCAGTGTTGACATAGATATCAGCAATGGATCTAAAACGGACCGGTCCTTCATAAGACTCAAGTGAGTTTGTTATCGAAGGCGAGGAAGCTGTATGAGTGTTCGATGATGGTGTAGATGGACTTGACGCTGCTGGCGATGTTGTGACGTCTTCTGTTCTTGCCTCAATGTCTGCTACAACAATCACCTCGTCGGTGTCGAGTACATCCTCCACCATAAACTCCGGTAGGTTTTCTTCATGGTTAGCACCTGCAGTCCATGTCCATTCACTATTTTCTTGAAATACTACATCTCTACTTACTTGTAGCTTGCCATGCCTTGGATCAAATAGACGATGAGCTTTGCAGCCTTCCTCGACACCCAAGTATACCATAGGTGAACTTCTGTCGTCAAGTTTCTTCAGGTGAGGGGTTGTATTTTTCACGTATGCAACACAACCGAACACTTTCAAGTAGGCGAGATGTGTTTTCTCCCCACCAGGCTTCAAATGGGGTACGGTCTCCTAGTGCCTTAGTTGGGAGACGATTTAGCAGATAGACAGCATGCCTAACTGCCTCTCCCCAGAACCTTGCCGGCATATGTGTACCCTTGAGGAGAGATCTTGCCATGGCCATCACAGTGCGGTTACGGCGCTCCACAACGCCATTCTGTTGGGGTGTGTAGGGAGCCGTAAGGTGCCGCTCGATTCCTTCATTTTCACAGAATCGAGTGAACTTTGTGGATAGAAATTCACCACCACGGTCTGTCCGAAGTGTTTTGATCTTGTACTCAATCGTGTTCTCCGTCACGGACTTGAATTTCTTGAATGCTTGGAATGCATCTTTCTTTGCTGCCAATACAAATACCCACATCCATCTTGTACAATCATCAACAATCAACAGGAAATATTTGTTACCAGCCAGTGTACTTGGTGAAATTGGCCCGCAAATATCAGCATGGAGAAGTTCCAACGGCTTCGTCGCTCTAAAGTTAGCTTGGTGCGGGAATGACGACCTTCCATGTTTAGCGACCACACATACCTCGCAAAGCTTGTTCGGCTGAGGCAATAGTGGCACATCAACCGCCAACTTCTTCTCCCCCAACAGCTTCAAGTCATGGAAATTGACATGTCCAAGCCTTGCATGCCATAACCAGGTTGGATCTTCTAGGCTTGCTAGGAGACAGATTTGCTTGAATGTCTTCAAGGTTATCTTGTACAAGCGATTTTGCGTTCGCTTTACCAGCATCAAGAGCTTCCCGCTTCTATCAATTATCTTCATGGCATCTCCTTCCATGTGCACCTCGTTCCCAGTTTCTGTCAATTGACCAAGACTTATGATATTACTACAAAGTCTCGGAATGTAGTATACCTCGTGGAGAGCCTTCTGATCGCCGTTCTTGCATTCGAACACAACCGTTCCCTTGCCCATGATCTCAATGGTTGATCCATCGCCAAACCTCACCCTCCCGGTGATGGTTTCATCCAGCTTTTGAAATTTCTCACGATGGCCAGTCATGTGGTTGCTGGCACCATTGTCAAGGTACCAGACGCCCTTATCTTCTTTCTTAACGCCTCGGTACATCTCCGGTAGCAACCTCTCTTCACTGAGTAGAATGGTATCCTGCCGCTCACGCCTAGCGTCAGACTCCTCGTGGGACACAGTCATCATCAGTGCCGGCTCTTCATCGGTGGCACAAGTGAGGTGAGCCTCATCATCACGCCGCTTGTTGTAGCATTCGGACGCATAATGCCCCCATTTTCTCGCAATTGAAACATTTTATATGTCTCTTGTCTCGAGTGCCACTGTTGTTGCCGCTAGTCCCTCCTGCACTGTCTTGGCATTGCGTACCACGGCCACGACCGTGCCCTCGCCCACGTCCACGCCATTTGCCACGACTAGGGCTGCTGGACCCACGCCCCTTTCCTCCTGACGAAGTGTCCACGTTGCTCCCCTTCTGTCGCATTTGCCATTCGGCATGAGATAATAGGAGCTCACCTTCAGTGCCGTTGGTGTTGCTGCGTAGTCGTAGCGTTCGTTCTTCGTACGCCTTCAATCATCCTATAGCCTCCTCAAATGGTATAGACTCAAGGTCGTAGAATTGCTCAATACCAGCAACAATAGGAAAGAATTTATCAGGGACAGAATCGAGCAATTTTTTTACCAACGAGGAATCTTCAAGCGTGGCACCAAGGGTGGAGAACTTGCTGCTTAGGGCACTGAGTTTGCCAGCAAACTCATCAATCGTTTCGGTTTCTTTCATCCGGAGAGCGTCAAACTCGCTCTTCAATGTTTGTACACGTGCCTTCTTCACCCGATCACTACCAAGATACCTCGTCTTGAGGCTGTCCTAGACTTCCTTCGCCGTATTCTTTGTTGCGATCTGGAGAAGGATGTCTTCGGGGACACACTGCAGGATGTATGCACGTGCCTTTTTGTCCTTCTTTGCATCCACCTGGGCTCCTTCCGCTGGCTCCACCGCCTCCCAGACTCCCTGGGCATCAAGGATCGCCTCTGTCTTTATTGCCCACACAGTATAATTGTGAGGACTTAGCATCGGATAGGGAAATGGCACTCCGCCGTTCTCCTTTACTGGGATGCTCGACATTTTATGGAATCGTAGATTCTTGGATGTCTTATACTACCAACGCTCTGATACCAAGTGTTGGCTCAGAATCGGTGAGTAGTAGCAGGATGCAGCGAACAAAAAATAAAACAACGAAAGAAGAAGTTGCCTCACTTCTGTTTTCAAAAGAAACACACAGCACTAAAAAAAAACGTACAGTGAACAAAACGTAAGAAAATCTTTACTGTTATGGAATATCAATTACAGCTTCGAGGGCCTCTTTAAATACACCACAAAACAAGACTTATTCCACTACTTATCCCATTAAAATAGGAATTAAAATAGGAAGACTAATTCAATATTTATCCCATAGGAAAGACTAAGATAGGAGATATTAACGTGACTAACTTAATTATGTCGAGGATTAAATTCTCACAAAGGGAACCTGTGGAGTATTTGCTTTATCATCTATTTCAAAAGACTGTATTTTTCGAGAAAGGGAAAAAATATTTATGAAAGTTTTTCGTTAACTACTAGAATAAACTTGACTGATTAAAATAATAGTGGCATGCACAATTTGTGATTTCACCAAGCTAACCTAGGTTTTCCGAGCTTAATTTTTAAAATAATAATAATAATAATAAAAGGATTGTTTGACGCATGAGGCTCTTGTCAATATATATTTCGAGGAATAGTTTATTTTACATATTTTTATCTTATATTACAAGAGATTATTTATAAGAATCAAACTTGTAATCTTTAGACCGTCGGTTCGATGATTCTTGAAATGTCGATCTTAGTGAAAATAATTATAATTCACGATCTGCTGACCCAATTATACCGCATAAATTATATCTTTTAATTAATTATACACATCAGCACTCTTCTCAGTCATACACGCGTTAAATATTTTTTATCTATTGATTATTATTATTATTTTAATATTAAATAATAAAGTAATTAAGAGAGTTAAATAAAATTAAAAAATTAAAATTAAAATAATTTCACATCAAATAATACAACACAAATAAGTTATGATTAGCTTGGATAGAAATCTAGAATAGTCTTGAAAATAAATAGATTAAAAAATTAATTTAAAGAGAGGTGGGATAGTCTCACGTAAAAAAAAATTCATGACAAATATATTAAAAAAATAATTCAAATAGAAAAAAAAAAGTAGAACAAGCCAATTACAATTCAGACCCTAGTAACTGGGTTAATAGATCACTACAAAAAAACATAACTTTGGGGACAAAAGTTTGGAACGAAAATAATTCGTCCCAAAATTGGGACAAATTTAGGGTCGAAAATAAATTTCGACCCAAATAACCTACAAAACTTGCAACAAAAAAAATTCGTTTCAAGTTTGCAACATAAAAAAAATTCGTTGCTAAATTTGTCCCCAAATCAGGAACGAATTAAAAATTCGTCCCAAATTTAGGGACAAATCCTGGATTCGTCCCAGATTTGGGAACAAATCGAGAATTCGTCCCAAATTTTGGGACGAATCCAAGATTTGTCCCAAATTCTGGGACGAATCCAGGATTCGTCCCAAATCTGAAAATATTTTTAAATAAATAAAATCAAACACCTAAGGCCTAAATATGGACCTAGAGACATCAGAATTTGATAAAACAAGTTTCTATGCGTCCGTATCGTTGAGCTGATCCAAAATACGTCATAATCCATAATTTTTAATTAATATTTTAAGCGATTTGAATTTTTAACACCCAATTAGGTCAATTTGTGATTAAAAAATTCCAAAAATATATCTATTTGGTAAAAAATATTTTTATTGATAGATTTACGATCATGATAATGATACGATCACATAGAAACTTGTTTCATCAAATTCCGATGTCTCTAGGTATATATTTTTTAAAACATATATAGGTTAATACTAATAAAAAAGGTGTTTGTAGTGAATAATTGTAAATTAGTGTCCGAAAACGTAAATATGGACCTAGTGACATCGGAATTTGATGAAACAAGTTTCTATGCGTCCGTATCATTGAGCTGATCGTAAATACATCATCTTCCATAATTTTTAATTAATATTTTCAGCGATTTGAATTTTTAACACCCAATTAGGTCAATTTGGGATTAAAAAATTCCAAAAAATATATATATTTGGTAAAAAATATTTTTATTGATAGATTTACGATCAGGATAATGAAAAGAACACATAAAAACTTGTTTCATCAAATTTTGATGTCTCTAGGTATATATTTTTTAAAACATATATATGTTGATACTAACAAAAAAGGTGTTTGTAGTGAATAATTGTAAATTAGTGTCTGAAAACCTAAATATGGACATAGAGACATCGAAATTTGATGAAACAAGTTTCTATGCGTCCGTATCATTGAGCTGATCGTAAATACATCATCTTCCATAATTTTTAATTAATATTTTCAGCGATTTGAATTTTTAACTCCCAATTAGGTCAATTTGGGATTAAAAAATTCCAAAAATATATATATTTGGTAAAAATATTTTTATTGATAGATTTACGATCAGGATAATGATACGAACATATAGAAACTTGTTTCATCGAATTCCGATGTCTCTAGGTCCGTATTTAAGGCGTCCAAGTTTGTTTTTTTATTTTTTAATAAATAAAATTTTGGGACGAATCTCTGGATTCGTCCCAAAATTTGGGACGAATCCAGAGATTCGTCCCAAACTTTGGGACGAATTCCTGGATTCATCCCAAATTTTGGGACGAATCCAGGATTCGTCCCAAAACTGAAAATAATTTAAAATAAATAAAATCAAACACCTAAGGCCTAAATATGGACCTAGAGACATCGGAATTTGATGAAACAAGTTTCTATGCGTCCGTATCATTGAGCTGATCGTAAATACGTCATCATCAATAATTTTTAATTAATAGTTTTAGCGATTTGAATTTTTAACACCCAATTAGGTCAATTTGGGATTAAAAAATTCCAAAAATATATCTATTTTGTAAAAAATATTTTTATTGATAGATTTACGATCAGGATAATGATACGATCACATAGAAACTTGTTTCATCAAATTCCGATGTCTCTAGGTATATATTTTTTAAAACATATATACGTTGATACAAACAAAAAAGGTGTTTGTAGTGAATAATTGTAAATTAGTGTCCGAAAGCTTAAATATAGACCTAGAGACATCGGAATTTGATGAAACAAGTTTCTATGCATCCGTATCATTGAGCTGATCGTAAATACATCATCATCCATAATTTTTAATTAATATTTTAAGCGATTTGAATTTTTAACACCCAATTAGGTCAATTTGGGATTAAAAAATTCCAAAAATATATCTATTTGGTAAAAAATATTTTTATTGATAGATTTACGATCAGGATAGTGATACGATCACATAGAAACTTGTTTCATCAAATTCCGATGTCTCTAGGTATATATTTTTTAAAACATATATACGTTGATACAAACAAAAAAAGTGTTTGTAGTGAATAATTGTAAATTAGTGTCCGAAAGCTTAAATATAGACCTAGAGACATCGGAATTTGATGAAACAAGTTTCTATGTATCCGTATCATTGAGCTGATCGTAAATACATCATCTTCCATAATTTTTAATTAATATTTTCAGCGATTTAAATTTTTAACACCCAATTAGGTCAATTTGGGATTAAAAAATTCTAAAAATATATATATTTGGTAAAAAATATTTTTATTGATAGATTTACGATCAGGATAATGATATGAACACATAGAAACTTGTTTCATCAAATTCCGATGTCTCTAGGTCCGTATTTAAGGCGTCCAAGTTTGTTTTTTTATTTTTTAATAAATAAAATTTTGGGACGAATCTCTGGATTCGTCCCAAAATTTGGGACGAATCCAGAGATTCATCCCAAACTTTGGGACAAATTCCTGGATTCGTCCCAAATTTTGGGACGAATCCAGGATTCGTCCCAAATTTTGGGACGAATCCAGGATTCGTCCCAAAACTGAAAATAATTTTAAATAAATAAAATCAAACACCTAAGGCCTAAATATGGACCTAGAGACATCAGAATTTGATGAAACAAGTTTCTATGCGTCCGTATTATTGAGCTGATCGTAAATACATCATCATCCATAATTTTTAATTAATATTTTAAGCGATTTGAATTTTTAACACCCAATTAGGTCAATTTGTGATTAAAAAATTCCAACAATATATATATTTGGTAAAATAAAATTTTATTGATAGATTTATGATCAGGATAATGGTACAAGCACATAGAAACTTGTTTCATCAAATTCTGATGTTTCTAGGTCCGTATTTAAGGCATCCAAGTTTGATTTTTTATTTTTTAATAAATAAAATTTTGGGACGAATCTCTGGATTCGCCCCAAAATTTGGGACGAATCCAGAGATTCGTCCCAAACTTTGGGAGAAATTCTTGGATTCGTCCCAAATTTTGGGACGAATCCAGGATTCGTCCCAAAACTGAAAATAATTTTAAATTAATAAAATCAAACACCTAAGGCCTAAATATGGACCTAGAGACATCGGAATTTGATGAAACAAGTTTCTATGCATCCGTATCATTGAGCTGATCGTTAATACATCATCATCCATAATTTTTAATTAATATTTTAAGCGATTTGAATTTTTAACACCCAATTAGGTCAATTTGGGATTAAAAAATTCCAAAAATATATCTATTTGGTAAAAAATATTTTTATTGATAGATTTACGATCAGGATAATGATACGATCACATAGAAACTTGTTTCATCAAATTCCGATGTCTCTAGGTATATATTTTTTAAAACATATATACGTTGATACAAACAAAAAAGGTGTTTGTAGTGAATAATTGTAAATTAGTATCCGAAAGCTTAAATATAGACCTAGAGATATCGGAATTTGATGAAACGAGTTTCTATGCGTCCATATCATTGAGCTGATCATAAATACGTCATCATCCATAATTTTTAATTATTATTTTAAGCGATTTGAATTTTTAACACCAAATTAGGTCAATTTGGGATTAAAAAATTCCAAAAATATATCTATTTGGTAAAAAATATTTTTATTTGCAGATTTATGATCAGGATAATGATACGATCACATAGAAACTTGTTCCATCAAATTCCGATGTCTCTAGGTATATATTTTTTAAAACATATATACGTTGATACAAACAAAAAAGGTGTTTGTAGTGAATAATTGTAAATTAGTGTCCGAAAGCTTAAATATAGACCTAGAGACATCAGAATTTGATGAAACAAGTTTCTATGCGTCCGTATCATTGAGCTGATCGTAAATACATCATCTTCCATAATATTTAATTAATATTTTCAGCGATTTGAATTTTTAACACCCAATAAGGTCAATTTGGGATTAAAAAATTCCAAAAATATATACATTTGGTAAAAAATATTTTTATTGATAGATTTACGATCAGGATAATGATACGAACACATAGAAACTTGTTTCATCAAATTCCGATGTCTCTAGGTCCGTATTTAAGGCGTCCAAGTTTGTTTTTTTATTTTTTAATAAATAAAATTTTTGGACGAATCCAGGATTCATCCCAAAACTGAAAATAATTTTAAATTAATAAAATCAAACACCTAAAGCCTAAATATGGACTTAGAGACATCGGAATTTGATGAAACAAGTTTCTATGCGTCCGTATTATTGAGCTGATCGTAAATACATCATCATCCATAATTTTTAATTAATATTTTAAGCGATTTGAATTTTTAACACCCAATTAGGTCAATTTGTGATTTAAAAATTCCAACAATATATATATTTGGTAAAAAAAAATTTTATTGATAGATTTACGATCAGGATAATGGTACGAGCACATAGAAACTTGTTTCATCAAATTCCGATATTTCTAGGTCCGTATTTAAAGCGTCCAAGTTTGTTTTTTTATTTTTTAATAAATAAAATTTTGGGACGAATCCAGGATTCGTCCCAAAACTGAAAATAATTTTAAATAAATAAAATCAAACACCTAAGGCCTAAATATGGACCTAGAGACATCAGAATTTGATGAAACAAGTTTCTATGCATCCGTATCATTGAGCAGATCATAAATACGTCATCATCCATAATTTTTAATTAATATTTTAAGCGATTTGAATTTTTAACACCCAATTAGGTCAATTTGGGATTAAAAAATTCCAAAAATATATCTATTTGGTAAAAAATATTTTTATTGATAGATTTACGATCAGGATAATGATACGATCACATAGAAACTTGTTTCATCAAATTCCGATGTCTCTAGGTATATATTTTTTAAAACATATATAGGTTGATACTAACAAAAAAGGTGTTTGTAGTGAATAATTGTAAATTAGTGTCCGAAAGCTTAAATATGGACCTAGAGACATCGGAATTTGATGAAACAAGTTTCTATGCATCCGTATCATTGAGCTGATCGTAAATACATCATCTTCCATAATTTTTAATTAATATTTTCAGCGATTTGAATTTTTAACACCCAATTAGGTCAATTTGGGATTAAAAAAATTCCAAAAATATATATATTTGGTAAAAAATATTTTTATTAATAGATTTACGATCAGGATAATGATACGAATACATAGAAACTTGTTTCATCAAATTTCGATGTCTCTAGGTCCGTATTTAAGGCGTCCAAGTTTGTTTTTTTATTTTTTAATAAATAAAATTTTGGGACGAATCTCTGGATTCGTCCCAAACTTTGGGACAAATTCCTGGATTCGTCCCAAATTTTGGGATGAATCCAGGATTCGTCCCAAATTTTGGGACGAATCCAGGATTCGTCCCAAAACTGAAAATAATTTTAAATAAATAAAATCAAACACCTAAGGCCTAAATATGGACCTAGAGACATCGGAATTTGATGAAACAAGTTTCTATGCATCCGTATTATTGAGCTGATTGTAAATACATCATCATCCATAATTTTTAATTAATATTTTAAGTGATTTGAATTTTTAACACCCAATTAGGTCAATTTGGGATTAAAAAATTCCAAAAATATATCTATTAGGTAAAAAATATTTTTATTGATAGATTTACGATCAGGATAATGATATGATCACATAGAAACTTATTTCATCAAATTCCGATATCTCTAGGTATATATTTTTTAAAACATATATAGGTTGATACTAACAAAAAAGGTGTTTGTAGTGAATAATTGTAAATTAGTGTCCGAAAACTTAAATATGGACCTAGAGACATCGGAATTTGATTAAACAAGTTTCTATGCGTCCGTATCATTGAGGTGATCATAAATACATCATCTTCCATAATTTTTAATTAATATTTTAAGCGATTTGAATTTTTAACACCCAATTAGGTCAATTTGGGATTAAAAAATTCCAAAAATATATATATTTGGTAAAAAATATTTTTATTGATAGATTTACGATCAGGATAATGATACGAACACATAGAAACTTGTTTCATCAAATTCCGATGTCTCTAGGTCCGTATTTAAGGTGTCCAAGTTTGTTTTTTTATTTTTTAATAAATAAAATTTTGGGACGAATCTCTGGATTCGTTCCAAAATTTGGGACGAATCCAGAGATTCGTCCCAAACTTTGGGACGAATTCCTGGATTCGTCCCAAAATTTGGGACGAATCCAGGATTCGTCCCAAAACTGAAAATAATTTTAAATAAATAAAATCAAACACCTAAGGCCTAAATATGGACCTAGAGACATCGGAATTTGATGAAACAAGTTTCTATGCGTCCGTATCGTTGAGATGATCGTAAATACGTCTTCATCCATAATTTTTAATTAATATTTTAAGCGATTTGAATTTTTAACTCCCAATTAGGTTAATTTGGGATTAAAAAATTCCAAAAATATATCTATTTTGTAAAAAATATTTTTATTGATAGATTTACGATCAGGATAATGATACAAGCGCATAGAAACTTGTTTCATCAAATTCTGATGTCTCTAGGTCTGTATTTATTCATTTTGATTTTGTTCCTCTTTTATTTAAAAAAATTAAATTCTGGGACAAATTTCTGAATTCGTCCCAGATTTTGGGACGAATCCAGTATTTGTCCCAAAATTTGGGACAAATCCATGGATTCGTCCCAATTTTAGGGACGAAATTGGGAACAAAAAAGGTTTGTTCCTAAAAACCCTAGATCTAATCTTCTACCCGATTCTTTTTCCCCTCCCTCATTTCTTTCCTCTCTCTCCCCCGTTCCCCTTTCCAGCTGCGATTTCCAGGATTTCGGCTGCATCTCCGACCGGCGACGGCGTGATCTCCGACGATCGGCGGTGGAAGGTTTTCGTTTGGTAAGCCCTCTGCCCTCTGCTCTCTGATCTCTCTCTGTCGGCGTCGCGGGGCTGCTTGCCGGCGTGGGTTGTGTAACGGCCCAATTTTCCTCCTTACTACTACTCTGAGGGTGACCGCTACTGATTCTACTAACTACTGTACTACTTACTTTAAGACCAGAGATATTTTAAACTATTGGAAAACATATCGTATATCAGAACATGCCTCTCATTAGCAGCATAAAATTTCTTGATACATTTTTCTTTTTTTCATAAGACAAAAGAACTCCTACAGATTTAATCCTCACGGCAGAATAAAACTCCAGCAGTAGCATGTGAATACAGCATATTAGCATATCACTTCACCCTTCTAACAAAGGTTGCAAACTATAATCAATTAGGGATTCACGGCAGACCAAAAATTCAGCAGTAATAAAGAATGCTGAGCACACTACTTCACAGCAGATTGAAATCCCAGCAGTAACAAAAGGAATACCGACCATAGGAAATTGCTAGCTATTCATGTATACCACTTACTGTAATAAAAAAAAAGTCACTACAGCAGAAGTTAATCATGTTGCAGTGTTTCCATTAAAGCAAAACTCATATAGAATACTAACATGCACATACAGTACTGAGCTTATAACCACCGAACATCCCATGCAAATTTCTCAAGCTTGAATACCCCTACTGCTTACTACATCACTTAATATCTTGCATTCATTTCATTCTATATTTTAACAGCAAAGAAAAGAAATTAATTACATCTACTGCTCATTCATTTCAAACAAAAACCGAACACATGCTTTTCTTTCATACACTAACCCAGTTAGGATACCAGCATACGTATAAAAATTCTGCGTATTTAACAATCCGAATTAATTCCAGCAGATTTAGCATTTCAGCAGATTTGACATTCCAGCAATGATAAAGAAGTACTGAGTATATGAATTTACCAACTTATTGATTCTAACACACAAATGAAGCAATTTAAAACACAACTTAGCATTTCAGAATAATTCTCTTTTTGCAGAAAATAAAAGAACACTAGTAGGTATAACAATTCAGCAAGACTCCCAAGCTCCCATAAACAGCCACCACACACACACCATCAATGTCTCCTTGTCGCCTTCTTCTAGGCCACTTTAGCCTTTCCTTTATTTTTATCCATATCTGCAGTAGGAGGAAAAAGTAGTATCTATAAGCTAAAAGCTTAGTAAGTGCTTTCTACTCACAAAATCCGATACGGAATGCATAAGCATTAAAGAAAGCAGGGAAATACATGCTCAACATGAAAATAACAAATGGAACTACATCATGCATCTCTAAAGGAAACAACAATTTAATTTGCTAAAATTGGCAACTTTGATAAAAGAACTTGTTCTGTTTGTTTCCAAATTAATACTTGTATACTTTAAAAATAATATTCAACTTTACTTGGGCCCGGTACCACTTTGTGCGCCTTTCTTAATGAGAATTGAGGTAGCTAATCCCAAAACCATTAAGACACTTCTAGACCTTATGTCTAGGGGCAACTTGGAGCCCATCCCTTGGACCTTGTGTCCGGTACATGCCCTTTAAAAGTAAAATACTTTTCTTTATATACTTCTTTAATCACTTCTTCTAAATAAATGCCTTGGCATCTATTTAAGCACTTAGTGTGCCTTGATTCTAACTTCTGAAACTTAGGATCAGATTGTATCTTAATATTGCTTTACTTGTACTTCTCTCATTTATTCAACAAACAAGAGATTTTAAACTACATGGCACTGATATAAAATATTATCCAGTACATGTTCAAATAAACTCCACAATAATTAAAGAAAGAACAACTATATCACTGAAATATAACATGATATGTTCAAACCGAATTCAACAGCCAATAACAGAACTACATGGTCATAAATGGTAATCTTAGCTAAGCTCATAGCAGCAAAAGTTTCTACACATCAAGCTTGTAACAACTAACTTATTCATAAACCAACAATCTTTCATCATGCTGTAGCTTGAAGTAATTTGTATCTACTTAAACATGCTTGAATTGTGAGGTAAACACATCAAAAACCTGCTGTGATAAACAAAGGAAACATCAAGATTCTGTCCGTGTATTAAAAATAGCCAAAAGAACCTATCCCACATCTTAAACCGAATTGTAAAACAAGGGTTGCAATCAATTCCATACTCTAGAATGAAAAACTGCTCTTGTTCATTACACAATAACAAAACGCAAACGAAAACCCCGAAAGCTACTCCTACCGCAGGCGAGAAGCACTTACATCGGGTTCTTGGACTTACAACCGAAGGGAAATGCTTTAGGGTTTCGGTGAAGCTTCGATTCCACCTTTTTCCTTGTATTTCCCGAGCTCTCCTTGCCGGAATAGTCACCCACGGGTGGAGACCGGCCGGAAAACACCTCGCCGGCGTCGAGAGGAGGAAACCCTAGACTCGGCGGCGGTTTCGCCCGAGAGGAGAAGACGGCGTCGTCGGGAGAGAAAAGAGAGGAAAAGGATTTTTTTTTTAGGGCTCGGGAAGAAATTTACCTCCTTAAATAACCTGGGTTATTTTGGTTCCATCTATTACTTAAATATATTTGTTCCCCCACTTAGTTAACAAAACAAGCTCAGCTCGGTTGATTGGGCCGCTTACTGCTTGGGCCCGAGAAGCTGGGTTCGAATCCCAGCTCTTGCGCTTTGGTTTTTATTTTATTTTATTTTTTAAACTTTCTCCACTCGGTAAAAATACCAAACGGACTCAAAAAATTGCATAAAGATACTCTAAAAATTCCTAAAAATCTCTAGAATATTTTAAAAGCATTTTCAAATATTTTTGAAGATATTCAGAACTCAAAATAAGGAAAATTGGGTCGTTACAATTCCCCATACCTTATAAAAAGTTTGTCCTCGAACTTAGAATAGTTCTGGATATTTCTGCCTCATACTGTCCTCCCGCTCCCAAGTGACTTCCTCGTGTTCCTGGTTCTGCCAGACGACCTTCACTAGTGGTACTTCTTTGCTTCTTAGTCTCTTGACTGCTCTGTCCACTATCTGTGTAGGTCTACTCTCAAAACTAAGATCCGCTTGGATCTGCACTGACTGAGGCTCAATCACTTGACTAGGGTCATGGAGGCACTTCTTTAACATGGAGACATGAAACACATTGTGTATTGCTGACATGTCTGGTGGTAAGTCCAGTCTGTAAGCTACTTTCCCAATCCTGTCCGTAATCAGGTAAGGTCCTATATAGCGAGGACTTAATTTGCCCTTCTTGCCAAATCTCATCACTCCCTTCATAGGAGCAACTTTGAGAAAAACTGAATCTCCTACTTGAAATTCCAGTGGCCTACGGCGTGTGTCAGCATAGCTTTTCTGTCTACTCTGGGCAGTCTCAATTCTTTGTCTGATTTTCTGAATAGCCTGAGTGGTTTCTTCTATCAGCTCTGTCTGAATGCCCAGCTCCACTTCCATTTCCTTTCTTTCACCTGCTTCTTGCCAGCATATAGGTGATCTGCACTTCCTGCCATACAACGCCTCATATGGTGCCATCCTGATGGTGGCTTGGTAGCTGTTGTTGTAGGCAAACTCAGCTAAGCACAGATACTTGCACCAACTGCCTTTAAAATCTAGTGCACAAGCCCTGAGCATATCTTCTAGGATCTGATTTACTCGCTCTGTCTGTCCATCAGTCTGAGGATGGAAGGCTGTGCTGAACTTGAGCTTGGTGCCTAGTGCAGTCTGTACACACTCCCAAAAGTGAGAGGTGAAGCGCCCATCTCTATCAGAAATAATAGATTTGGGAACTCCGTGAAGTCTGATCACCTCTTTAACATACAGCTGTGCTAACTGCTCTATAGAGTGAGACACTTTGATGGCTAGAAAATGAGCAGACTTGGTCAATCTGTCCACTATCACCCATATCGCATCATATCCATTTGTGGTTCTTGGGAGACCTGTTATGAAGTCCATGGATATGTCTTCCCACTTCCACTCTGGTATTGGAAGAGGTTGTAAAACTCCTCTTGGTCTCTGGTGTTCTGCTTTGACTCTCCGACAGGCAGGTACTGACATATTTAGCTACATCTCTTTTGAGTCCAGACCACCAGAACTTCTGTTTCACGTCCTGATACATCTTGGTAGAACCAGGATGCATAGAATATGGCGTACTATGGGCCTCTTCTAAAATTCTCTTTCTCGGCTCTTCATCATTGGGAACACAAAGGCGATTTCCCTGATAAAGAATTCCACTGTCTGATACTCGAAATTCTGAATTTCCTTCTTCTTGTATTCCTTGCTTGATCTTTTGGATATCTGGATCTTCACTTTGCTTTTTCTGTATATCCTCAAGCAGGGTTGACTCTAGGGTCAATGCAGAAAGTTGCCCATAAATAATTTCAAGTCCGAAATCTGACAACTCCTTCTGTAGTGGCAGGGCTAATGATGATAAGGACATCAAGGATGCACTGGACTTTCTGCTTAGTGCATCTGCCACTTTATTAGCTTTACCTTGGTGGTAGAGGATTTCACAGTCATAATCTTTGACCAACTCTAGCCACCTACGCTATCTCATGTTTAAGTCCTTCTGAGTGAAGAAGTACTTAAGACTCTGATGATCTGTGAAGATTCTACACTGGACTCCATACAAATAGTGTCGCCAGAGTTTCAGTGCAAAGACCACAGCTGCCAGCTCAAGGTCATGAGTGGGGTAGTTCTTTTCGTAGTCTTTGAGTTGTCTGGAAGCATAAGCTACAACTTTTCCTTCCTGCATGAGTACAGCTCCTGAGCCCATCTTGGAAGCATCACTGTAGATGTCAAAACTCTTGTCATCCTCTGGAACAGTCAGTATAGGAGCACTGGTCAGTCTCCTCTTGAGTTCTTGAAAACTCTGCTCACATTTATCTAACCATTCAAACTTCTTGTCCTTCCTGGTGAGGGCTGTAAGTGGAGAGGCTATCCTGGAAAAGTCCTCCACAAATTTCCTGTGGTACCCAGCTAAACCAAGGAAGCTTCTGATCTCCCTGGCATTCTTGGGTCTCTTCCAGTTGCTGACCGCTTCTACTTTGGCTGGATCTACCTGAATGCCTTCTTTTGAAACAATGTCACCTAGAAATGCCACCTGCTCCAACCAGAACTCGCACTTTGAGAATTTAGCATAGAGCTGCTTTCGCTGAAGGTCTGCAGGACTATTCTCAAGTGCGTGTCATGCTCCTCTGGGGTTCTGGAATAGATTAGAATGTCGTCGATGAACACAATGACAAACTTGTCAAGGTATTCTCTGAACACTCTATTCATCAAGTCCATGAAGACTGCAGGTGCATTAGTCACGCCAAAAGGCATAACTACGAATTCATAGTGTCCATATCTGGTCCTGAAAGCAGTTCTGGGTATATCACTCTCCTTTACTTTTAACTGATGGTACCCAGAGCGCAGATCTATCTTAGAGAACACTGTTGCCCCTTTCAATTGATCAAATAAATCATCGATCCTGGGCAGTGGATACCTGTTCTTGATGGTCACTTGATTCAGAGCTCTATAATCTATGCACATCCGCATAGATCCATCCTTCTTCTTGACAAACAACACAGGAGCTCCCCATGGTGAGTGACTAGGGCGGATGAAGCCTTTGTCAAGCAGCTCCTGAAGTTGTTCTTGTAGCTCTTTCAACTCTGCTGGGGACATGCGGTATGGAGCTTTTGAAATTGAACTGGTTCCTGGTACCGATCCAATTTCAAACTCCGCTTCTCTGTTGGGAGGTAGTCCAGGTAGTTCTTCTGAAAATACCTTTGGATACTCACAGACTACCCGAACATCTTCCTGCTTGGGTCTTTCTTCTTATCTTTGTCCTTCCAATTCTGATTACTTGACTGGGGTCTCTATTTCCCCACTATCTTGTCTTATATTTTGACTGGCTTGTATTGCGTTTGTTGTGCCTTGTTGCTGTTCAGATAGTGCTCACTAATGCCCTGCAGACCAGCTTTTCACCAATCTATGGTCGGTGAGTTTCACTACTCACATTAGGTGTTATTTCTATTCTCAGCATTAGGAGCATCAGTCTGACTCGTTCTGTAACAACCACCCTTTCTTACCACTACTCTCTAAGGGAGATTGTTACCTAACTATAACTTCCCTCCTAGTGGCACTGACTCTATAATTAGAGTCAGGTAGATTTTATCACAGTTCAGAGGGATTCCCACCGAAAAATTCGACAGAGTCTCCCCTGTACCGGTGACCAAATCCACAATACATAAAAGATATACACAGCCACATGCGGCTGGATCACAATATTCTTCACAACCACGCATTAATAAATCATATTCTAATCAAGAACTAAACTAGCAATAAGAATTAAACTCAAAACTCTCAGAACAAAGCATAACAAGCTACAATGCACTTCAAAATCAAGCATAAACTCATGGTTTCATAATGGAAATAAGGAAAATGAACTAGACATAAACTCTAAATGAATAAATCTTGCTAGTCCCCTCTGGATCCCTCCATAGTTCAGCCACCACACACATCCATCATCACCACCACCCTGTCGCCTCCCTTCATATCTTAGCTTTTCCTTTATCTGCAGTAGGAGGAAAGAAAACAAGATCTATAAGCGAAAACGCTTAGTAAGTACTAATCTATCTCACAAAACTCGAAATGCATAAATGAAATGCATAAGTACTGAAACTGAAATACTAAAACTATCTGCATATGCTCATGGTATACAGAAAATGAACTAGATACAAATCATACTCAGTATCAAGCAGAATAACAAGAAACTAACTATGTAAACTTAGAATTAAAGAAACTAACCATTCTTATTTATTCTAAGCTTGGAACTTATTTCATCTCTTGTATCCTTGTGTTAGAAATTAATCTTTTAATTTCTATCTTTTACTTTCTCCTTCTTTCTTTCTTTCTTTCTTTACTTCTTTACTTCTTTACTTTTCTTTACTTTGGGTTTTCTTTTCTTGGGCCCAGGCCTAGTACCAACTCATGCGCGTTCCCTAATAGGTTGGGGTTGCGAGCCACCAATCCTGAAAGAGCAGACCTCGGTCTACCAGGGCCAAGACCTCGGAAATGGTCACCTGGATTTGTTTAACGACAAGCTCTTGGATGTCGGGTACTAGCCTCTTGTTTTACTTACTTGGTATCTTTCTTATTCTGATATTAAAAATGTCTTGGCATTTAATTAAGCTTTGGTGTGCTTTTAATCCTAAACCACTTCCAAAAGAAAATAGCTTCAGAAATTCTAAAACATGATAGTAGCATGGAAGGGAAACTAATTCCAGCAACCTAAATTATGGTAATTTAACTGAAATACACAGAAATAGCATGACAACAGCATAGAATTTCTACTCAGCAAGTTCTAAAGGAAATCATAGCATATTATTCTGCATATTACAGTAACTAGCTTGCATATTCAAAAGGGAAACTTAGCATGTCGAATTCTAAAGAATAGCTATCATAGAATGTCCTACACAGCAAGTTCTAAAGGAAAACATAGCATATTGTTCTGCATATTACGGTAACTAGCTTGCATATTCAAAAGGGAAACTTAGCATGTCGAATTCTAAAGAATAGCTATCATAGAATGTCTCTTAATGCAGAAATTCCAAAACATGCTAAATCCGAAATCTTATAAATCTCAAAGGATGTCTATATGCAACTCAGCAGAGGATCCATAACACAAAACCAACTTGGAGTTTGTCCTAAAGTTTTGGCACAGCTAAAGACCAAAAACAAGGAAGCAAACCCTTGACATAAAAATTCAGCATCCTAATGCTTTAGAGGAGGTTTGGCATAGTCACTGTCGCACAATTCAGGGGTCCGAACAGCCATCTTAAAACCCAAATCCATTCTCCCAATTCGGCACAACATGGAATACAATCCAGCCCTAGCATAAATCAAGTTCGGCACAAGGAAGCCCTAGTTAAAAAAAAAACTCAACAAGAACACCAAGCGTACGGAGCAACTCCTACCGCAGGTGAGTAGTACTTACCACGGTTTGCTTGCACTTACAACCGAAGGAGAGGAAGAGGCTTCTAGGGTTCTCGGCAGTGACTCCAAACTCGAGATTTGAACCCTTCCTCCGGTCCACGAGCTCTCTTCGACAAGGAGACTTCGAATCAGTGAAGAACCCACGGTGAGAAGTGCTCGCCGGCCGCCGAAGATGAAGCCTTAGCTTCGTTTTCGCCCGAGAGGGATCGCCGTCGCGAGAGGAAGAGAGGAAAGTTAGGTTTTCCCGAAAAGGTTTCGGGTTCTGGTAAAACACTTAAGCTTTCCTTTAAATCTAGGGTTTCCATTATAACTATACTTTATATCCAATTCTCTCCATATTAGGTTGACAAAGTCCGTGTAGCTCAGCTGGTTTGGGCCGGTTTTGCTTAAAGCCCAGCTCATGGGTTCGAGTCCCAGCCGCGCACTTTTATTCCCCTTTTATTCAAAACGCTCTAACTATAGCTTAAATATACTCCACCTCCTATATAATTAACAAAGCTTTTGTAGACCGGTTGGTTTGCTGCGCTTTGACTAAGTCGAGGCTCGCGGATTCGAGTCTCGGCTGCCACTATTTTCCTTCTTATTTATTCTTATTCCTAATTACTACTTATATACATATTGCTCCATATACAACTAACAAAAACTCGCTGGCTTAGTTGGTCAGGTCGGTTTTGGCTTGGGTCAGTCTGACCCGAGGTCCCGGGTTCAAACCTCACTTCCAACGCTTTTTGCCTAAACTTCTTTGGTTTTGTAGAAATGCTAAACGACCTCCAAAAATTACGCAAAAATACTCTAAAAATTTCTAAAAATCTCTAGAATATTTTAAAAGCATTTTCAAATATCTTTATGGACATTTGAAACTCAGAATAGGGAAAATTGGGTCGTTACAATCCCCCATACCTTATAAAAAGTTAGTCCTCGAACTTAGAATAGCTCTGGATACTTCTGTCTCATACTGTCCTCCCGCTCCCAAGTGATTTCCTCGTGCTTCTGGTTCTGCCAGACGACCTTCACTAGTGGTACTTTTTTGTTCCTCAATCTCTTGACTGCTCTGTCCACTATCTGTGTAGGTCTGCTCTCATAACTAAGATCCTCTTGGATCTGCATTGACTGAGGCTGAATCACTTGGCTCGGGTCATGGAGACACTTCCTCAGCATGGAGACATGAAATACATTGTGTATTGCTGACATGTCTTGTGGTAAGTCCAGCCTGTAAGCTACTTTCCCAATCCTCTCTATGATCAGGTAAGGTCCTACATAGCGAGGACTTAATTTGCCCTTCTTGCCAAATCTCATCACTCCCTTCATAGGAGCGACCTTGAGGAAAACTGAATCTCCTACTTGGAATTCCAATGGCCTACTGTGTGTCAAGATAACTCTTCATGCGCTGGGCGCCTCGATTCTCGTCGATTTTGGATTGCTTGAGTAGTCTCGTCTATCACCTCTGAATGCCTAGCTCTGCTTCCATCTCTTTTCTCTCTCCCGCTTCCAGCATATGGGTGATCTGCATTTCCGCCATAAAGTGCTTCGTAAGGTGCCATCTTGATGGTGGCTCGATAGCTATTGTTGTAAGCGAATTCAGCTAAACACAAATACTTGCACCAACTTCCCTTGAAATCTAGCGCACAAGCTCTGAGCATGTCTTCTAAAATTTGATTCACTCGCTCTGTCTGTCCATCAGTCTGCGGATGGAAAGCTGTGCTGAACTTGAGTTTGGTGCCTAGTGCATTCTGAACGCACTCCCAAAAATGTGAGGTGAAGCGCCCATCTCTATCAGAAACGATAGATTTAGGAACTCCATGAAGTCGACTACTTCTTTAACATATAGCTGGGCCAACTGCTCTATGGAGTGGGACACCTTGATGGCTAGGAAATGAGCAGACTTGGTCAATCGGTCTACTATTACCCATATCGCATCATATCCATTGGTGGTTCTTGGAAGACCTGTTATGAAGTCCATGGAAATGTCTTCCCATTTCCATTCTGGTATTGGAAGAGGCTGAAGAACTCCTCCTGGTCTCTGGTGTTCTGCTTTGACTCTCTGGCATGTCAAGCAGGTACTGACATACTTAGCTACATCTCTTTTGAGTCCTGACCACCAAAACCTCTGTTTCACATCTTGGTACATCTTGGAAGAACCAGAATGCATGGAATATGGTGTACTGTGAGCTTCCTCTAAGATCTTCTTTCTCAGTTCCTCATCATTGGGCACGCAAATGCGACTCCCCTGATAAAGAATTCCGCTATCTGTCACTCTAAACTCTGAGTTGTCTTCTTTCTGTATCCCTTGCTTGATCTTCTGGATGTCCGGATCTTCACTTTGCTTTCTCTGTATCTCCACAAGCAGTGTAGACTCTAAGGTCAATGTAGAGAGCCGTCCTTCGATAATTTCAAGCCCAAAATCTGACAACTCCTTCTGCGGTGGCTAGTGATGACAAGGACATCGGTGATGCACTAGATTTTCTGCTGAGTGCCACTTTGTTAGCTTTGCCTGGGTGGTAGAGAATTCACAGTCGTAATCTTTGACCAATTCCAGCCCTGCACTGTCTCATGTTTAAGTCCTTAGTGAAGAAGTACTTAAGACTACGATGATCTGTGAAAATTCTACTGGACTCCATACAAATAATGTCGCCGGAGTTTAAGTGCAAAAACACTGCCATTCGAGATCATGAGTAGGGTAGTTCTTCTCATAGTCTTTGAGTTGTCCGGAAGCATAAGCTATGACCTTTCCTTCTTGCATGAGTACCGCTCCTAAACCCATCTTGGAAGCACCGTAGATGTCGAAACTCTTGTCGCTCTGTGGAGCAGTCGAATGGGCACTGATCAGTCTCTTCTTTAGCTCTTGGAAGCTCTGCTCACATTTATCGACCATTCGAATCTCTTGTTCTTTCCGGTGAGGGCTGTTAGGAGAAGCTATCCTGGAAAAATCCTCCACGAACTTCCTGTAGTACCCCGCTAGACCAAGGAAGCTTCGACTCTCCGACGTTCTTGGGTCTACTCCAGTTGTTGACCGCTTCCACTTTGGTTGGATCCACTTGAATACCTTCTTTGGAAATAATGTGACCTAAAAACGCCACCGATTTAACCGGAACTCGCACTTTGAGAATTTAGCATAAAGTCGCTGAAGAGTCTGCAGTACTATCCTCAAGTGCGTGTCATGCTCCTCTGGGGTCCTTGAATAGACCAGAATGTCATCGATGAATACAATGACAAATTTGTCAAGATATTCTCTGAACACTCTGTTCATTAGGTCCATGAAGACCGCAGGTGCATTGGTCACTCCAAATGGCATAACTACAAACTCGTAGTGTCCATATCTGGTTCTGAATGCCGTTCTGGGTATATCTCTTTCTTTCACCTTCAGCTGATGGTACCCAGAGCGCAAGTCTATCTTTGAGAACACCGTCGCTCCTCTTAACTGATCAAATAAGTCATCGATCCTGGGAAGGGGGTACTTGTTCTTGATTGTCACTTGATTCAAAGCTCTGTAGTCTATGCACATCCGCATTGTCCCATCTTTCTTCTTGACAAACAACACAGGAGCTCCCCAGGGTGAGTGACTAGGGCGAATGAAGCCTTTGTCCAGTAACTCCTGTAGTTGCTCTTGTAACTCCTTCAGCTCTGCTGGAGACATGCGATACGGAGCTTTCGAAATTGGACCGGTTCCAGGAACCAATTCAATCTCAAATTCCACCTCTCTGTTGGGAGGTAGTCCAGGTAGCTCTTCTGGAAATCTCAAAGGATGTCTATATGCAACTCAGCAGAGGATCCATAACACAAAACCAACTTGGAGTTTGTCCTAAAGTTTTGGCACAGCTAAAGACCAAAAACAAGGAAGCAAACCCTTGACATAAAAATTCAGCATCCTAATGCTTTAGAGGAGGTTTGGCATAGTCACTGTCGCACAATTCAGGGGTCCGAACAGCCATCTTAAAACCCAAATCCATTCTCCCAATTCGGCACAACATGGAATACAATCCAGCCCTAGCATAAATCAAGTTCGGCACAAGGAAGCCCTAGTTAAAAAAAAAACTCAACAAGAACACCAAGCGTACGGAGCAACTCCTACCGCAGGTGAGTAGTACTTACCACGGTTTGCTTGCACTTACAACCGAAGGAGAGGAAGAGGCTTCTAGGGTTCTCGGCAGTGACTCCAAACTCGAGATTTGAACCCTTCCTCCGGTCCACGAGCTCTCTTCGACAAGGAGACTTCGAATCAGTGAAGAACCCACGGTGAGAAGTGCTCGCCGGCCGCCGAAGATGAAGCCTTAGCTTCGTTTTCGCCCGAGAGGGATCGCCGTCGCGAGAGGAAGAGAGGAAAGTTAGGTTTTCCCGAAAAGGTTTCGGGTTCTGGTAAAACACTTAAGCTTTCCTTTAAATCTAGGGTTTCCATTATAACTATACTTTATATCCAATTCTCTCCATATTAGGTTGACAAAGTCCGTGTAGCTCAGCTGGTTTGGGCCGGTTTTGCTTAAAGCCCAGCTCATGGGTTCGAGTCCCAGCCGCGCACTTTTATTCCCCTTTTATTCAAAACGCTCTAACTATAGCTTAAATATACTCCACCTCCTATATAATTAACAAAGCTTTTGTAGACCGGTTGGTTTGCTGCGCTTTGACTAAGTCGAGGCTCGCGGATTCGAGTCTCGGCTGCCACTATTTTCCTTCTTATTTATTCTTATTCCTAATTACTACTTATATACATATTGCTCCATATACAACTAACAAAAACTCGCTGGCTTAGTTGGTCAGGTCGGTTTTGGCTTGGGTCAGTCTGACCCGAGGTCCCGGGTTCAAACCTCACTTCCAACGCTTTTTGCCTAAACTTCTTTGGTTTTGTAGAAATGCTAAACGACCTCCAAAAATTACGCAAAAATACTCTAAAAATTTCTAAAAATCTCTAGAATATTTTAAAAGCATTTTCAAATATCTTTATGGACATTTGAAACTCAGAATAGGGAAAATTGGGTCGTTACACGTTCTTTCACTGTACTTACTAACTCTAGGCAAAGGTGGGCTAGCCTATTAAATCTTTTAACCGCTTCTTCTACTGGTAGGTCACCTGGTCTAAATTCTATAACCTCCTCATAATGTTTATTGGTGATCCGTTGACGGAAGAACTCTTAGTAAAACTGTATCTCAAAGTCAACCCAGCTCATCTGGTTGACTGTTCTCTTACTCTTAACTCGCTCCCACTACATACAAGCATCTCCAGATAGGCAGAAAGAGGCACACTTAATGGTATTGACCTTCTCGACTTCTGGTCAGTCAAGAAGCTCCATTGTGCTCTCAAATGTCTTGAACCAAGCCTGAGCATCCCAGGGCTCAGTCGTGCCTGAGAACCTTCTGGCTTCAGCTTCAGCCACTGGATGAGATATGCTTCTTGTCTTTTAGATGTTGTGGCGACTTCCAGGGCAGCTGATGGGATTTTAGTCACCTCTGGGGTCTCCACATTAATGGTTGGGGAAGTGGGAGGAGCTGGCTTTTGATTGGCCATTAGATTAGCAATCACTTGCTACTGCTCGCTACTTGTCTCTGAAGTTGAGCAACAACTTCAGAGAGAATAGGCCTAGGGGTTCTGGGCTCTTCGTTCTTCTAACTCGGTCCTCGGTATGAACGATACGGGGACGTCCTCTTCTTGACATCTAATTATGTAGAGGAAAAGGCTTGATAGCTTCTCTAACCCTTCTAATCATACTTATATATGAATATAGAAAAGGAAAACAAAATCTTCTATCTTACTTAAGCACTCATAAGCAATTACTCAGTACTGCAGTTAATAATAAGGAAAGCAATAAAGAAAGAACTTAAATACTTTCTTACTTGAAGACGGCAAGGATGGTGCTGATGTGTGATGCTGGAGAATGGGAACTGCTCTGATACCAACTGTAACGACCACCCTTCTTACTACTACTACTACTCTCTAAGAGTGACTTACCTATCTACTACTCTACTTAACCGGTTTATTAAAAATCTCTAGGAAAACTCTACCGAAAAATTTCGGCAGAGTCTCCCCTGTACCGGTGACCCCAAACTGGGATACAAACACTATATACACAGCCACAGGCGGCTGGAACATATTTTTCACAACCACGCAGAAATAATAACACGACACTAAAAGAAACTATTCTAGCAATAGAAAACTATATAGCTCCAACAATAGGAAATAACTCAACTAACAATGCGGAATAGACTCAATTAATCAACATAGACAAAGGAAACAACTAATACAATCTCTATCAACTTAATAACTGAAAGAAAACTCAAAAGGAGTCTTGACAGTTTCCTTAGCAAACTCATGATCTCTCCATAGTCCTGGCATCACACACCGTTACAGCATCTCCTCGTCGCCTTCCTTCTTATACTTTAGCTTTCCTTTTCCTTTATCTGCAGTAGGAGGAAAGTAGTATCTATAAGCAAAATGCTTAGTGAGAGCTATCTAACTCACAAAATCACGATATGCATGTATATAAATAAAAACATGCTAAAACTGAATGCTAACATGTAAAGATACTCATGCTCATAAATAGCAAAGGAATCAACTAACTGAAAAGCTAACATGTATAGCTAAACATGCTCATCAACTAGCAAATCAATAACATGTAAGAAAACTAAACATGTAAAAGCTGCTAGCATAAAAGGAAGCTAAACTTACTGATCTTTAAAACAAAGTGAAACTTGTTTTACTTGTTCTAAGCTGATTCTTTTATTTCACTTGCTTAAAACTCATTCTTTAGTACTTTTATTCTTATGAAAAACTTTTTTTTTTTTGTTCATAAACTTATACTTTTAATACTTGAAAATAATAATCAACTTCTTTCGGGCCCGGCATTGTACCACTTTGCGCGCATTCTTAGTAAGGATCGAGGTAGCTAATCCCGAAACTACTAAGATACTTCTAGGCCTTGTGCCTAGGGGCATCTTGGAGCCCATCCCTTGGACCTTGTGTCCGGTACATGCCATTTAAAAGTAAAATACTTGTTATATCTTAATTACTTCTTCTTTAAATGCCTTGGCATTTTAATAAGCACCTTGTGTGCCAAAAATCCCTAAAGTCTTGACTTTGGGATCTACTTAAGGCCTTGACCTTTCTCTTTCTTTTCTTTTTCTTCCTTTTACTTGTTAATACTTCTAAAAGTATTTAATAGGATTCTTATTTTTCCACTAGAATACATGGTTGTTCATGCTTGTTAAAATAGCAAATGAAAACTAAAGGAAACTGCTCATGTGTATCTAGTAGTAAAGGACTAAAAATAGGAATCAATACTGCTCATGTTAAACTGATAGCAAAGAAAATCTGCATGTCTAATAGCAATAGAAAAGAAGTCTACTCATACTTACAAATAGCTAAGGGGAAGCTAGAAAAGGAAAACTGCACGTCTATTACTTAGAGAAATCTGCACTGCTCTTCTTAATAAAAATCTGCACTCTAAAGACTTAATCAAACTTCACTATAATCTTTTAAAACTGCACTTTGAGGAGATCTAAACTACATTAAAACTTCCAAATTGATTCCAATTATCTCAGTTTCCCCACTCATCTAATATCAACCACTACTTTCTAAACTTTTTGTTTCATCATCAACATGATCTATTTATGATCAGAAGGATACTTACTCCAATTTTCCTTACTTTTTAAGTCCGTTCCTACTTCAACCAATATGAAGAAGTGATCTAACTGGAATTGTAACCTATGAATATTCAATCCAAATAACTTAAGTGCATATTGGAAAAACGTTTGCTTAAACATCATAAGTTCAGATTCTATTAAATCCATTCAATAGTCTAGGTGATCCACTAAAATGATCCTGCTCCTCTCTACTTGGTCTATCACTGCACAAGCTAAAGTCATTCAACATCTCTCACTTTACACTAAAGAGATTACACCATCACAAAGCTGCAGAATTCAAAATACATAAGCTATTCTCAATTATTCTCTAACCTCCTTATTTTATGCTTCAAAAGAGAATTGTTAACTTAAACACTCCCTAAATTGAATGCTCATGATGTTAATACAAGCAAAACCATATAACACAGCAACAAAACTTGCTGCTCATGATATTTATGGGCTGTTCAAAACTAAATGGCACAAAAGAACTAGATCCGAAATCCAGAAATAAGGTTGTTCCTAATCAATGAGATGGCAAAGAACTAAAATGTTTCTTGTATTCTAATTCTTTTACAATAAGTCAGAACACGGTTCTAGAAAGAATCGCATCTATGATCTACAAATTCTGCTCAATGATTGGAATTCTGCATACATAACTCAAAGCTCAAAACTCCTGTTCAGTGCCACTATAAGAAAACAAAAAGGAACCGAGAAGGCTACATTCTCAAACAACTATACCCTTCCATGTTAAAATCCCAAACCTACTAATCTGGATTAGGTTTTCATGGCAACAAACTCCAAACAAACCGAACCACTACTCTTCCTCCTTTAACTGATCAGTACCACGGCAAGGAAAGAAAACAAATGATTGCTAGCTTCCTTACTATCCGAACATGCTTATTTAACAACCTAACCAATTCTTTCTAAAACCTCTAAACATCATAAGAAAGCAAGAACAACCTCAAATTCAAACTGTTGACCACTAAATCCGTTCAAGGGACTATCTGAAAACACAACCAACACAAGAGAGCATCATTGTTTCGGGTCACAATACCAAAATCATAGACAATAGAAGAACACATGAACTAAGATCTCAATCTTCTAATCTGCTTCGGAAAAAAACAAGAAGAAATCATGAATCCAAATCCTCAATTCACGGCAGCAAGGAAAGAAAATCTCGGAGCTATCCTACCGCAGGTGAGTAGCAACTCACCTCGCTGTTCTTGAACTTACAACCGGAGGAAGATCTAGGGTTCGGATGATGTGAAGATCTCTGCGATCCCTTCCTATCCGCGTGTTCTCCTTGACGAGGAGACCACGAATCCGTGAACGACTTCTGAAAAGAAGCCCTTGCCGGCCGCCGGAGAGGAACCCTAGGTCGGCTTCACCTTCCGCCTGATCTGCCGCCGTCGCACGCGAGAGGTGAGGAGAGGAAAAGAAATTTTAGGTTTTCCGAAAATCACTTTAGTCCTCACTTTATAACTAGGGTTATTTTCGGTTCCAACTATAGCTTAAATGGAATTTTTCTCCTTCTTTAATAACAAACGATCGCTAGCATAGTCGGTTGGCTGCGTTTTGCTTAAGGCTTGTGTTGCGGGTTCGAAACTCGGCTGCAACCATTTTCTGCCCATTAATTCTTGTTATTAACTTCTACTCATTAAATAAAATTCTCCCTTTATTTGATTAAGTAACAACTGCTAGCCCAGTTGGTTAGCTGGCCTTTTACCGAATCAACGAGTCTCGGCTTCAATCCCTCAGCCGCGCACTTTTAATTCCAATTTATTTTACTGTTCCTAACTACTACTTAAATATATATCGCTCCATATATGATTAACAAATCGAGCGCAGCTCGGTTGGTTGGGCCGGTTTTGCTTGGGCCAGGGGTGCTGGGTTCGAAACCCAGCTTCTACAACCCTTTTTTTTTTTTTTTTAAAGGGTTGTAGAAGCTGGGTTTCGAACCCAGCACCCCTGGCCGCCGCTGCCTGGCCGCCGCTGCCAAGCCCTGCCTAGCCTCCGGCAGGTCCTGCATGGCCTCTGGCAGGGCCTTCCTTGCCTACGGCTGGCTTCGTCTGGCTGCCGGCAGTCCTTGTCTGGCCGCCGGCAGGCCGCTTCCTGGCCGGCGTGTGGCTGCCCGCTTGCTTGCGATGGCTGGACGACGTATGGCTGCCGCCGTGCACGCACCTTCTTGAATTTAAGTTAATTTTCGAAATTTATTGTCTTAATTGATAATGTTGTTTGTGCAGGTCTCATTTTAGCGTGATCTTAGTGTAGTTGAAAGCAGCTGTATTTGTCGACCTCTTTTCGGTATTCTTAAGTTCATTATTATGCATTTAATAATTTGTATATAAAGTTAGCTTTAAATAATTAATTATATTATAGTTGATTAATTGCGTTCCTTCTTTTTGATTAGCTGTTGTTTTTGTTTTGTATTCAATGATAAGATTTATCTATAGGAACTTTTAATAATGTTTAACTGAATAGTTGAATTCAGGTAAAATGCAGAATGAGCGAAGTTGGATGTATAACAAAAATTTGCCTAATCGTCAGGGGTTAACTCCTGAGTTTATCACTGGACTGAGGCAATTTTTAAATTTTGCATCTACTCAATTTTTAACTCCTGAGTTTATCACTGGACTAATCTATATGATTATTAGTTGTGCACCAGTAACAAAATTAAAGCATAACTAGGCAATATGAATGGAGTCTCTAATACTCTGACTTTATTTTTGTCCTGATTTTATAATGTTGTTTGTGCAGGTCTCAATTTGGTGTGATCTCACTGTAGTTGAAGACAGCTGTATTTGTTCACTTCTTTTCGGTATTCCTAAGTTCATTAATATGCATTTACTGATCTATATATACAGTTAGCTTTAAATAATTATGTTATAGTTGTTTAATTATATAAAGTTAACTTTAAATAATTATGTTAAAGTTAGCTTTAAATAGTTGTTTAATTGTGTTCCTTCTTTTTGATAAGCTGCTCTTTCTTGTTTTGTCTTCAATGATAATGATGCATAAAAGTTCTGAATTTGATCTATGTACAATCTCAAAACTATATAGATACATAAAAGTTCTATATTTCATCTAGAATTACATCACACTATTCTAAAATTCTTTACTAGATAACGATGCATCCTCCTACTTTAAAATTTTGCAAAGAGTTGTTAAAAATGTGTTAAAGTTATTCATATGAAATTGTCAACTAATTAACACAATGAAAGGAACAATTATTTTAAACATCCTTTAGTTTACATTAAATACCAACCAAAGATAAAACTATAAATTCAGCAAATTAAAATGAAAAATAAAGTTAACTAAGTGAGAAATTTGAACCCTAATACCATACTTCACAAGATCTCTCTCTCTTTCTCTCTATATGATGTGCCAATTATATTAGGTTGTATCATAGTTACGATACATGTACTTAGTTTCAAAATAATTCTTATAATTTTATTTACCGTTGCTATGACATGGATGATTCATATCGTTGGTAAATATGACTTTTATTAGAATTAGGGCTTTTATTAGAATGTTTAAGGAATTTCACATTTATGTTTTGTTTTTAATTATTCTTTTTACATGGCTATATCGTATAATATTTACAATCTTTCTTGTTACACATAATCTAGTTTATTTGTTTGTTGTTATGTAGGCAAAGGAGATTTTATGGGGATCAAAGATTTTGTGGCACGAATATGACTTGGGTTGATGTGTTGGGGATCAAAGTTATGTATTCTTAGTGTTGTTAGATGGATGATGGACTTGGGTTGTTGAACTTGTAAACTTTGTTGAACAAGATGGATCTTGTATGTAAACTTTGTTGAAATCTTTATATTTCTTGAATTATGAGTTGATGTTAAATTAGGATGTGTTGAATGTTAAATTAGGATGTGTTGATGTTAAATTAGGATGTGTTGAATGCATATTATTTTTATGTATTTGGATTGTATTGCAGAAATAAATTGAAGCTGGAAAAAAATATTTGATATAGGGACGAATTTGGCAACGAAAATGAGTTGTCCCAATTCTATCGTAATTTGGGACAAAATTATTTTCGTCCCAGATTTTGGGACGAATTTTGGGACGAAAATTTATCATATGATTATAAAAAAATTTGGCAAGTTTTTTGTTGCCAAATTCGTTGCCAATTTTACAACAAATTTATTTTTCGTTGCAAACTTAGGAACAAAAATGGCAACAAAAAATCTGCGACGAATTCTGGGACAAATTTTGTGGATTCGTCCCAGATTCTGGGACGAATTCTGGGACGAATCACAAACTTCGTCCCAAAATTCGTCCCAAATTTCGTCCCAGATTTTGGGACGAATTTTGGGACGAAAATTTATCTTATAATTGTCAAAGAATTTGGCAAGTTTTTGTTGCCAAATTCATTGCCAATTTTGCAACAAATTTATTATTCGTTGCAAACTTAGGAACAAAAATGGCAACAAAAGAAATTTTGTCACCGAATTTGTCCCCAAATTCGTTCCAATATTAGGGACAAACTTGGCAACAAAATATAATTTGTCACCGAATTCGTCCCCAAATTTGTTGCAAAAATAGAGACAAATTTGGTGGAAAATTTATGTGAATTCGTCCCCAAATTCGTTCCTAAGTTTGCAACAAAAATAGTTTTCGTTGCTAATTTGTATACTTTTTTGCAACGAATTTGGGGACAAAAATTTTTTTCGTCGCCAAATTCGTCCCCAAATTCGTTCCCAAATTTGCAACAATCCATAATTCGTTCCAAAAGTTGGCATCAACCATTTTGGGACGAAAAAATTTTCGTCCCAATTTTTGTCCCTAAAATTTTTGCAACGAATTTTTTTTTAAAATTCGTCCCCAATTTTGTCCCAAAATGTCTTATTTTTTGTAGTGGATAATTAGTCCGTTGATCCAGTTACATGCTTGGATCGAGTCCAATTCAAATCCAACGTGTAGGTAGGTTTATGCCATGTTCTCCCATTTGGTGATTCATTTGGCGACCCTCGGGTCGTCGACTGTCGGCCCATTTGGCGATCTCTCATGTCGTCGACCGACGACCCTTTGGCCGTGCCGTTACTCACTAGGACTTTCCACCCCTGGTCAGTGGATTTTTGCCTCCCCCAGGATTCGAACTCTAAACCTCCAGGCTTAAGTATTAGAGTTTATGAATCATGGTAACCAAGTGAGATGATCTGACTTGGTTACCATGATTCATAAACTCTAATCCTGAGGGAGGCAAAAATCTTCTGACCAGGGGTGGAAAGTCCTAGTGAGTAACGACACGGCCAAAGGGTCGTCGGTCGACGACATGAGAGGTCGCCAAATGGCCCGACAACATAAGGGCCGCCACAAGGGCTGCCCAAGAGGCCAAAAGGGCCGGGTCGTTACAACCAGGATTCATAAACTCTAATACTTAAGCCTGGAGGTTTAGAGTTCGAATCTGGGGGAGGCAAAAATCCACTGACCAGGAGTGGAAAGTCCTAGTGAGTAACGGCACGGCCAAAGGGTCGTCGGTTGACGACATGAGAGGTCGCCAAATGGGCCGATGATATAAGGGCCGCCAGTTGGGCCTTCACAAGGGTTGCCCAAGAGGCCAAAAGGGTCGGGTCGTTACAAGGGGAACACAGGTGGAGAACTTATGCTTTTCCTTATGTGTGTTTTTAGCCTACAAGTGCAGCCTCCTTATATAGGAGCTCATACCAATAAGTAGCGTTAATGATCGATTAATGACCATTACTCGCTGAGTTGTGAAACGCCAACGTTTCACTCAATTGTTTAAATTATGCATTAATATGTAATTTAATGCACTTGTTACATACTTAAATAAGCAACAAAAAGGTTTATGCGGCAAAAAATTGGTTATTCCACTTGGGAAAATTTTGTCTTGACCAATTCAGCATTCTACGCGCTAGGTCATGCTCGCACACTAGTCAATATAGTTCAGTGAAAACTGGGTCCTAGATTTGTACCCCCTACGCACCCACGGATAAGAGAGACTCCCCATGCATTTGTTCACATCATCAATGCATGTGAATCAATATAAACCAACTAATATACCTTAAAACTCTCAATGTGGGACTAAAGTCCCATTAATAATGAAACTTCTTTCCTTTTCCACATCTTCTCTATTTACATATATCCAACAATTCTCCACTTGAATGGAGATAGAGTATGTGATAGCATTCAGTAGTTGAGTGCAGTATAGGATAGGTAAGTTTTACCCTTTGAACCTTCTCTTATGAAGATATGTCTGTTTACTAGCTGACAGTAGACATGATGTCATTGAACTATTCTACCGTCTGTGTAAGTATTGTCATTGTTGGATCGAAAAGAAGGCTAGAGGGGGGGGGGGGGGGGGGGGGGAATAGCGATCGTTGAAAAATTATTATCGAGTCAAAGTACACGGTGAAAAATAATAACGAAAACAACGTTAACACACCAAGTTTTACTTGGTTCGGAGCCTTCGTCGACACCTACTCCAAGGCCCGCACGTGAGAGTGCTTTCGTTGGGCAATTCACTAATAGTTCGAAAAATAGTTACACAATAAGTACAAGAACTATAAAATAAAGTTACTGACAACAAGGAAAATAAAAACTGAGTCGCAGGTTGCCGGAGAAGCTTCACATTGTCGCAGGAGTGTCTTTGGAGTAGCGTGCAAGAAAGCAGTTGCATTTCATCTTCTCGAGACCAGAATCTAGTTAAGATCTCAACTTAGATTTCCCAAATGGATCTAAGTTGGATTGACACCTATTGTTCCCTCAAATGGGGAATGCATCCTCACCAAGTCACTCTCCTCCAGTGACTTACCTTAACTTATCACTTTGCCAGATATCTGATCAGCCCGTCGACCTGTCTTGACTTCATGCTAGCTATTTGGTCGACCCATTGACCAAACCAGACTTCGTGCCAGATATCTGGTCAACCCGTCGACCTATTTGGACTTCATACTGGATATCCAGTCAGTCCATTGACCTAGCTAGATTTCTTACCAGATATCCGGTCAGCCCGTCGACCTATCTTGACTTCTCCTGCACACTTAGTTAAATCGTTAGATCACATTAAACATAACTTAACTTACTTTGTCATTCATCAAAACCTGAGTTAGATCGTTAGTGCAACCTGCACCGACAATCTCTCCCCTTTTTGATGCAATGACAACTTGGGTTAAGTTAGGAAAAAACAATATACAAAAATAAATGACATTTTTTTTAAGTTAGTCTTGTTTTTATGTTATGCTTGGTATTTTGCTAACTTAATCCACCTAACCCTCCCCCTTTGGCATTCATCAAAAAAATAGAAATAGACAATACATGAAAAAAATTTGCTAAGTAACCAAAAAAAAACTTTGACAATAGAAAATTTTTAGGATTACTTAGGGGAGTTAAAAATAGCTTAGAAAATAAGTTAATTAACTTGAAGAGAATATTTAAAGACATCTTATAAAGTGATTTTTAAAAGTAAAAACTTTATGTCAGGATTTTCAAAAATAAGGTGATTTTGAAATTGTTTTCCAAATCTACACAGTTTTCAAAATATAAGATTTTCAAAAGATAATTTTTTTTGATAATTCTAAGTTTTTGTAAAAATATTGTAAAGATTAGAAATTTGAAATTGTTTTCAAAATCTACTAATTTTTCATAAGATTTTCAAAAGAAAAGTTTTTGTAAAAATAACTTTAAGGTTAGAAAATTCAAAAAATAAAGACAAAAAATATTTTGAAAATAGCTAGGGCTTTTAAGATAACTTTTGAAAACATTTGAAAAACTTTTTTTTTTTCAGAAATGTGTTTTAAAATAATATTTCAAAAACTTAAATAGTGGTCAAACTGATTTACAAAGCTATCATTTAAAAATACTAAGGGTGATAAAGTTGAAGTGTTTACAAACTTTATAGTTTTAAAAATGCTAGTAGTAAAAAAAATGAAGCAATTTTTAAAACAATTTTTAAGTTATTAATTCTTCCCCTGAATCTGACATTATTTCAAAATAGACAACTAAAAAATGTCCTTAATTGTCTAACTATTAGTTACATACTAACTATCAGAAGATAACAGTTTTTACTTGGTTTGTCAGGTTAAGTTAATTTTTTCAGTTAATATTTGACTAAGATGAAAAACTTAACCTGATTACTGTTAGTTTGGTATTTAATGCTCAGACTTGTATTGATACACTAATATAAGCATCGTAAGTCCAGGCAATCTGCCTATGAATTTCACCCCTTTCTAAGTTTAGCAATACACAAACAAGGTAGTCCTAGTGTGTTGGTGAGATGTTCAAGTCCTAGATCTATAGGAGCATGCTTTCTAAGGGTTTGATCTAAACTAAGGTTAAAAGTAATTTTTAAAATTCTAAAAATAAGGGAAGTTTTGAGAAAAATAAATAAAGAATTTTACCCTAAAATTATAAAAAATAATTTTTGAAAGTAATTTTGAAATTAAGAGTCCTAGTCTATTAAGCACATTCCTAATTATCGATGCAAGTTACTAAATTTACTTTTAGGGAGGGATTTAGTGAATATGTTAGCTAGGTTTGACTTGGACTCAATGTATTTGAGTTCAATGTCACCTTTAGTGACATGATCCCTGATAAAGTGATGTTTAATTTCAATGTATTTAATTCTTGAATGATGCACAGGATTGATGTGCGTAGATTGTATACGTTTGTTTAGCATGTTTTGATGCACATTCACATATTTTGTGTATGCTTTATCTATGTATTTTCGTCCTTCTAGCTTTGCTTTTAGCATATTTACTCTTTTTGTTCAGAGATATACTTTTGTGCATTTTTTGTACGCAGGAGTCATATTTGGAGAAGAATTTATGATCGAAGCCAAATCTGCAAGCTAACGAAAGGAGGGAGACACCATCTTGGAGTGCCACACGGCTATGTCTGGGAGAGTGACTTGGGTCGTGTGGTGATGCTCACCCATGCAGCATTTACAGAGCAGGGCAATGTCCAAGTCGTGTGGTGATGCTCACCCGTGTAGTTTCTGCAGAAAAGGAGGAGGTCACGGCCGTGTGTGCATCACACGGTCGTGCTAATTTTAAAGCAAAGAGAGCCATGGCCGTGTCCCAGACACGACCGTGCATGAGTTCCAGAACTGGAGGTAGCATAGGTAGTGTAGATCTACACGACCGTGCAAGGATGGCAGTGGCAGGACATGTCACGACCGTATGCATCACACGACCGTGTGAGATGGGTAGTGAAGAGAATGACCTAGGCCGTGTCTCACACATGGCCGGGTCTCGGGGCCGCGTGGCGCCCAAAATCTCTGCTCTATATAAGGGGTTCTTTCATCATTTGAAGGGGGAGTTTTCCCTTTTGGGAGAAAAGAAGATTTGGGCGATTCCCCACCTTCTTGGAGGGATTTTTCAACGATCTAAGGGAAGATCTTCAACGAATCGACTTCGAGATCGAGGATTGGATCCGAAGACCTTTCTTCATCATAGATAAGCTTTTCTTCCCTTTCTCTTCTTGGATTTTGGGATCAAGATGCTTATGATCTTCTTGTCTTTAGATCTCTTTTCTTATTTTATGGATTAGATCTCCTTGTTCTAGGATGGAGGGAGTATTTGTAATATGATTTGATGTAAACTCTTGTGGATTTGCCAATTTCCTATTTCTATAATTTTGTCTTGTTTGTATCCATTTGATCTTGTGTGGATTGCTGTGATTGGACTTAATTACCATACTTAATTAAATGTTTGAGTATCTTGTGGATCTTGTAGAGGTAATTCCTCTTTCGATTATCCGAGGGACGTACGTGACAGACAAGCCCGTGTAAGGACGATTGAGGGATAATCTTAAAGGTGAAATAAGGTCATTCAAGGGGGTAGGATAGATTGTATACATTAATCTTTTATATCTTGATATGGGTTAAGAAGTAATGAATTTTCTATGTTGATTATTCGAGGGACGCACGTGATAGGCAAGCCCGTGTAAGGACATCATAGGAATCATTCCTAATTGATCACATTTAGGTATAGATTTTGGTCCTAAGCCAGTTGTCTATTGCAAGAGAGAATCGAAAACCTTCTACAAATGATGGACAATTGAGGAATAAGATTTGGTAGATCATTTACATTGAATAACATTACAAAGAAACCAAAACTCCTAGAACATCCTTTTATCATAGCCCTTATTCCTGTTTCTATGCTTTTACTTCTATGCTTACTTTCCATAGTTGCACTTAGTTTTTATAAATCAATTGATTAGTTGTTTAGCTAATTCATGTTGAGATATCTTTAGTGGTTATAATCAGTCCCTGTGGATACGATATCTTTCTTTATTACTGACGACGTATCCATACACTTGCAGATCGTTAACAAGTTTTTGACACCGTTGCCGGGGACTGCGCTTATAACATTAAAGGTTATCAATTGAGTTAAACTAAACATAACTTTTCGTTTCTTTTCATTAGTATAGTTGTAACTAATCTTTAGAATTCTATTTTCATAATTTTGTTTTGTATACCTTACTACTTAATAATTCTTTTTGATCTTTGTAATTGCAATTTGTATGGCCTAATTTTCTTCTTTTACAACTTAAACATGGTATTTAGATCATTAGGAGATTATGGAGCTCTAAATTCTTCAAAAGAATTAGGGCCCATTGTTTACCCTGAAATTCAAGCGAGAAATTTTATGCTTAAACCATCCTTTATCTCAATGATTCAGCAAACTCAGTTTGAGGGTCTAGAAGTTGAGAACCCTTATTCACATCTCATGAAATTCTATAGATATTGTTATACTCTGAAATATGAGGAGGTTCCATCTGATATTATACAACTATTGGTTTTTCCTTTTAGTCTCAAAGATGCTGCAAAGAGATGGTATAATTCTCTGAAATCTCAAAGTATCAAAACTTGGGATGAGTTAGAGCAGAGATTCCTGAACAAATATTTTCCTCCACAGAAGACTATTTATTTGAGAAGTCAAATCTTGAATTTTAAGCAACTTGTTGGGGAGGAACTACATCAAGCCTGGGAAAGATATTCATCTCTTTTACAGTTATGTCTACATCATGGTATAGAGAGATGGTTAATAATGCATTTATTCTATGTTGGGCTCTCTTTCTCAAATAAAAGTCAACTAGATATAGCATCTGAAGGATCTTTTATGAAGAAGAGTTTAGAGGAAGCCTATGAGATAATTTGCAGGATTACATCGAATTTCAATGATTGGTCAAGGCAGAATAATACAATCCTAATAGTTAATGCATTTGAGGGAAAGGAGAATGATGAGAAAGGAATTACTCTGGATCAAAATTATTTTCAAGTATTATTTCCTTGGTGTTGTGAGTCTCTTTCAAAAATATTTGATGAAGAGGTATTTTCAATCAAAAAGGAGAAATTTCTGAACAATTATAAAAAGGATGATATGTTTCTAGAATATGAAGAAGATTTAGAAAAAAAAATTCTAAAAGAAGAAATTAAGTTGATAGAGCAAGAGCCAGCTGTGCCAGAAATAGTGCCACATCAACTTGAGCTTAAGCCATTACCACCAAACTTAAAATATGTATTCCTTGGGTCAGATTCCACTTTCCCAGTTATAATCAATGCCAATTTAACTGAGTTTGAAACATAGAGACTGATTGAAGAGTTGAAGTTGCACATAAAAGCAATTGGATACACAATTGATGATATTAAAGGGATTAGCCCTTCTCTCTACATGCATAGAATTTTACTTGAAGAGGGTTATAAAAATTCAATTGAACATCAAAGGAGGTTAAACCTAAATATGAAAGAGGTGGTGAAGAAGGAGGTGCTTAAACTTGTTGATGCCGGGATCATGTATCCAATTTCAGATAGCGAATGGGTGAGTCCGGTACATGTAGCTACAAAAAAGGGGGATGACTGTTATCAAAAATGAGGATAATAAGTTGATTCCAACACGAATAGTAACAGGGTGGCGAATGTGCATTGACTATCGGAAGTTGAATAAAGAGACTAGAAAGGATCATTTTCCCTTGCCTTTTATTGATGAAATGGTTGAGAGATTGGCTAAGCACTCATATTTTTGCTATCTAGATGGGTATTCAGGATTTTTCCAAATTTCAATTCATCCTCAAGATCAAGAGAAGACTACTTTCACATGTCCCTATGGTACCTTTGCTTATCGTCATATGCCATTTGGGCTTTGTAATGCTCCAGCTACTTTTCAGAGATGTATGATGGTAATTTTTTCAGATTTAATAGAGAAAATTATGGAGGTGTATATAGATAATTTCTCAGTTTATGGAAATGATTTTGACACTTGTTTGTCAAATCTTTCTACAGTTCTTCAAAGATGTGAAGATGTGAATTTAGTATTAAATTGGGAGAAATGTCATTTCATGATTAAAGAAGGAATTATTTTGGGATATAAAATATCAGAACATGGGATTGATGTGGATCAAGCAAAAGTGGAAGTAATAGAGAAGTTACCCCTACCGATTAATGCAAAAGGAGTAAGGAGTTTCTTAAGGCATGCCGGATTCTATAGGCGCTTTATCAAGGACTTTTCAAAGATTTCTAGGCCATTAACAAATTTATTGGTTAAAGATGTTGAATTTTGCTTTGATAATGATTGCATGGAGGATTTTAATAAAATCAAAAGTGCTCTCACTTCAGCTCCGGTAATCCAAGCCCCAGATTGGGATCTTCTATTCGAGATCATTTTATCAAGGACTTTTCAAAGATTTCTAGGCCATCAACAAATTTATTGGTTAAAAATGTTGAATTTTGCTTTGATAATGATTGCATGGAGGCTTTTAATAAAATCAAAAGTGTCCTCACTTCAGCTCCAGTAATCCAAGCCCCAGATTGGGATCTTCCATTCAAGATAATGTGTGATGCTAGTGGCTTTGCAGTAGGAGCAGTTTTAGGACAAAGAAAGAATAAGATTCTACTCGCAATCCATTATGCAAGCAAAACACTTGATGCAACTCAAGTGAATTATTCCACTACAGAGAAAGAACTTCTAGCAGTAGTATTTGCATTTGATAAGTTTAGATCTTATCTAGTGGGTTCAAAGGTAATAGTTTATACTGATCATGCAGCCATCCGATATTTACTAGGAAAGAAAGATGCTAAACCTCGGTTTATCAGATGATTTTACTGCTTCAAGAGTTCAACCTTGAGATTAGAGATAAGAAGGGAGCAGAAAATGTACTGGCAGATCATCTATCTAGAGTATGACAAAATAAAGAAAAGAATACAGACTTTAATTTACCTATTGATGATGTTTTTCCAGATGAACACCTTCTAGCTTTGTCAAGAGTAAAAGTACATTGGTATGCAAATTTTGTTAATTTTCTGGCGAGTGGAGTTCTACCTCCAAATTTCTCTAATCAACAAAAGATATTTTTTTTTCAAATGTCAAGAATTATATTTGGGATGAACCTCTCCTTTATAAGAAATGCAATGATGTGATTTATCGAAGATTGTGCCTAGGAAGAAGTTAGAGATATCTTATTTCATTATCATTCTTCATCTTATGGAAGACATTTGGGGAGTTCTAAGATAATTGCAAAAAATCTTCAAGCAGATTTTTATTGGCCAAATTTATTCAAAGATACTAAGAAATTTGTACAGTCTTGTGACCAATGTCAGAGGACTAGAAACATCACCAAGAGGAATGAAACCACACTTAATTACATACTTGAAGTCGAATTATTTGATATATGGGGAATATATTTCATGGGGTCATTCCCTCTTTCATATGGGAATAAAAAACTTGTTAACGATCCGCAAGTATGCGGATACGTCGTCAGTAATAAAGAAAGATATTGTATCCACAGGGACTGGTTATAACCACTAAAGTATTGGTTGCTACCCGGAATATCATACTGGTTCCCCTATACAAAAATTTTGTACAAGCCCCTAACCATTCCTAATAACCTATTGTGTTCTTTAGAAATTAAATTTGGAATCGCAAACAGAATTAAGTGTTCTTAGAGGTTTAGACTTGGCTACCAGGATTCATAAACTTTAATACTTAAGCCTCGAGGTTTAGAGTTCGAATCCTGGGGGAGGCAAAAATCCACTGGCCAGGGGTGGAAAGTCCTAGTGAGTAACGGCACGGCCAAAGGTTGTCGGTCGACGACATGAGAGGTCACCAAATGGGCCAAGGACATAAGCGCCGCCAGATGGGCCGCCACAAGGGTCGCCCAAGAGGCCAAAGGGCCGGGTCGTTACAATAAAAAGGTGCCTTTTTATTGTAACGACCCGACCCTTTGGCCTCTTGGGCGACCCTTGTGGCGGCCCAAATTAGAGTTTATGAATTCTGGTAGCCAAGTGAGCGGCACTCACTTGGCAACCAGGATTCATAAATTCTAATACTTAAGCTTGGAGGTTTAGAGTTCGAATCCTGGGGGAGGCAAAAATCTACTGGCCAGGGGTGGAAAGTCCTAGTGAGTAACGGCACGGCCAAATGATCGTCGGTCGACGACATGAGAGGTTGTCAAATGGGCCGACGAAATAAGGGCTGCCAGTTGGGCCGTCACAAGGGTCGCCCAAGAGGCCAAAGGGCCGGGTCGTTACATAAAAATACTTAGTTAAATTTTTACTTTGAAAACACTTTTATTAAAGACTTAGCTAAACTTTTGAAAATAGTCATTTTGTCAAGTATTTAGTCTTAAAAAGACTTAGCTTTAAAAGACTTTGAGAATTTTAACATTTAGCTTCAAACGTATAACACTTAGCTTCAAGTAAAGGTTTTGAAAAAGTATTCAACTTAAAACAGATTTTGATAAAAGCTTTAGCTAAAGAAAAAGTTTAATAAAATCTTAGATTTAAAGTTAAAAACTTAACTAAAAAATATGTTCTTGAAAAACTACTTGATTAAGTAAGTGATCTAAAAATACTTGAGCAAATATGTAGTTTTTGTAGATAATTTATTTTTCATTTTAAAAATAAATTGAATTTTTGAAAATATTTTAAAAAATTTAAGAAAAACTTACCTCGACTTTCTTTACTCTCCCTTGATTAATGCCTTAATAAATTCTTAGGGTCCTAGAGTCCAAGCATGTATTTAAAAAGAATAAAGGTTATTATTTTCTTAATTTCCATCTCACCCATTCTAGGTTATCAAGTATGTTTAGCTTATGAGTAAATGTGAGATGAAGTTAGCTTTATTTTAATTTTATCAATATTTAAAAAATATTGATATTTAAAATAAGTTTGAATTTCAAATGAGTAAACATTTAAAATTTTGAAGTTTTTGAAAATATATTAAAAATTAATTGAGTTTAAAATTATAATTTGAAAATATAATTTGAGAATTAATTTAAGATTTTGGAAATTAATTATCATTACGACTTTGAATTAAATATAATTTGAAAATTAATTATCATATGATTTGAAAATAGTTAACATTATGATTTGAAAACATTTTGAAATTAATTATGATTTGGATTTTAAAATGTAAATATGATAGTTTGAAATTTAATTATAATTTGAAAATAAATTATCCTTTAAAAATAATTAAGATTTTTTGAAAATCATTATGATTTTAAAATTATAATTTTGTAAATAATGATTTTGAAATTAATCATAATTTCGGAATTGATTATAAAAGTAATTATCATTTTGAAATAATTATTAAAATAATTATAATTTTTGGAATTAGTTATTCAAAATTAATTACGTTAACTTAATTGAATTAATTTTAAAACTAATTTAAACCTGGGTCCATCTCATTCATTTCTTGATTTTCAATCAGGGAACCTTAATAATTTTATGAGATGGTTAATTTTAATTTTCAATTTAATTTCAATTAAAGGATTAATCTACATTTGAGTTAGACTTAGGCTTTACAACTAGTCGATTAAATATCTATTTCAATGATTGGCTTCCAGACTGTGGTGAGGCACTAGACCTTCTTGGGTATGAGATCATCCACCACTTCTAGACAAAGTCTTTCAAAGAAATTGGATATTCAATTTCTTTTTTGAAACCCCTAGGTCTAACAAGTCAGATGTGAATCAAGCCTAGATCCTTATCTATCCTAGTCTAGATTAAGTAATTAGTAATCATGAATGATATTTATCAATTAATTACTTATATCTATAGATTAAGCAAATCAAGCATTTATTAGTTAAGTTAACAAGTTACAATTTTAAGTTAACTTTTATGTTGAGTTTTAAGTTTACCACTTAATTTATTGAATGGTTTCATAATTAAAAGGCACTTGATTATAGCTTGATTTGTAGAGTTTAAGTTTTACCTTCGACTTGTAATCCAAGTCTAGATTTTATGATTTGGTTAAATTATTAACAATCTTTTCTAATTTATCAATTTTATCTTTTAAAATATTATTTTGTATTTCTAATTTTTTAAGAGTTAATTTCTTATTTTTATTAAACAATTTTGAATTATTCTGATTTGAATCAACTTTATTTATTGCATTATTAGCATGCATATCTAATTTTGAAGAGAAATATATACTAGAGCAAGCAAGATTATTTAGGGTACCGACATGTGTTGAAAAAAAAATCAGATTTTCATCTAATGTAAATTTACTAACATTGATTTCTCCCCCTAGATTCTTAGGTCTTCTTTCTGGGCATTGTCTTTTGCAATGACCCATTCGTTTGCACTTGGAGCATTCAATATGTTTCTTCCCTTTCCTGATCATTTTCTCCTTCTCCTCTGATTGTGCCGGTCGAATCTTATGAGTAGGGCACTCGCTTCTATAGTACCCTCTCTCCCTACATTTAAAACAGGTTATGTAAAATTTACAATTTTACCTTTTAGATCTATGATAGGATCCTCCCCCTTGACTTTTGTCGTCTCGTATTCGGATTCAGATTCAACTATCTCTTCTCTGACCATCAGTGCTATGAAATCAGTCTGATTCGATTCTTCTGAGTCTGGTTTGGAGGTTGACTCTGGAGATTCATACTCAGATTCAAACTCTGGTTCAACTTGATCTTCTGACTTTGAAGAAATCTCATGAAGCTTGAGCAATTTCTCCCAAAGCTCCTTAGCATTGTTGAACTTTCCAACTCGATCAAGCTCTGAATTTGTTAGTCTGCATAGGAGAGTCTATGTTGCTTTTGCATTTGTCTCGAATTTTCTTATTGTTTGTGCATCCCACTTGTGACAGGCGATGAGTACACCTTCTTCGGCGGGGAGAATAAATCCAATTTGGACTATGGTCTATATCTCCGCTTGGGTCTTTAGTTGGTGCTCCATCTGGTCTTTCCAGTACCCGAAATTCTCGCCAGACAGGAGTGGTAGCCATGCGGTGTTGTTCCCATCTTGGTAGGCCATTAAAACAATCTTGCACACAAAAAAGGAAAAGGAAACAAATGCCCCAAGACTTGGTATTGGATTAGTGGTGCGAGAGAAAGATAAAAATAACAATTTACTAATTTCGAAATAAAAATAATAAAATATTAAAAAAATATTAAAAAATATTAAAAAAATATTATTTCAAACTTTTGAAAATGCGATATTTGGCTAATGCCGACCAATGGTGAAAAGATGAAAATGAATTTTTTGAAAATAGTTTTGGAGGGAAAAAATGAAAGGCGTAAAGTTTTAATTTTAACACAAATGATATCTAATTTTATTTTTCAAAAAAAAACCCCTACTCAATTGGTGGTTTCACCAAATCAGAGCGGTCTTGCTCTGATACTAATTGTTGGATTGAAATGCGCTAGAGGGGGGGAGTGAATAGTGCTTGTGGCTTTCACTTTTCGTATTCGAAAAACTTAACGAGTAAGTGCAGCGGAAATTAAAACAAACACAGAAGGACCCAAGTATTTTTACTTGGTTCAGAGCCTTGGGCGACTCCTACTCCAAGGCCCACACTTGTTGAGCATTTACTTTGGGAAATAACTATAATCACGCCAAATTACAAGTACAAATAAAATAATAATTATTATACCGACAACAAAAATAATAAATTTGAAGCTCATGGTCGTCGGGGTTTTACTACAGCTGTTCTGGATCGTCTCTTTTAGCAGCACACGGAAGAAGGATCGCTTGGAATGTCTTGATGCAAGCTGTTGGTCGAGACTGCCTTATAAAGGCTATTGAGGGTGCCTTCAAGCCCCTTGAGGGCGCCTCCAATCTCCGGGTCAGTCGCGCATGGATAAAGCCTGACTTCTTCACCGCTTATCCTCTTGAAAGCGCCTCCATACTCCTTGAGGGCGCCTTCAAGGCTGTCTGAGGCACCTCAAGCCTTCATGAGGGCGCCTCCAGCTCCGCTGCGTAGACTCCTTCTTCCTTGCACCCGAGGCACCTCCAAGCTCCATGAAGGGCGTCTTGGGCACTGTTCATCCGAGGTAAACGAGCTCTCTCATCCCTGCAAGATACATTAATCCACAAAACAACAATATATTCTGCAAAACAAAGTTAGCATATAATAATAGTATAAATATAAATGTTTGACAGTCACCGAACTATCCGGTTCTGACTTCAGATTTTTGACCGGAAACCCTAGGTCGAACCGACGCCTACTGTTCCCTCTTCCAGAGAACACATCCTCACCTACTCCTCTTAGGAGAGCATACCTGTTGCCAGACCGGTCCTCCAGACTGACTGGACTTTCTGCTTAGGGTTACCGCCCCCTAAGACCTAGGGTTACCACCCCCTAGGGGTTTCCGCCACCTAGGGTTACCACCCCCTAGGACCTAAGGTTATCACCCCTTAGGATTTTCCACCACCTAGGGTTACCATCCCCTAGGACCTAAGGTTATCACCCCTTAAGGTTTTCCACCACCTAGGGTTACCATCCCCTAGGACCTAAGGTTACCACCCCTTAGGATTTTTCACCACCTAGGGTTACCACCCCCTAGGGTTTTCCACCTACCTAACCGTAGTTAGGACTTTCCTGCAAATTCATTTACACACATTAGATAACAAATAACCTTAACTTTGAATCCTTTGCCATTATCAAAACTTAGGTTTGATCGCCGGATGCTTCTCGTACCAACAAGAGACATAAGGAGAATTACTTGGTTTGTAATCAGAAGATTGCTAATCCAAGAAAAATGAAGCGCACTTTTATGACGATCTCCTTCGGGTGGAGTAGCCTTTTACAATGTTAACAGCTCACAAATGAAAGTAGAACAGAAATAAATGAATTACATGTTGTTGTCTAAACTACTAAAAACGGAGCTATATTTATATCACTGTTCCGGGCGCCTGGTGTAGGATAGAATTCTATCCTCGACGTGTTGGTCAACGGACACGTCGAATCTGATAAGAGTTGCGTTTTGGGCCCTCGAAATGGCTTCGGGCGCCCGAACCCATAAAAGTCAACATAGTTGACTTTTTCACTCCGGTTATGCTCGCCTCGGTCCGGGTCTTCCACTCCGATTTCGCTCGCTTGGGTGATCTCGGCCATCCGGAATAGGGCTCACCCGGACCCAATTTCTGACCTTCTCCTAGAGCAGCCTTCCTCCTCGGCTTCTCATCCCTCGAATATCGCGTATGTTCTTCTCGTCCACCGGTGTACTCTTCTGCGGCACCTCGTTCCTCGGACGTACCGAGCCCGTCGACTCTCTCCCATGTCATCCTTCTCGTTAGCCGTATCTTCTGCTCGACTTCTTGTGCTCCTAAGCTCCTGCACACTTAGACATAGGGGTTAAACCAAATAGGACCTAACTTAACTTGTTTGATCACATCAAAACAAACTTGGGGTTCCAACAATCTCTCCCTTTTTGATGTGAGCAACCCAAGTTAAGATAGGATAAACAAATAAAATTAAGACAAAATTAAATTTTACAATAAAGCACAAAAAGTAGGAAATTTAATTTTAAGCTACCTCCCCCTAGACTTAATTTTTTTCTTCTCTCCCTTTGATCATATAAAAATTGGGGTTCAATAAAAATCTAAGGGTAACTTTTATAAACTATGAATTTCCAAAAAGATTTTTTTTAAGTAAAAGAAATTTCTAAGTAAACTCTGATTTTGAAAATATTGAAAACAATTTTGATAGCGCTAACAATATAATAATTTCAGAAACATTTTCTAAGTAAAAAATTTCCTGAAAAAAAAATTTCAAGAATTATTATTTTTAACTTTAAAAATATTTTAGGTTTAATAAAAAATATTTAAGTAAAAAAAATTTCTAAGTAAAAATTTTTTAGGTTTAATAACTTAAAAAATTTAAGTTAAACACATTAAAAACATTTTAACAAAAACAATTTAAATGAATTTTGCAATTTAAAGACAAATTTCTAAGTGAAATTTGAAAAAGTTTTTAAGTGAAGTTTGCAATTTTGAAAAATTTAACAAATGTTAAACCTTTGACAAATATTGAAAGCATTTAATTTAATTGACTATTTCATGCTTATCAGTTTGTCAATTAAATATTCAATTTAGAAATTGGCTTCCAGACTGTGGCGAGACACTAGGTCTTCTTGGTTATTGGATCATCAAGCACTTCTAGACAAAGCCTTTTAATGAATTCTATAGTACCAGTTTAATTCTCTATAGTTTCTAAAAACAGAAACATTTGAACATGCAGAATTTTTCAAGTTTTCTATTTCTTCTTTTAATTTAACATTTTCAAATTTTACTTTTTTAAAATCTTCTATTAGACATAATTTTGCTAAAATTCTTTTTATTTCTAAGTTTTTATTTTTTAATTTATCATTTTTATTTTTTAATTTGTACATAGATTTTGCCATAGACTTAATACCAAAATAGAGTTGATCATGAGGTAAGAGGCATACCTCACTTACCATATCAGACTTGAAGCCTGACTCTCCCCCTGCTTCGCTGCATTCATTTGAAGTCGCTCCCCCTTCATCGATGCTGGCTTCTGAGGTGCTTTTCTCTTCATGGCTAGCCATCGGTGCTAGTCCGACATATTCTTTTATTTCTGATTTTGATGATGAGGTGTCGTCCCAAGTAGCAGTTAGAGTCTTGTGCTTGTTTTGCTTGGGCATCTTGCCTTTTTCCCTTTTTGAGTTCTAGGCAGTTCTCTTTTAAGTCTCCTTCCTTTTGACACTGGTAGCATCGAACCTGTCTTCTATTTCTTTGATTTTTCCTGTTTTACATTTCTTTAAATTTGTTAGATCTAAAAAATTTTCTGAAATTCCTTACCATGTAAGCTTCTTGATCTTCTTCTGAGTCTGACTCGGGTTCATCCTTCTTGGTTGCTTTTAGTACCATAATCTGGCTTGTTTCTTTTGTTGTACCTGCATATCTGGTTTCATGTAATTCTAGAGTAGAAAAGAGTTCCTCTAGGGTACTTACCTCCAGGTCCTTTGAGATGTAGTAGGCGTCGATTATCGAGGACCATTCTGGAGTTCTGGGAAATGCATTGAGTGCGTAGCGTATCGAGTCCTGGTTGGTTACCGTTTCACCGAGGTTTTCGAGTCCGGTGATTAGTTCTTTAACCTTCATGTGTAGATCGGCTACCTTCTCACCTTTTTCCAGACGGATATTCATCAGTTTGTTCAGAAGTATGGCTCATCTTGTGAGCTTGGCTTCAGATGTGCCTTCGTAGAGTTCCAAAAATTTTTCCTAGAGTTCTTTGGCCGACGAGTAGCTCTTGATGCAGTTAACTTCTTGAGGCGGCAACACGCTCAGCAAGTGATATTCCGCTCGGTTATTTGCTATGGAATCATTTTGTTCTTTCTTCATCCAAAGACTCTCTTCCTTTTGCTCTCCATTTTGATTTGTAGGATCTACAAAGTCATATTTGATTATTAAACGAATCTCAAAGTCAGTTTTTAGAAATACCTTCATTCGGCGTTTCTAGTGTGCGAAGTCTCCCTCGAATTTTGGTGGAACGATGCTTGGTCTGACCATTGGTTCCTTTGCTTCAGTCGGCGGTTAGTCTTTCTAAAACATCCTTGCTCTAATACCACTTGTTGGTCCCTTGGTGGCTGGCAAGAGAGGAGGGGTGAATTGTCTTGCAAAAATAAACTCAACCCTTTCTTGACTTATAACTTAATTAAGAACACTTGTAATTAACAATTAAGAGACTAATTAAAAAGACAGAGACACAAGGAGAATTACTTGGTTTGCAATCAGAAGATTGCTAATCCAAGGAAAATGAAGCACACTTTTATGATGATCTCCTTCGGGTGGAGTAGCCTCTTACAACATTAACATCTCACAAATGAAAGTAGAATAAAAAGAAATGAATTACAAGTTGTTGTCTGAACTACTAAAAACAGAGCTATATTTATAGCACTGTTCCGGGTGTCTGGAAGGGTTCCGGGCGCTTGGAGTGGGATATAATTCTATCCCCGACGTGTCGGTCAATGGACACGTCGAATCTGATAAGAGTTGCATTCCGAGCGTCTGGACCCTCTTCTCTAGTTTTGCTCGTCTCAGTTCGGGTCTTCCATTCCGGTTCTGCTCGCTTGGGTGATCTCGACCATCCAGAATAGGGCTCACTCGAACCCAATTTCCGGCCTTCTCCTCGAGCAGCCTTCCTCCCCGGCTTCTCGTCCCTTGAATGTCACGTATGTTCTTCTCGTCTACCGGTGTACTCTTCCGCAACACCTCATCCCTCGGACACATCGAGCCCATCGGCTCTCTCCCGTGTCGTCCTTCTCGCTAGCCGCATATTCCGCTCGACTTCTTGTGCTCCTAAGCTCCTGCACACTTAGACACAGGGGTTAAACCAAACAGGACCTAACTAACTTGTTTGATCACATCAAAACAACCTTGGGGATTCAACAAATTTTACATCCATTTGATAAAGTTTAAATCCTTTATGGGCTACATAGCTAAGTAGCATTCTAATGGACTCTAGTCTGGCTACTGGGGCATATGTTACACCATAGTCAAGTTTCTCTACTTGACTAAACCCTTTAGCAATTAGTCTAGCATTGTTTCTAATAATTTCTCCATTTTCACTTAATTTATCTCTGAATACCCATTTTGTTTCTATTATCTTTTTATTTTTAGGTAGTGGTACTAAATCCCAGACTTCGTTTCTCTCAAATTGGGTTAACTTTTCTTGCATAGCTATGATCCAGTCCAGGTCAAGTAAAGATTCAACTATTGTTTTGGATTTAATTTTTGAGATTAGGGATATCTGACTTAAGTTTCTAAAGGATGACCTAGTTTGAACTCTTAGGTCTAAGTCACTAATTATTTGATCAATTGGATGATTTGGGTTGACTCTTATGGTTCTAGTAGGTTCATTCATTTGAGGTTGATCTTCTTCTTGACTCAGATTTTCACTGGCTCTCCCTTCACTAGCGTTACTTTGAACAAAATCAAGTGCTTGAATCAGGGTTTGTTTTAAGTTTTGATTGGACTCTTCAAATTTTACATTTGAGGTTTCTTCAATTCTTAGTGTAATTTTATTATATATTTTATAACCTCTACTGTTTAATGAGTATCCTACAAAGATCCCATTTTCTATTTTTGATACAAATTTTTCTAAGTGTTCTCTTGTATTTAGTATGTAGGTTGGACATCCAAATACTTTAAAGTATTTAATATTAGGTTGTTTTTTATAATATATTTCAAATAAAGTTTTATTATGAGTTTTATTTATTATGGTTTGATTTTGTACATAGCAGGCTGTGCTAACAGCTTCTGTCCAAAAGTATTTTGGTAGGTTATACTAATTTAGCATTGTCCTAGAGGCTTCAAGTAGGGTTCTGTTCTTTCTTTTTTACTATTTCATTTTGTTGAGGTGTTTTAGGACATGAATATTCGTGATGGTAACCATTTTCAAGGCAAAATTGGTTAAGTTATGATTTTTAAATTCACCTCTGTTGTCACTTCTAATTCTTTTAATTTTCAGGTCTTTTTCATTTTCAACTTGTTTGTAAAAAATAGTAAAGATTTCAAATGTTTCATCTTTATTTTTTAAGAATTTTACCCAAGTGAATATAGAGTAGTCATATATTATTACTAGGAAATATAGGCTTCCATTTATTGATTTGACCTCCTATGAGAATTAAATAGGTCTAAGTGCAATAGATCTAGTATTGAATCTGTTTAAAGTTGATTAATTGATTTGTGAGTAGATTTTTTTTTTATTTTTCTTGTAGTCAAACATTACAGATTGTTGAGTCTAAGTTAGGTAATTTTTGGTAAGTCTCTAACTAATCCATTTAATTTACTTAGATTTCTAAAGTTTGTGTGTGACATTCTTCTATGCCATAATCAAGTTTTTCCTTTTTGTGTTAAGTAACACTTAAGTTAGGAAGAGGTTAGGTTAATTGCATAGATATTGTCTTTTCTAAACCCTTTTAGGCTTATAGTAGGGTTATCTAAGTGCTTAATTAAACATTCAGAGGAAAGAAACTTAACCTTATATCCATAATCACATAATTGATTTATACAAAGAAGGTTGTATTTGAGTTTTTCAACAAGTAATACTTTTTTTAACAATGAAATCAGTTTTGAGTTCAATATTGCCTATCTCAATTACCTTGAGTTTGTCGTTGTTTCCAAAGACAACTGTTCCTAAACTTTTGTAGGTTAATTGAGTGAATTTGGTATGATCCCCAATCATGTGTTTGGAGCAACCACTGTCTAATATTCACTTGGTTTCCTACAATAGGCAGGAGTTAAGATTAGTTTTATTTTAAGTTAATTTTAATTTTAAGTCAAATTTAAGTTAATTTTAATTTTAAGTAAATTTAAATTTAAGTTAAGTTTAATTTAAGTTGAATTTTAAGTTAATTTAGTTAAGTTAACTTTTAATTTTAATTAAAGTTTTAGATTAAGTTAAGTTTTAGTTAAGTTAATTTTAAATTAAGTTAATTTAATTTTTTAAGTAATTTTTTAAGTTTAAGTTTTTAATTTTATTTTAATTTTTAATTTTAAATTTAATTTAATTTTTAAGTTTAAGTTAAGTTTAATTTAATTTTAATTTTAAGTTTAATTTAATTTTTAAGTTTATGTTAAGTCTAATTTAATTTTTAAGTTTAAGTTAAGTTTAATTTAATTTTAATTTTAGGTTTAATTTAATTTTTAAGTTTAAGATAATTTTAATTTAATTTTTTAAGTTTCAGTTTTTAATTTAATTTTAAGTTTAAGTTTAATTTAATTTTTTAAGTTTAAGTTTTTAATTTTAAGTTTAATTTAATTTTTAATTTTAAGTTTAGTTTAATATAATTTTTTAAGTTTAAGTTTAATTTAATTTTAAGCTTAAGTTTAATTTAATTTAATTTTTAATTTTAAGTTTTTAATTTAGTTATAAGTTTAAGTTTAATTTAATTTTAAGTTTAAGTTTAATTTAATTTTTAAGTTTATGTTTGATTTAATTTTAGGTTTAAGTTTAATTTAATTTTTAAGTTTATCTTTGATTTAATTTTAAGTTTAAGTTTAAGTTTAATTTAATTTTTTAAATTTAAATTTAATTTTAAGTTTAATTTAATTTTAAGTTTAATTTAATTTTAAGTTTAATTTAATTTTAAGTTTAAGTTTAATTTAATTTTAAGTTTAAGTTTAATTTAATTTTTTAAGTTTAAGTTTTAATTTAATTTTAAGTTTAAATTTAATTTTAAGTTTTAAGTTTAATTTAATTTTTTAAGTTTAAGTTTTAATTTAATTTTAAGTTTAAGTTTTAATTTAATTTTTAAGTTTATGTTTTTAATTGAATTTTAAGTTTATGTTTAATTAAATTTTAAGTTTAAGTTTTAATTTAATTTTTAAATTTAAGTTAAGTTTAATTTAATTTTTTAAATTTATGTTTTTAATTTTAATTTTAATTTAATTTTTAATTTTAAGTTTAATTTAATTTTTAAGTTTAAGTTTAATTTAAGTTAATTTTAAGTTTAATTTTGATTAAATTTTAATTTTAAGTTTAAGTTTAATTTAATTTTTTAAGTTTAAGTTTAATTTTAAGTTGTAGTTTAATTTAATTTTTATGTTTAAGTTTAATTTAATTTTTTGGTTTAAGATAAGTTTAATTTAATTTTTTATGTTTAAGTTTTTAATTTTAAGTTTAATTTAATTTAATTTTTTGAGTTTAACTTTTTAATTTTAAGTTTAATTTAATTTAATTTGTTGAGTTTAAGTTTTTAATTTTTTGTTTAATTTAATTTTTAATTTTAAGTTTAATTTAAGTTTTAAATTTAAGTTAATTTTAAGTTTAATTTAAGTTTATGTTTAAGTTTAAGTTTAAGTTTATGTTGAATTTAATTTTTTTATGTTTAAGTTTTTAATTTAATTTTGAGTTTAAGTTTAATTTAATTTTAAGTTTACATTTAATTTAATTTGAAGTTTAAGTTTAATTTAATTTTAAGTTCTTAGTCATCTCACTCGATCTATGTTTTCAATTAAGGAATCGTATAATTTTGTGAGATGAGTTAAGTTCAATTTCAGGATTTGATTTACCCTTGTGTTATATTCAGGTTTAACTTTGTGTTCAACAAAAAAAATATTTTTTGGATAAACTTCTGGGCTATGGTGAGTTACTTGGACATCATAAAAGTAACCATGCCTTTGAAGTTTTCCAAATAGTCCCATCTACTGAACTTAGTACAAAACCTTGGTCTAACTAGTTAGGATTCGTAAAGGGTAGCTTCAGTTAATTTCACTAAACCAAATCACCAAGTTGAAGTCATATCTTCCTAGTCATGCATAGGCATAGCTTCCTTAACCTACTATCATCCAAAACTTCACCAGTACCGTAGGTCAAGTTAAACTTTCGTCCCTTTTTACTCTAATCCTAATTACTCTATCAGGTATGTTATTTTTGGAGGTGCAAACTAGTTTGGAGCCTGCTCTTGAATTATTGATCTGGATTTCTTAAGTTTTGATTTTGGGTTTATGTCGGTTATTTTTGTAATTATAATAGACTTGATGATAGTTTGGGTTTAAGTTGGTTATGTAGTTCTTTCTATGATTTGTTTTTGGTTTAGTTATTTTAGTTTTATGTTTTAGACTTTGATTTAGGTTATTTGATTTTACATAATATATTTTGTTTTTGGGTATATAGTATTGGTTAATTTCTACTTGCATGGTTAGACACGCTTTTAGTTTGTGTTTTATTTTGAGTTACGAGTGATATGAATGATTTATTTGTTGAACTGGACTTGTATCCAAGCTCAGATTTGTTGTATACAACTTTTTGATTTTTAAGGATTAGATCCAAGTTTTTAGATCTAGTTGTAAAATTTTCTAACAACCCTTTAAATTTGTTAATTTCAATTTTTAATGTTGAATTTTCCTCCTCAAGTTTTACAACTTGATTTGTATTAGAATTTTCGATTTGTTCCTTGAGGTGTTGATTTTCCTCAAGAAGCATTTTATTTTTATTTTTATTTTTGGTTAATTTTTTATTTAAGCATGCAATGATTTTGAATTTTTTTTACTTAAATTAAGGTCTACCTCATCGGAACCTTCGGAAATGAGTACGGACTTGTGGCTCGATTCGGGTTTGGACCCGTCTTTTGATTCACCGTCAGATTATGATTCGCAGGCCATCAGCGCGAGCTAACTTCGGTGCTTATGTTCTTCGGCGTTTGATTGATCCGAAGATGATTCATCCCACGTCGCCTTGAGTGCTTTATTCTTAGTTTTATCATTTTTCAACTTTGGACACTCGTTCTTGTAGTACCCTTTCTTGTTGCATCCAAAGCAGGTCACATTTTTGTTGTTAGGATCGGTGATGGAGTTGATCTTCTGCAGGTCATTTCTGCTGAAGTTATTCTTTCTCATGGTGAACATTTTTCTTACCAAGTTCACCAGGTATTCTTCGTCTTTTGGGTCTTGGTCAGACTCACCTTTAGGTTCAGGTTTGGTTCTTGACTTGTCTTTGGAGGAACCTGCAAAAAGGGCAATTCCTTTCTCGACCTATTTTGAGTTAGTCTGTTCATGGAGTTCGAGCTCACAAAATAGTTCATCTAGCTTTAATTTGGAAAGATTCTTTGAAATCTTGTAAGTATCCACGATGGATACCCACAATGCATTTCGAGGAAACGTGTTAAGGGCATACCTTATCAGGTCACGGTTCTCCATCTGGTGGCTGATGTTGTGAAGCCCGTTGAGGATGTTCTTTATCCTCGCGTGGAGTTGACTCGTAATTTCTCCTTCTTGCATTTTTATATTAAATAGTTTATTCATATAGAGGTCTCTTTTGGTTACCTTCGCATCACTGGTTCCCTCGTGTAATTCGATGAGCTTGTTCCACAGTTCCTTCGCATTTTCATATGGACCGACGCAGTTTAGTTCTTCTTTCATTAACCCGCACTGAAGGGTGTTGAGAGCCTTGAAATCTATTTGGGCTTTCTTCTTCATCTCTGGATTTCACTGTTCTGGATCCATCAGAATTCTGGAGTTATCGATCGGAGCCTTGTAGCCTCTGGTGATGTTGAACCACTGGTCGAAGTCGGTCTTTAGATAGACCTCCATTTGCTTCTTCCAATACGGGAAGTCATCGCCGTTGAAGAGGGGACGATGAATAGTGTTGTATCCCTCATTTTGGGTGTAACGACCCAATTTTCTCTATTTCGAGTTCCAAATGTCCATAAAAATATTTGGAAATACTTTTAAAATATTCTAGATATTTTTAGGAATTTTTAGAGTATTTTTATGCAATTTTTTGGAGTTCGTTTGGTATTTTTACCGAGAGGAGAAAGTTAAAAAAAAAATTTGTAGAAGCTAGGTTTCGAACCCAACTCCTCGGACCCAAGCAAAACCGACCTGACCAATCGAGCTGCGCTCGTTTTGTTAACCAAGTATGAGGAGAAAGAAATTTAAGATGTAGCTATAATGGAAATAACCCTAAGTATAAGGATTGGATTTCTTTTCCCTAAACCTATTTTTCTTTCTCCCAAAACCTCTCCTTTCTCACTCGCGACGGCGCCAACCCTTCTCGGCGAAAATCGCAGCACGCACCTAGGCGACTCCGGCGACCGACGAGCTTCCTCCTCCGTGGATTCTTCACAAGTCCGAGCTTCTCTCGGCAAGGAGAGCGCGCGGGCACAAGAAGAGGCCGAGAGTTGCAAGTTTCCAAACCCTAGAACCTTCTTCCTCCTTCGGTTAAGGGCTCATCCGAACCCTAGGTCTTCCCCCGGTTGTAAGTTCAAGAACAGCGAGGTAAGTACTACTCACCTGCGGTAGGAGTTGCTCCGAGCTTCAATTTGATTTCCTTGCTTCCGGATTTTACTGTGCCGAGTGGATTTATATGCTAGGGCTTATACTCCTATGCTCCGATTATCTAGCCTAATTGCTAAGGTTGGTTTGAGTTGTACAGGGTGCTTGCTAGGACCTGTTGATTTCGGTATATGCTGTAGGTTGTTTTTTTTTCTATTCGGATTTCTTCCTATGGTTTTCGGATCATGCTTTACAGAATAGGGATTCAGCCTTCTTGTTCTGTTTCGGATTTAGCCATGTAGTGCTACTTTGATGCTAGGGTTTGGGTTTATTCTGTCCTTCAATTGCTGCTTAGTTATCTTACCATGTAGTGCTATTTAATTAGATTCTCCATTGATGAAACGTTTAAGGACAGCCTTGAGGTTTGCTATGTAATAGAATCGGTATAGTGTTGTTCGTTCCTTTAGATAGGCGGTTTTAAATCCTTGTGGCCGAGTAAATAGCAATGAACAGCTAGGGATGCTTGTTGGATAAGTATAATTGCTTGGTTTCAGTTTGGTTTGAAGCATGCTTAAAGGTTTCCCTTACTCTATAACAACTTAAGCTGTGAATAAGTTTGTATAGGTCTTTTTGTGCTTTGCATTGGGCAAGAACAACCCTATAATCAGCATTCCTGTTAGACTCTTCTTTTGTGCTAGGTAGTGGGCACGAACAGCCCTAGACCCAGGAACATAGTGTTAGCTTTCTTGCTATTTAATAAACATGATCAGTTCTGTTTAGTAGCACTGAGAATTTAGTTTTTTCTTACTATTAGAATATCATGAGCAGAATTTTAGCACAGAATTTTAGTATAGTTAGATCTCTTTGTATGCAGAATTTTGCATTGTAGCTTAGTTCACCCATATGAAAAAAGGTTGTTGAGTATTGCTTTTAATTTCTAACTATGGGTTAGAATGCTCTTGGAAAGGAAATTCTGAATTTTCTAGCATTAATACAAGTATGATCAGCATTTGAATAGCAGGAACAACCCTTACCTAGTTAATGGGTTAGCATTTTCCTTCCTACTCAAAGGGCAAGAACAGCCCTGCATTTAGTTAAAATGGTTTAAGCATTTTATTGAGCTTAAGTGCAGATTTTTTTTTATTAGTCATATGTGCAGATTTTTATTAGTCATGTATGCAAATTTTCTAGTGTTCATTTGCTATTTTAACAAGCATGAACTGCCATGTATTCTAGTGGAAAAATAAGAATCTTATTAAATACTTTTAGAAGTATTAACAAGTAAAAGAAAGAAAAAGAAAAGAAAGAGAAAGGCCAAGGCCTTAAGTAGATCCCAAAGTCAAGACTTTAGGGATTCATGGCACACAAGGTGCTTATTAAAATGCCAAGGCATTTAAAGAAGAAGTAATTAAGATTATAAGTATTTTACTTTTAAAAAGAGGCTAGTACCCGACTTCACAAGGTTGTCGTTAAACAAATCCAGGTGTCCAATTCCAAGGTCTTGGCCCTGGTAGACCAAGGTCTGCTCTTTTAGGATTGGTGGCTCGCTACCCCAACCTATTAGGGAACGCGCATAAGATGGTACTATGCCTGGGCCCAAGAAGAAGTTGATTATTATTTTGAAGTATTATAAGTATAAGTTTTTGAACAAGTAAAACGAGTTTTACATAAACCTAAAATATTAAAGATTAAGTTTAGAACAAATGAAATAAGTTTCATATAGTTCTAAAAATCAGTAAGTTTAGTTCTTTATTCTACCATGTTTATCTAGTAGATGAGTAGTTTTTCATGTTTACCTATTAGATGAGCAGCATGATTAGCTATTAGAATTACATGAGTAGATTCTTTAATTTTTCTTGCTATCAGTTTTACATGAGCAGGTTCCTTTAGTATTATTTCCAGTGTTCAGTTTTATTTCTGTACACCATGAGTACTTTGCTATTAGATGAGTACATGCAGCTTTTCCTTTAGCATTTCAGTTTTCGTATTGTTGCATTATTTCTATGCACTTCGAGTTTTTGTGAGATAGATTAGTACTTACTAAGCGTTTTCGCTTATAGATCTTTTGTTTTTTTCCTCCTACTGCAGATAAAGAAAAAGGAAAGCTAATATGAAGGAAGGCGACAAGGAGATGCAAGAGGGGTGTGTGATGTCTGCACTATGGAAGTTCTAGGGATCCTTGCGAATAAAATGAATTATGATTTGTTCTTTGAGTTAATTAAGTCTTTATGTGTTAAGGAAATTTGATAACTGTTTATAAGACACTTGATACTGTGTTTGCTATTCAGTTGTGGTTGTGGATTAGTTTTCCTTTATTGTTGCTGAGTTAGATTTATTATACTGCGTGGTTGTTGTTATGTGTTCCAGCCGCTTGTGGCTGAGTATATATACTGCATGTATTGTTGAATATGGTCACCGGTACAAGGGAGACTCTGCCGAAATTTTTCAGTAGGGTTTCCATGTGGTTTTTAATCACACCGGTTAAGTAGAGTTAGTAGTTAGGTAACGGTCATCTTTAGAGAATAATAGTAGTAAGAAGGGTGGTCGTTACAGTTGGTATCAGAGCAGTTCCCATTCTCCAGCATCACACACACATCAGCATCATCCTTGCCGTCTTCAAGTAAGAAAGTATTTAAGTTTTTCCTTTTATGCTTCTTTATTATTTGCAGTATGGAGAAATTGCTTATATGTGCTTCTGTAAGATAGAAGTTTGGTTCTCTTTTATTCATATACCTAAGTTGGTTAGAAGGGATAAAGAATATATCAAGTTTTTTTTCTTTCTTTGCATAATTAGATGTCAAGAAGAGGACGTCCCCGTACCGTTCGTACTAAGAACCAAGATCAGGAGAACGAAGAGTCCAGAACCCTTGGGCCTATTCTCCCTGAAGTTGTTACTTAACTTCAGAGACAAGTAGCGAGTAACAACAAGTGATTGCCAATTTAATGGCCAATCAGAAGCCAGCTCCTCCCACTCCCCCAAACCATTAATGTAGAGACCCCAGTGATGACTGAAGTCCTATCAGTTGCCCTGGAAGTCGCCACAACACCTAGGAGACAAGAAGCATACCTTATCTAGTGGCTGAAGCTGAAACCAGAAAGCTTCTCAGGCACGACTGAGCCCTGGGATGCCCAGGCTTGGTTCAAGACATTTTAGAGCACAATGGAGCTTCTTGACTGACCAGAAGTTGAGAAGGTTGATACCATTAAGTGTGCCTCTTTCTGCCTATCTGGAGATGCTTGTATGTAGTGGGAGCAAGTTAAGAGTAAGAGAGAAGTCAACCAGATGAGCTGAGTTGACTTTGAGATAGAGTTTTACTAAGAGTTCTTCCGCCAACGGATCACCAATAAATATTATGAGGTGGTTATAGAATTTAGATCAGGTGACTTACCAGTAGAAGAAGCGGTTAAAAGATTTAACAGGCTAGCTCACCTTTGCCTAGAGTTAGTAAGTACAGTGAAAGAACGAGTCAGACTGATGCTCCTAATGCTGAGACCAGAAATAACACCTAATGTGAGTAGTGAAACTCACCGCCCATAGAATGGTGAAGAGCTGGTCAGCAGGGCATTAGTGAGCACTATCTGAACATCATCAAGGCACAACAAATGCAATACAAGTCAGTCAAGATAGAAGACAAGACAGTGGGGAAACAGAGACCCCAATCAAGTAATCAGAACTGGAAGGACAAAGATAACAAGAAAGACCCAGGCAGGAAGATGTTCGGGTAGTCTGTGAGTATCCAGAAGTATTTCCAGAAGGGCTACTTGGACTAACTCCCAACAGAGAAGGGGAGCCAATTTCAAAAACTTTGTACCAAATTTCTCTAGCAGAGCTAAAAGAGTTATAAGAACAATTTCAGGAGTTACTTGACAAGGGTTTCATCCGCCCTAGTCACTCACCTTGGGGAGCTCCTGTGTTGTTTGTCAAGAAGAAGGATGGATCTATACGGATGTGCATAGATTATAGAGCTTTGAATCAAGTGACAATCAAGAACAAGTACCCCCTCCCCAGGATCAACGACCTATTTGATCAGTTGAGAGGGGCGACAGTATTCTCAAAGATAGACCTGCGCTCTGGGTACCATCAGCTAAAAGTGAAGGAAAGAGACATAACCAGAACGGCTTTCAGGACCAAATACGGACACTACGAGTTCATAGTCATGCCTTTTGGTGTGACTAATGCACCTGCAGTTTTCATGGACCTGATGAACAGAGTGTTCAGAGAATACCTTGACAAATTTGTCATTGTGTTCATCGACGACATTCTAATCTATTCCAGAACCCCAGAGGAGCATGACACGCATTTGAGGATAGTACTGCAGACTCTTCAGCAAAAGCAACTTTACGCTAAGTTCTCAAAGTGCGAGTTCTGGTTAGATCAGGTGGCATTTCTAGGTCACATAATTTCTAAAGAAGGCATTTAAGTGGATCCAGCAAAAATAGAAGCAGTCAACAACTGGAGTAGACCCAAGAACGCCAGGGAGATCAGAAGCTTCCTGGGTTTAGCTGGGTACTACAGGAAATTTGTGGAGGACTTTTCCAGGATAGCCTCTCCACTAATAGCCCTCACTAGAAAGAACAAGAAGTTTGAATGGTCAGATAAATGTGAGCAGAGTTTCCAAGAGCTCAAGAAGAGACTGACCAGTGCTCCTATTCTGATTGTTCCAGAAAGTGACAGGAGTTTTGACATCTACAGTGATGCTTCCAAGATGGGCTTAGGAGCTGTACTCATGCAGGAAGGAAAAGTGATAGCTTATGCTTCCAGACAACTCAAAGATTATGAAAAGAACTACCCCACTCATGATCTTGAGCTGGCAGCTGTGGTCTTTGCACTAAAACTCTGGCGACATTATTTGTATGGCATTCAGTGCAGAATTTTCACAGACCATCAGAGTCTTAAGTACTTCTTCACTCAGAAGGACTTAAACATGAGACAGCGTAGGTGGCTAGAGTTGGTCAAAGATTATGACTGTGAAATCCTCTACCATCCAGGCAAAGCTAATAAAGTGGCAGATGCACTAAGCAGAAAATCCAGTGCATCCCTAATGTCTTTGTCATCATTAGCCCTACCACTGCAGAAGGAGTTGTCAGATTTCGGAATGGAAATTATTTGTGGGCAACTCTCTACATTGACCTTAGAGTCAACCTTGCTTGAGGATATACAGAGAAAGCAAAGTGAAGATCCAGATATCCAAAAGATCAAGCAAGGGATACAAGAAGAAGGAAATTCGGAGTTTCGATTATCAGACAGTGGAATTCTTTATCAGGGGAGCCGCCTGTGTGTCCCCAATGATGAAGACCTGAGAAAGAAAATTTTAGAAGAAGCTCATAGTACACCTTACTCCATGCATCCTGGTTCTACCAAGATGTATCAAGACGTGAAACAGAGATTCTGGTGGTCTGGACTCAAAAGAGATGTAGCTAAATATGTCAGTACCTGCCTGACATGTCAGAGGGTCAAAGCAGAACACCAGAGACCAGGAGGAGTTCTACAGCCTCTTCCTATACCAGAGTGGAAGTGGGAAGACATATCCATGGACTTCATAACGGGTCTCCCAAGAACCACAAATGAATATGATGCGATATGGGTGATAGTGGACAGATTGACCAAGTCTGCTCATTTTCTAGCCATCAAGGTGCCCCACTCTATAGAGCAGTTGGCACAGCTGTATGTTAAAGAGGTGATCAGACTTCACGGAGTTCCTAAATCTATTGTTTCTGATAGAGATGGGCGCTTCACCTCTCACTTTTGGGAGTGTATTCAGACTGCACTGGGCACCAAACTCAAGTTCAGCATAGCCTTCCATCCTCAGACTGATGGACAAACAGAGCGAGTAAATCAGATTCTAGAAGATATGCTCAGAGCTTGTGCACTAGATTTCAAAGGAAGTTGGTGCAAGTATCTATGCTTAGCTGAATTTGCCTACAACAACAGCTATCAGGCCACCATCAAGATGGCACCTTATGAGGCACTGTATGGTAGGAAGTGCAGATCACCCATTTGCTGGTAAGAAGCAGGTGAGAGAAAAGAAATGGAAGTAGAACTGGACATTCGGACAGAGCTGATGGATGAGACTACTCGGGCTATTCAGAAGATCAGACAGAGAATTGAGACTGCCCAGAGTAGACAGAAGAGTTATGCTGACACGTGCCGTAGGCCACTTGAATTCCAAGTAGGGGATTCAGTTTTCCTCAAGGTCGCTCCTATGAAGGGAGTGATGAGATTTGGCAAGAAGGGCAAATTAAGTCCTCGTTATGTAGGACCTTACCTGATCACAGAAAGAATTGGGAAAGTAGCTTACAAGCTGGATTTACCACAGGACATGTCAGCAATACATAATGTATTTCATGTCTCTCTGCTAAAGAAGTGTCTCCACGACCCTAGCCAAGTGATTCAGCCTCAGTTAGTGCAGATCCAAGAGGATCTTAGTTATGATAGCAGACCTACACAGATAGTGGACAGAGCAGTCAAGAGAATAAGGAATAAAGAAGTGCCACTAGTGAAGGTTATCTGGCAGAACCAGAAGCATGAGGAAGTCACTTGGGAGCGGGAGGACAGTATGAGACAGAAGTATCCAGAGCTATTCTAAGTTCGAGGACGAACTTTTTATAAGGTATGGGGAGTTGTAACGACCCAATTTTCTCTATTTCGAGTTCCAAATGTCCATAAAAATATTTGGAAATACTTTTAAAATATTCTAGATATTTTTAGGAATTTTTAGAGTATTTTTATGTAATTTTTTGGAGTTCGTTTGGTATTTTTACTGAGAGGAGAAAGTTAAAAAAAAAATTTGTAGAAGCTAGGTTTCGAACCCAGCTCCTCGGACCCAAGCAAAACCGACCTGACCAATCGAGCTGCGCTCGTTTTGTTAACCAAGTATGAGGAGAAAGAAATTTAAGATGTAGCTATAATGGAAATAACCCTAAGTATAAGGATTGGATTTCTTTTCCCTAAACCTATTTTTCTTTCTCCCGAAACCTCTCCTTTCTCACTCGCGACGGCGCCAACCCTTCTCGGCGAAAATCGCAGCACGCACCTAGGCGACTCCGGCGACCGACGAGCTTCCTCCTCCGTGGATTCTTCACAAGTCCGAGCTTCTCTCGGCAAGGAGAGCGCGCGGGCACAAGAAGAGGCCGAGAGTTGCAAGTTTCCAAACCCTAGAACCTTCTTCCTCCTTCGGTTAAGGGCTCATCCGAACCCTAGGTCTTCCCCCGGTTGTAAGTTCAAGAACAGCGAGGTAAGTACTACTCACCTGCGGTAGGAGTTGCTCCGAGCTTCAATTTGATTTCCTTGCTTCCGGATTTTACTGTGCCGAGTGGATTTATATGCTAGGGCTTATACTCCTATGCTCCGATTATCTAGCCTAATTGCTAAGGTTGGTTTGAGTTGTACAGGGTGCTTGCTAGGACCTGTTGATTTCGGTATATGCTGTAGGTTGTTTTTTTTTCTGTTCGGATTTCTTCCTATGGTTTTCGGATCATGCTTTACAGAATAGGGATTCAGCCTTCTTGTTCTGTTTCGGATTTAGCCATGTAGTGCTACTTTGATGCTAGGGTTTGGCTTTATTCTGTCCTTCAATTGCTGCTTAGTTATCTTACCATGTAGTGCTATTTAATTAGATTCTCCATTGATGAAACGTTTAAGGACAGCCTTGAGGTTTGCTATGTAATAGAATCGGTATAGTGCTGTTCGTTCCTTTAGATAGGCGGTTTTAAATCCTTGTGGCCGAGTAAATAGCAATGAACAGCTAGGGATGCTTGTTGGATAAGTATAATTGCTTGGTTTTAGTTTGGTTTGAAGCATGCTTAAAGGTTTCCCTTACTCTATAACAACTTAAGCTGTGAATAAGTTTGTATAGGTCTTTTTGTGCTTTGCATTGGGCAAGAACAGCCCTATAATCAGCATTCCTGTTAGACCCTTCTTTTGTGCTAGGTAGTGGGCACGAACAGCCCTAGACCCAGGAACATAGTGTTAGCTTTCTTGCTATTTAATAAACATGATCAGTTCTGTTTAGTAGCACTGAGAATTTAGTTTTTTCTTACTATTAGAATATCATGAGCAGAATTTTAGCGCAGAATTTTAGTATAGTTAGATCTCTTTGTATGCAGAATTTTGCATTGTAGCTTAGTTCACCCATATGAAAAAAGGTTGTTGAGTATTGCTTTTAATTTCTAACTATGGGTTAGAATGCTCTTGGAAAGGAAATTCTGAATTTTCTAGCATTAATACAAGTATGATCAGCATTTGAATAGCAGGAACAACCCTTACCTAGTTAATGGGTTAGCATTTTCCTTCCTACTCAAAGGGCAAGAACAGCCCTGCATTTAGTTAAAATGGTTTAAGCATTTTATTGAGCTTAAGTGCAGATTTTTTTTTTATTAGTCATATGTGTCGATTTTTATTAGTCATGTATGCAAATTTTCTAGTGTTCATTTGCTATTTTAACAAGCATGAACTGCCATGTATTCTAGTGGAAAAATAAGAATCTTATTAAATACTTTTAGAAGTATTAACAAGTAAAAGAAAGAAAAAGAAAAGAAAGAGAAAGGCCAAGGCCTTAAGTAGATCACAAAGTCAAGACTTTAGGGATTCATGGCACACAAGGTGCTTATTAAAATGCCAAGGCATTTAAAGAAGAAGTAATTAAGATTATAAGTATTTTACTTTTAAAAAGAGGCTAGTACCCGACTTCACAAGGTTGTCGTTAAACAAATCCAGGTGTCCAATTCCAAGGTCTTGGCCCTGGTAGACCAAGGTCTGCTCTTTTAGGATTGGTGGCTCGCTACCCCAACCTATTAGGGAACGCGCATAAGATGGTACTATGCCTGGGCCCAAAAAGAAGTTGATTATTATTTTGAAGTATTATAAGTATAAGTTTTTGAACAAGTAAAACGAGTTTTACATAAACCTAAAATATTAAAGATTAAGTTTAGAACAAATGAAATAAGTTTCATATAGTTCTAAAAATCAGTAAGTTTAGTTCTTTATTCTACCATGTTTATCTAGTAGATGAGTAGTTTTTCATGTTTACCTATTAGATGAGCAGCATGATTAGCTATTAGAATTACATGAGTAGATTCTTTAATTTTTCTTGCTATCAGTTTTACATGAGCAGGTTCCTTTAGTATTATTTCCAGTGTTCAGTTTTATTTCTGTACACCATGAGTACTTTGCTATTAGATGAGTACATGCAGCTTTTCCTTTAGCATTTCAGTTTTCGTATTGTTGCATTATTTCTATGCACTTCGAGTTTTTGTGAGATAGATTAGTACTTACTAAGCGTTTTCGCTTATAGATCTTTTGTTTTTTTTTTCCTCCTACTGCAGATAAAGAAAAAGGAAAGCTAATATGAAGGAAGGCGACAAGGAGATGCAAGAGGGGTGTGTGATGTCTGCACTATGGAAGTTCTAGGGATCCTTGCGAATAAAATGAATTATGATTTGTTCTTTGAGTTAATTAAGTCTTTATGTGTTAAGGAAATTTGATAACTGTTTATAAGGACACTTGATACTGTGTTTGCTATTCAGTTGTGGTTGTGGATTAGTTTTCCTTTATTGTTGCTGAGTTAGATTTATTATACTGCGTGGTTGTTGTTATGTGTTCCAGCCGCTTGTGGCTGAGTATATATACTGCATGTATTGTTGAATATGGTTACCGGTACAAGGGAGACTCTGCCGAAATTTTTCAGTAGGGTTTCCATGTGGTTTTTAATCACACCGGTTAAGTAGAGTTAGTAGTTAGGTAACGGTCATCTTTAGAGAATAATAGTAGTAAGAAGGGTGGTCGTTACATTGGGCCATTGCTCTTGCACACAATAAAGAAAAACAGAGATGGCCCCAAGACTTTTGGTCTTGGTTTAGTAGTGTGAGATAAAAATAAAAATATTAAGACTGAATTGGTGTTCCACCAATTCAGATTGGGTTGCTACGAGAAAATGTTTCCAAAGAGGTAATTGTACCAATTTGGATTATGTCAAAAAACTTAAAACCGAAAATAAGGAAACAAAAATTTTCACCCTCTTTTCTTGATTGGTGGTTGCATCAAATCAGAGCGGTACCTACTCTGATACCACTTGTTGGATCGAAAAGAAGGCAGGAGGGGGGGGGGGATGAATAACGATCGTTGAAAAATCGTTATCAAGATAAAGTACGTAGCGGAAAATAATAACGAAAACAACACTAACACACCAAGTTTTACTTGGTTCAGAGCCTTCGTCGACTCCTACTCCAAGGCCCGCACGTGAGAGTGTTTTCGTTGGACAATCCACTAATAGTTCGCAAAAGAGTTACACAATAAGTACAATAACTATAAAATAAAGTTACCAACAACAAGGAAAATAAAATTGAGTCGCAGGTTGTCGGAGAAGCTTCACACCGTCACAGGAACGTCTTTGGAGCAGTGCGTAAGAAACAATTGCAGAGAGAAGTTTTTTGTGCTTTTGGTGGAAGACTGCTTATATGAGCAGTTTCGGGCGCTTGGATCCCTTCCGGACGCCTCGACCGTGGCGTCAGCCATCCAATCAACGCGCTCCAAGCTAGCAACAAGATTGATTTTGGGCATTCTGGGTTCTTGGACTGCTTCAGTTGCCCTCGAACCACTCCGTACGCCCGGAATCCCTTCCGAACACCCGGACCAACTTTTCCAACGGGCTTTTTCCTACAAAATAGAGTTAGTCTGAGACAATAAAATTTATATTATCCTGCAAAACAAGTGTTAGCACAATTATAGTCAAGAGTAGTAATTAGATTCTGTCTCCTCAAGACCAGAATCTAGTCAAGATCTCAACTTAGATTTCCCAAATAAATCTAAGTTGGATCAACTGCTATCACGGGTACTCCGCCGAGCAAGAGTTGCATGACAGAGGAGGTGGTGAACATAGGTGGAGAGCTTCTGCTTTTCCTTGTGTATGTTTTTAGCCTGTGATTGCAACCTCATATAGAAGCTCATACCAATAGGCAACGTTAATGATCGATTAATGATCATTACTTGCCGAGTTGTGAAACGCCAACATTTCACTTGACCGTTTAAATTCTACATTAATATGTAATTTAATGCACTCGTTACATACTTAAATAAGTAGCATAAAAAGGTTTATGCGACAAAATATTAGTTGTTTCACTTAGACAAATTTTACCTTGATCGATTGATATTTTACGTGTGCAGATCGTGACCGCACACGAGTCAACATTGTTCAGTACAATTCGGATCCTAAATTTGTACCCTTGCGCACCCACGTATGAGAAAGAGCCTCCCCCTTCATTTGTTTACATCATTAATGCATGTGAACCAATATAAATTAACTAATATGCCTTGAAACTTTCAATGTGAAACTAAAGTCCCATTTACAATGAAACTTCTTTCCTCTTCCACCTCTTCTCTGTTCACATATATCCAACGTAGAAAAAGGAGAAATATAAAATATTGAAAATAATATATTTTAGACAATACTTTTAATTTTAAATTTTAATTATTTATATTTAATATTTTTATGCTAGGTAAGGCTCATAGGTTGAGTCAGCTACACCTAGCTACTAGCTAAACACAGCCAGATATGACCTATTCTATCTTTGGTCGGGCCAGGTTGCGGGCAACCTGCCCCAATATTCAATCCTGAATGAATCTAGTTAAAAGTTGAACCACTCCTAAAAATATTTACATTAAATTTCAATCATTTAACCACACATCTGATGCCATTATCAACAGCAAAATTAAGGAGAGTACTTGAAACTGCATGAGTTGCATATCAATACATGCAAATGCGATTGAAGCAAGCATCTATATTATGTACTAAATGCCGAAATGGCCTTTGAAATTCATTTGTAAAGTTGACTATCAAAGCAACTTGCCGAAACGGTTGCATATTCTGTAAGAGAATTTTGGAACTGCTTTAGAAGAAAAAACTTGCCAAATTTACACCATTAAATAAAGACCATAATATTTAATAAGCATGCAAAAGCATACAAACAGTAGACAGGCAAGGTGTCGGTTGTACCTGCCCAAATGACCCTCATCCATTGACTGTAACTCGAGCATCCAAAAGTTCATTTTGAACCGTTCAGATCTTCTGACCCTAAACCCTAGTTCCTTCTGGTACCCTCTAAAATGATAGATTTGGATGTCATTTTAGTTAAGCTCATAGTCTAAATTCTAACAAAGAATACCACATTAAATATAACTTAAAACAGTATCAATTTATGAAAAAAAAAACACAAATTCAGTCGAAGCTTACCAATTTTGACAAAAAAATAAAAATAAAAACAGCCCCTAACATTTATAAATATCTATACTTTATAGAACAACGCCACACTAAACATACCTACGCTTAAAACAACACCAATTTACCGTTTATGATGTCGTGAGTATAAATGAAATGATATCCGAAATACGTTGTTTTGGAGGGTAGAGTTTAAGGTCCAGGAGATCCAAACTACATTTCAAAAGCATCATTAACTTGCGAAAAGAATTTTTCTGGACTATCATATCATTTTAGTTCCATAACAACCTCTTCCCCGCCATTGAAGCCTCCTTATAATACCTGCCCAATTCAAATGCTTCAATAATAATAATAATAATAAAAACATCACGGGATTAACAATACATGATTTGGAATGCAAGTCAACAGAGTACATTTGGGAAACCAATCCAGCAGCTATTTGGGGAATTGCTAAACTCAAGGACGATTCATTTCCCGATTCCTGAGCATGTTGGAGTAGCTCTCATCCAGTTTTTATCTTTTTCTCTGCCTGAATCGCTGCAGTTATCTTCTTCCAAGATCGGTTTGCGATGAGCAGTGGTATGACAACCCACCAACCATTTGCTCCAATGTAATATACCCAATAATAGAACGGGCTCGTCGCAAAGTTATCTCCCTCCAGAAAAGCAGTGATGAAGTAAACAAGGCAGCCATAGAGCTGTCCGAGACAAACTGCAAACTGAAGGATGTAACTGTAGGGTTTCCTTGTGGCAATTGCATACCTGGGAGAGAAAACAACACCGTGTCAAACTGACAAACTGATGATACTGAATCTACAAAGGTTATGTTGAATTAGAAGCAGCCTTTTTTATCTGTTGATGTTGGACCGATTAAATTCAAATGTACTACTACCTGTAATAAAAAGAACCCACTAACAATACAATAAGAAAACAACTGTAAAGTTATCACAAAGAAAGCAAATTCAAAATGCACAATTGTGTGCTCATCTCTATAATCCACTTACCTACTGCCAAACATAAACCTGAGTCCTGATACTAGTTTTTTACTAAACAATTTTTTCCCTCAAGGTCTCAAAACAATATTCGACTGTTGTGTTACTTTTTAAAAAAAAATATTTACAGATAAAGAAAAAGCAGTTTGATGTGTTACACTGCAATAAGGCTGGCTGGACCCTCTAAAACAGCAGTGATTCCTTCAACAGTGACAATTCCTGCATCTCTTCCAACGTATCTGGAGTCTCCCTTGCTATATTCCTTCCCTGATATTTCAGATCATGATAGAAAACAATAATTTTAAGTTTGCACCAATTCTGCTAAACAAATTTCAGTAAGTTCGTTATATATAAAGAAGTTCATGTCTAGACAACTTACAGACTTCAGCTAAATAATGCGGAGTTTTCTTCTTGTAGAACTCAGGAGAGAAAGCAAAGTAGCCTTCCAGAATTATATGTGTCAACCCCGTGAATGCCCACCAGCACATAAGCAACCTATCAGACTTTGTCAACTTTGATCGTCCTACATTGGCAGAATTCCATAAAGGTAACAAAGTCAACTACAAAAGGAAAAAAAATTGCCCATTGCTAATATCAATCAAATTGTGAATGGGCATTATGCTGGTTGTTGATTATTTTTAGTTAAATTGTAAGAAGTTCTAAACTATAACATCTGACAGAAATCCCAAGTTTGTTAGACATTTTGACCCTTTTATGAAGAAGATGAAGATGCAAATTAGAGGACAAGTTCTTTTTAACAAGGGGAAAATGACCAGGGAACTACCAATGTGATGAGACGCTGAACGCTCTCAGACAATTACTCTCTGATCTATCCAATCAGAGTTTGAACTAGAATAACACCTGTGGATAGTACGTTGAAACTTACTTCACCAGAGTCAAACATTAGAAAGAGGCACCATGAGAGCATACAAATATGCTTATGTTCGAACTTGGAAATTTTTTACTATAGCCACAAGGTATTTGGATTGCCAGTGCACATCTTCTGTTAGATTCTTTAACTATTCGTGAATTTTGTATAGGAAGCAGTGGAGAACACCTAATTTAGATGCTCCACAGCGAAACCCTTATTCAGATCTTTTCTCAGAAGCATTCTTACGAGCTAACGGATTGTACAGGACTAACAAAACCTTCTAAAAAACTAAAGCAAGGAGTCTGGTGAGCTCCTAATTCAGATATTCCGCAGCAGAAAAATAAAGAAGCATACTATTGAAGAGGAAATCAAAGAAAAGGTGAAATATTTATTGGAATTTGTTGGAGTGATTTTGTTGGTTTCATTGAAAAAACGCCAACGAAATCAAATCTTTCAGCGTGTTCTTCCCACCGAAAAAAAGAAAAAGAAAATCAGTGACAAAAAGGTAACAAGAACGGATGAAGGATGACAGATGATACATAGGGGAAGAAAAACAAGTACCAGAGAAGATCCAGATGAAGGAGACGAGGAGGAGAGAAGTGCCAAGATAGGGGACGACGATATCCTTCTGGGACAAGAAGCAAGGGACGTAGCCTGGCAACTTCAGATCCTTGGGCACGTATGGGTGCGCCCATTCTCCTCCTTCTCTGGCCGCCATCGCTTCCCTTGTATCTTGTCGCCTCCGCTGCCCTAGTGCCTCGTAGATCTACAGTGGTCTTTCCCTACCAACTTTTTCGGTAGGGAATTTTTCGCTTTTGCCACTGAAAATTATATACAAGGTGCTTTCAAAATTTATTTATTTATTTTTAAATCCTTACTCCATCACTCCATTCTAAATTAAAATAAAGTTTGTTCTTCTATAATAATCACTATAATAATCACTGTAATATTCATTTTAAAAAATCAGGACTATAGTCTAAATATATCCGTCATCGCTATAGAGATGATGCCAAAGTTAATACTAATTTTAAAGATTAGTATTAAGATCAGCACTAAAATAGTATTAGTCTTTAAAAATCAATACTAAGGATGCACTAAGTGTTAGTCTATGTTGGTCTTTAAAAATTAACATCAATTAAGATCAACACTAGGATGTTGTTCTTTAAAAATTAGCATCATCTCCATAGTGGTGACTTGTACAATTAAACTGTAGTGTTAGTTTTTAAAATCTAATATTATAATAATTGTTACATGTAATTAAAGGAGAGAGAAGAGAGAGTTTATTTTAATTTAAGAGAAAAGAGAGAAAAATTATTATAGACAGATGAGAGAGAAATAAAAAAAAATTTAAATTTTGGCTACGTTAGATTGTCTACGGTCGCTCACCTAAGGATATACAAGATATCATCTCTCTCTTTCTCTCTCTATATATATATATATAATTTATTTTACTGTAGCACTGCCTCGTCGGAAATTAAAAAACCCTAAACCCTTTGTCTCCCCTTTGTCTCTCAAAAACTTAAACATTTCGAACCTTTCGTCTCTCCTTTCCCTCTTAAAAACTCAAATGCTATGAACCCTCCTCCTTTGAGCTCCCTCACATCGCCCTTCATCATCTTCATCGATCAACTCCCTCGATGCCAACTCGCCTCGCTTCACCTGCTTGCAGCTGTTCATTTGTATATACATGCTCATATTCTATTATCTATCTTTTAACTCTCTACTCCTACCTCGTCTTAGGGTTTCGCACATTCTAGCAGCTATGGTTTGATAGCTGCTACAACATTATTGTTCTGGGACGTTGTAGCAGCTACAATTTGTTAGCTGCTAAAAGATGAAAACCCCAAAATAAGAATGTTGTAGCAACTATAATTTGGTAGCTACTACAGTGTGCTTGTCACACCATGTTGTAGCAGCTACCAAATCATAGCTGCTACAATATTCTGGTCACACCATGTTATAGCAGCTATGATTTGGTAGTTGTTACAATGTGGTGTGACCAGAACATTGTAGTAGCTACCAAATCGTAGCTGCTATAATGTTCTGGTCACTAATATGTTCTAATCCAAACTAGTTGAATTATCATTTTTATTGTTTAAAACTAGCATTGTAATGTATTATTTTGTAGAATTAAATGATGTCTAGTGCATCAACATCTCACATAAGCTATACTTTGTTGGGACCGATATGCCCGCTAGAGGGGGGTGAATAGCGTCTCGTCATGCGCTTGTGCTTGCTTCGTCTTGATATGCAGCGAAAAATACAATACAAATACAAACACCTCTAACTCTAGGGGTTTACTTGGTATCCACCTCAAAAAGAGGTGACTAGTCCAAGGATCCACACACTCACGCATCCTCCACTATGAAATCACTCCTTTACGGTAACTACCGAAGGCGGAGAAGCCTTACAAGCTCACAATACAACACAAATACAAAGAGAAGCAGATACAAGGGAAATTTTACAAGATTTGTACACCAAACCCTAACCCTAACTTCTTCTTCTTGTTGTAACTTGGCTCTTGACTTGGACGTGCTTCCAAGAACTTTCAAGAACTAGCGTTGCAAGCTTGGAGAAGATCGCCGTGAATGTCGCAGAAGAGTCGCAAGAAAGAACACAAAATTCTGGCGAAGAAAACGCTCCGCCCAGGCTATATATATACAGTGCTCCCAATCGATCCAAATCAACCTCAATTGATTGCCACGTCAGCACCCAGCAATCCCAGCCGTCCATCGCCTGCAACCTGCGCAACGGTAACTTCCCAATCGATCGACTGATCATTGGGACTGCCTGAATCGATTGGCCGATCGATTCAAAACCTTTCTATGCTCTCGCGTCCGCGCGAGAGCTTTTGCGGCCCAATCGATCGACCGATCGATTGGCAGCTCCCAATCGATTGCCCAATCGATTGGGAGAGCTTCTATGCTCACGATGTCCTGACCCCAATCGATCGGGCGATCGATTGAACCATTTCAACAATCGCAGCACACTCCAATCGATCGGCTGATCGATTGGAGCCTGTTCAATAGATCGCCCGATCGATTGAACACCCTGGACTTGACTCAAACTCAAGTCCAGCTTCCTAAACCCAACTCTCGGTCAACCCTGACCTATTAGGTTTGCACGCCTACCATTTGGCTACTCCCGACCAACCTCGAACTAGCCTTCTAGCCTCCTCCATCAGCCTTGCATCCCTCGGATATCTCCCCATCCTTCACGCATTGTCTTCTGGAGCTTCCATCGGCCTCATCCTAGTTGTCGGGTTCTCCTCGCCAAGTCACACTAGGACTTACCTTGCCAAGACCACATGCTTGGACTTACAACCTTTGCCAAGATCACACTTGGACTTTCCAATTGCCTGGCTCCTCACCAGGACTTTCCTTTTGCCAAGATCACACTTGGACTTTCCAATTGCCTGGCTCCTTACCAGGACTTTCCTTTTGTTAAGATCACACTTGGACTTTCCAATTGCCTGGCTCCTTACCAGGACTTTCCTTTTGCCAAGATCACACTTGGACTTTCCAGTTTCCTGGCTCCTCACCAGGACTTTCCCTTTGTCTAGCTATACTAGGACTTTCCAATTGCCTGATCTCACTTATTAGGACTTTCACCACCAAGTCTGGTCAACACTGACCTACTTTGATTTTCACTCTTGTCAACCTTCCTGTTGGACTTACCTTTGCCTAATCTCCAATTAGGACTTTCCCAGTCAAGTCTCCTGTCAATCTTGACCTACTTGACTTCTCTCTTGCCTAACCTCCAGTTAGGACTTTCCCAGATGCCTAAGCTCTAGTTAGGACTTTCCCATTGTCTAAACTCCAGTTAGAACTTACCCGGTCAAGTCTCCGGTCAACACTGACCCACTTGACTTGTCTTTTCATCAACCTAGTCAATCCCTTGACCATCTCCACAATCGGACGATTACTCCAGCAATCTCCATACATTGTCAAACATCAAAACTCAATTCCCGACTCAAGCTTGACCCAACTCAAACTTAGTCAAATTGGTCAAACATGACCTAGAGAAATTGCCCCAACAATCTTCCCCTTTTTAATGTTTGACAATTCCTCTAAGTTAGGCTAAATCCCATAGCTTTAATCTCTTCTTTATACCAAGGCTAAATCTCATAGCCTTAATCTCTTTTGACAAAGCATGAATGAAGGTTTCCTTCATTCTCTCCCTTTCCTAGAGGGCAAACTCTCTCTGCTTGGGATGAAGGCCTAACTTAACCTTCCATTCTTCCCCTTTGTCACACATCAAATCAGAAAACAAATTCTTCTCCATAAGAGTTAACTCTTCATTGTTTACAACCTCATATGTTGTTAATAACCCCACAATGAAGATCTCATATTCTTCATTGCCGCCAAAGCTCCCCCTTGAGCTCTATTTCACTTCACACTACTCATCCTAGAGCATTCATCAACTTCTCAATGAAACTCCCATTCATTGTATTCAATGCTCCCGCTTGAGTAGTAATCTTCTTCTCAATGCTCATCCAAGAGCATTTTCTACTTTACCAATGAAGGTCTGATCCCCCTCATTGAACCCAATGATCCCCCTTGAGCAAACATCTACTCCAAAATGCTCATCCAAGAGCATTTAACATCCTAACAATGAAGATAACCAACCTTCCATTGCTCTCCAATACTCGACCCTGAGTATTAATTCATCACGAAGGTTTAACCCACCTTCCAAGGTCTTTGAAAATATTTTTATGTTTTCAAAGAGTAACTCCCCCTAAAAACATGGTCAAACTTCTATCATTGCACCAACAATGACTTGGGATTCCTAAATAATTAGGAAAATCAAAACTTGAAGTTTTGAGGTTCAAAATTCAATAATAAAACTAACCTCAACCTAAACATCACCTAAGTCGACATTAACTAAACCATGCTTGTTTTCATCATGAAAACTCCCCCTAAGTGTATACAAATGTATTCCAAAGGGTTAGGAATGGTTAGTGACCCTTGAAAACCAAAACTTGAAGTTTTAAGGTTCCAAAATTCAGAATTGAAACTAAACCTTATCCTAAACTTCACTTTGGTATTTCTTAACCAATCCATACTTGTTTTCACATGAAAACTCTTCCTAAATGTATACAAATGTATTCCAAGGGGGTTGGAATGGTTAATGGAACTCGAAGTGACTTGAAGTGCTGAAATCAAGCTTTTCCAGCCAAAATCAGACTTCCCAATCGATTGAAGTTGGGACTCAATCGATTGAAGTTGGGACTCAATCGATTGAAATCACTTCAATCGATCCATTGATCGATTCCGCAAGCTACTGCTCGTAGATATTTCCTCTGAATCGATCGACTGATCGATCTAGACTGGGTCAATCAATCGGCTGATCGATTCACTACCCTTCTGTTCGTGGGAATTGGCTTCCTAATCGATCGGCTGATCGATTGAACCCAATCCAATCGATCGACTGATCGATTGGGTTTCTGATTTCTTGAAATTCAATTTCAGCGAAATTCAGAAACTCTACAAAAATTCTATAAAATTCTAAAAATCATGAAAATTCATGTAGACATTATTTAGGGTATACTTTATCAAGGAAAAATAGGTCTATACGAAAATACTTCTTATTTTCAAAGAGTGACACAAATTTGAAAACTTGTTAAAACTTTAGTGTTTTCTTCAAGTTTGTGTCTAACTATTCAATGATGATTACTATCAAAAGATAACCTTCATCAAGGTTTTCCAAAGTACATTTAAAATTATTTTCAAAACCAATATCCAACCATGTTCTTTGGGCTCAATGCACATAACTTGTACATTAGCTTTCCCAATGATTGGAAAACACATAACTATGTGTTTTGATGAACCCAAAACTCAACAAGATGCACTAAATCAATATCTTGAGTTTTATTCATCATCCTAACATCTCACTTATATCTAATGTGTACTAAAACACATACAAGTCACCTTATGATTCTTTGTGAGATGGATATTTGGTTTTGCCCTATACTAAGGGATCATACATAGCTATCTAGGCATTGTAAAAATCATGATCATCCATCTGTTGGGGTTGCAAGGTTGCAAATATAGTCCCATATTGAAAACATATGGAAAAGATCATGGGTTTATAAGAGAAAGATATCTCAATTGGCATGAGGCCTTTTGGGGAGAGCCCAAGAGCAAAACCATGAGGGCTTAGGCCCAAAGTGGACAATATCATGCTATTGTGGAGATATCTAAATTCTTTTCGATCCTACAATTGGTATAAGAGCCCGGACTGCCAGAAGGTTTAACCGCCGACTGTGCACAAGAGCTATGGTCTGATTGAACCATGTGAGTACAATATTGACCTTGAACAAAGAAAGTGGGAGCTCCTATGTTCGGATCAAGAGGACCAGACACCAGGCAGGAAGTCCTAGTTGCGGCTAGGCAAGGAAGTCCTAGTAGGTCGGGTGGACCGAGGGGCAGGAAGTCCTAGTTGCGGCTAGGCAAGGAAGTCCTAGTAGGTCGGGTGGACCGAGGGGCAGGAAGTCCTAGTTGCGGCTAGGCAAGGAAGTCCTAGTAGGTCGGGTGGACCGAGGGGCAGGAAGTCCTAGTAGGTCGGGTAGATCGAGGGGCAGGAAGACCTGGTGGGTCAAGGATCGGACGTGGGAAGCCCATGGTCCTTTGTTTGAGGGGGGGATTGTTGGGGTTGCAAGGTTGCAAACATAGTCCCATATTGAAAACACATGGAAAAGATCATGGGTTTATAAGAGAAAGATATCTCAATTGGCATGAGGCCTTTTGGGGAGAGCCCAAGAGCAAAACCATGAGGGCTTAGGCCCAAAGTGGACAATATCTTGCTATTGTGGAGATATCTAAATTCTTTTCGATCCTACACCATCTAGGATGTCATTTGGTATAATCCCACTTGTTAGGATGTTTACCATTCTTAGTGAATGCCTTTTTGTCCTTAATTACAAGGAAATTAACATAATGCATGATATGTTATGACATACATACAAAAGAATCAATTTTCAAAAGAAAATTTCCTATAGCTACATGATATATGTATGACATGACATGGTATTTTTGTGTTTTTCATAATAATCATGAATGCAAAAATAAATATGATGTCATGACATATTATGGGCAAACAATCATGACATTTTAGCATAAACAAAATATACCTAGATAATCTATCTAAGTATCCTTAAACCTTAGCTAAACCTTAAAATTAAATTCTAGATTACCCAATTTCATCAAGAAAGTACCAAACCCAATTTGACATTTCTTCTACCCTTTTTGTTTGTGCCAATTGAGATTAAGAATTCAATCCTCAAATTTTTTTTGACACAAATTACTCCTCTTAAGGATTACACGTTGAGACTTAAGATTTAGATTTGCTCTTAATCCCTTAAGAACATACTAATATCTCAACTAGACAATTCCTTATCCTGTTTCCAAGTGTGCCAACTTACATTAGATGTGATTCCTCAAAGTTTGGCACAACTTACTCTTCCAAGGAGTAATTAATTTGATTAAGGTTTAAATATTTCCCTTAACCCCTTAAGAGAATACCACATTTCTAATTTGGTATTTCTTTTTGCATTTGTGCCAATTTAAATTTAAGTCCAATTCCTCAAGACTTGGCACATTTTACTCCTCCAAAGAATAAATACAATCAAACATTAAAACTTAGATTTTCCTTTAATTACCCTAAAAAAATACCAAAATACCAATTTGATATTTCTTATGTTTTCCCAATTGTGCCAATTTAATTCAACCATAATTTCTTAAGATTTGGCACATGTTACTCTTTCTAAGAGTGACAATTTTGGATTAAGGTTACATTTTCCTTAATTCCATAAGAAAATGCCAAATTCCAAATTTGGCATTACTTTTGCTTCTCTCAAGTGTGTTAATTAAAATTAATTTCAAATCCTCAACACTTGGCATCTTTTTGCCCTTCAAGGCTTAATCACATTTGATTAAAGCATGAGTTTTCTCTTAATTCCTTAAGAAAGTATCAAGATTTTAACTCAATTTTTCTTATACTTTTCTTAAGTGTGCCAATTTAGATTAAGTTCAACTCTTCAAATTTTGGCACATATATTACTCTTTCAAAGAGTAACCCTACAATCTTTTTCATTTTCAAAGGTTAACAATAACCTTGAAAATGCTCTCAAGTGTCAACTTTAACAAGGTTGGGTTAACTACCCTTCCAATTGGAGTTGACACTCTCTAAACCCATCTAGGGTGTAGAGAATATGCTCCTAGGAACCCAAAACCTATTGGTGCCCCTTGGATGCTCTAGGTACTCACTAGGGATAACTTCCCTAGATACCTTCCTAAGGACCTTTCTAGGCTTCTTAGAAGCCTTGGTCACTTCTACTAGGTCACTCCTAGGGCTAACTCCCCTTGTAACCTTATTTGTGACTTTGATTGGCCTCTTTGGAGCCTTAGTCACCTTTACTAGGTCAACTCTAGGGATGGTCTCCCTTGTGACCTTCTTTGTGACTTTGTTAGACTTCTTAGAAGTCTTAGTCACATTGGTCTTGCCAAAAGGACCTTTAGGGATTCCTTCCCTAGTATCCTTGACTTGACCTCTAATCCTAGGGTTGGTCCCATAACTATATGGAACCCTATGAAAGGAAGTCACATCCTTCTTGGCTTTAGGTTTGTATCCCAAACCTCTATAGCCATTGGATGGCTCTTGCCTAGTTCTCCCTAGAGTTTGCTCATTTTGACCCTTAAGAATATTTTCCATTCTTGCTAGGGTCCTTTCTAAGTTATCAAGTCTTAACCTCAAGACTTGATTCTCCGTCATTAAATCCTTAGATTTGAATTTTTCTTGACTCCTATGAGCATTGCTAGCCTTAGGCTTATATCTAAAGTCCTTAGTATTATTGCCTAAGTTACTATCTACCTTCCTAAACTTAGGTGTGGTAGTTCTAGCATGAGAAGGAATATATTTTCCCTTAACACTATCATGCTTCCTACTTTCATGATAATTTACATTAAAATGATGAGTGTTATTTCTAACATGAATTTCATCATGATTAACAGGAATTGCACTATTAAAGGTTACCTTGGGTTTGCTTTTAGAAGCTCCCCCTTGATTTGTGCTTCTTCCTTTAACTTTGATTGGCTTCTTCCCTTTAGGGCATTGACTCTGGTAATGCCCATTTTGATTGCATGAGAAGCACATAATGTGCCCCTTGCTCTTGCGTTTCGTGGGACCAATCTCCTTGGGCTTCTCCTTGCCCTTAGGTGCTACTTGGCTCTTCGTCTTGGCCAATTTGGGGCACTTACTCTTATAGTGCCCATGTTCCCTACACTCAAAACAAATGATATGATTTGTATTCTTAATTGAACTAATTATACCTTCATGTGTAGGGGTGATGCTTGATTCTCCATTTGATGTAGCTTGCATTGTGGAGGTTGCATCATCTTCCTCTTCTTCTTCTCTTGAGGGTGTGGGTGCTTCCACCTCTTCAACTCTTGAGGATATGGATATTTCCATCTCTTCCTCTCTTGAAGATGTAGAAGATCTCTCATCTTCTTCCTTCTCCTCCTCTTCCTTCTTCTCCTCGAATGTTGACCTTATGTCAACATCGGATTGCATCTTTTCTTCCTCCTCTTCTTCGAATGTTGACCTCATGTCAACATCGGATTGGTCCTTCTCTTTTTGGACCAATAAGCCCTTCTCCTTGGGCTCTTCCACTCCTTGGACTTGTGTAGGGTCTTTATATAGCAATGATATTTTTCCAAAGAATACTTGCATTTGTGGTTCCAGCTACACTCAACAAAACATTAGAAGGTAATAAATTATGCAAAATTCTCGTTACCTCTTTGCCTGCCTCCGATTGCTCTTGTTGCTCTTCGGTCCAATGCCGAGGTCGGAGGCGTTTACCCTTCTTGTCCGTAGGAGCTTCAAATGGGTCACTCAAGACAACCCATTGGTTCCACTCCATTTGGAACCATGTCTCTAGCCGATTCCTCCAAAAGGCGAAGTCTTCCTTGTTGTATGGTGGAGGAATCCGGATGTCCCATCCAAGTGGACCTCCCAAGTCCATCTTCTTCCTCTAGCTTCTTGCTCTCTTGGCAGTTAGTCCGTAGAAGAGCGACCTCGCTCTGATACCAATTGTTGGGACCGATATGCCCACTAGAGAGGGGGGGGTGAATAGCGTCTCATCGCGCGCTTGTGCTTGCTTTGTCTTGATATGCAGCGGAAAATACAATACAAACACAAACACCACTAACTCTAGGGATTTACTTGGTATCCACCTCAAAAAGAGGTGACTAGTCCAATGATCCACACACTCACTCACCCTCCACTATGAAATCACTCCTTTACGGTAACTACCGAAGGCGGAGAAACCTTACAAGCTCACAATACAATACAAATACAAAGAGAAGCAGATATAAGGGAAATTTTACAAGATTTGTACACCAAACCCTAACTTCTTCTTCTTGTTGTAACTCATCTCTTGACTTGGACGTGCCTCCAAGAACCTTCAAGAACTAGCATTGCAAGCTTGGAGAAGATCGCTGTGAATGTCGCAGAAGAGTCGCAGGAAAGAATGCAAAATTCTGGCGAAGAAACCGCTCCGCCCAGGCTAAATACAGTGCTCTCAATCGATCCAAATCAACCTTAATCGATTGCCATATCAGCACCCAGCAATCCCAGCCGTCCATCGCCTGCAACCTGCGCAACGGTAACTTCCCAATCGATCGACCAATCAATTGGGACTGCCTGAATCGATCGGCCGATCGATTCAGAACCTTTATGTGCTCTTGCGTCCGTGCGAGAGCTTCTGCTGCCCAATCGATCGACCGATCGATTGGCAGCTCCCAATCGATCACCCGATTGATTGGGAAAGCTTCTATGCTCACAATTTCCTGACCCCAATCGATCAGTCGATCGATTGAACCATTTCAACAATCGCAGCACACTCCAATCGATCGGTTGATCGACTGGAGCCTGTTCAATCGATCGCCCGATCGATTGAACACCTTGGACTTGACTCAAACTCAAGTCCAACTTCCGAAACCCAACTCTCGGTCAACCCTGACCTATTGGGTTTGCACGCCTAGCATTTGGCTACTCCCGACCAACCTCGAACTAGCCTTCTAGCCTCCTCCATCAGCCTTGCGTCCCTCGGATATCTCCCCATCCTTCACGCCTTGCCTTCTGGAGCTTCCATCGGCCTTATCCTAGTTGTCGGGTTCTCCTCGCCAAGTCACACTAGGACTTACCTTGCCAAGACCACATGCTTGGACTTACAACCTTTGCCAAGATCACACTTGGACTTTCCAATTGCCTGGCTCCTCACCAGAACTTTCCTTTTTCTAATATCACACTTGGACTTTCCAATTGCCTGGCTCCTTACCAGGACTTTCCTTTTGCCAAGATCACACTTGGACTTTCCAGTTGCCTGGCTCCTCACCAGGACTTTCCCTTTGCCTAGCTATACTAGGACTTTCCAATTGCCTGATCTCACTTATCAGGACTTTCACCACCAAGTCTGGTCAACACTGACCTACTTGGATTTTCACTCTTGCCAACTTTTCTGTTGGACTTACCTTTGCCTAATCTCCAATTAGGACTTTCCCAGTCAAGTCTCCTATCAACCTTGACCTACTTGACTTCTCTCTTGCCTAACCTCCAGTTAGGACTTTCCCAGATGCCTAAGCTCTAGTTAGGACTTTCCCATTGCCTAAACTCTAGTTAGAACTTATTTGGTCAAGTCTCTGGTCAACACTGACCCACTTGACTTGTCTTTTCATCAACCTGGTCAATCCCTTGACCATCTCCATAATCGGACGATTACTCCAGCAATCTCCATACATTGTCAAATATCAAAACTCAATTCCCGACTCAAGTTTGACCCAACTCAAGCTTAGTCAAAAGTGTCAAACATGACCTAGGGAAATTGCCCCAACATACTTCTCATGCACACCATAAGAAAATACAATGGAAAAGCAATGCCCCCCATTTTAAGTTGTTCATAAAAGCACTAGAACCAAATGATCGACAATTGGGGTTGCTAAGTAGAAGCTCATTTGCCTGGGCACTAGACATACCACATATTGCAAACATCAGAGGCATTGTACAAAATATGTTTGACAATTGAGACTATGATGCTAAGTGTTTCATCTTTCAAAATTAGAAGATTGGATTCATAAGAAAAGATGTTGCACTGATTCTAGAACTTTCATATCATGGCATTAAAGTTCCTTTACATTTGGATGTTGACTCCATCCCACTCTACCTTCAGCATTTCAGGGATCAGGAGTGTTCAAAGAAGGAGGTAGAAAACAAGATGATCAACATCAACAAACAACCAGAATCATCTCTTGAATCTAATAATTTATTTTGTCAACTTTTTATTTAATATGTTTTTTATATGCATGTTATTTACTAGTACTAGTAGTATATCTAGACTACCAGTAAAATCATTACTTTATTGTGTAGATGACTTTGATGTTGGTGCAATATCCCTAGGTCAAGGTTGACCTGGTTGACTAAACTTGAGTTGGCTCAAGCTTGAGTCTTGATGTTTGGGTTTCGATGTTTGACAATACATGGAGATTGCAGATGAAATCATCCGATTGGGAAGATTGTTGATACAATTCTCCTCTGGTTAAGGTCTGACCAGTTAGATATGAAGAAGAGTCAAGTAAGTCAAAGGGTTGATCGGATACTTAATTGGGAAAGTCCTAATTGGAGGTTAGGCAGGTGAAAGTCCTGGTGAGTAAAGCCAGGCAGTTGGGAAATCCTAGTGAGTGAAGTAAGGTGAAAGATCTAATGAGTGAAGTTAGGCAGTTGGGAAATCCTGGTGAGTGAAGCCAGGTGAAAGGCCTAGTAAGTGAAGCTAGGCAGGTGAAAGTCCCGGTGAGTGAAGATGGATAGTGGGAAAATCCTGGTGAGTGAAGCCAGGTGAAAACCCTAGTGAGTGAAGATAGCTGAAAGTCTTGGTGAGTGAAGTCAGGCAGATGAAAAGTTCTAGTGAGTGAAGCTAGACAGATGGAAAGACCTGGTGAGTGAAGCCAGGCATGTAAAAATTCAGGTGGGGCAAGGTTGACCGGACACCTGGTGTTTGGGAAGCCCAAGTAGGTCAAAGGATTGACTGGATACTTGGCACAAGAAAATCCAGATGGGTTAAGGTTAACCAGGCATCTGGTGGAAGTTCAAGTGGGTCATAGAGGACAAGACACTTGGCACGAGACAGCAAGTCCAAGTGGGTCAATGTTGACTGGACACTTGGCACGAAGGGAATAGTCCAAGTGTTGGTTACTACTCAGAATATCGTACTGGTTCCCCTGTACAAAAATTTTGTACAAGACTTGAACCATTCCTAACAACCTATTGTATTCTTTAGAAATTAAATTTGGAATCGCAAATAGAACTTAACATTATTGATTCCAAATTCAACTTATCTGTTCTTAGAGGTTTAGACTTGGATTGCAAACGATGCTTAACATTATTAATCCAAATCTGCCCATGTTTCAAATTCGATTAAATATTTATTTTAGAGATCGACTTCCAGGTTAAACATGGCGAGGCACTAGGCATTCTTGGGTATGAGAGCATCCACCACTGCCTAGACAAAGCCTTTCAACGAAATTTAATATTTAATCTCCTTATAGTAACCCTAGGTTTAACCATTAAGAACAATTGAATCACAAGATCGAAAAAATAAAAGAAACACAAACTCAAATCATAAATTCGAAACCTAGAAATGTTAGCCTCTTGTGTTTGGTATATCAAAATCCGTACAAAGAAAACTAGTATGATGCGGAACAAGACAACCAGTTATACTTTTCTTTGTAGCTAATAAACCTCATGATTTTCTATTGTATTCCTCTTCTTATCTCGGACGTCATGTGGGCGACGATCTACCGAGACGAGAATCCACCCAAGCCTCCTTCTTCTCCTTGCAAGTTTCGGCCACCAACAATCTCCTAGAGATGAAGAACTTCGACCACCAACCAAGCTCCAAGGGATGCTAAGAAACAAAGCCTCCTTTCTCTACTTCTTCTCCAAGCAAAGTCCGACCACCAACAAGCTCCTTGAGAGTTGATGCCGCTGACCACCAGGGAAGAAGAAAAGGAGGAGAGGAAGAAGATGAGGGTCGGCCACCACCAAGGAATTGAGGAGAGGAATAATAGAAGTCTTGTTATAAGGTGAGGCACCTCTACCCTCTCTTTTATATTCCTTGGTCTTGGCAAATAAAGAAAGTTTTATAAATAAAACTTCCTTATATTCCTTGCTAATGTTTAAGAAGGAAAATTTAATTAAAAATTTCCTTATAAACCCTTAATGTGGTCGGCCCCTACATGTCCTCCAATTAAGGAAAGTTTTAAACACAAAATTAAAACTTCCTAATTTGTTTCCGTAAATTTTTAAAATAAAAATTTCTCTTTTAAAAATTCCCTTCATGGTTGATTATAAAAGGAAACTTTTATAAATTAAACTTTCTCTATTAAAACATGTGAATGATTACAAAAAGGAAAGTTTTCTCCAAAATTAAAATCTTCCTTTTAACTACAAATAAGGAAAGATATCAAATCTTTCTCTTAATCTTTTGTAGAAAGCTATAAAAGGAAAGATTTAAAATTTAAAATTCTCTTTTAAATCCATGAGGATGGTTACAAAAAAGGAAAGTTTTATCAAAAATTAAAATCTTCCTTTTAACTACAAATAAGGAAAGATATCAAATCTTTCTCTTAATCTTTTGTAGAAAGCTATAAAAGGAAAGATTTAAATTTTAAACTCTCTTTTAAAACCATGACTTCCATATAAGGAAAGATTTTAAAATAAACTCCTTTTATTTTTTATGTGGTCGGCTACCTAAGCTTGGGCTCCAAGCTAGGGCGGGCCACCACTTGGTCCATCCAAGGCTTATCTTGGTCGACCCTTACTTGGGCTGCAAGCTTGGCTTGGCCGACGACCTAAGGATGGGTAAGAAGGTGGGTATAAGACTTTATAAATAAGAGGCTACGACAGGGACCGAGAGAAGGAATTGATTTTGGTCTCCCGATGAACTTGAGCTTCCCGTGTTCGTCCCGAACACCCAACTTGAGTTCATCAATAATATCTCATTCCACTAAAGAGTTATTATTGAACTACCGCACCAATCCCATATTACTATATGGACTCCTTCTTATCATGAGTGTGTTAGTCTCCCTGTGTTTAAGATATAGAATACCCACTAATTAAATGAGTTACTGACGACTCACTTAATTAATATCTAGCTCCAAGAGTAGTACCACTCAACCTTATCGTCATGTCGGACTAAGTCCACCTGCAGGGTTTACATGACAATCCTTATGAGCTCATTAAGGGGACATCATCAACCTAGATTACTAGGACACAGTTTCATTCTATAATCAACAACACACCATATAAATAATACCATTTCCCAACTTATCGGGTCTATTGATTTATCGAACTAAATCACAACCTTTGATAAATTAAAGAAATGAATATTGAGTATATGTGCTTGTTATTATATCATGATTAAGAGCACATATTTCCATAAAAACAAAGGTTCTATTTTTTTATGCAGTCAGTGTAAAAAAACTTACCTTAAATGGTCCTGCTCAATACACGCAGAGTGTACTAGTGTAATTTTATAGTCAAGATAAACTAATACCAAATTACACTACAACTATTCCAATGGTTTGTTTCTATCCATCTTAGTCGTGAGCTACTGTTTATAATTTATAAGGAACTAATAACATGATCTTCTGTGTGTGACATCACATACCATGTTATCTACAATATAAATTAATTGAATAACTACACTTAGCATATAAATGTAGACATTTGACCAATGTGATTCTTATTTCTAAATAAATGTTTATACGAAAAGTTAGGCTTTTAGTATTCATTCCAATAATCTCCCACTTATACTAAAAGACTATGCTGCCATATACCCTGCCATACATCTGATTCCCACCCCCTCAATATGCCCATCAAAAGCTCTTGCCTTAAGGGCCTTAGTGAAAGGATCTTCCTGGTTATCATCTGATGCAATATAGGCAGCAACAACTTCTCCTCGTTATACGATGTCTCATATTGGGTGGTACTTGCGCTCTATGTGTTTACTTACCTTATGGGCTCGTGGTTCCTTCGAGTTTGCTACTGTACCACTTATTATCACAATACACTGTAATAATTTTGGGCAAACCAGGAATCATATCTAAGTCCATCATGAAGTTTCTGAGCCATACAACTTCTATGGCTGCCTCAGAGGCTGCCACATACTCAGCTTCCATGGTGGAGTCTGAAAAGCATCTATGCTTATCACTCCTCCATTGTTATGGCTTTACCTCCTAAAGTAAACACAAAACCCCGAGGTCGACTTACTATTGTTCCTATCTGATTGGAAATCAGAATTCGTGTAACTCACAGGGAGCAAATCATCTGCTTGGTAAACCAGCATATAATCTCTAGTCTTTCTCAGGTACTTTAATATATGCTTTACTGCAATCCAATATCCTTGTCCAGGGTTACTTTGATATCTATTAGTCATGCCCACGACAAAACAGATATCAGGTTTTGTGCATAACATAGCATACATTAGGCTTCCTACAGCTGAAGCATAAGGAACTTCCTTCATTTCTTCTATCTCTTTTGATGTCTTTGGAGACATCTCTTTAGATAAAGATACTCCATGCCTAAAAGGTAGAAAACCTTTCTTGGAGTCTTGCATGCTAAAACGAGCTAGGATCGTATCGATATATGAAGCTTGGGATAAGCACAACATTCTTTTCTTGCGATCCCTTATCGCTTTGATCTCGAGAATATGTGCGCATTCTCCCAAGTCCTTCATATCGAATTTCTTGTACAACCATACCCTTACTTCCGACAACACTTTGATATTGTTTCCAACTATCAAAAATATTATCTACATATAGTATAAGAAATACCACCACGTTTTCATCACACTTCTTGTATACACAAGACTCATCCGGACACTGAATAAATCTATAAGACTGGATTACTTTATTAAACTGGATGTTCCAAGACCTTGAAGCTTGCTTCAGTCCATAAATAGACAGATTTAGCTTACAAACTAGATGCTCTTTGCCCTTTGCTATGAACCCCTCTGGTTGCTTCATATGGATGTTCTCTTCAAGACTTCCATTAAGGAAAGCTGTCTTGACATCCATTTGTCAAACCTCATAATCCATATGAGCGACAATAGATAAGAGTATCCGGATAGACTTAAGCATGACCACCGGTGAAAAAGTTTCCTCATAATCGATTCCCTCTTTCTGAGTGTACCCCTTCGCAACAAGCCTTGCTTTGAAGATTTCTACCTTCCCCTCTGTCCCTCTTTTCCTTTTGTAGATCCATTTATATCCAATAGCTTTTACACTATTTGATGATTCTATTAGCTCCCAGACTTTGTTAGAATACATAGATTCTATCTCAGAATTCATCGCTCTTTGACAAGATACTGCATCTTTATCTTGGAGTGCTTCATCATATGTTCGGGAATCAGGTTCATGTTTACCAGGGATCAAGTCCGAAGACTCTCCCAAAAACATGAATCTTTCAAGTTGCCTCACAACCCTCCCACTATGACGAGGCACTATGTGTGGTTGTGTATCATTTGTTATACGTGTTGCAGTTTCTTGTGATATTTCATCTTATACTGTTGGTACTAGACTAGACGTGTCCTCTCTAATTTCTTCTAGAACAATTTCACTCATGGGCTAATGGTTCATTACATAATCTTCCTCTAAAAATCGAGCATTGGTGCCAACAATGATCTTCTGATTTTTAGGATTATAAAACAAACCACCTTTCGTTCCCTTAGGATATCCCACAAACAGACAAACTTCTGTACGTGATTCCAACTTGTCAGTGTCTCTCTTCAGCACATGTGCTGGACTACCCCATATCTGAATATGACTCAGACTAGGCTTACGCCAATTCCACAATTCTATGGGAGTAAAGGGTACTGATTTAAAAGGTAACATATTCAGAATGTATACTTTTGTTTCCAGAGCATATCCCCAAAATGAATTTGGTAATTCTGAATAACTCATCATCGATCTAACCATTTCCATAAGAGTCCTATTCCTTCATTCTGCCACACCATTCTGTTGGGGTGTACTAGGTGCAGACAATTGGGATTGAATCCCGACCTCTGATAAGTAATTCCTAAACTCTCCAAAGAGGTATTCGCCTCTTGATACTTTTACCTTGACGTTTCTCCACATCAGCCTTGTACTCTTTGAACTTATCAAAGCATTCAGACTTGTGACGCATCAAGTAAATGTACCCATATCTCGAATAGTCATCTATAAAATAGATAAAATATTCGGAACCACCTCTTGCCTGGATAAACATAGGACCACACATATCAGAATGAACTAGTTCCAACATATCTTTGGCTCTATACCCCTTGGCCTTAAAAGGTCTCTTGATCATTTTTACCTTCCAAGCAAGATTCACAAGTTGGAAAGTTTTCCAACATTAATGAACCCAAGAGTCCATCGGCTATTAGCCTTTAAATCCTACTTAAGTTAATATGACCAAGCCTTAGATGTCAAAGATATGTTTGATTCATTTCCGAAGGTTCCTTTCTCTTATTAGAATTAGAAGATGTGCTATTAATTTTCATTTGTTGCATCATGGAAGTTATTGGATTTAGAGTATACAAATTGTCAATGAACGTACCAGAACAGATAACTTCTCTATTTATCTTGATAACACCTTTGCTTTCATAAATAGACAGAATATCCATCCTTGTATTGTTTAGAAACTGAAATCAAGTTCTTTCTAAAACTTGGTACATAAAGACAATTTCTTAAAACTAATATTTTATTCCTATAGACATCTCCCACTGCAACAGCTGCTACTTTTGTAGCATTGCCCATGTAAACAGTGATTTCTCCTTCGTGTAGTTGTCGGGTTTCCTGGAACCCTGTAATGATTTGTAGACATGATCAATGGTTATCATATCTACACACTAGGTACCGGTAGATAACACCACTAAACATGTTTCAACTACTAGAGAATAAGATATATCTATATTGTTCTCTTCCTACGAGGGCAGTCTACCTACAAATGTCCAGACTACTTGCAAATGAAGCACTTGCCTTTCGGCTTCTTCATTCCTGCTTTTAGTCCAGTACCTAGAGATCATACAGTCTTGTCTGTCAGCCCGATTCTAGTGTCCGAAGAGTTCCTTGAGATTGTACATCATGTCATGACCAGTAGACATGGTATGATGCTGATGTTGCAGCACATTTGATATAAAAGCCAAATGTAACTCCATGCCATCTCATCTGCCTTGACCCATTTCCTATGATACTCAATCTCCTCTTCACTGGAATCGCTATTAGGCACATTAGGGCATACCTCTAATAATACAAACTTATAGCCTTCAGCAGTTAGGACAATGTCCAGGTTTATTTTCCAATCTATGTAATTTGGACCAGTAAGTTTGTTCTCTTTCAGAATAATATCCAGTGGGTTAAAAGTCATCCTAAGAATCACAAAATAGACTTTTGGTCAAGACTCTAAATTTAGAATAATATTGATTCCTCAAACAATACTATTTAAATTTACCAACACCTCAAAACACCGTGAATATTGCATGCCACGTTAGTGTGGACATATACAAATTCAAACATTTGTAAGAGGAGGTTTTACCCATTAATTTTATTATCTTGTCATTCTAACTTTATGACAAATAAAATTAATAGTTGATTTTCCTTTGGTCACGCAAAAAAATAACAGTGACTCCGTTGGGGAGGATACTATTGAATGCGTCTAAGTGTATACCATTACTTGATACTTAGTCCATTAAATAGGATTGTGCCCCTTCAGTTGGAGAAGATCACACGCTCCTAAATAATTTCCTATAACCATCCATAAAGGAAGTTTGATCTAGTGATCTGCAAACAAACTCATCCGCTGTGGAGGGAGACACTCAGAGCCAACACGCAAGTTTGTTGCATCACTTACAAACCAGTAATGGAGACCGTGGAATTTATTTACTAATCCCTCTCCCACTTAGTTATTTAAGATGAGGATTTTATCATGCACACACACATCATAGCAAATAAAGCAATAAATATGGAAAAACAATTTTCCAACTATTATGACCTTTTTCATCACTGTCCTCCGTGTGCTGCCAACTCTAGTTGCTGCCATCTTTAGCCACCGCAATCGGGTCTAGTCACTGCATCTATCTTGCTTCTTTTTCCACTGCACCTATGGTCCACAAATAGTACCACGCCTCGCAAGAATAGGATCCATGACAAAAATAGAATTTTACATATATCGATCTTATATTCCACAAAGGAATGTACATGTAATCTAGATCGAAAAAATGTAAAATCCTAAAACTAATACAGCTCCTGCTGTATTTAATACATGCAAGCATGCACACACATAAAATGCCCTTGACATGTCCAAGGGTCTAATCACACACAATCACTATAAGACATAATAGTTAGAGCCTGCACCCACAGAGTTAACATATCCTACTATTATCCTGCCTAAATTATGTATGACATGTGCATAATTTAACTGAAAACCAAACACACAGAGGCAAACTCTAGCTCTGATACCAATTGTTGGTTGCTACTCGGAATATCGTATTGGTTCCCTTGTATAAAAATTTTGTACAAGTCCTGAACCATTCCTAATAATCTATTGTGTTCTTTAGAAATTAAATTTGGAATCGCAAACAGAATTTAACATTATTGATTCCAAATTCAACTTATCTATTCTTAGAGGTTTAGACTTGGATTACAAACGATGCTTAACATTATTAATCCAAATCCACCCATGTTACAAATTCAATTAAATATTTATTTCAGAGATCGACTTCCAGGTTAAATATAGCGAGGCACTAGGCCTTCTTGGGTATGGGAGCATCTACAACTTCCTAGACAAAGCCTTTCAATGAAATTTAATATTTAATCTCCTTATAGTAACCTTAGGTTTAACCATTAAGAACAATCGAATCACAAAATTGAAAAAATAAAAGAAACACAAACTCGAATAATAAATTCGAAACCTAGAAACGTTAGCCTCTTATGTTTGGTATTTCAAAATCCGCACAAAGAAAACTAGTATAATGCGGAACAAGACAACTAGTTATACCTTTCTTTGTAACTAATAAACCTCACAATCTTCTATCGTATTTCTCTTCTTATCTCGTACATCGTGTGGGCAACGATCTACTGAGATGAGAATCCACCCAAGCCTCCTTCTTCTCCTTGCAAGTTTCGGCCACCAACAATCTCCTAGAGATGAAGAACTTCGGCCACCAACTAAGCTCCAAGGGATGCTAAGAAACAAAGCCTCCTTTCTCTACTTCTTCTCCAAGCAAAGTCCGGCCACCAACAAGCTCCTTGAGAGTTGATGCCGCCGACCACCAAAGAAGAAGAAAAGGAGGAGAGGAAGAAGATGAGGGTCGGCCACCACCAAGGAATTAAGGAGAGGAATCATAGAAGTATTGTTATAAGGTGAGGCACCTCTACCCTCTCTTTTATATTCCTTGGTCTTGGCAAATAAGGAAAGTTTTATAAATAAAACTTCCTTATATTCCTTGCCAATGTTTAAGAAGGAAAATTTAATTAAAAATTTCCTTATAAACCCTTAATGTGGTGGACCCCTACATGTCCTCCAAACAAGGAAAGTTTTAAACACAAAATTAAAACTTCCTCATTTGTTTCCAGAAATTTTTACAATAAAAATTTCTCTTTTAAAAATTCCCTTCATGGTTGGTTATAAAAGGAAACTTTTATAAATTAAAATCTCTCTATTAAAACATGTGGATTATTACAAAAAGGAAAGTTTTCTCCAAAATTAAAATCTTCCTTTTAACTACAAATAAGGAAAGATATCAAATCTTTCTCTTAATCTTTTGTAGAAAGCTATAAAAGGAAAGATTTAAATTTTAAAACTCTCTTTTAAAACCATGAGGATGATTACTAAAAAAGGAAAGTTTTATCAAAAATTAAAATCTTCCTTTTAACTACAAATAAGGAAAGATATCAAACCTTTCTCTTAATCTTTTGTAGAAAGCTATAAAAGGAAAGATTTAAATTTTAAACTCTCTTTTAAAACCATGGCTTCCACATAAGGAAAGATTTTAAAATAATCTCCTTTTATTTTTTATGTGGCCGACCACCTAAGCTTGGGCTCCAAGCTAGGGCCGACCACCACTTGGTCCATCCAAGGCTTATGTTGGCCGACCCTTGCTTGGGCTCCAAGCTTAGCTTGGTCGGCCACCTAAGGATGGGTAAGAAGGTAGGTATAGGTTGGTATAAGACTTTATAAATAAGAGGCTATGACAGGGACCGAGAGGAGGAATTGATTTTGGTCTCCTGATGAACTTGAGCTTCCCATGTTCACCTCGAACACCCAACTCGAGTTCATCAATAATATCTCATTCCACTAAAGAGTTATTATTGAACTACCACACCAATCCCATATTACTATATGGGCTCCTTCTTATCATGAGTGTCTTAGTCTCCTTGTGTTTAAGATATAGAATGCCCACTAATTAAATGAGTTATTGACGACTCAATTAATATATAGCTCCAAGAGTAGTACTACTCAACCTTATCGTCATGTTAGACTGAGTCCACCTGCAGGGTTTACATGACAATCCTTATGATCTCCTCAAGGGGGTATTATCAACCTAGATTACTAGGACACAATTTCAATCTATAATCAACAACACACCATATAAATAATACCATTTTCCAACTTATCGGACCTATTGATTTATCGAACTAAATCACACCCTTTGATAAATTAAAGAAATAAATATTGAGTATATGTGCTTGTTATTGTTGGTGCAGCGGAGGCCGGCAAGAGGGGGGTGAATTGCTGAAAATAAAAATTAAACTATACCCTCCTCGTACTTTCAACTCAATTAGTGCAATAGTGATAAATTAATAAAGCAATAAAAACTAAATAAAGAAATACAGAGAAGATCAGGATTTTAACCTGGTTACAACCAAGAAGGTTGTTAATCCAGGGCAATAGAAAAAGCGTAGTAGAAAAATTCTCCTTCTCTGAAGGCGGAGAAGCCTTTTACTCTTTGGAAGCTCAGAACTATTGCTAGGAAACATTACACAGTTGATTGCTTGAGTTGTTGTTGAATTCCTAGCTCCAGGGGCCTTTATATAGGCCCTGGAAATCTTATCCCGAGAGTCCAAGGCTCCTCCAATAGGGTTTAAGGCGCCTCCAACTCAATCTGCGGATAAAACTTTATCCGCAGCGCAAACGGTCAAACTGACCTGCTCAAGGCGCCTTAAACAATCCATTCAAGACGCCTTCAATGTGTTTAATGCGCCTTCAATGTGTTTAAGGCGCCTTCAAAGTTCCTGCTACAGTAATTTCTGCTACAGTAGGGGTGTCAAAAATGAACCCGACCCGACAACCCAACCCGAGTTGACCCGAAAAAAATCAAGTTCGGATCGGGTTCGGGTTGGAGGGTTGGAGAGTAAAAAAATTTCGGGTTGGGTCGGGTTGGGTTCGGGTTGGGTTCGGGTTGACCCGGGTTGACTTAAATATAGGGTTTTGTGGGTTTTTTTGGAGTTAAATCAAATTTTATTTTAAAAATTTAGATGTTTTTATGTATATTAATAACATGTTTGTATGATAATGATGGAGTATTGAGATAAAAGTGAAGAATTATAGGGAAAATAACCCAAAAAAGTCATTTTGAATCAGATTTTCGGGTTATATGGGTCGGGTTCGGGTTGATCGGGTTGGTCAGGTTCGGGTTTGGGTTGAGGTGTTTTGGGTTGAACTCGGGTTCGGGTCGGGTTCGGGTTGGGTTAAAAAAAAAAAAAAACTCAACCCGACCCAACCCGACCCGACCCACCCGAATTGACACCCCTATGCTACAGTAACTTTCAGCCTCTTTTGACTCCTTTTCTTCTTCACTTTGTCTTCCAAAGCTCCGTTTGTTTGGGTGATTTCGGCCAACCGAAATAGGGCTCACCCGAACCCAATTTCCGGCCTTCTCCTCGAGCAGCCTTCCGTCCCGGCTTCACGTCCCTCGAACGCCGCGCAGGCTCTTCACGCCCACCAGAGTACTCTTCCGCAGCTCTCTCGTCCTTCGGACGCACCGAGCCCGTCGGCTCCCTTCCCGTGCCGTCCTTCTCGCTAGCTGCGTCTTCCGCTCGACTTCCTGTGTTCCTAAGCTCCTGCACACTCAGACACAGGGATCAAACACAGCAGGACCTAACCAACTTGGTTGATCACATCAAAACTACCACGGGGTCCAAAAGTTATTATATCATGATTAAGAGCACACACTTCCATAATAACAAAGGTCTTGTTCTTTCATGCAATCAGTATAAAAAGAACTTACCTTAAATGGTCCTGCTCAATACACGCAGAGTGTACTAGTGTAATTTTATAGTTAAGATAAACTAATACCAAATTATAATACAACTATTCCAATAGTTTGTTCCTATCCATCTTAGTCGTGAGCTATTGTTTATAGTTTATAAGGAACTAATAACATGATCTTCTGTATGTGACATCACACACCATGTTATCTACAATATAAATTAATTGAACAACTACACTTAGCATATAAATGTAGACATTTGACCAATGTGATTCTTATTTCTAAATAAATGTTTATACAAAAGCTAGGCTTTTAGTATACATTCCAACACCAAGTGGGTCAAAGGATTGACTGGACACTTGGCGAAGAAGTCTCGGCAGGTCAAGGTTAACTGGATGTTAGACATGAGGAGTTCCAATAGGTTACTGTTGACCAGATGTTGAATTTGGGAACCTTTGACTTGGTTTAAGCAAGTCAAAGGGAAGTCAATCAATCAACCAATCGATTGAACTGTGGTTCAATCCATCGACCGATCGATTGAAGATATGCCGCGAGTGGAGGCTAGCCCAATCGATTGAATGATCGATTGGGAAGCGAAATCACCACCACTAAAGCTTCCCCAATCGATCAGTTGATCGATTGGGCACCGCCAATCGATCGATCGATCGATTAGGAACTGGTTTTCTCGCGCGATCGCGAGAAAGCTTGAATTGATCGGCTGATCGATTCAGGCAGCTTCCAACAAGCACAGAGGTGCTCTGAATCGATCAGTCTATCGATTCAAGCCTCCCCAATCGATTAGTTAATCGATTGGGTTGCGACTGTTGGAAAGGAAGCGTCAAGTTTAAAGTCGTCTTCTTCATAGCGATTCTATATCTCTTCCTCTCCACTTCTTGTGATCATTCTCACAGGTTCACGCCAGTTCTTGAAGCTTCTTGGAGCAAGGTGTTGCTGCACTTCCAAGGCCAAGAGGTGTTCTACACAAGAAGAAGAATAAGCTAGGGTTTCTGTTTCATGTTGTAAATCTTGTAAGATTTTACTTGTATTTGCTTCCCTCTTCTTTCTTCTTATATTGAGAGTTTGTATAAGGCGTCTACGCCTTCGGTAGTTACCATAAATGAGTGTTTCATAGTGGATGAGTAAGGGTCGGATCCTTGAATTAGTTACCTCTTCTTGAGGTGGATACCAAGTAAATCCATTGTGTTAGCGTTGTGAGAGTTGCTTGAGTGTATTCTGTTGCAACAACATCATCAAAGCAAGTAACCGAAGTGCGACGAGTTATTCATCCCCCTCTAGCTACAATTCAACCCTAACAAGTGGTATCAGAGCAAGATCGCTCTTAACTGGAATCATCGCCGGAAGGGGCAACGAGCTAGAGGGAGAAGACTTCATCAAGAGCTTAACCTCAAATGGAATTCCAAGATGAACTTGGATTCGATACAAGGGTTCCCCCACCATTCATATCAATGAGCTTCGATTCTTGGAAATCAAGGATCAAAAATTTTCTTATGATGGACATAGAGCAATGGTTTGCTATAATGGAAGGCTTTGAAGCTCCAAAAGATTCAAAGGGAAAAATTCTCAAGAAAAGAAAATGGAGCAAGGAGAAAATTCAAAGGTGCGAGGTGAATGACAAGTTAACCAAATTATTGGTTAGTCTATTGCCAAGCATAATTATTTGCAAAATTGAAGAATACAAGGATGCAAATGAACTATGGAGCAAATTGACCAAGCTTCATGAAGAACCCTCCACTGCACCAAACCAAGAGAAATTCAAAGAGGGTGACTCATTGGAGCAAGACCAAGAGGAAGAGGACTTCGAAGTTGAGAGATGCTCAACTTCTGAAGAAGGAGTCCAAGAAGCTTCATCCTCAAAGGAGTGCAACCAAAAGAGTAAATAGGGAGCATACTCTTTGTTTCATGTACAAGAGGATGAAGATGATGAAGTCTCCACCTCTAGGATTGAGGGGGAGTGTAGATCATTGACTCCGGAGTGAGAAGAAGCCTCTACCTCTGGATCAAGTGAAGAAGAAGAAGATGGTGCCACCTCCACAAGTCAAGAAAAATCAAATGGAGGATCATGTGCCACCTCCACAAGTCAAGAAAAATCAAATGGAGGATCATGTGCCACCCCTACCAGCAAAGGTATAACAATTTCAATTGTTAATAATAAAAATCATATCATTTGCTTTGAGTGTAGGGAACATGGGCACTATAAGAGTAAGTTCCCTAAATTGGCCAAGAAGAATGTCTAAGTGGCACCAAAGGGCAAGGAGAAGTCCAAGGAGATCGCCCAACAACAAAGAAGAGCAAGGAGCACATTGTGTGTTTTTCTTGCAACCAAAAAGGACATTACCGGAGCTAATTTCCAAAGGGGAAGAAATTGGTCAAGCCTAAAGAAGGAAGCACAAATCAAGGGGGAGCTTCCAAGGTAAAACCCAAGGTACCATGTATTGAGCATATCCCTTTAAATCATGGTAAAAATCATGCTAGTTCTAACTTATATCATTTCAATGCTATTTATCATGAAAAATAGGAAGTATGATAGAATTAAGGAAAATCATGTGACCTATCATGCTAAGACAACCTCACCTAGGATTAGGAAGGTAGATAATCATTTGGGTAAAAACACTAAGGACCATAGATACAAGCCCAAAAATAGAAATGCTCAAGGATTTAAAGAAAATTCCAAAATTATGGAATTCATGAAAGTAAATCAAGTCTTGGGGTCAAGACTTGATAAAATAAAAAGACCCTAAAAAGGATGAAAAATATCCTTAAGGGACAAAATGAGCATAACTAGGTTTAGAGTAACAAGGGTCATTCAATGATTATAGAGGTTTGGGATACAAACATAAAATCAAGAAGAATGTAGTCTCTTATAATAGGGTTCCATATAATTATGGAACCAACCCTAGGCCTAGGGGTTAAGTCAAAGATATAAGGAAAGTTATCCTTAGAAGCATTTTTGCCAAGACCAATGTGACTAAGACTTCTAAGAACTCAAAGAAAGTTACCAAGAAAGTCATAAGGGAAGTTATCCCTAGAGTTGACCTAGAGGAAGTGACCAGGGCTTCTAAGAAGCCTAGAAAGATCGTTAGGAAGGTATCTAGGGAAGTTATTCCTAGTGAATACCTTGAATATCCAAGGAGCACCAATAGGTGTTGGGTTTCTATGATCATATTCTCTATACCCTAGAGGGTTAGAGAGTGTCAACTTAAATTGGAAGGGTGGTTAACCTAACCTTGATGTAGTTGGCACTTGGAGAGTATTTTCAAGATTTTTGTAAACCTTTGAAAATGAAATGAATCATATGTTTACTCTTTAGAAGAGTAAAATGTACCAAAATTTGAGGAATTGAACTTGATTTAAATTGACACACTTGAGGAAAGCATAAGAAATGCCAAATTGGAATTTTGGTATTTTATTAAGGTGTTAAGGGAAAATTTAAGTCTTAATTTAAGTGATTACTCTTTGGAAGAGTAAAATGTGCCAAATCTTGAGAAATTACACATAATTTAAATTGGCACAACTAAGGAAAGCCAAAAGAAATGCTAAGTTGGGATTTGACATTTTCTTGAGAAAATGAGGGCAATCTAGGATCAAGTTTAATTTAGTTAAGGAATTAAAGATACTTAGATAGATAATCTAGGTATAGTTTATTTATGCTAATTTACCATTCTTTGTTTTCCCATCATATTCCATGACATTATATTTTGCATTCATGTTTATTATGAAAAAAAATAAAAATATCATGTCATGTCATACATATATCATATAGCAATAGTATATAATGGGTTATGATAAGTGGACCCTTTGCAGGAGAGAAAAAGGGGCAATAAGGACAAGGAAGGCTGAAAAGAGCAAGATAAGGATATAGTGGGCCGCCTGAAAAAGGTTTGACCAGGTAAGAGTGTTGCTACACGTTCGACAGGAAAAGATCGGTCACACGTAATAGACCGGCCGAGCATATGAGTTCGGTAGGTGGAGACCGGCCGAGTGGAAGAGACTGACCGAATGTAGAAGCACTTAGCCTTAAGTTGTCCAAAATGCTTATATACGCCCGACTAGTTAATCTCGATCGACAAAGTATGATTGGACGAGCTCAATAGACCGGCCGAGCACAGAGGCATTTAGTCTCGCACGACCTTTAGCACACACCCGATCGAGGGAAGGTCGATCGGGCAATAATGCTTGTACATGACCAATTAGTTAATCTCGGTCGATAATGTACGATCGGCCGAGCTCAATAGACCAGCCGAGCACAGAGACATTTAGTCTCGCACGACCTTTAGCACACACTCGATCGAGGGAAGGTCGACCGGGCAATAGTGCTTGTACATGACAAATTAGTTAATCTCAGTCAATAATCGGCCGGGCTCAATAGACCGACCGAGCATAAAGACATTTAGTCTCGCATGACCTTTAGCACACAATCGACCGAGGGAAGGTCGATCGAGCAATAGTTCTTGTACACGACTAATTAGTTAATTTCGGCCAATAATGTATGATCGCTGGGCTCAATAGATCGACCTAGCACAGAGACATTTAGTCTCACATGACCTGTATCATACAGCCAACCGAAGGAAGGTCGACCAGGCAATAGTGTTTGTACACGCCCGATTAGTTAATCTCGGTCGATAATGTGTGATCGGCCGGGCATAATAGACTCGCGAAACATGGAAAGTCGATTGAGCATAAAGGCCTTCAACTTTACACGGTTTCTGGCATATCTATAATAGTAGAGTCCTGGTCGGGTATAAATAACATATCAAGTATAAAATACTGGCCTAGACTAGTACAATAGAAGATATTCCTCATATATACAGAATGAGCTTATGTGACTAACCAAGTGTATGTAACAGGTGAACCATAAGAATATGTGATCATATGACAGCTTAATTAATTTGGTGGCAAATAGCTTCTAGAAGTCTCAACAGGTATGCTAAACGACAAAGAAGGTACATCTGGGTAAGAAAAAGATTCCTTATTGTAGTTTCGGCTTACGTCATCTCCTAACAAACTCTAACGAACCGGGGTCCACCTCATGACTGTGGAGGTTAGATGAGGTAGAATAAAAAGGGGAATCATCTCCACTGGCAAGGTACGCAAAATATACGCATTGCATCATAATCAAACTCTAATTTCATTTTTCTCATACTTCTTCTCCGAGAGACATCGGAGAGCCTAGCCAAGGATTCCCACCCCGGTCTTAGGTCGCTAACGCTTTGTTGGTTGGTCTCATAGTGCGCAGGAAGAGGAGATCATCCATTGGATCACCGAGCCTTCGCTGATCCATGATGCTCCTCATTGGAGTTTGCCTTTCCACGAGGGTATCTCGCCGGAGTTCATTTTTGTGAGGTATTGTTCACATATCCGCTTTGATTTTCTCGGATCTATTATTCTGCATTTAGGCTCTTATGAGGTCTGCTGCGGTTTTCTCTGATCCTCCTCTGTTCGCCGACATCGGAGTTATTGTTCATCACCGCCCATCATCGCCGAGCGCTTCATCCCGCAAGCTCTCAGACAGGATCAAATTTGACACCGTCTGTGGGAACTCTCACCTGAATCTGAGACTACGTGATAGAGGACACGACAAAACCCAACACCATTACTATGACTCAAGAAGATCTTGAGTTGCTCATCAATGCCAGAGTCCAAAAGGCATTGCAGCAACAACATCAAGCTAATACGGGAGGTACCTTGGCTGTGGCTGCACATCTTGCAATTTCAACCATGGATCGCCAGAAAATAGAGGTATGGAGGAAGAGGATATTGCTTACATAACTCCTGCTCCTGTTTCTCCCACTCGACACCCTCGTGCATTCTTTTGTACTCCTCTGGAGCAAGGAGGAAAAAAATTGGCGCTTCAAGAATCCTCTGATGAAGCACTTGTGAAGGAAAAATGCAGAGGGAAGGTGGTGACTAGCGACAGTTCCCTGGAGAGAATTATTACTCCATTTTCTCAGAGAGTTCTTGACGATCCGCTACCCAAGCGTTATCAGAGCTTGAACATTGGAGAATATTTTGGGACCACTGATCCTGAAGATCACCTGTCTAAATTCGAAAGTATGACTCTATTACAACAGTTTACTCATGGAGTCAAGTGTCGCATGTTTCTCATTACTCTAGGAGGAGTAGCTCAGAGATGGTTCAAGAGATTGTCAGAAAATTCTATCTGACATTTTAAAGATTTTCATAAAGTATTCCTTCATCATTTCTCCAGCAATAGAAGGTATCATAAGACCCCTTGGAGCCTTTTTTCTATTAAACAGGGGCCTAAGGAAAGCATCAGAACCTACATTAAAAGATTTAATCAAGTGTCTATTGATGTCCCCAATGCCACTACTGAAATTTTGGTAAGTGCTTTCTCTCAAGGGCTTAACGATAACGACTTCTTTAAGGATTTGGTACATAATCCTCCAACAAACTTTGATTTATTAATTGAGCGAGCTACTGAGTTTATTGATGTAGAAGAAGCTCAAGTTGCTCATAAGAAACAGAGTGGGGTACTTGTCCCCACCCCAGTTAATGACAAGCTCACAACTTCTATTCATCCACCGCGTGGACCTTGTGCGCCCCTCCTCCACATCGTCAGCCAGAGTTTAGACCTCAAGCAGTGTAGCATGTGGGGATGCCACAAGAAATCCCTAGAAGATGGTGTACATACCATATGTCTAGTACTCACTATACAGAGAACTATTTTGCTTTAAAGAATCAGAGGACGAATAATACTCCATATCGTCGACGATCCCCCAACAGACATCCCTACCCAAGGTAAAATAGTCCACTCAAGCTGGAATATCGGGTGATTGAGCCATAGCAGGGAACATTACAAGTACTGGGCAGACCATCTCGAGCACCCGAACCAACACAACCCGAGATAACAATGGCTTGGCAGGAGGAAAATCGGAGTAATGCCGCCCGAGGTAATATTAATATGATAGCAGGTGGACCTACTGATGGTGATTCAAACCGGGCAAGAAAGTCACATGCTCGGCGATTGCAGATCCATTCGATAGGATGCAGCACAGAAAAAGCAGCAGTATCGGAGATTAGTTTTGGTCCTAAAGATTTGGAAGGGGTAGAAGTACCCCATGATAATGCACTAATAATCAAAACTGTCATAGCTAATTACAATATTTCCCATACTTTTATTGACACTAGTAGTTCTGTTAATATTATCTTCAAAAAAGCTTTTGACCAACTACAGATAGATTCGAGCGAACTTCAACCCATGATGACTTCTCTTTACGGTTTCACGGGCAATGAGGTGCAACCACTCGACTAAATAAAATTAGCCATATCTCTAGGGGAGGAGCCCCTAATGAGAACCAGGAGATCTTATTTCATGGTGGTAGATGTACTTCTGCATACAATGTCATATTGGGTCGACCGACCCTGAACGAGTTTCAGACGGTCGTTTCTACTTTCTATCAGAAGGTGAAATTCCCCGTTGATGATCAAGTTGGAGAAGTCCGCGGAGATCAATTACTGGCACGGAAATGTTATGTGGAGATCATCCGGACAGAGGCTAATTGTAACGACCCACCTTCTGGGTACTGGCTGTAAGGCCGGTCGCTACAATTTATGCTAAACTATACTGTGCGGAAAGCTGGGCTAATTAAAATTTTACTCTACTAAGGACGGATACAACTGATAAGAAAGGTCTAAAGACCTTCTTTGCTGGTGTACACATGCTAAGGAGGGGAAACTGAACATCCCAACTGAGCTAGGGACTAGAAACTAAACTTCCCAACTACCTACAGACCTGCCGATCGATCCACAGATCGATCGGAGCTGCGGTCGTCGGTCGGCAGATCGATCCGGTGCCATCGCAGTGGATCGATCGGCAGACCGATCTAGTATGTCTGGATCGGTCGGTGGCCGACCGGCACCAAACTCTCTGGAACGCTTTGTATCGTCTTTGGGTGGTCGGTGGCCGATCCGGAGGATCTGATAACATCTTATCAGATCGGATCGGTGGCCGATCCGGTGCATCGGCCCCGATCGGCGAGCCGATCGAGTTGATTCGAGAATCGATTTGACACTTTGGCGTGCAAAACCTCACACAACAACTCTAAACCAATGCAAATCACACTGATATAAAACTACTAACATTCTAAACCTGGCATACTACATAGTGCATGGTTTACTATCTCATAACACTTAACAATCAAAACTGAATAATGAAAACTAAAAACGCAAAGTGCTAATACTGAAGTAAAACTGTTTAGATCCCAAAGATCTTTATTCCAACTCCTGCCCACACACATCTTGATAGCATTGCCCTCCAGCCTCCGCTACTGATCCACTTTTCCTTTACCTTTATCTGCAGTATAAGAAAAGTAGTACCTATAAGCTAAAAAGCTTAGTAAGAAACCATCTACCTCATAAAACATGCAACGATGCAAATATGATTTTAAATCATGCTGTTTAAAACATATGCTGGATATACTGAATAAACTAAGCATGGCATGGCATATAAGCATACAATCATGGCATATCTAAAGCTGAACATAAAGTCATCATGCATATTCACAGGGAAAAACTAAGCTGATACTAAGAACTGAGCTACGCTAATACTGAGCTACTGCTAGAACTGTACTGAATTCACGAACTAATTTGTGAAAGGTTGAAAACCGTATACATATAATAAGTGAAAATACTAAACATGCTGCTGAGGGGCCCGACAACTGTACGTGCTATGCGCGCATCTCTAACTAGACCCGGGGTTGCAAGTCCCGAATTTAGTAGAGCTACTAGGTTATCTAAACCTAGGGACCGACTATGGGAGCCCAGCCCAATGGATATCTAATCCAGTACAGTGCCAACTGAAAAGTAAAATACTGAGTATAGCTAAACTGTTCTAAATTACTCTTTCTAGGTTATCTGAACCTAGAGCTAGGTTGTCTGAACCTAGGGGCGACTGTGGGAGCCCACCCATTGGACCGTAGTCCCATATAAGCTAGAATAAACTGATTTACTAATTTAGATGCTTCTAATGCATTCAACCGTGCTAATAAAAATGCCTAAGTTGCATTCTTTTCTAAGCTGGTTATTTAATCGAACACCTAGTGCGCTGTAACTCCCCTCTCTATTAGGGAGACTACCTTTAGGCACCCAACAACATCTAAACCTCCAACTGAAGGAGAAAAGATGTGTCCGGCCCATCTAAAGGTACTCACTAAATCCCTAAACCTGCGAGGAGGGTTAAATACACCCTATGTGTCTAAAACATACGCATATAACTAAACTAATGCACAGAAAAATCACACGGTAGCTATTATACTGCCGGTGAGGGGTTTCTTACCTCCGGTTCGTAATTTCTTACGATTCTATTCGCTAGAATTCCGGTGGAGATGACCTTCTCGACGATCCGCTCACGTCTTCGCGTTCCTCTCGCGGAGAAGAACCTCTTTCGTGTTGGAGTCATCACCGGAGGATGATCCGAGAGTCCTTGGGGCTTGGGCGCCGAGAGAGGAGGAGGAAGAGGTGTGGGCGGCGGTGAGGTTTTGGAAGAGGATAGGTCACAGTGAAAATAAAATAACCTCCTCACTTGATTAATTTTCCTATTTATATTAAAGACTTAATTCGTCCAACTCCAATATAAATTTTATTGGTTCCCTTTCCTTTTAGCACGAACCTGCTGGGTTCAACCGGTTACTAACATTATCCCTAAACCATAAGTCTCGGGTTCGATTCCCGCCTAAGCTATTTTGCGGTTCTATTTATTTTTGCTGCTTCTGCTACTCGGAAAATTCCGGAAAAATATCTAAAAATTCCAGAAAAATCGTAGAATATTTATAATGCAGTTTCGAGAATTTTCGGGCGTTACAATCCCCCATACCTTATAAAAAGTTCATCCTCAAACTTAGAACAATTCTGGGTACTTCTGTCTCATGCTGGCTTCTGTCTCCCAAGTTGCCTCTTCTGCTGTGTGACTGTGCCAAATGACTTTGACTAATGGTACTTCCTTGTTCCGAAATTTCTTAACTGCTCGGTCTATTATCTGAATAGGCCGACTATCATAGCTGAGGTCTTCGTGGATCTGTACAGACTGGGGCTCAATCACCTGGGTGGCATCTGGGGTATGCTTCTTCAGGATAGAGACATGAAATACGTTGTGGACAGCTAACATTTCTTGGGGTTGCTCTAGCTCATATGCTACCTTGCCCACTCTTCTGCTGATAAGGTATGGTCCTACATATCTGGGACTTAATTTGCCCTTCTTTCCAAAACGCATTACTCCCTTCATGGGAGCTACTCGAAGGAATACTGTATCCCCAACTGAAAACTCTAAGGGTCGACGCCGTGTATCAGCATAGCTTTTCTGGCGGCTCTGAGCTGTCTCTACTAGATCAGTCTGAAGCTCTAGTTCCTTCTATTCACCACTCTCATACCAGATTGAGATCTACACCTCCGCCCATAGAGAGCCTCGTAAGGTGCCATGCCGATAGTGGCACGATAGTTGTTGTTGTAAATTCTGCTAAGCTCGGATATTTGCACCAACTTCCTTGAAATCTAGGGCACGCCGGCATATCTTGAGTACTGGTTTACTCACTGTCGACCATCCGTCATGCGGATGGAATCTTGTCTTGAACTTTAACCGTGCCCAATCTTGTTGTACACACTCCGAAGTGTGATGTAAATCTGCTGTGTCTGAAATAATGGTGCGTGGGACTCCATGAAGTCGGCGATCTCCGAGATACAACTGAGCTAGCTTCTCCATGGAGTAGGATATCTTGATAGCTAAAAGTGGGCTGATTTAGTCAACCTGTCGACTATTACCCAGATGGCGTCAAAACCATTCGTGGTTCTGGGCAGTCCCACTATGAAATCCATAGAGATATCCTCCCATTTCCATGCTGCAGAACTCCTCCTGGTCGCTGATGTTCTGCCTTGACCCTCTGACAGGTGAGGCAGATGCTAACATATCTGGCGATGTCTCGCTTCATCCCGGGCCACCAAAACTGGTTCTTCAGGTCTTGATACATTTTGGTGGAACCTGGATGCATCGCATAGGGAGTCTTGTGAGCCTCATCTAAAATCTGTCTCCGTAGCTCCTCCTGATCTGGAACACAGAGTCTGTCACCAAAATACAACACCCCGCTATCGGACACTCTGAATTCTCTACTTTCTGATTCTGCTAGCCCTTGCTTGATTTTCTGAATTTCAGGGTCCTGCTCCTGAGCTGACTGAATATCACCAAGCAAGGTAGACTCTAAGGTCATAGTAGAGAGCTGTCCAACGATGAGCTCGAGACCGAAATCTACGATCTCCTTCTGTAGGGGCGGTGACATGGCTGTAAGAGATAATAAGGTAGCACTGGATTTTCTGCTAAGTGCATCTGCTACCTTATTTGCTTTCCCTGGATGGTAGAGGATGTCTATATCGTAGTCTTTGACCAGCTCTAACCATCTGCGCTGTCGCATATTCAGATCCTTCTGAGTGAAGAAGTACTTCAGACTCTGATGATCTGTATACACTCTGCACTGAGCTCCATACAAATAATGTCTCCAAATTTTTAGAGCGAACACCACTGCTGCAAGCTCAAGGTCATGAGTAGGATAATTCTTCTCATAATCCTTGAGTTGTCTGGAGGCATAGGCGATCACCTTGCCGTTTTGCATCAGTACTGCTCCTAGTCCCAACTTAGAGGCATCACTATAGATGTCAAAGCTGCTGGTGTTGTCTGGTAGAGCCAAAATGGGAGCACTGGTCAATCTCCTTTTCAGCTCGCTGAAACTGTTCTCACAGTCCTCTGTCCACTGATACTTTCTGTTCTTTCTGGTAAGAGCTGTCAGTGGGGAGGCTATCCTGGAGAAGTCCTCTACAAACTTTCTGTAATATCCTGCTAATCCCAGAAAGCTCCTGATTTCGCTGGCGTTCTTAGGTCTCTTCCAGTTACTTACTGCTTCTATCTTGCTGGGATCTACCATAATACCATCCTTTGAGATGATGTGACCCAGGAAGGACACCTGATCTAACCAAAATTCACATTTCGTGAACTTGGCGTATAGCTGGTGCTGCTGAAGGGTCTGCAATACTAGTTTCAGGTGCTCTGAATGTTCTTCCTGAGTTCCTGAATAGATAAGAATGTCATCGATAAACACAATAACAAACTTATCTAAATACTCCCTGAATACTCTGTTCATGAGATCCATGAATGTAGCTGGAGCATTGGTCACGCCAAAGGGCATGACTACGAACTCGTAGTGTCCGTATCCAGTTCTGAATTTTGTCTTGGGTATATCCTTCTTTAACCTTCACACGATGATAACCTGATCCGAGATCTATCTTAGAGAACACTGCTCCCTTTACTGGTCGAATAGGTCATCGATTCGGGGAAGGGATACCTCTTCTTGATCGTGACTTGGTTCTGATGCATGGTCTATGCACGATCGCATGCTTCCATCCTTCTTCTTCACGAACAATACAGCGCTCCCCATGGCGGAGTGACTCGGGCGTATGAAACCCTTGTCGGCGGCCTCAGTAATTGCTCACAAGTTCCTTGATTCTGCTTGGAGCCATGCGATAAGGCGCTTTGGAGATAGGATTTGTCGGAATGAGCTCTATCTCAAAGTCAATCTCACTGTCTGGTGCTAAGCCTGGTAACTTCAGGGAAGGCTGGGTAGTCACATACGACTCGAACCTCTGCTAGCTGTTGGTTCTTGTCCTGGCTGGCGTTGACTACATGTGCTAGGAATCCTGTACATCCTGAATCCAGTAGCTTCTGTGCTTTCATAGCTGAGAGAAGCTTCTTGGCCTTTCTCTTTGGTTCCCCGCTGTATTCAAATTGCACTGCCGCTTTAGGTTGGAAGATGACTTTCTGTTTACGACACTCTATGATAGCACCGTACTTGATCAGAAAGTCCATTCCAAAGATAACGTCATAGTCGGTCATCTCTAGCACTATCAGATCACAAAAGAGCTCTCTGTCTGCTATAATGACCGGCACTGCTCTGAGCCAGTGCGTGGATGCCATGATATCTTCTGAAGGTAGTGCCATCAAAAACTGACCACTGAGTACCTCTGAGGGTATTTCTAATTTTTCGAAGAACATTCGGGCTATATATGAATGGGTTGCCCCAGTATCAAATAGAACAGTAGCATTATACTGAAAAATGCTAATCTGACCTGTGACAACTGTCGAGGCATTGGCTACGTCCTCTCTGGTGAGTGAGTAGATCCTCGCATTCGCCATAGCTGGAGGGGCTTCTAATCTGCCCTGGCTGATAAGTGGACCTTCTAGAGCGGCATGTATATGATATAACTGAGCTGGCTGGCCTGCATACTGAATCTGCTGTGGCTGAGGAAGACCGGTCTTGTTTGGGCACTGCTTGGCCATGTGCCCTTCTTGTCCACATTCAAAGCATCCTCGTGTGCCCTTGCGACAAACCCCTGGGTGGAATTTCCCACAAGTAGCACACTTTGGATAACTGGGTCGCTTGCTGGATGGTCCTCCTTTTGGGTCACTCCCTGATTTGCGCTTGCTGTTGGAGTTCCCTTTCCAGTTAGAGCTGTGGCCTTGCTGTTTCTGAGTGTGAGAGTTTCCTTGGCCTTTGGACTCTGAGGAGACTTGCTTCTGCTGCTGGTAATGCTCTGTGGTCAAGGCACTGCTCACTAACTCCTCTGTGGTTTGTGGCCTATGTATGCCACCAGCCACGTTCACTGCTATCTCTGGCCTCAACATCTTGAGCATCAACCGGATTCGTTCCTTCTCTGTGCTGACTAGCTCTGGGCATAGACGAGCCAACCTGTTGAATTTCTTCACGGCTTCCTCAACTGAAAGGTTGCCCTGACGAAACTCAGTGAACTCGTCGTAGTGGCGGTTTGTAACCCGTATGTGAAAGAACTCCTCGAAGAATTCCTTCTCGAAGTCAGCCCATGACATCTGGTTCACTGGGCGCTTCGTTCTGATTCTTTCCCACCACATGCGTGTGTCTCCTGTCAGGCAGAAGGAGGCACACTTCACCTTCTCGTGTTCTGGCCAGTCCAGAAGCTCCATCGTGCTCTCCAGTGTTTTGAACCAGGCTTGTGCATCCCATGGTTCACTAGTGCCTGAGAAGTTCTCTGGCTTGACTCGCTGCCACTGGATCAGATAGGCTTCCTTTCTTGGCTCAGCTGCTGGGGCTGCTGGTGCTGTAGGCTGAGCTGGTGGAACCTCTAAGACTACCGGAGTCGTCAAATTCGGTTCCGGGGTGACTGTGGGGGTACTCTGCTGATTAGCCTTTAAGGTGGCTATTTCCTGTTGCTGTTCAGCTAGCTGCTGCTGTAACTGAGCCACTAATGCTGTAAGATCTGGCGGAGGCACTGAACTGCCTGCCTCTTGCTGGGGCTCAGTAGCTAGTGCCCTTCTAGCTGGGCGTCCTCGTGCCATTTCTAAAGACGTAGAGAACATAACATAACTAATGTAATCACAGTTATATAACTACTAATGTCATGTTTAAAAACTATCACATACTAACAAGCAGTAGGCATATAAACATGAACTGTAATAACAAAACAAGGAGCATAAATAAAGTAGAGGTATTCTTACTTGGAAGCTGCAGGTTCAATGCTGATGTGTGTGTAGGAAGTATGGAACACTGCTCTGATACCACTCTGTAACGACCCACCTTCTACAATTTATGCTAAACTATACTGTGCGGAAAGCTGGGCTAATTAAAATTTTACTCTACTAAGGACGGATACAACTGATAAGAAAGGTCTAAAGACCTTCTTTGCTGGTGTACACATGCTAAGGAGGGGAAACTGAACATCCCAACTGAGCTAGGGACTAGAAACTAAACTTCCCAACTACCTACAGACCTGCCGATCGATGGGGAAGTTTCTGTTCCCAACTGGATCGGTCGGCAGACCGATCCAGGTGTGGCTGGATCGGTCGGCAGACCGATCCAGGTATGTCTGGATCGGTCGGCTGACCGATCCAGGCACCTGAAACTCTCCTGGAACGCTACTGTATCGTGCTGGGTCGGTCGGCTGACCGATCCAGGAGGATACAGTAGCATACTGTATCTGTCTGGATCGGTCGGCTGACCGATCCAGTGGCACTGCTCAGGCCCTGATCGGTCTGGAGACCGATCAGAGTTCTGATTTCGCCCGGGAATCTGATTTCAGCACTTTGGCGTGCCAAAACCTCACACAACAACTCTAAACCAATGCAAATCACACTAATATAAAACTACTAACATTCTAAACCTGGCATACTACATAGTGCATGGTTTACTATCTCATAACACTTAACAATCAAAACTGAATAATGAAAACTAAAAACGCAAAGTGCTAATACTGAAGTAAAACTGTTTAGATCCCAAAGATCTTTATGCCTACTCCTGCCCACACACATCTTGATAGCATTGCCCTCCAGCCTCCGCTACTGATCCACTTTTCCTTTACCTTTATCTGCAGTATAAGAAAAGTAGTATCTATAAGCTAAAAAGCTTAGTAAGAAACCATCTACCTCACAAAACATGCAACGATGCAAATATGATTTTAAATCATGCTGTTTAAAACATATGCTGGATATACTGAATAAACTAAGCATGACATGGCATATAAGCATACAATCATGGCATATCTAAAGCTGAACATAAAGTCATCATGCATATTCACAGGGAAAAACTAAGTTGATACTAAGAACTGAGCTACGCTAATACTGAGCTACTGCTAGAACTGTACTGAATTCACGAACTAATTTGTGAAAGGTTGAAAACCATATACATATAATAAGTGAAAATACTAAACATGCTGCTGAGGGGCCCGGCAACTGTACGTGCTATGCGCGCATCTCTAACTAGACCCGGGGTTGCAAGTCCCGAATTTAGTAGAGCTACTAGGTTATCTAAACCTAGGGACCGACTATGGGAGCCCAGCCCAATGGATATCTAATCCTTGAAAAGTAAAATACTGAGTATAGCTAAACTGTTCTAAATTGCTGTTTCTAGGTTATCTGAACCTAGAGCTAGGTTGTCTGAACCTAGAGGCGACTGTGGGAGCCCACCCATTGGACCGTAGTCCCATATAAGCTAGAATAAACTGATTTACTAATTTAGATGCTTCTAATGCATTCAACCGTGCTAATAAAAATGCCTAAGTTGCATTCTTTTCTAAGCTGGTTATTTAATCGAACACCTAGCGTGCTTTAACTCCCCTCTCTATTAGGGAGACTACCTTTAGGCACCCAACAGCATCTAAACCTCCAACTGAAGGAGAAAAGATGTGTCCGACCCATCTAAAGGTACTCACTAAATCCCTAAACCTGCGAGGAGGGTTAAATACACCCTATGTGTCGAAAACATACGCATATAACTAAACTAATGCACAGAAAAATCACACGGTAGCTATTATACTGCAGGTGATGGGTTTCTTACCTCCAGTTCGTAATTTCTTACGATTCTATTCGCTAGAATTCCGGTGGAGATGACCTTCTCGACGATCCGCTCACGTCTTCGCGTTCCTCTCGCGGAGAAGAACTTCTTTCGTGTTGGAGTCGTCACCGGAGGATGATCCGAGAGTCCTTGGGGCTTGGGCGCCGAGAGAGGAGGAGGAAGAGGTGTGGGCGGCGGTGAGGTTTTGGAAGAGGATAGGTCACGGTGAAAATAAAATAACCTCCTCACTTGATTAATTTTCCTATTTATATTAAAGACTTAATTCGTCCAACTCCAATATAAATTTTATTGGTTCCCTTTCCTTTCAGCACGGCCCTGCTGGGTTCAACCGGTTACTAACATTATCCCTAAACCATAGGTCTCGGGTTCGATTCCCGCCTAAACTATTTTGCGGTTCTATTTATTTTTGCTGCTTCCGCTACTCGAAAAATTCCGGAAAAATATCTAAAAATTCCAGAAAAATTGTAAAATATTTATAATGCAGTTTCGAGAATTTTCGGGCGTTACACTAATATCGCCCGTAGAGCTCAGAGGATGGAAGTCAATGCTATCCAAGAATAACCACCTGGTTTGATATATGATGAGAAAGAAGTACAGATACAAATGGGGCGACCAAAAGCTATGACTTATGTGGCGGCCGACCTGGACCTTCCACTCAAGACTGAGCTGATACAATGTTTGATGTGAAACAACGATTGTTTGCGTGGACCCCCAAAGAGGTTACAGGTATATCTCCACTTGTGATGGAACATGCATTACATGTTTATCCTGATGCTCGGCCGGTCAAGCAAAGGAAGAGAGATTTTAGGGCCGACCAAAATCAGATTATCAAGGAGGAGGTAGACAAAAATGTTGGAAGCCGACTACATTCGAGAAGTACAATTCCCTAGCTGGTTAGCCAATGTGGTTCTGGTATCTAAGCCGGGAAATAAGTGGAAAATATGTATTGATTTTCGGGATCTTAACAAGGCTTGCCCAAAGGACTATTATTCTTTGCCTCGCAATCAAGTGGTAGATTCTATAGCTGGGTGTGAATATATCTGTATGCTGGATGCCTATCAGGGCTATCATCAGGCCCCTCTCACCAAAGATGACCAGGAAAAGGTTAGTTTTATAACAGTTGAGGGTACTTATTGTTATAATATTGTGCCTTTCGGTTAAAGAATGCAGGGGAAACTTATCAAAAGCTCATGAACAAGATCTTTCGAAAATAGATTGGAAGAAATATGGAAGTTTATGTAGATGACATATTGATTAACTCTCTTCAGGCTAGTGACCTATGTAAGGATATAGAAGAGACGTGTAGGACTCTACGACAGTACAGACTTAAGCTCAATCCCTACAAGTGTTTATTTGGAGCAAGAGTGGAAAATTCCTGGGCTACATGGTGACAGAACGAGGGATAGAAGCAAACCCTACCAAGGTTCAATCAATTCAGAATATGGAGTCCCCACACAATATGAAAGAAGCTCAAAGGTTAACTGGGCGAATCACTGCTTTGTCTCATTTCATCTCTCAATCGATCGATCGAAGTTTCCATTTCTTCAAGGTACTTCGGAAGGCTAATAAATTTCACTGGGACGAGGAGTGTGACAAACCATTTCAAGAACTAAAAGACTATTTGTCAACCTTACCTGTCTTAGCCAAACCTGTAGTAGGAGAGACCTTATGGGTTTATCTTTCAGCAAACGAGCACGCTGTTGGCTCGGTGTTGGTGGGACAAGAGGGTAAAGAGAAACAACCCGTGTATTTCTCAAGCCATTTATTAAAAGGAGCCGAGTGTAGATATACCACACTCGAGAAATTAACTTATACATTGGTGTTAACAGCCAGAATACCGCGCCCTTACTTTTTATCGCATGCAATTGTAGTATTAACCAACAATACCCTGGGACAAGTACTTCTTAATCCTGAAGCATCTGGGCGATTAATAAAATGGAGGACTGAACTTAGTGAGTACGACATACAGTATCAACCTCATTCGGCCATTAAAGCACAAGCTCTGGCAAATTTTATAACAGAAGTGCAAGGTCCAGAAGAAGAAGGGACTTGGAAAATTTATATAGACGGGTCTCCTACTAGACAAGGCAATGGAATTAGTATTCTTCTCATATCTCCGAGGGAAGATCGGGTTCAACTTTCTATCCGACTGAATTATAGATCCACTAACAACGAAGCAGAATATGAAGCATTGATAGTCGATTTGAAAGCAACTCTGCATGTGGGAGCTGCTCGAGTATGGATTTATTCTGACTCACAGTTGGTAGTACAACAGTTAACAGGTAACTTCGAAATCAGTACTGATCGACTCAGGTTATATGCAGAAGCATTTGATAAACTAAAAACTGCATTCCAAGAAGTGAATATACAAAAGATTGCTCGATCAGAAAATCAAGTGGCTGATGAATTGTCAAGGCTTGCATTAGCAATAGTGCCCTGGAACCTAGACCGGCCTATAAAACAGACAATGTTGGTATCTTGTATTGAAAGGCAAGCTAACACGGAAATATAGGGTGACTGGAGAGCACCAATCATATTATTTTTGCAACAGTGTGTCTTACCAGAAAATGCAGAACAAGCTAGAGTTTTTAAGAAGAAAGTCGCTTGATATACCCTGATAGGGGAGCACCTCTACAAGAGGGCTTTCTCTAGTCCCTGCTTAAATGCATTGGACTAGAAGACATACAATATATCCTACAGGAAGTTCATCAAGGCTCATATGGTATCCATATTGGGGGAAGATCTCTAGCCCGTAAGATATTATTAGCTGGATATTTCTGGCCTACTTTACAAGAATACGCAGCGCAGCTCGTAAGAATGTGTATGTCCTGTCAGAAGCACCAAAATATCTCACACCATCCTACTCAACTATTGAAAACTTCTATAGTTTCTTGCCCTTTTGACTAATGGGGCATGAATATAGTGGGTCCATTCCCCTTGGCAATGGCTCAGAGAAGGTTTCTATTGGTAGCTGTGGATTACTTCTCAAAATGGGTGGAAGCTGAACCGTTAGCAAGAATTACTGGAAACGTAATTATCAAGTTCTTATGGCAACACATTATTTGCAGGTTTGGTATTCCCCATAAATTAGTTTCTGATAATGGAAGGTAATTTTAGGGATGGAGAATTGGAAAATGGTGTGCAGGGTATGACATTACACAGACATTCACCTCTGTGGCATACCCACAGAGTAATGGACAAGTAGAAGTAACCAACAGAGAAATTATCAGAGGACTTAAAACTAAATTAGATCACATTGGTGGTAGTTGGGTAGATGAGTTACCCAGTGTGCTATGGGCTTACCGTACCACCCCTCGAGAGGCTACAGGGATAACTCCATTCCAGTTAGTATACGGGGGAGAAGCAGTAGTCCCCATTGAGGTAGGGGTGGAATCTGATCGAAGACAGTTATATGATGAAGATAATGTAGGTCAACGTCTTATGGAGTTAGATTTGATAGAAGAAGCCCGTGACAAGGCAACAACTCGCCTTACATCATACCGACAAAGAATGAGACAAAACTATAAAAAAAAGAGTTATCCCCCAATTCTTTCAAGTAGGGGATTTAGTGTGGAAGCGTATTAAACCTGTGGGGGATGTTACTAAATTAGCACCCCAATGGGGAGGACCGTATAAAGTTTATACAGAAGCTGGCCTCAGGCTCTTACTATCTCCAAGACTCAGAAGAAAGGAAGCTCGATAGGCCTTGGAGTGAAAATCACTTGCAACCATACAGAGCCTAACAAGTACGCTTGTAATTTGTCCATATATTCCATTTGATTTTTGGATATAATGAAAAAATGTAGGCATCTACTCTTTTATCAATACATGCATTTGCTGGAATAGACCAAGCGATTCTCCTTTTGAGCGTGTTTCCTCTGCTCAGTACTATTTGAGTGTGCTTCCTCCTCTCAGCGATAGTCGATCGGGGACCTTAAGGAGTGACCGACCTGACTTCCTTAAGGGAACCAGAGACTTTAAACCCCTAATAGTTGAGCATGCTTCCTCCGCTTAGTACTATTCGAGCGTGCTTCCTCCGCTCAGCGATAGTCGATCGGGGACTTTAAGGAGTGGCTGGCTTGGCTTCCTTAAGGGAAACCGGAGACTTTAAACCCTTAATATTTGAGTGTGCTTCCTCCGCTCAACGATACTTGATCGGGGACCTTAAGGAGTGACCGACCTGACTTCCTTAAGGGGAACCGGAGACTTTAAACCCTTAATATTCGAGCGTGCTTCCTCCGCTCAATGATAGTCAATCGAGGACCTTAAGGAGTGACCAGCCTGGCTTCCTTAAAGGGAACCGGAGACTTTAAACCCTCAATAGTTGAGCATGCTCCCTCCGCTCAGTACTATTCGAGCATGCTTCCTCCGCTCAGTGATAGTCGATCGGGGACCTTAAGAAGTGACCAGTCTGGCTTCCTTAAGGGGAACCGGAGACTTTAAACCCCTAATATTTGAGCATGTTTCCTCCGCTCAGTACTATTCGAGCGTGCTTCCTCCGCTCAGCGATAGTCAATCGAGGACCTAAAGGAGTAACCGGCCTGACTTCCTTAAGGGAAATCGGAGACTTTAAACCCTCAATAGTTGAGCGTGCTCCCTCCGCTCAGAACTATTCGAGCGTGCTTCCTCCACTTAGCAATAGTCGATCAGGGACCTTAAGGAGTGACCGACCTGGCTTCCTTAAGGGGAACTGGAGACTTTAAACCCCTAATAGTTGAGCGTGCTTCCTCCACTCAGTACTATTCGAGTGTGCTTCCTCTGCTCAACGATAGTCGATCGGGGACCTTAAAGAGTGACCGACCTGACTTCCTTAAGGGGAACCAGAGACTTTAAACCCTTAATAGTTGAGCGTACTTTCTCCGCTCAGTACTATTCAAGCGTGCTTCCTCCGCTCAGCGATAGTCGATCGGGGACCTTAAAGAGTGACCGACCTGACTTCTTTAAGGAGAATCGGAGACTTTAAACCCCTAACAGTTGAGCGTGCTCCCTCCGCTTGACAATAGTCAACTAGGATATCTTGAGAATAAATTGGTTTGGTTCTCGTCAAAATGGCTAGAGACTATAGACTCCGAGCAGAACCAAATTCGCATGGAAGCATATCCCCGATTAAGGCTCAGATTCGCTCGGAAGTACATTCCTGACCGAAATATATCAACATTCTGGCCTGTGGGTATTAATTCATATTCGCTCAGAAATACATTCCTGACCGAAATACATCAACATTTTGGCCTTCAGGTATTAATTCAGATTCGCTCGGAAATACATTCCTGACCAAAATATATCAACATTCTGGCTTTCAGATATTAATTCAGATTCGCTCGGGAGTACATTCCTGACTGAAATACATCAACATTCTGGCCTTCAGATATTAATTCAGATTTGCTCGGGAGTACATTTCCGGCCAAAATTGCCTCTAGACATTAATTCAAATTAACTCGGAAATACATTCCCGACTGAAATATATCAACATTTTGATCTTCAGATATTGATTCAAATTCGCTCGGGAGTACATTCCTGACTGAAATATATCAACATTCTGGCCTTCAGGTATTAATTTAGATTCGCTCGGGAGTACATTCCCGACCAAAATATATCAATATTTTGGCCTCCAAACATTAATTCAGATTCGCTCGGAAGTACATTCCTGATCAAATTATATCAACATTATGGCGTGTGGGTATTAATTCATATTCGCTTGGAAATACATTCCCGACTGAAATATTTCAACATTTTGGCCTTCAGATATTAATTCAGATTTGCTCGGGAGTATTTTCCTGATCAAAATATATCAACTTTCTAGCCTTCGGGTATTAATTCAGATTCACTCGGGAGTACATTCCCGACCGAAATATATCAATATTCTGGCCTCCAGACATTAATTTAGATTTGCTCGGAAGTACATTCCTGACCGAAATATATCAACATTATGGCCTTTGAGTATTAATTCAGATTCGCTTGGAAGTACATTCCCGATCGAAATATATCAACACTTTGGTCTTCGGGTATTAATTCAGATTCACTCGGGAGTACATTCCTGACCAAAATATATCAACATTTTGGCCTGCGGGTATTAATTCGTATTCACTCGGGAATGCATTCCCGACTGAATTATATCAACATTTTGGCCTGCGGGTATTAATTCATATTCGCTTGGAAATACATTCCCGACCGAAATATATCAGCATTCTGACCTTCAGATATTAATTCAGATTCGCTTGGGAGTACATTCTTGACCGGAATAAATCAACATTCTGGCCTTCAGATATTAATTCAGATTCGCTCGGGAGTACATTCCTGACCTAAATACATCAACATTCTGGTCTTCAGGTATTAATTCAGATTCGATCGGGAGTACATTCTCGATCGAAATATATTTTAATATTATGGCCTCCAGACATTAATTCAGATTCACTCGGAAATACATTCCCGACAGAAATATATCAACATTCGGGCCTACAGGTATTAATGCATATTCGCTCAGAAATACATTCCCGACCGAAATATATCAACATTCTGGCCTTCGGGTATTAATGCATATTTGCTTGGAAATGCATTCCCGACCGAAATATATCACCATTCTGGTCTGCGGGTATTAATGCATATTCGCTTGGAAATACATTCCCGATCGAAATATATCAACATTCTGACCTTTAGGTATCAATTCATATTCGCTCAGAAATACATTCCCGACCGAAATATATCAACATTCTTGCCTTCAGATATTAATTCAGATTCGCTCAGGAGTACATTCCTGACCGAAATATATCAACATTCTGGCCTGCGGGTATTAATTCGTATTCGCTCGGGAATACATTTTCGACCGAAATATATCAATATTCTAGCCTTCAGATATTAATTTAGGTTTGCTCAGGAGTACATTCCCGACCGAAATATTTCAACCTCCTGGCCTTCAAATATTAATTCAGATTCGCTCGGAAGTACATTACCGACCAAAATCTATCAACATTCTGGCATTCGAGTATTAATTCAGATTCGTTCGGGAGTACATTCCCGACCGAAATATGTCAACCTCTTGGCCTTCAAATATTAATTCAGATTCACTCGGGAGTACATTCCCGACTAAAATACATCAACATTCTGGCCTTCGGGTATTAATTCAGATTCACTCGGGAGTACATTCCCGACTAAAATATATCAATATTCTGGTCTCCAGACATCAATTAAGATTCACTCGGGAGTACATTCTCGGTCGAAATATATCAACATTTTGACCTTCAAGTGTTAATTCAAATCCACTCAGGAATGTTTCCCCGACCGAGATATCATAGCATTTTGATTTTCACATGTGAAGCTTAAATTCGCTCGGAGCAAAAAACTAACCGGGATAATCAGCCAGAATTCTCATGAAATTTACCCGGGATATGCAGCTTGACCAAAGCACAAGAGTGGATAGAATTCTTTATACCAACACGATTCACTCTAGAAAGGTATACAGTCCACAAGAAACAAGTATGTGCTGATTTCTACAAATATATTCTCAGGTGTAACCGATAAGGAAAAATGCTTATGTTTAATTACTTGTCCTGTTACATGCTCACTTATGGGGTTATGTTATTTCATGACTACTTCGCTGGAGCACCTATTCCTTACCTCTCGTTTGTTATAAGTAAAACAAGAATAGATTTAAGAATGGAGGAGTGTCAGAAGACAATGGACCATAAAACAAGGGCGACTATAAGGATTAACAACCTTAAGGACAGATAGGCGAACAAGTAAGTATCACCTCTCGAATATTCACTTGTCGTACATACATACAAATAACTACTCTACATATTCATTTCTGATACTATAATTGTCACATGTCTACTTTAGAAATCTGCAAGTATATTTAACATACTATGATTACCAAATACCTGCTTTAAAGATTTGCAAGTATATTTACCATAGTCTGAAATATATATAGGTACCAATTCACAAGTCAGCAATATCTTTTATAGCACAAGGCTAATCGAATGAATGAGAGCAAATACCCATAGTTTATCCTACAACCAGTTCATCCACACAAGGTTTACTTAAAACTACTGATGAGATTCTTGGGAAACTCTTTATTGAGTCACCATCGATCTATAAATTGAGGAGGAGACTCTTGAGATAAAACCCCCCTTCTCATAGCTGCTTAAGAACCCCATCAACAGAATGAGTCAGAGTCCCTACAATGCGGCTAGAAAACTCATTCTTGAATTCAGAAGAGGTTAAGTACTATTGGCATCGGACTTCCCAGCGCTCCTCTTCACCTGCCTTGTAAACTTGTAGTTCTGAGGCAAGACACTCTGATTTCTCCTCAAAATTGGCCCTTCCAGTTTTGGTGCGTTCTAGTTCTTGGGTGAGGAAATCTATTTCTGAATCTTGAGCTTTTAGTTTCTCTTGTAGCTGTAATAGCTAAAAATTCTGAGAAGCCAACTCTTGAGCTGAGTCCAGAGATCTAGGGCGTGAAGTCTGAAAATGCTCTAAGATAGAAGATCTGAGGGTAGCGTCTGAGATAACTTTGTTTTTCTTGGCTACTTCAACACTCAATTGAGAGGATAGGCTCTGTATTTGCAACTCTAGAGTCTTCTTCTTTGCTCCTCTAACCCCTAACAGTTGGCGATGATTTTGTAAGTCCTTCTCCAAAAGGGTCATCTGATGAGCCTAAGAACTTATCTTCTCCTGGAGTTGGGTGACCTCATTGCTCGGAGTGGGGGAGGTTACCTTTAGGGTCCTTGCCTGATTCTTCAGATCCCTGTTTTCCCTCTCTAACTCTGCGACTAAATTGCTCATGTACAAGCTCGAGGCGCTAAACTGAATAAAGCAATAACATGGTTATAAGTTGTAGATACAAAAATAAAAGAACACATTTAGAATACTTACAGTAATGGACTGACGATTGTAGTTATCAGCCTGATCGAAAAGACTTTTTCCCTGTATAGAACTCTAACTCTATAACCAAGACGTGGCCAGGGAATATTTCAATTGAAGGAACCCATAAGAAGAAGGAGCTTGATTTTGTCCCAATAAAGAAGACACACCTTGGGCTTGGCTGAAAAGAACCTGAGGAGGAATAGGGGCAGAGGGCCTTGTGGAGGAAGAAGGTAATGAACTTGGACGAGGAAAGGAAGGACCAACACTAGAATTAATGGGAGGTCTTGGTACAACAGTGCGAACAGTAGGAGGTAAAACAAAATGCACAGAATCAATAGTTGGCCTAGTGATAACATCTCGGGGGGCAGAACTAGAAGATCTTTTACAAGAGGTCCTTCTATCTCTCACTATAGGAAGAGAAGAAGAGGAAATCTGGGAAGGCGAGGAAGACACTGTACGGCCAGAGTCGGCCCAGAAGCAAGAACAACTGGAGGAACTGTAGGAGTTAGTAAAACAGGTCGCATCATGTTAAGGGAAAAATTGTGATGAAGACGACTATAAGGCATTGGCTCCTTACCTCTCTCATGAGAAATCTCGAAGGGAACAATGGGGAGTTTTTCAAGCTCAAAGATGATGATCGGAGTTAAACTGTTCTTTAGGATGTGAGTCCTTTTACGTCGAGCGATGAAAGGACTATCTTCCTTGGAAGATTTAGAGGATTCGGGGGCTCCCTCTGTGGTTACTTCGTTAGAAGGAAGCAAACCGAGAGCTGAAGTGGTGGGATTGAGGCAACGATTCTTTAATAAATCTGCTCCCAATTTAGCTAAAGCTGATTTATTCAGCTCGGGGTTTTTGTACATAAGGGCTGGAAAAATGGCATCAACTGGAAAGTATAAAAAGTATAAATTTAAGAAAGAGGAAATTTAAAGATGACGAAGGATCAGGGGGGGGGGGGAGTATATAACTTACCAAAATGAGCCTCCAATTCTGTGTCGGTAGAGTTTATTCCAAAGATAAAAAGCAGACCTTCAACAACTAGTGTTGGTAAATAGAATTTAGCCCCTTTTAATTTCGACATAGACGCATAAAAGGTCAAGTCAATAGTATCATCCTTTGGATAGGGAAGAGTAGGAAGAGTCCGTTGCCAAGTGATAGGGTATGGAGGAGGAGAAGGAAGGCGTAAAAAGAAGAACTTTTGTCTCCATTCCCCTTGTGCTGGGATTCTATTGAATAAGATAGCCTTGGGACGACTCTGGAACTTAAAGAGGCTATCTTCTACTTGGCGGAGAACAAAAAATTGGTGAAACAAATGGGGAGAGAGAGGAAAGTCAAGTAATTGGGAAACAACGACAAAGGCAGATAATATAGAGAAAGATTGAGGAATGAGTTGATTCAGAGGTACGTTAAAATATTGACTTACGGCGATGAAGAAAGGGTGGAGAGGGAGCCAAAAGTCGGATAGTGCTTGTTCCCAAAAGACAGCGACACTCCCTGGAGGAGGAAGATGTGGGCGGTCCTCTGGAGTAGGAAGGACCAAATAGGAGGGGAATCCATAATCTAAGCGCATTGCATAAACTTCCGACTCACTGGCACTGGAAGAGCAATGGGTAAACCACTCATGGGAGGAAGAAGAAGAGGCCATCATGGACAGAAGATCAGGGGGAGAGGAAGAATCGCGAATGGAACAGAGAAAGAAGGAATGCTACAGAGGAGGAAGATGACAGGATGAACCCTTGATTCATCTCTAAACCCCTCAATGCAATTATCGAGAAGGGTAAACGGTAGATAGGGAAAAAGGCAAGAGCAAAAGAATCGGTAGTGAACCAGTAGATACATAAGTAAAATATTAGATATACAAAAATGGGTACACCTGTCATCGCAAGGGTGACATTCCCGAAATACAAGTTCAAACTAAAAAAGTTACAAGATCCCGAGGGAAGGTATAATTAATCTTTTGAAATCCCGATAAGCTCAGATTCATCGAACGTATGAAATAAAAAGTAGATCGGCCGAAAATAGGCTTGCCCTATCACCATAGGCTGAGTAGAAAATACATGCGTCTAACTCGTCCGACCGGACATTCTGAGTCAATAAGCTTGCCCTGTCATTATATACCAGACGAGAAATAACCAACCTCTGTTGATAAGGGAAGTCGGGATGATTCCGCTCGGCTCTCATGCACAGAAAGGATAACTAGTGTTAAGGGGAAAAACATATGTAAGTGTACGGGGTTACTCTAGACTAAGCAAACATATAGTAAATATACCCTGTCCCTCACAGGGTGACCAAATGTATGAAAAGAAGATATATATATATATAGAGTTATATAGTCATCAATGATGGGACTAAGCGATTAGGACGGGTCGGCCGGGATATTAATTTACATATGCATGAGCATACAATCATTCGTTCAATCCCCATAAATGTATACGTGAAGAAGACGAACAAACATTCAGAAAATATAATTAATTAAAGGGAAATAAAGTGAGTTATATCAAATCCAAAAGAGAAGTTTGTTAGCTAGAGCCCTAGAGCCAATCATTTGATGATTGTATTTTGGACTTATTGTATCATATTCTATATATAAATAAAGTCATTTGGTTTTGGTTATTATACTTACTTGTATTGGTGCCAAATAAACTAAGTATAATAACGTCCTTGAGTAGAAGGTTCTTACCTATATCAATCGATTGGTTGAATCGATAGTGAGATGATATAGGGAACACTACTCTTAATCATTCCTAGTCGAGTATTAACATTCAGGGACATTGTTAATGCAATAAGACTAGCATGTAGGTCAACTCGATGACTTGATCTCACAAGTCATGGATATAGAGATATCAAGTTGACACATGGGTATGCATTAGAGAATGTATACTGAATGACCCGCCATGAGAAAGTATCATGGATCGTTATATGAGTGTCATATACTTTCTCATATGGCTATTAGTATGACTACTAGTCCTTAGACCTGAAGTCACCATGGTTCCCTACATAAGGAGTTATGTACTTTGGTTTCGTCAAACGTCACCCGTAACTGGGTGGACTATAAAGGCGATTGCTGGGTATGTAACGAATTATGCAGAGGGATGTGAGTGATGTAGATGGGATCTATCCCTCCTATATGACGGGAGTGACATCGATATTCTTGATAGAGTGAGACCACGAAGTGCATGGCCATGCCCAAATGAGTCAATATGAGATATTGAGCTCATTTGATTGAGTGAGTCTACTTGGAGTTCAATATTTAGATTGATTAGAGGATGACATGGTCTATGCCTCACATTGATCAATCTAGATGTCTAGGATAGAAGGACACTTGTCATATATTGTGAGGAGTCACAATTAGTAGTCATAAGGTGATGTTGGATCTCAACATTCTTGTAACTTGGGTAGTAATGATGTATTGCTAGATACCACTCATTACTTATGTTTCTAAATGAGTTTAGGGGTATTGCCAACGTTACAAGAACCTATTGGGTCACACACAAAGAACAAGTGGATAGAGATTAGGTTCATATGATGAACCAAGAAAATTAGACTCATTGAACACATGAATCAACTTGAGTCTAACTCAATTAGCCCAATTAGGATTACTCTTAATCCAATTTGATTCATCAAATGAATATAATCCTCTTGGTTCATCATACGAACCTAATCTCCATCCACTTGTTCTTTGTGTGTGACCCAATAGGTTCTTGTAACGTTGGCAATGCCCCTAAACTCATTTAGAAACATAAGTAATGAGTGGTATCTAGCAATACATCATTACTACCCAAGTTACAAGAATGTTGAGATCCAACATCACCTTGTGACTACTATTTTAACTCCTCACAATATATGACAAGTGTCCTTCTATCCTAGACATTTAGATTGATCAATGTGAGGCATAGACCATGTCATCCTCTAATCAATCTAAATCTTGAACTCCAAGTAGACTCACTCAATCAAATGAGCTCAATATCTCATATTGACTCATTTGGGCATGGCCATGCACTTCGTGGTCTCACTCTATCAAGAATATCGATGTCACCCCCGTGGGATAGATCCCATCTACATCACTCATCCTCTACATGGATTTACATACCCGAATCGCTTTATAGTCCACCGGACGGTGACGTTGACCAAAGTACATAACTCCTGTGAGGAACCATGGTGACTTCAGTCTGGACTAGTAGTCATACTAATAGCCACGTGAGAAAGTATATGACACTCATATAACAATCCATGATACTTTCTCGTGGCATTCAAGATACATTCTCTAATGCATACCCATGTGTCTTGATATCTCTGTATCCATGACTGTGAGATCAAGTCATCGAGTTGACTACATGCTAGTCTCATTAACATTGTCCCTGAATGTTAATACTCGACTAGAAATGATTAAGAGTAGTGTTCCCTATATCATCTCACTATCGATTCAACCAATCGATTGATATAGGTAAGAACCTTCTACTCAAGGACGTTATTATACTTAGTTTATTTGGCACCAATACAAGTAAGTATAATAACCAAAACCAAATGCCTTTATTTATATATAGAATATGATACAATAAGTCCAAAATACAATCATCAAATGATTGGCTCTAGGGCTCTAGCTAACAATCTCCCACTAGCACTAGTGCCAATCAGTGTAGGCTCTAAGTCCAAATGACCTAGTGTGCCCATCATGCTTCCTCTGTGCCAAAGCCTTGGTCAAGGGATCTGCGATGTTAGCCTCTGTAGATACTCTGCAAATCTTCACATCTCCTCTCTCAATGATCTCTCGAATGAGATGGAAGCGCCGTAATATGTGTTTGGTCCGCTGGTGTGAGCGAGGTTCCTTCGCCTATGCTATAGCTCCATTGTTGTCACAATAGAGCTCAATAGGGTCAGCAATGCTAGGAAGCACCCCAAGTTCAGTGATGAACTTGCGAATCTAAACTGCCTCCTTTGCTGCCTCTGATGCAGGAATATACTCGGCCTCTGTCGTAGAATCAGCTACTGTGTCCTGCTTCGAACTCTTCCAGCTCACAGCACCACCATTAATGCAAAACACGAACCCCGACTGCGATCTATAGTTATCCTGGTCGGTCTAGAAGCTAGCATCACTGTAACCCTTTACAGCTAGCTCATTATTGCCTCCATATATCAAGAAATATTCTTTAGTCCTTCTTAAGTACTTAAGAATATTCTTGACCTCTATCCAGTGACTTTCACCTGGATCTGACTGGTATCTGCTCGTCATGCTCAAAGCATACGAGACATCAGGTCGAGTACATAGCATGACGTACATGATCGATCCTATGGCTGAGGCATAAGGGATCTGATCCATGCGGTCTCTCTCCTCTCTAGAAGAGGGACCTTGAGTCTTTGAAAGACTCACGCCATGTGACATCGGCAGAAATCCCTTCTTGGAGTTCAGGAGTACCTTGTCAATATATGTACTTTGACTTAGGCCAAGCAATCTCTTAGATCTATCTCTATAGATCTGTATCCCTAGAATGCGAGATGCCTCACCTAAGTCCTTCATTGAGAAGTAACTCCCTAGCCAGGTCTTGACAGACTGAAGCATAGGGATGTCCTTCCCAATGAGCAGTATGTCATCCACATACAATATGAGGAAGACAACTATGTCCCCTACAACCTTCTTGTAGACACAAGGTTCATCTTCGTTCTTGATGAAACCAAATTGTTTGATTGCATCATCGAATCGAAGATTCCAACTCTGAGAAGCTTGCTTTAGTCCATAAATGGACTTATGCAGCTTGCTAGTATCTTGTGGATCTACAAAACCCTCGGGTTGTGTCATGTATACATCCTCGAGTAGGTTTCCATTCAAAAACGCGGTTTTGATCCATCTGCCGGATCTCGTAATCGTGGTAAGGTGCAATAGCAAGCATGATCCGAATGGACTTAAACATATCGGAGAAAATGTTTCATCATAGTCAATACCATGAATCGCTTGAAACCTTTAGCTACTAAGCGACCTTTATATATAAGTCCATCCATCGGTCTTTCTCTTAAAGACCCACTTACACCCTATGGGTTTTACCCTTTGGTAGATCAACCAAAGTCCATACTTGGTTGGTGTACATGGATTCCATTCGGATCTCATGGCCTCTAACCATTTCTCGGAATCTCATCACAGCTTCCTGATAGGTGGTAGGCTCATCCTCTATGAGTACAATGTCATCATGGTCAGATAAGAGAAATGAGTATCTCTCAGGCTGACGACGTACCCTATCCGACCTGCGAAGAGGTATGTCTACTTGAACTGGTTGTTGTTCCTCAACTCCTTGTGGAACAACATCATCCACAACCCTTTGTGGTTCCAGTTCAATTTCCATCGAGGCATCAGTGCTATTGTTCGCCTCTTGAACTTCTTCAAGATCGAACACGCTCCCACTAGTCTTTCTAGAAACAAAGTCCCTTTCTAGAAAGACCCCAGTCTTTGCCACAACTACCTTGTGCTGACTGGGAATGTAGAAGTAATATCCCTTAGTTTCCTTGGGATATCCAATAAAATAGCACTTGTCAGATTTGGGTCCTAATTTGTCTGAGACTTGACGTCTAACGTAAGCCTCACAACCCCAAATCCTCATGAAAGACACCTGGGCATCTCTCCCAGTCCATATCCTATATGGTGTCTTTATCACGGCCTTGGATGGAACTCAGTTGAGTATAAAAGCTGCCGTGTCTAGAGCATAGCCCCAAAGATATGTCGGAAGATCTGTGTGACTCATCATCGATCGTACCATATCTAATAGGGTACGATTTCTCCTTTCGGATACACCATTCCACTGTGGTGTTCCAGAAGGAGTGAGTTGGGATAGAATCCCACACTCAGCTAGATAGTCATGGAACTCATGGCTAAGGTATTCTCCACCTCGATCAGATCGAAGTATCTTAATACTCTTGTCAAGCTGGTTCTGTACTTCATTCTTGAATTCGTTGAACTTTTCAAAGGATTCTGACTTATGTGTCATCAAGTACACATAACCATATCTACTGAAGTCATCAGTAAATGTGATGAAGTACCTATAACCGCCTCTAGCAGCGACATTGAAAGGGCCACATACATCACTATGTATGAGTCATAACAAATCAGTCGCTCTTTCGCTATGCCCACTAAAGGGAGTCTTGGTCATCTTGCCTCGTAGGCATGACTCGCATATCTCATAAGATTCAAAATCAAATGAGTCCAGCAAACCATCCTTATGGAGCTGGGATAAGCGCTTGTCATTTATATGACCTAAGCGACAGTGCCAGAGATAGGTTTGGTTCATGTCATTTGACTTGAACCTCTTGGTATTTATGTTATAGATAGGGCTCTCAAGGTCTAGAATATAGAGTCCGTTTATCAGAGGTGCACTATAATAGAACATATCGTTTAAATAGACGGAACAACATTTGTTCTTTATTGTAAACGAAAATCCTTTCTTGTCCAAATAAGAAACTGAAATTATGTTCTTAGTCAAGGCAGGCACATAACAACAATTATCTAATTCTAGTACAAGCCCAGAGGGTAGAGATAGATAGTAAGTTCCTACAGCAATAGCAGCAACCTGTGCTCCATTGCCTACTCTTAGGTCTACCTCACCCTTCATATTTCTCAGCGCTTGTACATTAGTACAAATGTGCGAAGCACATCCGGTATCTAATACCCACGATGAAGAAATAGAGAGGTTGACTTCTATAACATGTATACCTGAAGTAGAAATCTTATTTCTCTTCTTCTTAAGATCTTCCAAGTATTCTTTGGAGTTCCTCTTCCAGTGCCTTGCTTGTCCTTGATATAGGTGACAAAGATGTTCAACCATATCGTAAGCGCCCATCAACTCATGTTGCTTCTGAAACTCAGAGTTCATGGTCGCGAGCATAAGACAGGACACATCTAATGCGTCATCTTGATGCTTCTTGTAAGCATCTCGGTCTGCTCGCGTGGCAGTGGCAGGAGGAGCCTCCAGAATGGGCTGCTTCAGAATGTACAGTTTACGTTCTTTGGTGAGAACTATTCTCAGGTTCCTGTACCAGTCCAGGAAATTTGCTCCGTTGAGCTTGTCCTTCTTAAGGACAGATCGCAGAGAGAAGGTGTTCGTATTCGACGTCATGGTAATCTACAACAGAAATAAATGCAGAAATAAATATCACATTCTTCTTAATCATTTAATTAGGCCTTTAACTAAATGATGCTCCCACTGAATTCTATAATTCATGTGGGACAAGATCCACATCATACTAACCTTTGAGTTAGTTTTGGCTAATACGCCCAAGATTTAGTAGGATCGGTAGGTAACGATTACCAATTACATCTCTATGCAACTCTTGTTTATAGGATCAATATCCGCATTTATATTAAAACTCGAGTTAGCTTTGGCTAATACGCCCGAGAGTTAATATATATGTGATTTTGACTTATCTTTCCAACCGTTGGAAGAATGCCTATAGTTATACTCGATCCAACCGAGTTAATTAGGAATACTCAATCTAATTGAGTTGTACTCACCCATGCGTTGATAGGCGGGACCAAGATTGTCCCTCCGTACCCTACCAAGATAGTATGTGTTGCTCTGCTTTGGCAGATTCAACAACAACATGCGATCGAAGTAGTGGTAGGTATCACGACATAGTAGGTATTACGAGTTAATGCATTTTAGATCTAATCTAAATGATGATGTGTATCATATACTCGATAGATCTAATCTAATCGAAGGGTGCATCATGTGCACGACCTAGATCTAATCTAATCGTAAGGCACTAATTAATTACTTAATTAACTAGCATGCATCACATACACACAAAAACAATTAATTAAATAATATTGTGATTATGTCATGGCCCTACTACGATCTTCTCAATCCAATGAGAAGATCGGATGGTCAACCTAAGGTCAACAGCTTCTCAAGCTCCTTCCTTTGATCACCTCGTGTTGCTCGCGCCCTCCTCGTAATTCTGTCTCGAGTGGACCTTCCACCGCTTCAAAATTTATATTACATTTTGAAACTCGAGTTACATTCGAGTCTAAATCTAATTTACAACAAGAATAAAAGAGAAAGGCACGACGCGCAGGTCGCGAAAACAAAATACAGCACACACATCACATAGCGGCACGCAGGCCGTATTATGAATTACAACACAAATCCAATCACATTGGGTCTTTTTGGGCCATGACTATCACAAAATTAATATATAACTCAAAATTATATATTTTCATAATTTTCTGTAATTTTTTTTATAATTTTTACAATTTTATGAGTAAATTTTTCCCGGCGGTCCCGATTAGCGTTTTCGGGCGCAATCGCGGAACGAATCCCCTTGCGGGGCCAGGGGCAGCTCCCCTACATGCGATCTAACCATCGCAAGGGTTCCTTTGCGATCTAACAGCGCCTAAGCCCGCTGTCCCAAAAAATTTTGGGGCGAAACATTGCCGTTTCGGAAAATTCTTCTCAGTAGTCGAAGCCTACAAGTGTCTAAACACTTGTGCTTCGCTTCTACGATAAAAATACCCATTAAAACTATAAAAACATGAATTTACAGAAAGTTTACAGATCTATATTTTTCATAAAAATATGAATCTAAACTCGTACTTGCTTCTCGCGGAAACCCCGAATCACCCATGCCACTGGATCTCGTGCGAAGGATAGATTTCAAAAATTTAAATACGAGTACGAGTTTACTAAAACTTAGATCTACTCCTAGATCTACATGGAAGAGATCCAAGTTTTAGTAAACTCGTACTCGTATTTAAAATTTTGAAATCTATCCTTCGCACGAGATCCAGTAAGTGGTTTTCGCGGCCCGAAAAACCCAACAGTGGTATCAGAGCCACATGCGAAGTGAGTACGAGTTTAGATTCATATTTTTAAATTGATTTAATGAGTCATAATTCAAGAACCTATTGGGTCACACACAAAGAACAAGTGGATGGAGATTAGGTTCATATGATGAACCAAGAGGATTAGATTCATTTGATGAATCAAATTGGATTAAGAGTAATCCTAATTGGGCTAATTGAGTTGGACTCAAGTTGATTCATGTGTTCAATGAGTCTAATTTAGATTATGACTCATTGAATCAATTTAATTAAATAAATTAGATTCATTATATTAAATTGGCTTGAATTAAATGGTTGGATTAGATCAACCATGAGAGAGATTAAGTCAAGTTTGACTTGACTTGAGAGGAAGATGAAGAGTCAAGTTTGACTTGACTTTATGCCACCTCATTGGTGAGTTGGCATTAAGTGGACCAATGATGATGCTCCACATCATCATGGTTACTTAAGTGAAGTGCCACCTCATGGGAGTTACCAAGAGTTGTGACTCTTGGTATCCCATGGAGGTTACAAACCACTTAATTAGATGAAAAGAGTTTCATTTTGCAAGAGTAACTCTCATTCAAGTGATCTTCCTCCTCCTAAGCTCTCTTCTTGCTCCTTCTCTTCTCTTGGTCGTGGGTTTCAAACAAGGGAGAAGAAAGGAGAGTGAATCTAATCCAAGAAGAAAGGTTAGTGAAAGTCACATAAAGATTTTAGAGGAGTGTGTTCTCTTCTTTTCCTTTCTTCTTCTTCCAATCCTACCCGAGAGCCCTAGAGAGTGCTAGCACACATGTGGTGCTCTCTTCTCCATCCTTGTGTGTTAGAGAACACATCTTGTTCGTGTGGATACTTCTAGAGGATTGTCTACGTTGACAATCACGAGATCCGGCGTACCTTGGACGAGCGGGATTCGCGAAGGGCACGCATCGAAGGTATAAAATGTTTTTCCTTTATAGATCTACTGTAGATCATAGTTTGAAACTCGTACTCGTATTTTTGAAATCTATCCTTCGCACGAGATCTAGTGGCATGGGTGATTCGGGGTTTCCGCGACGCGAAAAGCGATTTTCGTGGCCCGAAAAACCCAACAAAGTTAGCGTGGGTTTATCATATAGAAAGAGTCTGCGGAAAGGTAGAATTACAATAGGCTAGCAACTACAACAACTAGGGAAACTAGCCAGGAGGACGATCCTTTAGTAATTTCCTCCGATCAGGGAAGCCAGAGGGAGGATCAGACACCAATACTTTCAATTCCTTTAACTCTCTCACCCCAATCAAGTGCGTAAGTCACACTCCGTATAAGAGAATCAGAAACGGGGACGAGGAAAGCAGGAGACATAAGATACTCCTTCTTCTTCTCAAAGCGGGCATCCTCACCGGCTTTATAATCTGTCAATTCTTCCGGAGAAGCCTTCAGAGTAGCCTTTTTAAGGTTCAAAGTAAATAATTGTTCAGCAGTGTGGTTGCGTGGGTGTCTTTTAATGACTGAAATTGGGAGGACAATTGAGCAATTTCAAAGGTATAGTTCTCCAACTTGGAAGAGAGCTCATCGCCACGGGCATTGGCTGATAACAGTGGAGACTGAAGATGCTCGACATCATCCTTGTACTGGTGGGATTACTCAGTCTCAGTTTTAAGTGACTGGCGGGTCTCTTCCAATTGGGCAGACAATGTCTTTATCTTTTCAGCCACCTGGTCAAGAGATAGCTCTGAAACCTATTTCTTTAGCACCTCGTTTTCTTGGGTTAAGGTATGTAGTAAATGGGCTATACTCATGTTGTACACCCAGCGCTATAGAACAGAGAGCATTAGGGAAATTCTTAAGAAAATATGACCAAAAGTGGAAACAAGGTTACCTTCGTCTCCTCAAAAGAGAATTTATCAGCCACCTCAGAGCTACTGCTTCCTTCAATTAATTGGTGCATTTCCTCCCAAGCTGTGGTGAAAGACCCTCCCAAAAGTATAGGGAGAGTGGAGGTAAGGGAGGAACTGTAAGACAAAGTAGTCTGAATTAAAGGGGGGGGGGGGGAAGGCCATTTGTTCGGGAAAATTCATAAACAAGGCAGGCGAAGAACTACCATTGGGAATAGGTAGGGTGGTAGAGGAAGAAGGAACAAGAGTAGGATAAAGGGCCGAGAGAGGGAGATCAGGAGAAGAAGGAACAGCATCTGCAGGGGAAAGGTCTTCAGAAAAGAAAATGGATTTTTGTTTTGGGGATGGAGCAAGCGTCAATTTGCATCTTTTCTTGGTGGGGGATTCTGAAGGAGATTTCTCTGAAGTCGAAGGGGAGGCAAGCTCAACAATTGGGGGAAGTTCAGGAAAGTTCCCTTCTGGAACTATAGCTAGAGAAATAGAAACGTCCTCTGTGATAGCAGGAGCTTCTGACGAAGAGGGCTGACCCAATGCGGCAAGAAGCTCTTGCTCCTTAGCTTTAACTGCTTCTACTGCCAAACACAACTGCTCATCGATTGTAGCTTCGAACAGAGCATCCACTACATAAAGTAAAAAATATCTTAGTTAGTAAAAAAGGATTATAATAGATAAATGGTGACTTACCAAGAGAGCCGCGAAGCCCTATCTGGACGGGGCTCAATCCAAAAAGATAAAGGAGGTCATCCCGAATCCATTTGTGAATGAATAAACGACAACCTGATAGCTTTTGTGAGTAAGTAGTGAAGGAAGAATGTCTATGCAATTCCTTCACGTCAGGAAGAGAAGGAAGAGAGCATTTCCAAGAAGAAGACCAAGGGATGGGTTCAGGGAAATTTACAAAGAAAAAGCGTGATTTCCATCTCTTGATGGAAGAGGACATTTCTTCAAAAAAAGGTCATTTTAGGCCTGAATTAAAACAAAAAGACACCAGGCTCTGACCTCTTAGGGTAGGAGAATATAAAGAAATTCTGAGGGGTTGGAGGGATATCAAAGAGGCGGAAGAGCATGAACAAACCACAAAGATAACGAAAGGCATTGGGGGATAATTGTTGCAAAGGGATATCGAAGAACTGACTTATTTCTATCAGAAAAGGGGAAATGGAAAAATGCAAACGGGCTGCTATTTGATCTTTGAAGAAGGTGAAATGATTCTTAGGAGGGAGATGAGGTCGAGAATCAGAATCAGGAATAGCAATATGATAGGCTTTGGGAATTCCATACAAGGAACGAAGAGTAGACCTATCAACTTTGTGAAAGGTCGAAAAGGTTTGAGCGTACCATGCGGAAAACGATTCTTCAACCATATAGAAATATAAGAATAAAAATTGACTTACTGAAGCCTTAGGAAGAAGGACGATAAGGAAAGGTTGGAGAAGAAAGAAGGACAGCAAAGGCTAAGTTATGGCACCAACAGAGAGCGTAAGGAAGAAGACGAAGAAGTAAGGATATAAAGGAATTAGGGTTTTTCGAAAATATTGACTAACAAAAATCACCATTGGATGTGAGCAAACTTCACAAGAGTAGTCGTTGATTTATCGAAGAAAGAAATATGATAAGACGTTGCCAAAAGCATGCGAACGATTACGTCAGGAGGAAGAAAGTGGTAACACGTGTCGAAAATCCATAAACGGGCATTTATGATGGACATAACAGGGCAAATCATGCTCAGATCAACGCCACAACATCGTACATCGCCGATACTCTCTTTCCGTTGAAGGACCAATTAACAAGGAGAAGATTTTGAAAATGGGTATTCGACTTCCTAGGTGCAATAAAGGAAGGAATGGAAAGAAAATATAAAATGACATTATCAAATCATGACTTGTTAAAATTTAGAATATATCAACAGACTATGATGCCGACCTGTCTTATAGATAGGCCGAAACTCAGAAATTTGACCAAGTTCAAACCCACCCGAATTCATACATAAAGTTTCTTATTTAGTTATTTCTTACACAATCAGCTACGTACTTACACATGCTCCTACTCTCAAGTATACACATGAAACTCTGATATCACTACTAGTAACTTTGTAACCACAGTAAGGAAGGGGGGATATTTTGCCCGGTACTATTGTAGGTCAAAAAATCTATCATCCAATGGAATCTCAATTCCATTTATAAATGCTAGATTGTTCTTCCACACCTAAATGAGGGCGGGAAGTAGAATGATAGCATGGAAAAAGAGGAGAGGTTTGCCCTATCCTCTAGCGTTTGTGGGGTTCCCCCTCACAAACATGTGACTGAAAGGTCCTCTCCAACCTAATTTGAGCCAACTAGGCTTATAGAAGATCCACCTTAGCCTTCTGTCGATCCAACTCTTGCTGCTGCTATGATGTTAGCATAGTCACCTCTGAAGCATGCCAGACCTTCAAATCATTCAACTCCTTAGTTTTTTGTTCTAAATCCAGATAAGCTTTGTCCTGCAAAGTTGTTTCTGACCGAACTTGAGATTTAGCTGCTAACAGACGTACCTCCAGCTCTCTTTGCTGAGAAGGAGAGGGATCTAAAGCTTGTTTAGCCTCACTTAGGAATTTCTCCCTCTCCAACAAAAGTCGCTCCCAGAAGGGGGGTTCTGAAGCCATGACTCTTGGTAAATCTTGGGAGGAAAGTAAGACTACAAGGAGCAAATGTGAATGGGGAATGAAGCAAGAGCACAACTCTATTTAACTTGCCAAAAGGAGTCACGAGATCACTATAGGAGGAGTCACGGGATCACTGTAAAAGGAGTCACGGGATCACTGTAAAAAATATCACAAGATCATTATAAAATTAAAGTTATCACAGGGTCGCCACAGAAAGTATCAAAAGGTCAGAAATAGACTTGGGTCTAGTCAGTCGGCTACACCTCCTTCGACTAGACTTGAAGGGGATGCTAGTGATATGGGTTATGATAAGTGGACCCTTTGCAGGAGAGAAAAAGGGGCAATAAGGACAAGGAAGGCTGAAAAGAGCAAGATAAGGATATAGTGGCCCACACAAAAAAGGTTTAACCAGGTAAGAGTGTTGCTACACGTTCGGCAGGCAAAGATCGGTCGCACGTAATAGACCGACCGAGAATATGAGTTCAGCAGGTGAAGACCGGCCGAGTGGAAGAGACCGACCAAACGTAGAAGCACTTAGCCTTAAGTTGTCTAAAATTCTTATATGCGCCCAACTGGTTAATCTCGATTGATAAAGTATGATCGGCCGGGCTCAATAGATCAGCCGAGCACAGAGGCATTTAGTCTCACACGACCTTTAGCACATACCCGACCGAGGGAAGGTCGATCGGGCAATAGTGCTTGTACACGACCAATTAGTTAATCTCAATCGATAACGTACGATAGACCGGGCTCAATAGACCGGCTGAGCACAGAGACATCTAGTCTCGCACGACCTTTAGCACACACCCGACCGAGGGAAGGTCGACCGAGCAATAGTGCTTGTACACGACCAATTAGTTAATCTCGGTCAATATTCAACCGGGCTCAATAGATCGGCCGAGCATAAAGACATTTAGTATCGCACGACCTTTAGCACACAGCCGACCGAGGGAAGGTCGACCGGGCAATAGTGCTTGTACACGACCAATTAGTTAATCTCGGTCGATAATGTATGTTCGGTTGGGCTCAATAGACCAGCCGAGCACAGAGACATTTAGTCTTGCACGACTCGTAGCATACAACCAACCGAAGGAAGGTTGATCGGGCTATAGTGTTTGTACACGCCTGATTAGTTAATCTCGGTCGATAATGTGTGATCGGCCGGGCATAATAGACTCTCCAAACATGGAAAGTCGATCGAGCATAAATGCCTTCAACTTTACATGGTTTCTGGCTTATCTATAATAGTAGAGTCCTGGTCAGGTATAAATAACAGATCGAGTATAAAATACCAGTCGAGACTAGTACAACAGAAGATATTCCTCATATATACAGAATGAGCTTATGTGACTAACCAAGTGTATGTAACAAGTGAACCATAAGAATATATGATCATATGATAGCTTAATTAATTTGATGGCAAATAGCTTCTAGAAGTCTCCACAGGTATGCTAAACGACAAAGAAGGTACATCTGGGGTAAGAAAAAGATTCCTTATTGTAGTTTCATCTTACATCATCTCCTAACAAACTCTAATGAAGCGGGGTCCACCTCATGACTGTGGAGGTTAGATGAGGTTAAATAAAAAGGGGAATCCTCTCCACTAGCAAGGTACGTAGAATATATTCATTGCATCAGAATCAAACCCTAATTCCTTTTTTTCTCGTACTTCTTCTTCTCCGAGAGACTGACTTGAGCATTGGAGGGCCTAGCCAAGGATTCCCACCCCTGTCTTAGGTCGCTAATGCTTTGTTGGTTGGTCTTATAGTGCGCAGGAAAAGGAGATCATCCATTGGACCACCGAGCCTTCGCTAATCCACGGTGCTCCTCATCAGAGTTCGCCTTTCCACAAGGGTATCTCCCCGAAGTTCATTTTTGTGAGGTATTGTTCACATATCCGATTTGATTTTCTCGAATCTATTATTCTGCATTTAGGCTCTTGTGAGGTCCGTTGTGATTTTCTCGGATCCTCCTCTATTCGCCGACATCGGAGTTATTGTTCATCACCGCCCATCATCGCACAGCGCTTCATCCCGCAAGCTCTGAAACAGGATCACATACATCATACAACAATAGTATATTTTCTTTTGAAAATTATTTATTTTAATGTATGACATAAATCATCATGCATTATTTTTAATTCCTTGCAATTAAGGATAATGGAATTTACTAACAAGTGACATCTTAGGTGGATGTTCATAATTCCTAAAATACCTAGATAGATATGCATGATCCCTAATTTAGGGCAAAATCAAAATCTACATCTCACAAAGACTATAAGGTGACTTGTATATGTTTTAGTACACATTAGATACAAGTGAGATGCTAGGATGATGAACAAGACTCAAGATGTTGATTTAGTGCATCTAGTTGAGTTTTGACTTCATCAAAATGTTGGACCCCGTGGTTGTTTTGGTGTGATCAATAAAGTTAAAGTTATATCCTATTTTGTTTCGATCCCTGTGTCTAAGTGTGCAGGAGCTTAGGAGTATAAGAAGTCGAGCGGAAGATGTAGCAAGCGAGAAGGATGACATGGGAAGGGAGCTGATGGAGTCGGTGCATCCGAGGGGCAAAGTACTGCGGAAGAGTACACCGGTGGATGAGAAGAACATATGCGACGTTCGGGGAATGAGAAGCCGGAGTAGAAACCTTCTTGAGGAGAAGGCCGGAAATTGGACTCGAGTGAGCCCTATTTCGGTTGGCCGCAATCACCCAGCCAATCGGAGCAGCGGTGGAGTAGAGAGAGATTGTAAAGACTGCTGGAGGCACCCTCAACAAGGGTTAAAGGCGCCTCCAAGGCACACCCGTGCCTCCGTCACCTTCAAGCGGAAGGCACCCTCCATAAGTATGGAGGGCACCCTCCATAAGCATGGAAGGCGCCTTCCATGCTTATGGGAGGCACCCTCGACCAAATTTCTAGCCGTTGCTAAAGGATAAAGTTTTATCCTTTAGCGCCTCATTGGAGGCGCCCTCCAAGTCCTTGGGAGGCGCCCTCAAGCTACGAATAGGATTTCCAGAAGCTAGAAAAAGACCCTTAGAGTTAGGAAATAACACAACAACTTCTGTAATCAATTTCCTAGTCTTTTCTAAGCTTTTCATAGATTGTAAGTCGCTTCACCGTCTACACGAAGGAGATATTTCTAATAAAGCTTTGCAACTGCCTTAAATTAACAGCCACCTAGGTTGTAACCAACTTAAACATATTAGCCTCTTTTAATTGTATTAGTTGTTCATTTGAGTTTATAATTATTGTGATAGTGCTACTAATCTTAGTTGGAAAAATAGAGAAAAGGTTTTGCTTTATTTTTTAACGGACGTTGCACCCTCTTACTGGCCCCGCTGCTCCAACAAGTGGTATCAGAGTTCAACTGCCTCAGAAGGACTAACCACTGACTGAAGCATCAAGATTAAGACAATGGCCAATGCAAGCATTCACCCACCAAAATTTGAGGGAGACTTCGCACAATAGAAATGTCGGATGGAGGTATTCTTCAAAATAGATTTCGAAATTCTATTAATAATGAAATATGGTTTTATAGTTCCAAAAGACAAAAAAGAATATCAGTAGATGAAAAAGGAACATACCGCCTTCATGGAGAATGGTAAAGCAGAATTCCATCTGCTCAACATTCTTCTGCCCCAGGAAGTCAATCGAATTGGCAGCTACGACTCCGCCAAAGAGCTCTAGAAGAAGTTCCTAGAACTCCATGAAGGTGCTTCAGAAGTGAAGTTTGTGAGGCGAGACATCCTCCGAACCCAGTTAACAAATCTACGGAAGAACAATGGAGAAAAGGTAGTGCAACTCCAAGCACGAATCTAAGAGCTCATCACTCAGCTAAGCAATCTCAAAGAATCAGTAACAAATTGAGACTCAATTCGGTATGCGCTCAATGCCTTCCCGAGAACTTTAGAATGGGTGTCCTTAGTAGATGCATACTACATCTCTAAGGATCTTGAGGTAAGTACGCTAGAGAATTTGTTTTCCACTTTTGAACTTCACGAATCTCGAATTGCAAATCCTAAAGAAATAGAAAAGATAAATCTCAATGTTGCCCTAAAAGCAAAGATAGAATGTCAAGACTCCGAAGCATACATTGATAAAGTCGAAGCAGCTCTTATGGTAAGAAAGTTCAATAAATTTATTAAATCTAATAAATTTAAATCATAGATGAGAAAACATCTTCAAAATAGAAGGATCGCCTGATACTACAATTGCAATGAAAAGGGCACATCAAGGATGACTACCCAAAACTAAAGAACAAAGACAAGGAAAAGACGAAACATAATCTCAAAGCCACGTGTGATGAGTCGTTGTCCTCCAAATCCGAAATCAAAGTCAACGCTGGACTAGCTCTAATGGTAGCCCATCAAGAGGAAGACAAAACCAGTTCAGCAATGAGTATTGATGAAGGGGGAGGATCATCGGAAGAAAGCAACGATGAAGGGGGAGCATTAGAACTCAAGGTAAGTGAGGTATGCACTCTTTCATCCAAGCATTCTTTTCAGTTCATTAAAGCACTTTCGAAAGATTTAGTAAAATTGGAAAAAGAGAACGTTGATTTAAAAAGACAGTTAGATAATTTAAAATCACAAAATGATAATTTAAAAATTCAAATCAAAAGCTTGAATGATCATGCATGCTTGAAATTGAACAGTTGTCAAAAACTAAAGTATGGAAACTATAGTAGATTAAATTAGTATATTTGACATCACCAAGGATAACTTAGAAGAATTCCCAGAAGATATATACCTCCCAAATTCTTAATTAACCCAGTAGGAAGGAACTTATATTGTATTCTAAAATCTTATTTAGATTAAACATTTTTTTTGGATTTAAGGCTTTCAGAAAAATTAAATGTTTAAATTCTTTAAAATGCTTTGTCTAGAAGTGGTTGATGATCCAATAACCAAGAAGGTCTAGTGCCTCACCACAGCTTGTAAGCCAATTAATGAATTGAATATTTAATTGACAAATTGATAAGCTTGTGAAATTAGATAAATAATTGTCAATTATTTGAAAATTTCATTACTTAGAAAATTTTTAATTTCAAAATTTTTAAAATTATTGTTTTACCCTAGTTTTTGATGTGATCAAAGGGGGAGGAATAGATACAAGTTTAGGGAGAGTTACGTTTTTTTTTATCAATTATGTTTGATTTTTCTATTTCTTTTACTTACAAATTATACTCAAATTTTCAATTTCTTATATTGCAACTTAATACTTAAAATGTTTTGCAAACTTAAAAAGTTTTGCAAATTTATTTTTTCTGTTTGTTTTACCCTAACTTGAACTTGGGTTGATGTACATCAAAAAGGGGGAGATTGTTGGACCCCGTAGTTGTGTTGGTGTGATCAACCAAGTTAAAATTAGGTCCTGTTTTGTTTCATTCCTGTGTCTAAGTGTACAGGAGCTTAGGAGCATAGGAAGTCGAGCGGAAGACGCAACTAGCGAGAAGGATGACATGGGAAGGGAGCCGACGGGCTTGGTGTATCCGAGGGATCAAGTGCTACGGAAGAGTAGGCTGGTGGATGAGAAGAACGTATGCGACATTCGAGGGATGAGAAGCCAGAGCAGAAACCTGCTCGAGGAGAAGGCCAGAAATTAGATTCGGCTGAGTCCTATTTCGGTTGGCCGCAATCACCCAGATGATCGGAGCAGAGGCGGAGTAGAGAGAGATTGCAAAGACTGTTGGAGGCGCCCTCAACAAGGGTTGAAGGTGCCTTCGAGGCGCGCCCACGCCTCTGCCACCTTCAGGTGGAAGGTGCCCTCCAAAAGCATGGAGGGCGCCCTCCATAAGAATAGAAGGCGCCCTCCATGCTTATGGGAGCCGCCCTTGACTAGATTTCTAGCCGTTGCCAAAGGATAAAGTTTTATCCTTTAGTGTCTCGCTGGAGGTGCCTCCAAGTCCTTGGGAGGCATCCTCAAACTACGGATAGGATTTCCAGAAGCTATAAAAGGCCTCTGGAGCTAGGAAATAATATAACAACTGTTGTAATCAATTTTCTAGTCTTTTCTGAGCTTTTCATAGATTGTAAGAGGCTTCTCTACCTACACAAAGGAGATATTTCTAGTGGAGCTTTGTAACTGCCTTGGATTAACAACCACCTAGATTGTAACCAAGTTAAACCTATTAGCCTCTTTTAATTGTATTAGTTGTTCATTTGAGTTTATAATTATTGTGATAGTGCTACTAATCTTAGTTGAAAAAATAGAGAAAGGTTTTGTTTTATTTTTTAACAGACGTTGCGCCCTCTTATCGGCCCCATTGTGCCAACACAAAACACATAGTTATGTGTATTCCAATTAATGAGAAAGCTAATGTATAAGTCATGTGCATTGAGCCCAAAGAACATGGTTGGAAATTGGTTTTAAAAATCATTTTAAATATACTTTGGAAAATGTTGGTGAAGGCTATCTTTTGATAGTAATCATCATTGAAAAGTTAGACACAAATTTGGAAGAAACATTGAAGTTTTTTTATAAGTTTCCAATTTTGTGTCAATCTTTGAAAATAGGAAGTATTTTCTTAGAAAATTATTTTTTCTTGATAGTATATATCCTAAATAATGTCTACAAGAGTTTTTATATTTTTTAGAATTTTGTAGAATTTTTAAGGCATTTCTAAATTTCGTTGAAATTGGATTTCTGGAAATCAGACATCCAATCGATCAGGTGATCGATTGGAGTGCCTTAATCGATCGAGCCATCGATTGAGATGGGTATTTTCGTGAGCAGAAGCTCGCTGAATCGATCATTTGATCGATTCACCTAGACCTAGATCAATCAATAGATCGATTCAAAGGCTTTTTCCGTGAACAGAAGCTCACGAAATTGATCAATGGATCGATTGAATGGTTTCAATCGATTGAGTCTCAACTTCAATAGATTGAGAAGGCTATTTTGACTGTGAATGTCTTATTTTAGCACTTTAAATCATTTTTAGTCTAGGAAACTATTCTTAACCCCTTGAAACATAATTGTATACATTTAGGGGGAGTTTTCATGATGAAAACAAGGATGGATTGGTTAAGAAAGACTAAGTTGAAGTTTAGGTTGAGGTTTAGTTTCAATTTTAAATTTTTGAACCTCAAAACTTCTAATTTTGGGTTTCCTAAAGGTTTAGGGATTTCAAGTCATTGTTGGTGCAATGATAGAAGTTTGAAGCATGTTTTTAGGGGGAGCTACTATTTAAAAATATGAAAATATTTTTCCAAAACCATTGAAGATGGTAAATCCTTCATTTGTAAATATGCTCAAGGTCCAAAGGAGTCTCTGCCAGACAAAAATCCGGCAACATCTCCCCTGTACCAGTGACAATCTGAAGCATCAATACAAGCAAAATACATCAGCCACATGCGGCTGGAATATTTATATACACAACTACGCAGTTATAATAACAACCCACTCGGCTGGAATGAAACAATCACAACCACGCAGTTATATATAAAACAACCCACACGGCTGTACTAAAACACAGCGGAAAACGAAGGAAAGCCCACACAACACAATCAACACACTGCTAGTCGGCTAGGCTTTATACAACAACCACAACAACAAATACAACAACACACCAAATACAACAATCACTAAATACAAATAAAAAATATACAAAACCCAAAACGATCATCGGATGTGACGTAGGACCCGACAGACAGGATACTTCGAGCAACACTCCAACCATCTACCTGAAAACATAAAGATATACATGCGGTGGTGAGTATAGGTAACTCAGCGGGTAATAGAAAAGATAGTGCATGGTCTATACATAAACATAGAGATCAAAGGTATACAGTATCAAAGAACACGATCCTACTATCATAATCAACGATCCGAACATATCGGACCTACTACATACTATAAAAAAACAACCGACATAATGATAGATACATACCCAATCTAGAATCAACACCTGGTACAATGGTCAGTAAATTCACCATATCTACAACAGACCTACTCGTGACACCTGTGCAATATAAATACGACTGCAAATACATGTAAAATAAATGACATGTATGCAGCATGACAACCATATGCAACAGTCATATTACAAACAAATGCAACATACCACAAACACATGCAACTAGTATCTACTAGGCATGTATGCAAATATATCTCCAACGATGCACTGCGCATCAAATGCAAATGTGCATGCATGCTCCATGGTCACCCCCGCCACCTCTCTAGACACCACGACCCCTATATAGCCGAGAGGCTTGGGTCTGTGACAAACCGTACTAGCCTCCAGTACATGCACCGCTATAGGCGGCTGAAGCGGACGATCAGCTAAGTAGTTATATAACTACATAGCTAAGGGTCCCTGACCACTCATAACTCAAATCCTCTGACTACTGTACCCTCAAGACCCACTACTCCAGAGTGGTCGAGGCTGACAGAACACTGAGCGGCTGAATGAGCACGACAGGACTAGCTCCACTCCTAACTACCACTCTCCAACAGTGGTCGAAAGGACAACTATAAACAACTGACGAATCTCTTAACCACAAGGAAGACTAGTCATCAGATGCAATGAATGATGAACATGATATATATATAATCATGATACAAACACCGTCATCATCCATGCAACCTCTAAACCACATAAGCACTGCACAACAAGAATATAATCGTCATGATACCTCCACATATCTCCCCAAACATATGTACACAACTACACATATATAATCCACTAAAAATCTCCAATAATCCCACAGGACACATATACATAAATACCATCAACATGTATCCTCCAATAATAAACACATCAGACACGTGTATAAACCACAAACATACAATCAACACAACTCCTCTAAAAGTACATAACCAAACACGTGTGTACATACAACATGCAAATGTACGGTCAACATGATGACTCCTAAAACACATACCAAGCTACGTACAATCCACATTATATGCAAAATCAGCATGGTAAATCCAATCACTCGACAATCCCTACAATACATACTCTACACGCGTAATCACAGCAGAGTAGAAATCAAGAGTAGAGACTGTATATGATATAACTAGGACATCTCAAAGATCAAGCATAAGTATCAAGCAGGAAGGCAACCAACAAATATGATATAAGGAAAAGCAGCCTAATCCATCACATAAAACCATGCACTAAGCTCAATAAAAATCTACATAGAGCCAAGGAAGAAATACCCGCCTTTATCTGTCGGTCGTGTCAAATAAACCAATCTCACGTCGAGACGCTCGCCTCGAAACAAAGTCTTGCAAACACATAATATATTTAGCTAATTACATAGGTAGCAAATAGCTAAATAAACTTCCCAATCTAATTTGGGAAAATCCTAACCGAAATAATTAACCCAACCCCTTAATCCAATTAGGTTTAACTAAATCCACAATCCTTCACTTCAATTCTACTCATAAATGAATCCCAAATCCATAACCAAATAGAATCAACATCCCTAACCACTTCATCTTCTAGTAAAGATTTACTACAAACATAACCAATCCAAAATATACTAATACTGATCATGCATCCATCTATATAAACCATTCACTAAATAACCATCATAAATCCATCCTACATAGTTCATCCACCTCAATTAATCCAACCACATCACACTACTCATAAATCTAAGCAGAACAAAACCCCACAACCCATAGAAAACCCAATTTAGTATCTTACTAATAGAATATCCAAAGTACAACACTAGAAAGACACTGACCTTGAATTATGTCAGCAATTCCAGTAGCTCAACAACCCTACAACTCACTGTCGAGAAGCTACAAAGAATACCCACAACCACTTCTTCCGAGAATCAGTCCAGATTTCAACATGTACAGCAAAGACTTACTGAAATCCTTAACAAATAGAACCTTTCTCACCTCAACCAACCTCCACCTCTTCATCCGAGACTCTAACAGCCGCAAGAAGTGTAGAAGGTTGTGATCGGCTCAAGAGAAATCCACCCCTATTTTGATCCGATGCATCCTCCATTCCAGATCAGGAAGAGCACTACAAAAAGAAACAATTCACACAATATTCTTGAATTCAAAGCATTACCCGACATTGCCCTTACCTCGATCCAAAACTGCAGCCACCCCCTTTGATGAAGAAATCCAAAGTTGCTGTGGAGGAAAATAGAGCTTCCCCACCAATTCACAACTAGTCCGGCACAGACAGAGGAGAGAGGACACTAAAGGCATTTCATCAAACACCTATTATGCACAAGAAATGCCACTGCCCTAATCAATTCTACATACATCAAACGCCCAAATTCCACATCTAGACCAAACTTCTTACCTCCAAGATGAGACAAGGTAGCTACAACAGAAGGTCTGATGGAATCGTCACAGCTCTACTCATATCCGCCAGCGAGTTGCAGAGTTTGCCCTAGCCCCGCTGTGACCTAGAAACCGAGCAACAACTAATCACGAGCAAGAAACATCCGAAGATGCAATCGGTCAGCCGGAGATGACAGTACCATCGAGATTCAGCGATACTTTCTCAGGCGACTCGGCGAGGACACAATCGCAGTAGAGGAGGTCGTTCTTCGTCGACGTCGGGCATCCACGCGAGAGAGAAAAATAGAGAGGGCAGGAGAGAAGAAAGACTCCATACCATGGAAGGAAAAGGGGAGGAGGAAGGTTCAGCTGGCGATCGGCGTTGATGTTCGGCGACCGGCGATGAAACAGGTTTGCGAGGGAGAGGAGTCGGGGAAGAAGGGAATCGAGGAAGGGGGTTTTCGGTGATAAAGAGGGAAGAATAAAAGAAAATGAATTTTATAATTAAAACATTTCCTCACTAAAATGGGATAGCCCAAAGAGGTTTTATCCGCACCCGCCGATCGATCCCCTCAAACCCCTTCGTACGAGCTCCGAAAAATTCCTAGAAAATTTCTAAAAATTCCGAAAAAATCAAATAAGATTTTTCGTCCAATAATATTTATTATTTAAATTTTGTGATATCTTACATTGAGCATTGGGGAACAATGGTAAATTGGATATCTTCATTGTAGAAAAGTAGTATTGTTACGTTTCTGCAAGCGCACGGATACATTGTCAGTAATAAAAGATTATCAATCCTATAAGGTCTGGTTATAAGCACTAGTGATTGTTCACGTAGAATTAGCTAAACTCCCGATGGTTGTAAGTGAACTGTTTCTTGAGAAGAAAAGTGTTGGTTGCTACTCGGAAAACCTAATGGTTCTACTGTACAAAAATTTTGTACAAAGGTCTGAACCTTTTCCTAGCTACCATGTGTTCTTTTAAATTAAACTTGGATCGCCTGCGGAACTTAACACGTTTGATCCAAAGTTTAATTTATTTGTTCTTTTAGGTTTAGACTTGGATCTCCTGCGGAACTTAACACGTTCGATCCAAATCACCTAGGTTATTAATTCCATTAAATATTAATTTCCAAAATTGGCTTCCAGGACTGCATGGCGAGGCACATGACCTTCTTGGATATGGGAACAACTACCACCGCCTAGACAAAGTCTTTTAAGGAAAGCTAATATTTAATTTCCTTAAATAACTTTAGGTCAACCAAAAGGTACAATCAAATCATAAGGAAAAGAAAAACAAAAGAACACAACATCGAAAACAAATTCGAAATACTAGAATCGCATGCCTCTTGTATTTGGTATTTTTACAAAGGAATAAAACTAGTATGATGTGGAAATTAAATATTAGTATACCTTTTCTTTTGCAAACAAAAACCTCTAGGTCTTCTACCGTATTCCTCTTTTAACCTCAGACGCTGTGTGGGCAACGATCTTCCGAGATGAGAAACCACCAAAGCACCTTCTTCTCCTCCTTGCAAGGTTCGGCCAAAACAAGAGCACCTCCAAGGATGAAGAGAAAACACCACCAATGCTCTAAGGGATGCAAGCTTTCTCTCCTTCTTCTCCAAGCTAGAATCCGGCCACCACTTGATCTCTAAAGAGGATGAGAGGTTCGACCACAAGGATGGAGAGAAGAGAAAGGGAAGAGGCTGGCCACACCAAGGAAGAAAAGAGAGAGAAAATAATAGAGGTTGTTCACCTTGAAGGCTCCCAAAACCCCCTCTTTTATAATCCTTAGCTTTGGTAAATAAGGAAATTTAATTACAATAAAATTTCCTTAACTTTCCTTGACATGAATTAATTAAGAAAAATTAAATAAAATTTCCTAATTGATCATATCATGGTCAGCCACCTCATGGAGAGCAAACAAGGCAATTTTCAATCAACAATTAAAATTCCTTATTTGTCTTCGGAATTTTTTTAAAAAAATAAAATTTCCCTTTAAAATCCCTTCATGGTTGATAAAAAGAAATCTTTATAATTTTAATTTTTCAACATGTGAATAATTTATAAAGAAGAAAAATAAAATATCTTTCCAATCTACAAATAAGGAAAGAGATTTAATCTCTTTCTTTAATCTTTTGTAGAACCTTATAAAAGAGATATTTTAATTTTTAATCTCTCCAATAAATTATATCTTTTACATAAGAAAAATTTAAAATTAAAATTCTTTTTTAATTTAATAGGGCCGGCCACCTAAGCTTGGGTTCAAGCTAGGGCCGGCCACCCATGGACCAAGGCTTGGCCGACCCCTACAACATAGGTATGAAGGTAGGTATAGGTGGGTATAGTACTCTATAAATAAGAGGCTACGATAGGGACCGAGAGGAGGAATTGGTTTTGGTCTCCCGATAAAATTAAGCATCCCGTGTTCACCCTGAACACACAACTTAATTTTATCAATAATAATTCATTCCACTAGAGAACTATTATTGAACTACCGCACCAATCCCAAATTATATTTTTGGGCTCCTTCTTATTATGAGTGTGTTAGTCTCCCTGTGTTTAAGATGTCGAATGTCCACTAATTAAGTGAGTTACTGACAACTCATTTAATTAATATCTTAGTCCAAGAATAGTACCACTCAACCTTATCGTCATGTCGGACTAAGTCCACCTGCAGGGTTTAACATGACAATCCTTATGATCTCTTCTTGGGGACATTATCAACCTAGATCACTAGGACACAGTTTCCTTCTATAATCAACAACACGCACTATAAGTGATATCATTTCTCAACTTATCAGGTTATTGATTTATCAAACTAAATCTCACCCATTGATAAATTAAAGAAATAAATATCAAATATATGTGCTTGTTATTATATTAGGATTAAGAGCACACACTTCCATAATAACTGAGGTCTTTGTTCCTTTACAAAGTCAGTATAAAAGAAACGACCTCTGATGGTCCTACTCAATACATTCTAAGTATACTAGTGTAATTATATAGTTAAGATAAACTAATACCTAATTACACTACGACCTTCCAATGGTTTATTCCTCTCCATTTTGGTCGTGAGCTACTGTTTATAATTTATAAGGTACGAATTTATTTTCGATGTGACACCACATACTATGTTATCTACAATATAAATTAATTGAACAACTACAAACAAATGTAGATAATTTGACCAAATGTGATTCTTTATTCAAAATAAATGTTTACAAAAGCTTAGGCTTTCAGTATACACTCTAACAATCTCCCACTTATACTAATGACTAAGCTGTCATATCAGCTGTCATACATCTGATTCTCATTCCCTCCACATGTCGATCGAAAGCTTTTGCTGGAAGGGCCTTAGTGAAAGGATCTGCCAGGTTATCTGCTGATGTAATCTTGGCGATGACAACTTCTCCTCGCTTCACGATATCTCGTATCAGGTGGTACTTGTGCTCTATATGTTTACTTGCCTTATATGCTCATGGTTCCTTCGAGTTTGCAACTGCACCGCTATTATCACAATAAATTGTGATGATTTTGGGCAAACCAGGAATCACATCTAAGTCCATTAGAAAATTCCTGAGTCATACTGCTTCTTTAGCTGCCTCAGAGGCTGCTATATACTCAGCTTCCATGGTTGAGTCCGAAACGCATTTTTGCTTAACACTCCTCCATGCAATGGCTCCACCTCCTAAAGTAAACACATAGCCTGATGTAGACTTACTGTTGTCCCTATCTGATTGGAAATCTGAATTCGTGTAACCCACAGGGAGCAAATCGTCTGCTTGGTAAACTAGCATATAATCTCTAGTCCTTCTCAGGTACTTTAATATATGCTTTACCGCAGTCCAATGTCCTTGTCCAGGGTTACTCTGATATCTACTGACCATGCCCATGGCAAAACAGATATCAGGTCTCGTACATAGCATTGCATACATAAGGCTTCCTACAGCCGAAGCATAAGGAACTGCTTTCATGTCCTCTATCTCCTTTGATGTCTTCGGAGACATCTCTTTAGATAGAGCTACTCCATGCCTAAAAGGTAAGAAACCTTTCTTGGAATTCTGCATGCTAAAACGAGCAAGGATTGTATCTATATATGAAGCTTGGGACAGACACAACATTCTTTTCTTGCGATCCCTTATAACTTTGATCCCAAGAATGTGTGCACAATCTCCTAAGCCCTTCATATCAAATTGTTTGGACAACCATACCCTTACATCCGATAATACCTTGACATTGTTGCCAATTAACAAAATATCATCTACGTATAGTACAAGAAATACCACCACGTTTCCGTTACACTTCTTGTATACACAAGACTCATCCGGACACTGAATAAATCCATATGACTGGATTATTTCATTAAATCGGATGTTCCAAGATCTTGAAGCTTGCTTCAGTCCATAAATGGACCGATTGAGCTTGCACACTAGATGCTCTTTGTCTTTTTCAATGAACCCTTCTGATTGCTTCATATGGATGTTCTCTTCAAGACTTCCATTAAGGAATGCTGTCTTGACATCCATTTGCCAAATCTCATAATCCATATGAGCAGCAATGGATAAGAGTATCCGGATAGACTTAAGCATGGCTACCGGTGAAAAGGTCTCCTCATAATTGATTCCTTCTTTCTGAGTGTACCCTTTCGCAACAAGCCTAGCTTTGAAGGTTTCTACCTTCCTGTCTGTCCCTCTTTTCCTTTTGTAGATCCACTTGCATCCGACGACTTTTACACCATCAGGTGGTTCTACAAGCTCCCAGACCTTATTAGAGTACATAGACTCTATTTTAGAATTCATTGCTTTTTGCCAAGATACTGCATCTATATCTTGGAGTGCTTCGTCATATGTACGGGGATCAGGTTCATGTTTACCCGGGATCAAGTCCGAAGACTCTCCCAAAAACATGAATCTCTCAGGTTCCCTTACAACTCTCCCACTACAACGAGGCACCGTCTGTGGTTGTGTATCATGTGTGACACGTGTTGCAGTCTCTTGTGGTACTTCATCTTGTACTGTTGGTACTAAAATAGACGTGTCCTCTCTAACTTCTTTTAAAATAACTTTGCTACTGGGCTTGTGATCCATTATATAGTCTTCTTCTAAAAACTGGGTATTGGTGCTAACAATGACCTTCTGGTCTTTAGGACTATAAAATAAACCACCTTTCGTTCCTCTGGGATAACCCACAAACACGCGAACTTCTGTACGAGATTCTAACTTATCAGCATCTGGTTTCAGCACATGTGCTGGACTACCCCAAATCCGAATATATCTTAGACTGGGTTTTCGCCCATTCCACAATTCTGTGGGAGTAGAAGAAACTGATTTAAAAGGTACTAAGTTTAGAATGTGCGCTGCCATTTCCAGAGCGTATCCCCAAAATGAATTTGGTAATTCTGAATAACTCATCATCGATCTAACCATCTCCATAAGAGTCATATTTCTTCGTTCTGCCACACCATTCTGTTGGGGTGTACCAGGTGCGGACAATTGGGATTGAATCCCGACCTCTGATAAGTAATTCCTAAACTCTCCTAAGAGGTATTCGCCACCACGATCAGACCGTAGTGTCTTGATACTTTTACCTAGTCATTTCTCCACATCAGCCTTGTACTCTTTGAACTTATCAAAGCACTCGGACTTGCGACGCATTAGGTAAATGTATCCATATCTTGAATAATCGTCTATAAAAGAGAAAAAATATTCAAAACCACCTCTCGCCTGGATAGACATAGGACCACACAAATCAGAATGAACCAATTCTAACACTTCTTTGGCTCTATACCCCTTGGCCTTAAAAGGCCTCTTGGTCATTTTACCTTCCAAGCAAGATTCACAGGTTGGAAAATTTTCCAACTCTAATGAACCCAAGAGTCCATCGGCTATAAGCATTTGAATCCTACTTAAGTTAATATGACCAAACCTTAGATGCCAAAGATATGCTTGGTTCATTTCCGAAGGTTCTTTTCTCGTATTTGAGTTAGAAGATGTGTTATTAATTTCCATATTTTACTTTGTGGGAGAAATTGAATTTAAAGTATATAAATTACCAACCAATGCACCAGAACAGATAATCACTTTATTTCTCTTAATAACCACATCGTTACTAAAGGAAACTGAATATCTATCCAAAAATAGTTTAGAAATTGAAATTAAATTCTTTTTAAAACTGGGTACATAAAGATAATTTCTTAAAACCAAATTTCTATTCCTATTAAAAGATAAGTAGACGTCTCCCACTGCAACAGCCGCTACCTTAGTAGAATTGCCCATGTAGACGGTTATCTCTCCTTCATATAGTCGTCGGGTTTCCTGGAACCCCTGCAAAGAATTGCAGACATGATCAGTGGCTCCTGTATCTACACACCAGGTGCTGGTAGATAACACCGCTAAACATGTTTCAACAACCAGAGCATGAGATATACCTTTGTTGTTTTGATTCCTATGAGGACAGTCCGCCGTCCAATGCCCTGACTGCTTGCAGATGAAGCACTTGCCCTTCAGCTTCTTCATTCCAGCTTTAGGTCCTGTACTCTGAGATTTATTCACTTTCTTTGCTGAGCCAACTTGTTTCTTCTTCTTTTTTCCTTTCGGTTTAGAAGTAGAACCATTTTCAGCATAGTGAATTTGAGAATTGTGACGAAACAAACCTTCTGCTGCCTGAAGTTCTGTCAGTAGTTCCGCCAATGAATATACCCTTTTATTCATATTGTAATTCAGACGGAATTTCTCAAAACTTCTAGGTAGCGTTTGGAGGATCATATCGATCTGGGTTTCCCGATCAATTTCTCCTCCAAGGATTTGTATTTCATTTAGATAAGCCATCATCTTTAGGATATGATCCCTCACGGGAGTACCCTCTTGCATTGTGGTCGTCATTATCTTTCTCATGGCTTCTTGCCTAGAGGCCCGATCCTGGTGACCAAAGAGTTCCTTGAGATTGTTCATAATATCATAGGCTGTTGGTAAATCTTGTTGCTGATGTTGCAATACATTTGATATTGAAGCCAAAATGTAACACCGCGCCATCTCATATGCTTTTACCCATTTCCTATGATACTCAATCTCCTCTTCGGTAGATTCACCATTGGGTGTGTCAGGGCAAGGCTCAGTCAGTACAAACTTGTAGCTTTCAGCAGTAAGAATAATGTCCAGATTCCTTTTCCAATCTATGTAGTTAGGACCAGTAAGTCAATTCTCTTTTAGTATGATGGCCAGTGGGTTGAAAGTCATTCTAAGAATCACAAATAACTTTTGTTCAGAACTCTAAATTTAGAATAATATTGATTTCTCAAACAATACTATTTTAAATTAACCAACACCTCACAACACCGTGAATTTTGTATGCCACGATAGTGTGGACGTATACAAATTCAACATTTGTAAAAAGAAGGGTTTAACCCATTAATTTTATTATCTTGTCGACCTAACTTTTTGACACATAAAATTAATAGTTGGTTTCCTTTGGTCACACGAATAATAGCAGTGACTCCAATGGGGAGGATACTATTAGACGTGCCTAAGTGTATACCATTACTTGACACTAAGTCCATTAATAATATTGTGCCCCTTCCGATGGGGAAGATCACACGCTCTTAATTAACTTCCTATAGTCATCCAAATATGGAAGTTTAATCTAGTGATCCGCAAACAAGCTCATCCGATATGGAGGAAGGCACTCAGAGCCAACGCGCAAGCTTGTTACATCACTTATAAACCAGTAATGGAGACCGTGGAATTTATTTTAAAAATAAATCCCTCTCCCACTTAGTTATTTAAAGTGAGGAATTTTGACTATGCTAGCCTATTTAACATGCATACTAACAAGTACACACAGTCACAGCATAAAAAGCAATAAATAGAAAAACTAATTTTTAACTATTATGACTTTTATCTATTGCTGTCCTTCTTGTATCGCCAACCCTAGCTGTTGCCATCTTTGGCCACTGCCACCGGGTCTAGTTGTTGCATCCATCTTACTCCTTGTTTCGCTGCGCCTCTGGTCCTCAAAAGGTTCCACGCCTTGCAAGATTCGATCCGCGACATAAATAGAATTTTACATTTTTCGATCCTATATTCCTCGAAGGAATGTACATGTAACTAGATCAAAAAATAAAATCCTAATAAAACTAAATACAGCTCCTGCTGTATTTTATAATACAATCATGCACACACAATAAAATGCCCTTGACATGTCCAAGGGTCCAATCACACACATAATAACTATAAGGCATAATAGTTGGATCCTGCATCCACAAAGTTAGCACATCCTACTATTAACCTACCTAAATTATGTATAACATGTGCATAATTAAACTAATACCAAATACACAGAGGCAAAACCCTAGCTCTGATACCAATTGTTGGTTGCTACTCTGAAAACCTAATGGTTCCACTGTACAAAAATTTTGTACAAAGGTCTGAACCTTTTCCTAGCTACCATGTGTTCTTTTAAATTAAACTTGGATCGCCTGCGGAACTTAACACATTTGATCCAAAGTTTAATTTATTTGTTCTTTTAGGTTTAGACTTGGATCTCCTGCGGAACTTAACACGTTCGATCCAAATCACCTAGGTTATTAATTCCATTAAATATTAATTTCCAAAATTGGCTTCCAGGACTGCATGGCGAGGTACATGGCCTTCTTGGATATGGGAACAACCACCACCGCCTAAACAAAGCCTTTTAAGGAAAGCTAATATTTAATTTCCTTAAATAACTTTAGGTCAACCAAAAGGAACAATCAAATCACAAGGAAAAGAAAAACAAAAGAACACAACATCGAAAACAAATTCAAAATGCTAGAATCGCATGCCTCTTGTATTTGGTATTTTTACAAAGGAATAAACCTAGTATGATGCGGAAATTAAATACTAGTATACATTTTTCTTTTGCAAACAAAAACCTCTAGGTCTTCTACTGTATTCCTCTTCTAACTTCGGACGTTGTGTGGGCAACAATCTTCCGAGATGAGAAACCACCAAAGCACCTTCTTCTCCTCCTTGCAAGGTTCGGCCAAAACAAGAGCACCTCCAAGGATGAAGAGAAAACGCCACCAATGCTCCAAGGGATGCAAGCTTTCTCTCCTTCTTCTCCAAGCTAGAATCCGGCCACCACTTGATCTCCAAAGAGGATGAGAGGTTCGGCCACAAGGATGGAGAGAAGAGAAAGGGAAGAGGCCGACCACACCAAGGAAGAAAAGAGAGAGAAAATAATAGAGGTTGTTCACCTTGAAGACTCCCAAAACCCCCTCTTTTATAATCCTTAGCTTTGGCAAATAAGGAAATTTAATTACAATAAAATTTCCTTAACTTTCCTTGACATGAATTAATTAAGAAAAATTAAATAAAATTTCCTAATTGATCATATCATGCTCGGCCACCTCATGGAGAGCAAACAAGGCAATTTTCAATCAACAACTAAAATTCCTTATTTGTCTTCGGAAATTTTAAAAAATAAAATTTCCCTTTAAAATCCCTTCATGGTTGATAAAAAGAAATATTTATAATTTTAATTTTTCAACATGTGAATAATTTATAAAGAAGAAAAATAAAATATCTTTCCAATCTACAAATAAGGAAAGATATTTAATCTCTTTCTTTAATCTTTTGTAGAACCTTATAAAAGAGATATTTTAATATTTAATCTCTCCAATAAATTATATCTTTCACATAAGAAAATTTTAAAATTAAAATTATTTTTTAATTTAATAGGGTCGGCCACCTAAGCTTGGGTTCAAGCTAGGGCCGGCCACCCATGGACCAAGGCTTGGCCGGCCCCTACAACATGGGTATGAAGGTGGGTATAGGTGGGTATAGTACTCTATAAATAAGAGGCTACGATAGGGACCGAGAGGAGGAATTGGTTTTGGTCTCCCGATAAAATTAAGCATCCCATGTTCGCCCCAAACACACAACTTAATTTTATCAATAATAATTCATTCCACTAGAGAACTATTATTGAACTACCGCACCAATCCCAAATTACATTTTTGGGCTCCTTCTTATTATGAGTGTGTTAGGCTCCCTATATGTAATGACCCAATTTTTCCTATTTCGAGTTCTAAAAGTCCTTATTAATAGTTAGAAAGGCTATAGAAATATTCTAGAGATTTTTAGAAATTTTTAGAGTATTTTTATGTAATTTTTGGAGGTCGTTTGGTATTTTTACTAAACGAAAGAAGTTTCGACAAAAATAATGTCCAAGCCGAGATTCGAACCGGAGACCTCGGACTCGAACCAAACCTTGACCGAATCCAGCTAGCCAACTGTTCCACGAGCATTTCGTGAACGAATAAGGGACGATATATAGTTATGTGGTAATAGATAACATTAATACTTAGGTATTAAGAGAGGAACTTAGGTTTTATTTTCCTAACCTTTCCCCTCTCCTCTTTCTCTCGCGCGCGACGGCGGAGCTCGGGTGGAAAACAGAGCCGAACCTAGGGTTCATCTCCGGCGGCCGGCTAGGGGTTAATTCCGTGGGTTCTTCACAAGTTCGAGACCCTCTCGACGAGAAGAACTCGAAGACGCGAAGAAGAGGCCGAGATCGCGAGCTTCTCCGAAACCCTAGGATCGTTTCTTCGGCTGTAAGTCCAAGAAATCAAAGGTAAATTACTACTCACCTGCAGTAGGATAGCTCTGAAGTTATTCTTGTTTTTTTTCCTTGTTTCCGAAGCCTTGCATGAACCTTAGAATCTGTGTTGCTCATTCCTTACCATCGGTGTGTTTTGAGGATTTCCGTGGGCTTTACATGAACCCTAGGTTGCATCTTGTACTTAGGGTGCTTAGATTTTCAGTTACAGTTATGCAAACCCTAGGCCTTCTACAAAAGCATGTAGTTCGGTTTAAATGAATAACCTACCTTGTAGCAATAGGGTTTTCCCGAATTTTCTTCTATTCAATACGGCACGAATAGTTTGTATTAAGCATGCTATATCAAATTTGATTGAGCATTTAATGTGTATAAACAGCCTGATAATTCTAACATCTTAAATGTTATTATTCATTTTCCAGTTCCATGCCATGTTATTATTTTGAGCAAGTGGTGAGATGACAAATGTTATTATTCATTCCGTGTCCATGCCATGGCCTAATGCAGTAGCTTTATTCTCTGATTTCCATGGAGCAGTATCTTCGCATGTCTAAAACTACACTTGTATATGTTAAGAACGTTAAGTGCTTGGATTTGTTCTACTATCACAGTGTGTTTTAAGAGTGTGGTTTAGTTTCGGATTTCTTTGAGCTTGGTCTAAGTATACCATTTTGGATTTCTTACAGCCCTTAAGTTCAGCATTTAAATTCAGGATTTCTTGATAATGAACAACTCTCTAATTTAAAGCTTACAGTTTAGTTTCTTAGCTATTTTAACAAGCATGAACAGTCAGGTATTTTAGTGAAATGATTATGTGTTCCATTAAATCCTTTTGGATTATAAGTAAGAAAAGACCAAGGTCTTAAATTGATCCTAAATTCCAGAAGTTTAGGATTAAAAGCACACTAAGTGTTTGAATAAATGCCAAGGCATTTTATTATAAGAGAATTAAAGAATAACAAGTATAAGGAAGTTATAGTTAAAAAGAAAATAAGTATTTTACTTTTTAATGGCATGTACCGGACACAAGGTCCATTGGGTGGGCTCCTAGATCGCCCCTAGGCACAAGATCACCTAGAAGTACCTTAGTAGTTTTGGGATTAGCTACCTCGACTCATATTAAGGATGCACGCAAGTTGGTACAATGCCGGGCCCAAGAAGAAGTTTATTATTATTTGAAGTATATAAGTATAAGTTTTGAAACAAACAAAATAAACTTTACATAAGTTTTCAATTCGGCAAGTTTAGTATTTTAGTTTTATTCCAGCAAGTTTAGTATTTTAGTTTTATTCCAGCAAGTTTAGTATTTTAGTTTTCTTCCAGCAAGTTAGCTAATTTCAGTTTTAGTTTCTTTGCTAACTTAAGGAGCATGAATAGCCTTGTATTTCAGCATTACAGTTTCAGATTTCAGCCTTTATTTTATAGCATGCAGTTTATACTTTATTTGCTATTTTTAGTGAGCATGAGTAGCTCTTATCATGTCTCGAATTTATTTCGTACACATGCATAATCAAGTTTTTGTGAGATAGATTAGTTCTTACTAAGCAATTCGCTTATAGTTTGCATCTCCTCCTACTGCAGATAAAGGAAAACTTATGTGAAGGAAGGCGACAAGGAGATGCATGTGTGTGATTTCGGTCAATGGAAGCTTGGGACCTTGTAACAGGATTTAATCAGACTCTTTCATTTAATTGTTAAGATAACTAGACGGATTATTTCCCTTGGGTCACTGGACTTTGTTTATTTCGCATTGCTTTTTTTTATTACCATTGCTAGGTACGCTAGTCCTGTTGTCGAAAGTTTGGCCGGACTTGATTGCTTTGGTTGCATGTTAAAATTAGGTGCAGTATTGTTATTCCTTGCACTACTGGAGTTTAGTTATTTCTAAAATTTCTCCCATTTGAACCGCCATGTACGTACCTTTTTATTAATGTCGTAGCATCATTTGTGTTGGGATACACTGCTGTTTAAATTCAGAAAGATCTGCATGCTCAGTTGCTGTACCAAATAGAATTGCATGATACATCCGTAACCTGCATTTGTTCATAAATGTGTTGCAATTGCTTTCAAGCCTTGAAATGAGTAAAGTGCATGTTAGACTTGTTTATGCCGTGTTGTTGGAAATACTCCTATCAGAATTGTTGCTATGGTGTCTTAAATTGTATGTGTAACGACCCAATTTTCCTTATTTCGAGTTCTAAAAGTCCATAAAAATATTTGGAAATACTTTTAAAATATTCTAGAGATTTTTAGGAATTTTTAGAGTATTTTTACGTAATTTTTGGAGGTCGTTTAGTAGGGTTACAAAAAGAAAGAAGTTTTAAAAAAAAAACGTTGAAGGTGAGATTCGAACCCACGACCTCGGGTCAGACACGACCCATCCAGACGCAGCTCGACCAGCTGAGCCAGCGAGTTTTTGTTAATTATATATGGAGCAATATGTATATAAGTAGTAGTTAGGAATAAGAATAAATAGGAAGGAAAATAGTGGCAGCCAAGACTCGAATCCGCGAGCCCTGACTTAGTCAAAGCGCAGCCAACCAACCGGTCTACGAAAGCTTTGTTAATTACATAGGAGGTGGAATATATTTAAGCTATAGTTAGAGCGTTTTGAATAAAAGGGGAATAAAAGTGCGCGGCTAGGATTCGAACCCATGAGCTGGGCTTTAAGCAAAACCAGCCCAAACCAGCTGAGCTACAAGATTCTTAGTAACTATATAAGGGAAGAATAGAGTTATAGCATAGTTTTGGATTTAACCCTAATATATTAAAGGGAATTAGGTTTTGATTTTTCCAAAACTAAACATTTTCTCCCGATTCCTCTCCTCTTCTCGCGACGGCGCGCGGCGGTGCTCTCGGGCGAAAGAAGCGACGGAACTAGGGATCATCTCCGGCGTCGGCTAAGGTTTTTGAGAGGTTTTCTTCACCTCCTTGAGGTCGGCTCGTCGAGGGGAGCACGCGGGCGCAGAAGGATCGCCGGATTTGAAGCTTCATCCAAACCCTAGATCTCTTTCTCGGTTGTAAGCCCAAGCAAACCAAGGTGAGTTGCTTCTCACCTGCAGTAGGAGTAGTTCCGCGAGTCTTGATTTGCGAATGAACTCTGATTTGGTATTTCTGTGCCTTCCTGTTGTTCGGCTGGTTTCCTTTTGGTTCTTGCGATTTTGGTGTTGCTGCTGTGGGTTTCAAAGAAGGATCAAGAAATGGTTTAGTTTAATTGAGCATCTAGATTGAATTAAATAACAAGAAATAGTTACATATATATATGTAGTTATATATATAGTTCTGTATCTTATGGAAATGAATATGTAAATGTTTAGATGCCATCTTGTAGCTTCAATCTCAGATTGAGATGCGGACACACTTCAAAATAGGTTGTGATTAACTTAAATGAATTTTAAGTTCATGTTTAACTTCGACTTGGGTTTTATAAGCCTATAGCAAGTTAGATCAGTTTTAGATCTTTTATTTATTTAGTAAGCAGTTTTAGATTAGTGCCAAATCCGGATCAGATTTAGATCAGCGTTAATTCTGAGCATGAACAGCTTTAATTCAAGTTGCAGTCCAGATTTCTTTTGTATCTCCATAAGCAAGAACCGGCCACAAATTGTATACCAGTTTTAGATCTTTTGCAGATTTAATATGAGCAGCCCTTATATTTAGCATACCAGTTTAGATCTTTTTGTGCCATTAATGGGCACGAACAACCCTATGTTTAGCATTTTCTGTTTAGACCTTTTTGTGCTATTTAGAGGGCACGAACAGCCTTTAATCTAAGTACATAGTATTAGTTTTCTTTGCTATTTAACAAACATGATAAGCCCTGTTTATTAGCATTGCAGTTTTAGTTTCTTCGCTACTTTAACAAGCATGAACAGCTACCCTCTAAGTGTATACAGTTTTCCTTTTAAAGAATGCAGATCTTTCTTTCTTTGATTTATTTCTGCTGTAGCATGCCTAAAGATTTCAGATTTGTTAAGTATAGTATGCAGACTTTAATAAGCAGATTTTTTATAAGTATAGTATGCAGATTTTTAATAAGCAGATTTTTATAAGTATAGCATGCAGATTTTTATAAGTATAGTATGCAGATTTTCATAAGCATTGCTTGCAGATTTTGATAAGTATTGCATGCAGAACTTCAATTTTAGGACAGATTTTTATTAAGCTTAATATGCAGAATTTTATTAGCATAGTAGGCAGTTTTTTTTGGTTTAAGCATTTCAAAGATAGAATTTGCTTAAACATTTCAGTTTCTCTTTAAAGAAGTATTCTGTTAGAAGTATTAACAAGTATAAGAAAGATAAAGAAAAGAAAGAAAAAGGCCAAGGCCTTAAGTAGATCCCAAAGCCAAGACTTTAGGGATTTTTGGCACACAAGGTGCTTATTAAAATGTCAAGACATTTAAAGAAGAAGTAATTAAGATAATAAGTATTTTACTTTTAAAGGGCATGTACCGGACACAAGGTCCAAGGGATGGGCTCCAAGATGCCCCTAGGCACAAGGCCTAGAAGTTCCTTAGTAGTTTCGGGATTAGCTACCTCGACTCTTATTAAGGATGCACGCAAAAAGTTGGTACAATGCCGGGCCCAAAAGAAGTTTATTATTATTTTGAAGTATTAAAGTATAAGTTTTGAAACAAATGAAACAAGCTTCAAATATGTTTAGAATTAGAAAGTTTAGTTTCTTGTTATTTGAAGCATGCAGTAATAGTTTTATTTGTTTCTTGCTACTAGATTATTCAGCATGTTTAGTTTTACATGTTTAGTAGCTTTACATGTTTAGTATGCTTCTTTTATTGGTTTATAAGCATGATAAACAATACATGTTTAGTATTTCAGTTAGTATGCTTCTTTTATTGGTTTATGAGCATGATGAACTACAAATGTTTAGTATTTCAGTTAGCATGATTCCTTTGCTATATATGAGCATGAGTAGTTTTATATGTTAGCATTTAGTTTTAGCATGTTTTTATTTATATACATGCATATCGAGTTTTTGTGAGTAAATAGCGCTCACTAAGCTTTATGCTTATAGACTGCACTTCCTCCTACTGCAGATAAAGGAAAGGAAAAGATTTAGCAAGGAAGGCGACAAGGTGGTGGTGATGAAGGTGTGTGATGGCTAGACTATGGGGAGATCAAGAGTTTGCTAAGGAATTATTAAGACATTTCTGTTTAGAGTTCTTTAGTTTTCTTTTAATGCTATTATGAGTCAGTATTGTATTTAAGTTTATTCCGCGTTTGTAGTTGGGTTCTATTGATGGAGTGGTATTGATGTTTGCTATTGATAGGGTAGTTTTTTTTCTTTTATTTGTGATATTATACTGCGTGGTTGTGAAGATATATGTTCTAGCCGCCTGTGGCTGAGTATATTATGCTTGTATTATGGGAAATGGTCACCGGTACAGGGGAGACTCTGCCGAAATTTTTCGGTAGGGTTTTCCTAGAGATTTTTAATAAACCGGTTAAGTAGAGTTAGTAGATAAGTAACGGTCACTCTTAGAGAGTAGTAGTAGTAGTAAGAAGGGTGGTTGTTACAGTTGGTATCAGAGCAGGTCCATTCTCCAGCATCACACACACATCAGCATCATCCTTGCCGTCTCCAAGTAAGAAAGTATTTAAATTCTTTCTTTATTCTGCTTTCCTTATTATTAACTGCAGTACAGAGTAATTGCTTATGAGTACTTAAGTAAGATAGAAGTTATTGTTTTTCCTTTCTTGATCCATATATATGTATGTTTAGGAAGGATAGAGAAGATAGCAAGTCTCTTTCTTTGCATAATTAGATGGCAAGAAGAGAACATCCCCGTACCGTTTATATTCAGGACCAAGTTCAGGAGAACGAAGAGCCCAGAACCCCCGGGCCTATTCTCTCTGAAGTTGTTGCTCAACTTCAGAGACAAGTAGCGAGCAGCAACAAGTGATTGCCAATTTAATGGCCAATCAGAAGCCAGCTCCTTCCACTCCCCCAACCATTAATGTGGAGACCCCAGTGGTGACTGAAGTCCCATTAGCTGCCCTGGAAGTCGCCACAGCATCTAAAAGACAAGAAGCATATCTCATCCAGTGGCTGAAGCTGAAACCAGAAAGCTTCTCAGGAACGACTGAGCCCTGGGATGCCCAGGCTTGGTTCAAGACATTTGAGAGCACAATGGAGCTTCTTGACTGACCAGAAGTCGAGAAGGTTGATACCATTAAGTGTGCCTCTTTCTGCCTATCTGGAGATGCTTGTATGTAGTGGGAGCGAGTTAAGAGTAAGAGAGCAGTCAATCAGATGAGATGGATTAATTTTGAGACAGAGTTCTACGACGAGTTCTTCCGCCAAAGGATCACCAATAAGCACTACGAGGAGTTTATGGAGTTCAGACAGGGTGATCTGACAGTGGAGGAAGCAGTTAAAAGATTCAATAGGCTAGCTCGTATCTGCCTAGAGCTAGTAAGCACGGAGAAGGAACGAGTCAGACTGATGCTCAGGATGCTGAAGCCAGTGATAGCACTTAATGTGAGTAGTGGAGCTCATCAGCCTCAGACTGGTGAAGAGTTAGTCAGCAGAGCATTAATCGCTGAGCACTATCTGGACAGCATCAGGGCACAACGAGCGCAGCATAAGCCAGTCAAGATTGAAGACAAGACAGCTGGCAATCAGAAACCTCAAGCAAATAAGCAGCAATGGAAGGGTAAAGGTAACAAGAGAAAGCATTGGAACTCAGGAGGTAACCAGAAGGGGGGACCAGCAAACAAGCAGACTAAGTTCCCTCCCTGTTCTAAATGTGGGAAAATACATCCAGGAGTCTGTCTTTTGGGTAAGGCTGGATGTTATTCGTGTGGGCAGGAAGGACATATGGCTAGGGAGTGTCCTAACAAGCTCAAAGCACCTCAGCCACCAATACAATATGGAGGCAAGCCTCAGTTACATTATATGCCTGCAACTCTGGAAGGACCTCAGATCAGTCAAGGAAGGTTGGAAGCTCCACCAGTTCCAGCCTTTGACAATGCCAGAGTATTCTCCCTTACCAAAGAGGAAGCTGCTAGTGCCTCCACGGTCGTAACAGGTCAAGTAGTTATTTTTCAGCATATAGCTACTGCATTATTTGATATTGGGGCGACCCATTCTTTTGTATCCATACTTTTTGCCAAAGAACTACAGGTACCTACAGAAAACATGAATTTCAAGTTCCTGACAACTCTGCCTTCTGGAGACGTCATGGAATCCAGCCAGTGGCTTCGGTCTGTACCAGTCAGGATTTCAGACTGAGAGCTATATGTTAACCTGGTAGTCCTCGCTATGCAGGATTTTGATATCATTTTTGGTATGGATTTCCTCAGCCAGTACAGTGCTTCAGTGGATTGCCGCAGAAGGAAGGTGATCTTTTGCCCTGAAGGTGAACCTTCCTTTGAATTTACAGGAGTACCAAAGAGGAAGACCCCGAAGTTCCTCTCTTCTCTCACAGCTCACCAGATGTTAACTAAAGGGTGTGTTGGTTTTCTTGCATTCATTGTGAGTACAGAAGAAGAAGAAAGACCTAAGCAGGAGGAAGTTCGGGTAGTCTGTGAGTATCCAGAGGTATTCCCAGAAGAGCTACCTGGACTACCTCCCAACAGAGAAGTGGAGTTTGAGATTGAACTGGTTCCTGGTACCGGTCCAATTTCAAAAGCTCCATATCGCATGTCTCCAGCAGAGCTAAAAGAGTTACAAGAGCAACTTCAGGAGCTACTTGACAAGGGTTTCATTCGCCCTAGTCACTCACCATGGGGAGCTCCTGTGTTGTTTGTCAAGAAGAAGGATGGATCTATGCGGATGTGCATAGATTATAGAGCTCTAAATCAAGTGACAATCAAGAACAAGTACCCCCTCCCCAGGATCGACGACCTATTTGATCAGTTGAGAGGGGCGACAGTATTCTCAAAGATAGACCTGCGCTCTGGGTACCATCAGCTAAAAGTGAAGGAAAGAGACATACCCAGAACGGCTTTCAGGACCAGATACGGACACTACGAGTTCGTAGTCATACCTTTTGGTGTGACTAATGCACCTACAGTTTTCATGGACCTGATGAACAGAGTGTTCAGAGAATACCTTGACAAATTTGTCATTGTATTCATCGACGACATTTTAATCTATTCCAGAACCCCAGAGGAGCATGCCACACATTTGAGGATAGTATTGCAGACTCTTCAGCAAAAGCAGCTTTACGCTAAGTTCTCAAAGTGCGAGTTCTGGTTAGATCAGGTGACATTTTTAGGTCATATAATTTCTAGAGAAGGCATCCAAGTGGATCCAGCCAAAATAGAAGCAGTCAACAACTGGAGTAGACCCAAGAATGCCAGGGAGATCAGAAGCTTCCTTGGTTTAGCTGGGTACTACAGGAAATTTGTGGAGGACTTTTCCAGGATAGCCTCTCCACTAACAGCCCTCACTAGAAAGAACAAGAAGTTTGAATGGTCAGATAAATGTGAGCAGAGTTTTCAAGAGCTCAAGAAGAGACTGACCAGTGCTCCTATTCTGATTGTTCCAGAAAGTGACAGGAGTTTTGACATCTACAGTGATGCTTCCAAGATGGGCTTAGGAGCTGTACTCATGCAGGAAGGAAAAGTGATAGCTTATGCTTCCAGACAACTCAAAGATTATGAAAAGAACTACCCCACTCATGATCTTGAGCTGGCAGCTGTGGTCTTTGCACTAAAACTCTGGCGACATTATTTGTATGGCGTTCAGTGCAAAATTTTCACAGACCATCAGAGTCTTAAGTACTTCTTCACTCAGAAGGACTTAAACATGAGACAGCGTAGGTGGCTAGAGTTGGTCAAAGATTATGACTGTGAAATCCTTTACCACCCAGGCAAAGCTAACAAAGTGGCAGATGCACTAAGCAGAAAGTCTAGTGCATCCCTGATATCTCTGTCATCATTAGCCCTGCCACTGCAGAAGGAGTTGTCAAATTTTGGACTTGAAATTATTTACGGATAGCTCTCTGCATTGACCTTAGAGTCTACCTTGCTTGAGGACATACAGAGAGAGCAAAGTGAAGATCAGACAGAGGATTGAGACTGCCCAGAGAAGACAGAGGAGTTATGCTGACAACCGCCGTATGCCATTGGAATTCCAAGTAGGAGATTCAGTTTCCTTCAAGGTCGCTCCTATGAAGGGAGTGATGAGATTTGGAAAGAAGGGCAAATTAAGTCCTCGCTATGTAGGACCTTACCTGATTATAGAGAGGATTGGGAGAGTAGCTTATAGGCTGGACTCACCACAAGACATGTCAGCAATACACAATGTATTTCATGTCTCCATGCTAAAGAAGTGTCCCCATGACCTGAGCCAAGTGATTCAGCCTCAGTCAGTGCATATCCAAGAGGATCTTCGTTATGAGAGTAGACCTACACAGATAGTGGACAGAGCAGTCAAGAGACTAAGAAATAAAGGAGTACCACTAGTGAAGGTCATCTGGTAGAACCAGAAGCACGAGGAAGTCACTTGGGAGCGTGAGGATAGTATGAGACAGAAGTATCCAGAGCTATTCTAAGTTCGAGGACGAACTTTTTATAAGGTATGGGGGATTGTAACGACCCAATTTTCCTTATTTCGAGTTCTAAAAGTCCATAAAAATATTTGGAAATACTTTTAAAATATTCTAGAGATTTTGAGGAATTTTTAGAGTATTTTTACGTAATTTTTGGAGGTCGTTTAGTAGGGTTACAAAAAGAAAGAAGTTTAAAAAAAAAACGTTGAAGGTGAGATTCGAACCCACGACCTCGGGTCAGACACGACCCATCCGGACGCAGCTCGACCAGCTGAGCCAGCGAGTTTTTGTTAATTATATATGGAGCAATATGTATATAAGTAGTAGTTAGGAATAAGAATAAATAGGAAGGAAAATAGTGGCAGCCGAGACTCGAATCCGCGAGCCCTGACTTAGTCAAAGCGCAGCCAACCAACCGGTCTACGAAAGCTTTGTTAATTACATAGGAGGTGGAATATATTTACGCTATAGTTAGAGCGTTTTGAATAAAAGGGGAATAAAAGTGCGCGGCTGGGATTCGAACCCATGAGCTGGGCTTTAAGCAAAACCAGCCCAAACCAGCTGAGCTACAAGATTCTTAGTAACTATATAAGGGAAGAATAGAGTTATAGCATAGTTTTGGATTTAACCCTAATATATTAAAGGGAATTAGGTTTTGATTTTTCCAAAACTAAACATTTTCTCCCGATTCCTCTCCTCTTCTCGCGACGGCGCGCGGCGGTGCTCTCGGGCGAAAGAAGCGACGGAACTAGGGATCATCTCCGGCGTCGGCTAAGGTTTGCGAGAGGTTTTCTTCACCTCCTTGAGGTCGGCTCGTCGAGGGGAGCACGCGGGCGCAGAAGGATCGCCGGATTTGAAGCTTCATCCAAACCCTAGATCTCTTTCTCGGTTGTAAGCCCAAGCAAACCAAGGTGAGTTGCTTCTCACCTGCAGTAGGAGTAGTTCCGCGAGTCTTGATTTGCGAATGAACTCTGATTTGGTATTTCTGTGCCTTCCTGTTGTTCGGCTGGTTTCCTTTTGGTTCTTGCGATTTTGGTGTTGCTGCTGTGGGTTTCAAAGAAGGATCAAGAAATGGTTTAGTTTAATTGAGCATCTAGATTGAATTAAATAACAAGAAATAGTTACATATATATATGTAGTTATATATATAGTCCTGTATCTTATGGAAATGAATCTGTAAATGTTTAGATGCCATCTTGTAGCTTCAATCTCAGATTGAGATGCGGACACACTTCAAAATAGGTTGTGATTAACTTAAATGAATTTTAAGTTCATGTTTAACTTCGACTTGGGTTTTATAAGCCTATAGCAAGTTAGATCAGTTTTAGATCTTTTATTTATTTAGTAAGCAGTTTTAGATTAGTGCCAAATCCGGATCAGATTTAGATCAGCGTTAATTCTGAGCATGAACAGCTTTAATTCAAGTTGCAGTCCAGATTTCTTTTGTATCTCCATAAGCAAGAACCGGCCACAAATTGTATACCAGTTTTAGATCTTTTGCAGATTTAATATGAGCAGCCCTTATATTTAGCATACCAGTTTAGATCTTTTTGTGCCATTAATGGGCACGAACAGCCCTATGTTTAGCATTTTCTGTTTAGACCTTTTTGTGCTATTTAGAGGGCACGAACAGCCTTTAATCTAAGTACATAGTATTAGTTTTCTTTGCTATTTAACAAACATGATAAGCCCTGTTTATTAGCATTGCAGTTCTAGTTTCTTCGCTACTTTAACAAGCATGAACAGCTACCCTCTAAGTGTTTACAGTTTTCCTTTTAAAGAATGCAGATCTTTCTTTCTTTGATTTATTTCTGCTGTAGCATGCCTAAAGATTTCAGATTTGTTAAGTATAGTATGCAGACTTTAATAAGCAGATTTTTTATAAGTATAGTATGCAGATTTTTAATAAGCAGATTTTTATAAGTATAGCATGCAGATTTTTATAAGTATAGTATGCAGATTTTCATAAGCATTGCTTGCAGATTTTGATAAGTATTGCATGCAGAACTTCAATTTTAGGACAGATTTTTATTAAGCTTAATATGCAGAATTTTATTAGCATAGTAGGCAGTTTTTTTTGGTTTAAGCATTTCAAAGATAGAATTTGCTTAAACATTTCAGTTTCTCTTTAAAGAAGTATTCTGTTAGAAGTATTAACAAGTATAAGAAAGATAAAGAAAAGAAAGAAAAAGGCCAAGGCCTTAAGTAGATCCCAAAGCCAAGACTTTAGGGATTTTTGGCACACAAGGTGCTTATTAAAATGTCAAGACATTTAAAGAAGAAGTAATTAAGATAATAAGTATTTTACTTTTAAAGGGCATGTACCGGACACAAGGTCCAAGGGATGGGCTCCAAGATGCCCCTAGGCACAAGGCCTAGAAGTTCCTTAGTAGTTTCGGGATTAGCTACCTCGACTCTTATTAAGGATGCGCGCAAAAAGTTGGTACAATGCCGGGCCCAAAAGAAGTTTATTATTATTTTGAAGTATTAAAGTATAAGTTTTGAAACAAATGAAACAAGCTTCAAATATGTTTAGAATTAGAAAGTTTAGTTTCTTATTATTTGAAGCATGTAGTAATAGTTTTATTTGTTTCTTGCTACTAGATTATTCAGCATGTTTAGTTTTACATGTTTAGTAGCTTTACATGTTTAGTATGCTTCTTTTATTGGTTTATAAGCATGATAAACAATACATGTTTAGTATTTCAGTTAGTATGCTTCTTTTATTGGTTTATGAGCATGATGAACTACAAATGTTTAGTATTTCAGTTAGCATGATTCCTTTGCTATATATGAGCATGAGTAGTTTTATATGTTAGCATTTAGTTTTAGCATGTTTTTATTTATATACATGCATATCGAGTTTTTGTGAGTAGATAGCGCTCACTAAGCTTTATGCTTATAGACTGCACTTCCTCCTACTGCAGATAAAGGAAAGGAAAAGATTTAGCAAGGAAGGCGACAAGGTGGTGGTGATGAAGGTGTGTGATGGCTAGACTATGGGGAGATCAAGAGTTTGCTAAGGAATTATTAAGACATTTCTGTTTAGAGTTCTTTAGTTTTCTTTTAATGCTATTATGAGTCAATATTGTATTTAAGTTTATTCCGCGTTTGTAGTTGGGTTCTATTGATGGAGTGGTATTGATGTTTGCTATTGATAGGGTAGTTTTTTTTTCTTTTATTTGTGATATTATACTGCGTGGTTGTGAAGATATATGTTCCAGCCGCCTGTGGCTGAGTATATTATACTTGTATTATGGGAAATGGTCACCGGTACAGGGGAGACTCTGCCGAAATTTTTCGGTAGGGTTTTCCTAGAGATTTTTAATAAACCGGTTAAGTAGAGTTAGTAGATAAGTAACGGTCACTCTTAGAGAGTAGTAGTAGTAGTAAGAAGGGTGGTTGTTACAGTATGCTAAGAAGGTTATTTGTGTACCTGGAAGAAAAATGTTGCTCTTTCTATTTTGGGAGAATAAATTGTTAGCTGTTACTTATTATTTTTTTTGTATCAATTAGGTTGCTAGCACTACTAGAAGCAGCAACCGATCCTGTTAGTATATATGCAGCTGGTTATTCTTTTTTCCAGTTGCTCTAAACTGAGAATTCTATGCGAAACCGTAACATGCATGGATTTACCTTTAAGCTTTAATGTAGCATACTGAGGTCTAGTTTTTCTATAACTCTGTCTATAACAATTTCTAGGTATGCTAGTTTATTGTTCGAGTTTAGCTTTTATAGAAGGAGTTCTTTTCATTCCTTAGCATGCAATCACATATAGAAATGTTTAAATTGCATGATATGAAAGGCGTTTACAGTAAGAACAGTGGAAAAGTTTTGCATGGCAGTCCGAAATTTTTAAGTTTTGCTATTACTAGCATAAGCAACATTACTTAAGTAAAGTTATAGTTAAGTAGCATCCATCCTTAGAGATTAGTAAGAAGGGTGGTTGTTACACTGTGTTTAAGATGTCGAATGTCCACTAATTAAGTGAGTTACTGACAACTCATTTAATTAATATCTTAGTCCAAGAATAGTACCACTCAACCTTATCGTCATGTCGGACTAAGTCCACCTACAGGGTTTAACATAACAATCCTTATGAGCTCTTCTTGGGGACATTATCAACCTAGATCACTAGGACACAGTTTCCTTCTATAATCAACAACACACACTATAAGTGATATCATTTTCCAACTTATCGGGCTTATTGATTTATCAAACTAAATCTCACCCATTGATAAATTAAAGAAATAAATATCAAATATATGTTCTTGTTATTATATTAGGATTAAGAGCACACACTTCCATAATATCTGAGGTCTTTGTTCCTTTACAAAGTCAGTATAAAAGAAACGACCTCTGATGGTCCTACTCAATACACTCTAAGTGTACTAGTGTAATTATATAGTTAAGATAAACTAATACCTAATTACACTACGACCTTCCAATGGTTTGTTCCTCTCCATTTTGGTCGTGAGCTACTGTTTATAATTTATAAGGTACTGATAACATTATCTTCTGTATGTGACACCACATACTATGTTATCTACAATATAAATTAATTGAACAACTACAAACAAATGTAGATAATTTGACCAAATGTGATTCTTTATTCAAAATAAATATTTACAAAAGCTTAGGTTTTCAGTATACACTCTAACAAAAAGAACTTGGGAAGTAGATGAAAGAGCTGGCAAGAGAAAGAGAGTTTTACTTGGTTTGGGAAGAGCTCTAGGAGTTTGATTTCGTTTTGGTGGTAACTAATGCATCATGTTCTATCCTTTCCTCATTGTCAATCAACATGTACTCATCGAAAGTTATAGCTACTACCACTAAGCACTAACAGAGAAGATCCCTGTGAAATCCTGTTATGATTAACCCCTGTCACTAGGGCACCTTGGTAGATGACAAGAATACTGTTGGATCGTGATGCTTCGATTAAGGGGGGGTGAATATCGATTAAAACTTTCATTCGAAAAGAGTTAAGCGCACAGCGGAAATAGAGAAAAGATAAAGTAAGAAATCAAGGCAAGGCTAACACAGTTCGGTTTTACTTGGTTCGGAGCCTGTGTCGACTCCTAGTACTCCAAGGCCCGCACTCGTTGAGTGCTTTCATTGGGCAATCCACTAGTAGTTCGAATATTTGATTACAGAAAGTTAAGTACAAAAGTGCTAATGAAAAATAAAACAAAGCTTATACCGACAAAGGAGAAATTAAAAGAACAGGAGCGAGTTGTCGGAGCTTCGTTAGCGTCGCAGGAGCGCAAAGCAGCAGGGCAAGCAGCAGAAGATCTCTTTCTCAATTGTTCTTCTGAAGCTCCCCTCTGACCCTCCTTTTATATGAGGCTCGGGGCGCCCCGGATCCCTTCAGGGCGCCCTGGTGAGACGTGGCAGGTCCAACCAACGAGCTCCACGTGGCGACGCGCGATCTGGATAAAAATCACCTCCCGGGCGCCCGGATCCCTTTCGAGCGCCCGGACCTCCAGGCGCTCGGATCCCCTCCGGGCGCCCGGACCACCTTTCTCTAGAAACAAGCTTTCCTGCAAGACAAGGTTAGTCCGAGGTGAATAGATAGTGTATATCCTGCAAAACAGAGTGTTAGCACAGTTCATAAGTTTGACATAAAAAGTATGACTTAGATTCCGTCTTTCCAAGACCGGAATCTAGTCACGATCTCAACTTAGAGATCCGAAATGGATCTAAGCCGGATCGAGTCCTAATGTTCCCTTCCCGGGAACGCGTCCTCACAGTCACTCCCTTCGAGTGACTTACCTTCACTTACCTGCCAGACGTCCGGTCAGCCCTTCGACCCGTCTGGACTTCTTGCCAAGTGTCTGGTCAGCCCATCGACCCGCTTGGACTTCTTGCCAACTATCCGGTCAGCCCGTCGACCTAGCTGAACTTCTTGCCAGACATCCGGTCAGCCCGTCGACCTGTATGGACTTCGTCTGCACACTCGGTCAGAGTGTTAGATCACAACAAACCTAACTTAATCTGATTTGTCATTCATCAAAATCCGAGTTAGATCGTAAGTGCTAACCGCACCAACAATCTCCCCCTTTTTGATGGAATGACAACTTAGTTAAGTTAGTAAAAGTATGCGAGTAAAAAGGTGAAACATTTTGTTCTAGCATGAAGTTTTAAGTTAGTTTTGAAATTTATTTTGTTTTTCTAACTTATCTACCTATCCCTCCCCCTTTGGCATTCATCAAACAAGGATATAATTTAAACTTTCAAACATTCAGAAAAATGATGTCAAGTTAACTTAGGGGAGTTTTAAATTTCACCACATAGTAATTTTTGTAACATAACTAAGTTTTGAAAAATAACATAGTATACTTTGAGTAAAATTGTTTTAAAAGCTAATTTTCAAGGATAAGTCTAATTTTCAAACATAAGTATCAAAGTTTCAAGAAATTGAATTTTCAAAATAAGTGTCAATTCTTTACAAACATGAGTTTCAAAATCAAATTTTCAAAATTTCAAAATTAAGTTTGAAAATCTACTTAAAAAAAAATTATTTTTCAAGTCTATGTTTACAAAATCCAGATTTTCAAAATGAAGTGAAATTTAATTTCAAATCAAACTTTAAAGCTAGATCCAATTATTGAAAATTTCAGAATAAGTTTGTAAAGTTAGAACACCTTTTAAAACATAAGTTTTATAAAGATAATTTTACAAAAGTAAGATTTTCAAAACCAAGTTTATTAGATTTTATAAAGATAAGTCAGATTTGTTAAATAGATTAAAATTATTTTTAAGAAAGTATTTTCAAAAACCAATTTTAGTAAAGGAAAAATAAATATGAGACTAATTAATCCTCCCCCTAAACCTGACATCTAAAATAGTTGTCTAACCAATTAGTTACTTACTGACTATCAGAAGATGACAGCTTTCACTTGGTTAGTCAAGTTAAGTTTATTGTGATCAGTTAGTGGTTGACTAAGCTGAATAACTTAACTTGATTAATGTAGGTTTTGTATTTAAAGCCCAGACTTATATCGATGCACTGACATAAGCATCTTAAGTCCAGGCAATTGGCCTACACATCTCACCCCTTTCTAAGTTTGTCAATCACAAGCAAGGTAATCGTAGGGTGTTGGTGAGATGCTCAAATACTAGTCCTGGGGGAACACGATTTCTAAGGGGTTTTTTCTAGTCTAAGGCTAAAGTTGTTTTGAAATTCTAAAAGTTGGAAGGTTTTAAAATAAATGAAAACAAATTTAACCTAGAATTTAAAATAGTCAATTTGAAAGCAATTTTGAATTTTGAAAATCCTAGTCTATTAAACACATTCCTAATTGTCTCCGCAGATTGCTAAATTCACTTTCAGGGAGTGGTTTTGTGAATATGTTAGCTAAATTGGATTTGGACTCAGTGTATTGGAGTTCAATGTCCCCTTTAGTAACATGATTACTGATGAAGTGATGTCTAATTTCAATATGTTTAGTTCTGGAATGATGCACTGGATTTTTTGTTAGGTTGATTGAGCTAATGTTGTCAATTAAGACTTTGACATTTGTGAGGTTCAAGTTGAAGTTTTTTAGGGTGTGCATCATCCATAATAATTGTGCAACACACTCTCCTATTGCTATATATTCTGACTTAGTTGTAGAAAGGGCAACACAATGTTGCTTTCTACTAAACCAGCTGACAAGTGATGGACCTAATAATTGACATCCGCCACTTGTGCTTTTGCGGTGTAACTTGCATCTGTTGGGGTTGCAAGGTTGCAAACATAGTCCCATATTGAAAACACATGGAAAAGATCATGGGTTTATAAGAGAAAGATATCTCCATTGGCATAAGGCCTTTTGGGTAGAGCCCAAGAGCAAAACCATGAGGGCTTAGGCCTAAAGTGGACAATATCATGTCATTGTGGAGATATTTAAATTCTTTTCGATCCTACAATTGGTATCAGAGCCCGAACTGCCAGAAGGTTTAACCGCCGACTGTGCACAAGAGCTATGGTCTGATTGAACCATGTGAGTACAATATTGACCTCGAACAAAGAAAGTGGGGGCTCCTATGTTCAGATCAAGAGGACCAGACACCAGGCAGGAAGTCCTAGTTGCGGCTAGGCAAGGAAGTCCTAGTAGGTCGGGTAGACCGAGGGGCAGGAAGTCCTAGTAGGTCAGGTAGACCGAGGGGCAGGAAGACCTGGTGGGTCGAGGATCGGACGTGGGAAGCCCATGGTCCTTTGTTTGAGGGGGGGATTGTTGGGGTTGCAAGGTTGCAAACATAGTCCCATATTGAAAACACATGGAAAAGATCATGGGTTTATAAGAGAAAGATATCTCCATTGGCATGAGGCCTTTTGGGTAGAGCCCAAGAGCAAAACCATGAGGGCTTAGGCCTAAAGTGGACAATATCATGTCATTGTGGAGATATTTAAATTCTTTTCGATCCTACAATCGATCCTACAACATCCAGCATATCTGAGTCAGAGTACCCTATTAATTCAAAGTTATTAGTCCTAGGATACCAAATGCCTACATTTATTGTTCCTTTAAGGTATCTAAAGATTCTTTTGACTTGAGTCAGATGAGATTTTTTAGCACAGGTTTGGTATCTTGCACACATACTAACTGCAAATAAGATATCTGGTCGACTTGCAGTTAAGTATAGTAGGCTACCTATGACACTCCTATAATGTTTTAGATCAACTGGTTTTCCATTGGGATCATCATCTAGGATTGTGTTTACTGCCATAGGTGTTTTCATCTCTTTGGTGTTTTCTATTTCAAACTTCTTAAGTAATTCCTTAGTATATTTTTGTTGATAAATGCAGTTACCTTCATTTATTTGTTTTATTTGTAACCCTAAAAAGTAGGTTAATTTGCCTACCAGACTCATTTCAAACTCGCGTTCCATTAAACTTGTAAATTCATCTAGGAAATCTTAATTTATTGAACCAAAGATTATGTCATCTACATAAACTTGTGCTATAAAGATATCTTCCTTTATTAATTTGACAAATAAGGTTGGGTCAATTTGTCCTTATTTTTTAAGAATTTTACCCAGGTGAACCTAGAGTAGTCATCTATTATCACTAGACAGTATAGGCTTCCATTTATTGATTTGACTCCATGGGAGTCAAATAGGTCTAAGTGTAATAGTTCTAGTATTGAGTTGGTTTGTGATTGATTAGTTGGTTTGTGGGTCGATTTTGTCTGTTTACCTTGTTGACAAGCATTACATATGGTTGAGTCTAAGTTAGGTAATTTTGGTAGACCTCTAACTAATCCATTTAGTTTACTTATATTTCTAAAATTTGTGTGTGACATCCTTCTATGTCATAACCAAGTTTCTTTATTTTTGTGTTAAGTGACACTCAATTGAAGAAGTGGTTAAGTTGATTTCATAGATGTTGTCTTTTCTAAACCCTTTTAGGCTTATGTTAGGGTTGTCTAGGTGTTTGATTAAGCATTCTGTAGATAAAAACCTAACCTTATACCTAGTATCACACAGTTGACTGATACTCAAGAGATTATATTTGAAATTTTTAACAAGTAAAATATTTGTAATAATAAAGTCAATTTTTAGTTCTATGTTACCTATACCAATTACCTTGAGTTTGTCATTGTTCCTAAAGGCAACTGTTCCTAGGCTTTTGTAGGTGAGTTGAGTGAATTTTGTGTGATCTCCAGTCATGTGTTTGGAGCAACCACTATTCAAAATCCACATAGTTTCCTACAATAGGTAGGAATTGGGGTTAGTCTAACTATTGAACCTAAAGATGTTTTAAGTTTTAATAAAAATTTAAGTTTTAATTTTAAAATAAATTTTTAAGTTTTAAAAATAAAAATTTTAAAGAATTTTTTTTTAATAAAAAGTTAAAAAAAAAATTTAATTTTGAAAAAGGAACATTTAACTTTAATTTAATTTACTTTAATTTTAATTTAATTTAATTTTAATTTATTTTATTTAATTTTAAGTTAAATTAAGTTTAATTAATTTAATTTAATTTAATTTAGTTTAATTTAATTTAAATTTAATTTAATTTAATTAATTTTAATTTAATTTAATTTAATTTAATTTAATTTAATTTTAATTAATTTTTAATTTACTTTAATTTTAATTAATATTTAATTTACTTTAATTTAAATTTAATATATTTAATTTAATTTAATTTTAATTTAATTTTAATTTTAATTTAATTTAATTTTTATTTAATTTAATTAATTTAATTTAGTTTTAATTTAATTTTTATTTAATTTAATTTTATTTAATTTAATTTTTATTTAATTTAATTTAATTTTAATTTAATTTTAATTTAATTTAATTTAATTTTAATTTAATTTAATTTTAAGTTAATTTAATTTTAATTTAATTTAATTTTAAGTTAATTTAATTTTAATTAATTAAATTTAATTTAATTTTAATTAATTAAATTAAATTAAATTTAATTTAATTTTAATTTTAATTTTAATTTTAATTTTAATTTAATTTAATTTAATTTAATTTTAATTTACCTTTAATTTAATTTAATTTTAATTTTAATTTTAATTTTAATTTAATTTAATTTAATTTAATTTAATTTAATTTAATTTTAATTTAATTTTAGTTAATTTAATTTAATTTTAATTTAATTTTAAGTTAATTTAATTTAATTTAATTTTAATTTAATGTCCTTTGTCATCTCACCCGACCTATGTTTTCAATCAGGGAATCCTATAATTTTGTTAGATGAATTAGATTCAATTTTGGAGTTTGTTTTTAACTTGTGTTAGATTCAGGTTTAGCTTTGGGTTCAACAAATAGGCGTTCTCTGGATAAACTTCTGGGCTATGGTGAGTCACTCGGACATCATTAAAGTAACCATGCCTTCGAGGTTTTCCAAATAGTCCTATCCACTGGACTTAGTACAAAACCTTGGTCTAACTGGTTAGGATTCATAAAGGATAGCTTCGGTCAGTTCCACTTAGCCAAATGTACCAGGTCGAAGCCATATCTTCCTAGATATGCATAGACTAAGCTTCCCTAACGTACTATCATCTAATATTTTATCAGTACCATTTTTCAAGTTAAACTTGAACCCTTTTTAACTAATCCTAATTACCCTGTCGGGTAGGTTGGTTAGGGTTACCCTACCGGGTAGGTTAGTTTTAGAGGTGCTAGCTATTCTGGAGCCTCCCCCTGAATTAATTACCATTTAATTTGTTCTTGTTTATGTCTATTCCTTTTATTATTAAATTTCACTTGATGATAGTTTATATTTTGTTGAGTTTTAATATGTTTAGATTTTAACCCTTTTGGTTCAGGTTTGTATTCTGGTTTATTTGATTTATTTGACTTTATATAATATATTTTATCTTTAGGGATGTAGTATTGATTAAGTCCTACTTGTGTGATTAAACACGCTTTCGGAACCTAGGCTTGTTTTGTTGGTTTGTGTTGGGTTATTAATGATTTAAAAGTTTTAGTTGAACTTCATTTGTAACCAAGTCCAGTTTTGTTGTAACTTACTTTTTGATTGTTTAAAATTAAATCTAAGTTCTTTGACCTCGTTGTGAATTTTTCTAATATTTCTTTTAAATTATTAATTTCTAATTTTAGTGATAGATTCTCCTCCTCAAGTGTTAGATCTTGAGTTGGACTTGAGTTTTTGATTTGTTCCTTGAGGCCTTGATTTTCCTCGAGGAGTGACTTATTTTCATTTTCTATTTTTACTAATTTATTATTTAAGCAAGAAATAATTTTAAAAAATTTTCTGTTTAGATTTCGGTATACCTCTTCGGAACCTTCAGAAATGAGTACGGACTCGTGGCTTGATTCGGGTTCAAACCCGTCTTCTGATTCATCCTCCGATTCTTCTTCGCGGGCCATCAGCGCGAGGTAACTCTAGTTCTTTTGTTCTTCGGCTTCCGATTCGTACGAGGAAGTGTCATCCCACGTCCCTTTGAGCGCCTTCTTTTTGATCAGCTTCAGTTTGTCGTTCTTCAGTTTCGGGCACTCGTTCTTGTAGTGGCCCTTTTTGTTGCATCCGAAGCACGTCACGCTCCTTGGTTCGGGGGAGTTTGTTGGTGCAGCGGAGACCGACAAGAGGGGGGTGAATTGCTGAAAACAAAAATAAAATTACCCTCCTCAAATTTCAACTCAGAAATAAGTGCAGCAATAAAAATAACTATCAACTATATAAAATTAAAGACAGAAATAAAACGGGAGACCGAGGTTTAACCTGGTTATAACCAAGGAGGTTGTTAATCCAGGATAACCGAAGATCGCACTAGCAGAGTCTCCTTCACTGTAGGCGGAGAAGCCTTTTTACACACTTAATGAACTCACAAGTTGCTAGGAATTGAAAGCTTGAATGAATGATGAATTCCTAGCTCCAGGGGCCTTTTTATAGCTCCTGGAAAGTCTATCCCGAGGGTCCAAGGCGCCTCCAACAAGGTTCAAGGCGCCTCCAGCTCGGTCAACGGATAAAACTTTATCCGCACGCAAACGGTCAAAACTGACCTATTGAAGGCGCCTTCAAGGGCGCCTTCTAGCTTGTTTAAGGCGCCTTCAAGCTACAGTAACTTCTGCTACAGTAATTTTCAGCCTCCTTTCTTCCGCTTCCGAAGCTCCGTTCTTTTGGGTGATTGCGGCCAACCGGAATAGGGCTCACCCGAACCCAATTCCCGGCCTTCTCCTCGAGCAGCCTTCCGTCTCGGCTTAACGTCCCTCGAACGTCGTGCACGCTCTTCACGCCCACCGGAGTACTCTTCCGCAGCTTTCTCGTCCTTCGGACTCACCAAGCCCGTCGGCTCCCTTCCCGTGCCGTCCTTCTCGCTAGCTGCGTCTTCCGCTCGACTTCCTGTGTTCCAAAGCTCCTGCACACTCAGACACAGGGATCAAACACATCAGGACCTAACTAACTTGGTTGATCACATCAAAACTACCACGGGGTCCAACAATCTCCCCCTTTTTGATGTGCATCAACCCAAGTTCAAGTTAGGGTTAAAATAGACATAAAGAGTAATTTTAAAGAAAAAATTACTAAACTAACAAGTTAAGCATAATTTTTGCAATTAGTAAAATTGCAACACTTTTTATAAAAATAATAACAGAAATTTTAAAATTTTCTAACTCCCCCTAAACTTGTACTTTACTCTCCCCCTTTGATCACAGCAAAAATGGGGTCTTAAGTAAAATATTTTCAAGTAAGATTAAATTTTTGACAAATTTTCTAAGTAAAATGAATTTTTGAAAAAATTTCGAAGTTAAATTGAATTTTTTTTTAAATGTTCCAAAAAAAAGGTCTAAGTCAAATGAAGTTTTTCAGAAAAAAATTTCTAACCAAAAATAAGTTAGAATTTTTCAAGAGAAAATTTCTAAGAATTTTTTTTTGTTTATTTTTAATAAATATTTGATAAACTTTCAAAGCATTATTTAATTCTTGTTTAATGCTTTTTCAGAAAGTTAATTAAATATTTTCTTTCAATATTTTAGCTTCCAGGTCGTGGCGAGGCACTAGGCCTTCTTGGTTATTGGAGCAACAACCACTTCCTTAGACAAAGCTTCCATAAAGAATTTTAATGTTTAATTTTCTCACTGTAAACTTTTAATTTTTGAAATATTAATTAAGCACAGATTTTGGAACCCAATAGAGGTTCCTTCCTATAGGATTATTCAAAAATCTAGGGGGTACATAGTTTCTTGGTATTTTCCTAAGTTGCCCTTGGCGCTTCCTTATATACCAATTTAATTTACCATAAATTCTAATTTTTGACTTCGGAAATTTCTTTAAGCATGCATCATTTTTCAATTTTTCAATTTCTAGTTTTAAATTTTCATTTTCTTATTTCATACTATCGTACATTTCAAGTGGACATGCTTTTGCTAATTTCTTTTTTAATTCTTTATTTTCTTTTTCTAATTCGAATAAATCTTTAGAAAGCGATTTAATAAATCGGAATGACTGAGACGGGGTTAGATTGCGTACCTTACTTACCTGATCAGGTGACGCTCCCCCTTCACTGCTGCTTTCTTCTGACGTTCCTCCCCCTTCGTCGATGCTCATCTCTGAGCTGGACGTTTGTTCTTGCTGATGGTTGGCCATTAGTGCTAGTCCCGAGAATTCTTTGACTTCTGATTCGGAGGATGACGAATCATCCCACGTTGCCTTTAGGTTCTTGTGTTTGGAGGGTTCTGGCATCTTGTATTTTGGCTTTTCCCTTTCTTTCTATTTTCTCTTTAGCTTTGGGCAGTCATCTTTGATGTGCTCCTCTTCATTGCAGTTGTAACAGCGAACCATCCTCTTCTTTCGATGATGCCTCTGCGATTTAAATTTGTTAGTACAAAAAAACTTATTGAAGCGTCTTACCAGTAGTGCCTCTTCGGATTCGTCGACTGAGGCTTCGGAGTCAGAACTGTTCAACTTTGCCTTTAAGGCAATGTTCTGACTTGTCTTCTCTGCTCCGTTGGGTTCTGAAACTCGAGATTCATGAAGTTCAAAAGAGGAAAATAATTGTTCTAAAGTACTTACCTCGAGGTCCTTAGAGATGTAATACGCATCTACTAAGGAGGCCCACTCCGGAGTTCTCAGGAAGGCATTGAGTGTGTATCGGATGGAATCCTGGTTGGTTACCTCTTCTCCAAGGTTCATTAGTTGCGTTATTAGCTCCTTGATTCTCGCTTGGAGTTGTGCTACCTTCTCGCCTTGGTTCATCCGGAGGTTCGTTAACTGGTTCCGGAGGATGTCGCGCTTCGGAAGTACCTTCGTGTAGCTCCGTGAATTTTTCCCGGAGATCTTTCGCTGATCCGATTTACTTCTTGTGGTGGCAGCACACTGAGCAGGTGGAACTCCGCCTTTCCGTTGGCGACGAAATCGGCTTGCTCCTTCTTGCTCCATGTGTTTTCTTCTTTGTCTTTCGGCGCTGCAAAACCATATTTCATTGTAATAAGAATATCAAAATCCATTTTAAAAAATACCTCCATTTTGCGCTTCCATGTGGCGAAGTCTCCGTTGAACTTCGGGGGATGGATGTTTGCTCCGGCCATCATCTTGATTGTAGTGCTTCAGTTGGCGGTTAGTCCTTCTGAGGCGATCAGGCTCTGATACCACTTGTTGGTGCAGCGGAGACCGGCAAGAGGGGGGCGAATTGCTGAAAACAAAAATAAAAATACCCTCCTCGGATTTCAACTCAGAAATAAGTGCAACAATAAAAATAACTAGCAATTGTATAAAATTAAAGACAGAAATAAAACGGGAGACCGAGGTTTAACCTGGTTACAACCAAGGAGGTTGTTAATCCAGGACAATCGAAGATCGCACTAGCAGAGTCTCCTTCACTGTAGGCGAAGAAGCCTTTTTACACACTTAATAAACTCACAAGTTGCTAGGAATTGAAAGCTTGAATGAATGATGAATTTCTAGCTCCAGGGGCCTTTTTATAGCTCCTGGAGAGTCTATCCCGAGGGTCCAAGGCGCCTCCAACAAGGTTCAAGGCGCCTCTAGCTCGGTCAATGGATAAAACTTTATCCGCACGCAAACGGTCAAAACTGACCTGTTGAAGGCGCCTTCAAGGGCGCCTTCCAGCTTGTTTAAGGTACCTTCAAGCTACAGTAACTTCTGCTGCAGTAACTTCCTGCTACAGTAATTTCCAGCCTCTTTTGACTCCTTTTCTTCTTCGCTTTGGCTTCCGAAGCTCCCTTCTTTTGGGTGATTGCGGCCAACCGGAATAGGGCTCACCTGAACCCAATTCCCGGCCTTCTCCTTGAGCAGCCTTCCGTCCCGGCTTAACGTCCCTCGAACGCCGCGCACGCTCTTCACGCCCACCGGAGTACTCTTCCGCAGCTTTCTCGTCCTTCCGACGCACTGAGCTCGTCGGCTCCCTTCCCGTGCCGTCCTTCTCGCTAGCTGCGTCTTCCGCTCGACTTCCTGTGTTCCTAAGCTCCTGCACACTCAGACACAGAGGGCAAACACAGCAGGACCTAACTAACTTGGTTGATCACATCAAAACTACCACGGGGTTCAACAGAGTTGATTTTCTGAAGGTCTTTCTTGCTGAAGCCTCTCTTTCTCCTGGTGAACATTTTCCTTACCAAGTTCACCAGGTGCTCTTCATCTTCAGAGTCCTGGTCAGAATCTGCTTCAGACTCAGGCTTGTTCTTCTTTTCTTTGGAGGGACCTACAAACAAAGCAATTCCTTTCTCGGCCTTGATGTTAGTTTGTTCATGTAGTTCTAATTCACAAAACAACTCGTCTAATTTAAGTTTTGATAAATTCTTAGAAATTTTATAGGCATCTACGATAGATGCCCACAAACTATTACGTGGAAATGCGTTTAATGTATACCTTATCAAGTCCCGGTTCTCCATTTGGTGGCCGATGGCGTAGAGCCCATTGAGGATGTCCTTGATCCTCGCGTGAAGTCGACTTGCAGTTTCTCCTTCCTGCATTTTTATATTGAATATTTTATTTAATAATAAGTCTCATTTTGTTACCTTAGCGTCGCTCGTTCCTTCGTGCAACTCAATCAGTTTGTCCCACAATTCTTTGGCGTTCTTATGTGGTCTGACTCGATTTAGTTCTTCTCTGGTCAATCTGCACTATAGGGTGTTGATTGCTTTGTTTTCTGTTGACGCCTTCTTCTTTAGGTCTGACGTCCAATCTTCTGGATCCAGTAGATTTCTGGAACTGTCTACTAGTATTTTATAGGGTCTGGTGATGCTCATCCACTGGTCGAAGTCCGTTTTGAGATAGACTTCCATTCTCTTCTTCCAATACGGGAAGTCATCCCCGTTGAAGAGGGGAGGACGCACTGTGCTGAATCCTTCAAGCTGTGACATTTTAGTCCTGTACACAAGTAAACAAAATAGACAAAAAGTCCTAAGACTCGCTCTTGGATTAGTAGTGCGGGAAGAATTAAAACTAGTAGAAAGATCTAGTTTGGTGTTGCACCAATTTAGATTTAATTGCCAAAAAAAACGTTCCACAAGGGCAATGATGAAAGCCGAAAAAAAAACTAAAAAATATTTTACCCCCTTTTCTAATTGGTGGTTGCACCAAATCAGAGCGGTACCTGATCTGATACCACTTGTTGGATCGTGATGTTTCAATAGAGGGGGGGGGGTGAATATCGATTAAAACTTTCGTTCGAAAAGAGTTAAGCGCACAGCGGAAATAGAGAAAAGATAAAGTAAGAAATCAAGGCAAGGCTAACACAGTTCGGTTTTACTTGGTTCGGAGCATGTGTCGACTCCTACTCCAAGGCTCGTACTCGTTGAGTGCTTTCGTTGGGCAATCCACTTGCAGTTCGAATATTTGATTACAGAAAGTTAAGTACAGAAGCGCTTATGAAAAATAAAACAAAGCTTATACCGACAAAGGAGAAATTAAAAGAACAGGAGCGAGTTGTCGGAGCTTCGTTAGCGTCGCAGGAGCGCAGAGCAGTAGGGCAAGCAGCAGAAGATCTCTTTCTCAATTGTTGTTCTGAAGCTCCCCTCTGACCCTCCTTTTATATGAGGCTCGGGGCGCCCCGGATCCCTTCCGGGCGCCCCTGGTGAGATGTGGCAGGTCCAACCAACGAGCTCCACGTGGCGACGTGCGATCTGATAAAAATCACCTCCCGGGCGCCCGGATCCCTTCCGAGCGCCCGGACCTCCGAGCGCCCGGATCCCCTCCGGGCGCCCGGACCACCTTTCTCCAGAAACCAGCTTTCCTACAAGACAAGGTTAGTCCGAGGTGAATAGATAGTGTATATCCTGCAAAACAGAGTGTTAGCACAATTCATAAGTTTGACATAAAAAGTATGACTTAGATTCCGTCTTTTCGAGACCGGAATCTAGTCACGATCTCGACTTAGAGATCTGAAATGGATCTAAGCCGGATCGACGCCTAATGTTCCCTTCCCGGAAACGCATCCTCACAGTCACTCTCTTCCAGTGACTTACCTTCACTTACCTGCCAGACGTCCGGTCAGCCCTTCGACCCATCTGGACTTCTTGCCAAGCGTCTGGTCAGCCCATCGACCCGCTTGGAATTCTTGCCAGTTATCCGGTCAACCTGTCGACCTAGCTGAACTTCTTGCCAGACATCTGGTCAGCCCGTCGACCTGTCTGGACTTCGTCTGCACACTCGGTCAGAGTGTTAGATCACAACAAACCTAACTTAATCCGATTTGTCATTCATCAAAACCTGAGTTAAACCGTTAGTGCTAACCGCACCAACAAATACAAACCTGGTCGGTATCATTAAGGATAGAGATAGAGGTTTGGTTTGGTTTCTTACTTTCTTGTGGAGGAATTACCTCTCCTTTCGAGGGAATATCCTAGATGTCCGTGAATGGGTTACCCCTTTCACTAGGACCCCTCGGGTATACGATCTAAGATCCTCTCTTTACGAAATTACCAATCCCAACACAATCAATTAATATTACATGACAAACAAGTCTCATGCATATCAAATTGAAACAAGATAAGCGAAATCATTCAAAGAGTGAAAGTATAAGCATGAATCTTACATCATAACCTATTCATAACTACTCCCTGATCCTAGAACAAAGAATCTACTCTATAAACATAGGAGAAAAATCCAAAGACATAGTATAATTAAACATCCAATCCCCAAGCAAGAAGAGAGAGGGAATAGAGATGTCTATTCAATGACGTCGAGCGATCTTCGGATCCAATCCTTTACTTCTGGAGTTAATGCGGTGATGGAGGTGATCTCGGATCGTCGAACAGAGGTCCGGGACGGCGTGGAACAACACCAAGGTATATCTCCCTTTTTCCCGCTCTCTTCCCCCCCCCCCCCCCCCCCCCCCCCCCCCCCCCAAGGGGAAGGGTTAAGAGCCCTTTTATAGGCTAGGACACGGGCATCGCACGACCCGTGCCACGACCGTGCAAGATCCGCATGACCAGCTCCTCTCCTTCTTCGGGTAGAGTGGTACGGTCGTGCGAGATCCGCACGGTTATGTCATCCTTTGTCTATGGTAGTGAGGCACGACAGTGCAAGGTTGCACGACCGTGTGCTGCTCTCTCTCAGGAATGGTCACACGGTCGTGCAGGGTTGCACGACCGATGTCAAGTTTGCTGCTTTTACTCCGATGCGTCGACAATCGTCGTTTTCACTCCAAGAATTATCCCTGTCAACACAAAACCAAACAAAGAGCAGATCTTCGATAAAAAAGTAATTAATATTGAATAAACAATGGGAGAGATGATCGTATGAAGAATATATACAAATAAAGCAAGTGAATGTGCATTAAAACATGCATAAATGATCATAATATTTACGCACATCACACCCCCAGACTTGAACTTTTGCTTGTCCTCAAGAAAAATGTTGCAATCTATGTTCATGAGTTCCTATAGTGTATCATGATCCCTAGTGCATTCGTCTAACTCTATCAACTAGTTTCATTGATAAGCATGTTTGTGGAGTAACCTAAGTATGACCTAAGCATAAGTTCTTTGTGCTCGATGTAATAAGTGACTCAAGCTCTTCATGTTTCAATTTTTTGTCCTAGTCAAGTCATCATACAATTGAGTTCCTAATGTTCCCGGTGATAGTCACTTACCTGCCACACACTTGGTTCATTTCCCTTAAATTACACAAGGTCTCAAAGGATACTACTCGGAATCAAGAGAAACATAACATTTATTTCCCCAGTAACCTAACTCAGTCTCAAAGGGGTAAATTGTTAGTTTTCACTCATGACAACTATTTTTTATCCCTTATTTAAGCTTGGGATTTAGATTTTTTTCGAATGAGCTTCCATGATCCAAGGTCATCCAGTAACCAAAATGTAACTAAGGAATCCCCATGGGAACACAAGTACTAAACAAATTAGATGAATCATAACTATTTTAAAATATTTCTACTATTCAAGCTTAAGTGAAGTGAAAGTAAGATCCTTAAGGTTAGGCCAAAACTTATACTAAACTCCATACAATACTTAGCTTATTTCATGCTACTAAAGATAGAGAAATGAGGTACACCAAATATACTAACACTATCTCTATGACACATGAACTAAGAAAATACACGTGCTAGTCATTTTGCTATTGGACAAGTCAGCAGAAGAAGTAGAATGTTCGATGCTCTCAAATATGTCTCAAAACTATTCAAAATAAATATGATGAAAAACTACAACTAGGAAAAGAAAGTGTAATATGAAACTGAAAAATAGAATGAAATGCAAGTAGATAAAGTAAAATAAATAAATATGCAGAAGGACAAGGAAAAAGACTCGACTTGACTCAGATTGTGCAAACACAACACCCCCCAGACTTAGACTTTTTAATGTTCCGATGAAATCAAAACGGTGGCGGGGGAGGGGGATAAGGAGGTCCCTGTCGTGTGCCGGAGGAAAATCTAGCCATACCAGGGAGATGGCCAATGTATTGGTGATATTGGTAAAGAGCGTCTACTTGTTATCTAGTAATATCCATATCATCCATGAAATTTCTCATTCTTTCCTGGTCAACCTCATAATCCTAAACAAATCCTGTCACCTGGCTATGAAAGTCTCTAATAAACTAAAAATGGTCCTGTACCTCCCTATACTAGTCGTCAGACAACTTGAAGCGACCCTTCAACAATTGTTGTTGGGTAGCGTGCTTCTCATGAAGCGAGTCTAAGGAGGCACGGAAAACAAAAAAAATCAAATCTTGAAGGTCTCGTACCATAGGTGAAAGAGTGCCTAGCAAGTTTCGGATATCCGGAGGGTTGCGGGAGTCCTGATGACGAGGGTTCTTGGTGGTGCTCGGTATCTTCTACAATGGAGGGGACAAACTCGAATTCTGAATCAATGTTCACCCAGTTCGTGGGGTTGCGAATTGAAGTATGCTTGGGATAAGGAAGGGGTAATGGGAAACCATTGTTCCTAGGAAAAGCAAACCCATTTTCGTCCCGACAGATCATCTTCATTGCAAGACAAGAGTCGATGTTGATCTTATCATTACCATAAATGATCTCCAGCCCATCAAGCTCACAACTCAGATTTATTGCTATTTGGGTGATTAAACCGCCAAACACTATCATCCCCGAAGATGCTTTACCTGCTCTTAACATGTTTTGTAAGAAATGAAACCCAGAATCAAAGTCAACTTTATTTAGCATCACCCAAAAAGAATAAAGCTCCACCTTCCTAACCACCCCATCACTCTCACCTCTACCAAAGATTATTTTGCTCATCACACAGTGAAGGTATCTAAAAGTAGGGTTTCGCATGCATGATGCCTTTGCTCTAGAGGGTTCATAAGGGTTCTTTGATCCCGTAATTGAAGCCCAAAATCTATTCTAGTCTATAGTACCATCAAATCCACAAGCACCTCCAGTAGGTAAACCAAAATAAATATTAAAATCACTAAACGTCCACCAAATTTCTTTGTTCATCAACCTAAAAGTTATGACCCCAATGTAGTCATCCTCAGAAGAAAATTTAACATCAATTGAACTTAAAAATTCTAGGACTAGGCGGGGGTAAGTTGGTAGACGTGTGTACATCATGTCATGCCAATCAAAAGAGCTAATCATCCAATCCACGTCATTCCTAATCCCTAACATATCCATGGTGGTTGGATCCATATATCTAGTGCACACAATTTTCTTAGAAACAAGAATATCATATCTAGCTTTATGTTCTTGATTTCTAAAAATAATATTAAATTCATTGTCGTTACCTTCGTCGCGTGCCACTCTTTTGCCTTTGCCTTTGGATGAAGAAGCCTTTCCCTTGCCTTTGTCTCCTCCCGGTGCATCTCCTTCGCCAGCTCCACCGCTTCCTCTTCGGAGTCTCTTCAGGATATGAGACATGATATGCAAGGCAAATTTGAGGGCGTTCTTGTGGGTGGATGTGGATCTTGAAGATAGAGGAGGAGAGAGAAGAAGGATAGGGGAATTGTTCCTCTCTTTTTGGATTTGGGGCTTGAAGAAAACTTAGATCTAGATCTAGATCTTAGTAAAGATGAGTTTTAGATGTAGGTAATGAAGGTTGATGAGGTGTAGTGGGGAAGAAAAGGTTTATTGGAGAGAAAGAGATGGGAAATAGGGTTATTTAGAGTGGTTGGCAGCGCACACGGGTAGGGCACGATCATGTCTTAAAGACACGGCTTGGTTGATGGGGTCGCCGCACGACCGTGCCTGTTGGCACGGCCCCTTCTTTCCTCCTCTCTGCCTAGATCGCACGGTCATGTCAATCGACACGGACCTTGCACTCTTCTCGGGTAGCTTTGCACACCCGTGCCAGATCTGCATGGTCGTGTATTGTTCCTTCTCTGCAAAGGCCACACGACCGTGTGGGTTTACACGGCCTGTGACCTTTCCTCCTCTGTCAGCTTCGCACGGGCGTGTGAAGTCACACGGTCGACTCCTTTACATGCGTAGTGTCTCGCTCTCCTCCTTTTTGACCCCTCCGACACCTCCACACCCATGAAACGATCACGGCCAGCTTGTGGAGGCTAATGCACACCCTAAAAACAAAGATCCAAGAATAAAAATACTTGATTGAACTAAACTAGAATGACAGGTGGATAACGAATTGAAACGAAACCCTTTGGTTGCCTCCCAAGAAGCGCTTGTTTTAGGTCTTTAGCTCGACCCCGCATCAATTAATGTGGATTAAACCCATTGAAGCACGACTCTCCTCCTAGGGTTAATGCTCCAGTTTGCACCTTCAGTTTCACTCGTGCAAGACAAATATACTTTTTATTGCTTGTTGGGGGCGACCTCTCAAGTTTTGCCGAATCATGCATCATGTCCGGCAGCCTCCCATGGAAACTGCATTCCTCATATTTGTGTACATTCGACTTGCTGGCATTTTCCTGAAAAGAAGAGATGCAATTAGGAGAATCAGATAAATCGAATTCTAACCTTTCTTTATCGATCTCCAGGGATAATTTGTGATGTTTCACATCGATGAGGGCTCTAGCGGTGGCAAGGAATGGTCTTCCTAGGATGATTGGGATCTTGGGATCCTCCTCCATATCTAGGACAACAAAATCTACGGGAACGATGCATCCACCTATCTCTACTGGCACGCCTTCCACTATACCCATTGAGTATCTACATGAATGGTCAGCCAATTGTGGTGTCATAGTAGTAAGTTTGATGCTTTGGAGTCCTAGTTTCTTGCATAATGAGTATGGAAGTAGGTTGACACTCGCTCCCAAGTCACAGAAAGCCTTGTGTATGAGCTCAAAGCCGATCTTACATGGTATAGAAAAACTTCCTGGATCCTGGAGCTTCGGGGGAGTGTCTGCCGTGAGAAGAGTGCTGCACTTCTTCGTCAATGCTACAGTCTTGAAGTCGCCCTTCTGTCTTCTGTTAGAAAGAATACCTTTTAAAAATTTGGCGAACTTGAGCATTTGGTGCAGTGTGTCTATTAGAGGTACTTCAATGCAGATTTCTTTAATCTTCTTTAGGAATCGGTGGAACTCTTCATCTTTTTGGGATGTTATTAGCTTTTGAGGGAAAGGAATCGTCTGACTTTATGGGGGAAGTGGAAGGGTCCCTTCAACCTTCTTGGTAAGTCTCCTCCCTATCCTTGTTCTGCACTAAAGTAGGCATGAGAGGAGATAGCTCTTCTTTTGAATCAATTCCTTTCTGAGCACCCATTTGGGGATCTCCCAAAGTCCTTCCACTCCTCAGCTTAATGCGGTTGCAATATTCCACTGGGTTTATGTCGGGCTTTCCCGGAAATGCTCCCGATGCTCTTGAAAAGGACTAGGCTATCTGAGTGATTTGGCTATCTTGCATCTTTTGATGCTTTTCAGAATTCTCCATTCTTTGATTCAATTGCTTGATTTCATTCCTCATCTCTTTTTGCTCCAAGAGAGCTTCTTCAAGCATCTTTTCAATTTTGGACAGTTGTGAAGGTTGTTGTTGTTGATAAGTCTGTGGTCCAGATTGGTGGTTTTGTTGCCTAGGTTGGTAGCTTGGCTTTGCTAGTTCTTGATCTTGATTTCCCCCATAAGAAAATTTTGGGTGGTTCCTCCACCCAGGGTTATATGTGTTGAAGTAGGGATTGTTTTTCCTTTGGTTATAACTGACTATCGCATCGCATTGTTCAAGTTGATGTATTTGTGCTTGTATTGGCCCGAGGGGGCAAGTATCTTGAGCATGATCTGAACTTCCACAAGTTTTGCACACACACACTATTGCATTGGTTGTGTTGTTCCCCATGGTATCAAGCTTCTTGGTCAGAGAATCCAGCCTTGCAGACATGAGCGTGACTACATCTACGTCAAATTTTCCTGATGCCTTTATTGGATTCACAAAAAAGGAACCTCCAGATCTTTCGGTTGCCCACTGATGAAGGTTATGGGCCACATTCTCTATTATGTCTTTATCTTCATCAAGACTCTTGTTCATCAATGCCCCTCCTGCTGCAGAATCGAGAGACACCTTCGTGTGATAATTGATTCCATTGTAGAACGTGTGTAGCACCAACCACTTCTCGAGGCCATGATGGGGGTACTGTCTCAGCATAATCTTGAATCTATCCCAGGTTGATAATGTCCCCAAGAGGAGCTCAAAAGGATTGTCATGTAAACCCTGCAGGTGGACTTAGTCCGACATGACGATAAGGTTAAGTGGTACTACTCTTGGACTAAGATATTAATTAAAGTGAGTTGTTAGTAACTAATTTAATTAGTGGGCATTCGACATCTTAAATATAGGGAGATTAACACACTCATGATAAGAAGGAGCCCAAAATGTAATTTGGGATTGGTGCGGTAGTTCAATAATAATTCTTTAGTGGTATGAATTATTATTGATGAAATTAAGTTGGGTGTTCGGGGCGAACACGGGAAGCTTAATTTCATCGGGAGACCAAAACCAATTCCTCCTCTCGGTGCCTATCGTAGCCATTTATATATAGAGAATTATATCCACCAAATATCCACTTCCTACCCACCCTTAGGTGGCCGGCCAAGTAAGCTTGGAACCTAAGCTTGGGTCGGCCAAGCCAAAGGCTTGAGCCAAGTAGGGTGGCCAGCCATAGCTTGGAGCCCAAGCTTGGTGTGGCCGTCCATATAAAATAAAAGATTTTATTTTTAAAAATCTTTTCTTATGTGGATACCATGATTTTAAAATAGAGTTAAAAATTTAAATCTTTTCTTTTATAGCTTTCTACAAAAGATTAAGTGAAAGGTTTGATATCTTTCCTTATTTGTAGTTAAAAGGAAGATTTTAATTTTTAATAAAACTTTCCTTTTCTGTAACCATCTTCATGTTTTAAAAGAGAGTTTTAAAATTAAATCTTTTCTATTATAGTTTCTATAAAAGATTAAGAAAAGATTTGATATCTTTCCTTATTTGTAGATTGAGAGGAAGATTTTAATTTTAAAGAAAACTTTTCTTTTTGGAAATCATCCACATGTTTTAATAAGAGAGATTTTAACTTATAAAATTTCCTATTATAACCAACCATGAAGGGAAAATTAATAGAGAAATTTTTATTTTAAAAATTTGCAGAAACAAATAAGGAAGTTTTAATTTTGTGTTTAAAACTGCCTTATTTGGAGCAATTGATGTGGCCGGCCATGATAAAGGATTAAAGGAAATTTTAATTAAATTTTCCTTTCATTGGCAAAGAGAATAAGGAAGTTTTTATTAACACTTTCCTTATTTGCCAAGACCAAGGAATATAAAAGAGAGGGTAGAGGTATCTCACCTCAAGACAACACATAATCTATTATTCCTCTCTCTTTTCTTCCTTGGTGTGGCTGGCCCTAATCATCCTCTCCTCTCTTCTTCTTGTGGCCAAACCACATCATCTCTAGGAGTTCTTGTGGTGGTCGGATTTTGCTTGGAGAAGGAGAGAAAGAAGGCTTTGCTCTTGCATCCCTTGGAGCTTGAAGGTTGGTGGCCGAAACTTGCAAGAAGGAAGTTGTCTTGGTGATTCTAATCTCGATAAATCGTTGCCCACACAACGTCCGAGATAAGAAGAGGAATACGGTAGAAGATCAAGAAGTTGTTGCTTACAAAGAAAGGTATAACTAGTAATTCTATTCCGCATCATACTAGTTTTCTTTGTATAGTTTTTGAAATACCAAACACAAGAGACATATGATTCTAGGTTTCAAATTTATGATACGAGTTTGTGTTTTTTTGTTTTTTGAATTTGTGATTCGATTGTTCTATTTGGTTAAACCTAGGGTTATATAAGGAAATTAAATATTAAATTTCTTTAAAAGGCTTTGTCTAGGCGGTGGTGGATGATCTCATACCCAAGAAGGCCTAGTACCTCGCCATGTAGTCCTAGAAGCTAATTTTAGAAATTAATATTTAATTGAATTTGTAACATGGGTGGATTTAGATCAATAATGTTAAGCATCGTTTGCGATCCAAGTCTAAACCACTAAGAATAGATAAGTTAAATTTGGAATCAATAATGTTAAGTTCCGTTTATGATTCCTAATTTAATTTCTAAAGACCACAATAGGTTGTTAGTAAAGGTTTAGGACTTGTACAAAAATTTTGTACAAGGGAACCGGTATGATATTCCACATAGCAACCAACAATTGGTATCAGAGCTAGGGTTTACGTCTGTGTGTTTGGTTTTCAGTTTAATTATGCACATATCATACATAATTTAGGCAGGATAATAATAGGATGTGCTAACTCTGTGGTTGCAGGCTCCAACTATTATGACTTATAGATATTGTGTGTGATTGGACCGTTGCACATGTCAAGGGTATTTTTGTGTGTGCATGATTGTATGTATTAAATACAGCAGGAGCTGTATTAGTTTTCGGATTTTATATTTTTGTTTCGATCTAGATTACATGTACATTCCTTTGTGGAATATAGGATCGATATTTGTAAAATTCTATTTTTGTCGCGGATCGTATCCTTACAAGGTGTGGTACTTTTTGTGGACCAAAGGTGCAGCGGAAAAAGAAGCAAGATAGATGCAGCGACAAGACCCGATTGCAGTGGCTAAAGATGGCAGTAACTAGGGTTGGCAGCACACGAAGGACAGTGATGGAAAAGACCATAATAGTTGGAAAATCATTTTTTCCATATTTGTTGCTTTATTTGCTGTGATGTGTGCTTACATAGTTAAAATTCCTCACCTTAAATAACTAAGTGGGAGAGAGATTAGTAAATAAATTCCACGGTTTCCATTACTGGTTTGTAAGTGATGCGACAAACTTGTGTGTTGGCTCTAAGTGCCCCTCCCCATCGGATGAGTTTGTTTGCAGATCACTAGATCAAACTTCCTTTATGGATGATTATAAGAAATTATTTAGGAGCGTGTGATCTTCTCCATCTAAAGGGATATAATCCTATTTAATGGATTAAGTATCAAGTAATGGTATATACTTAGGCACATTTAAAAGTATCCTCCCCATCGGAGTCACTGCTATTATTTGTACGACCGAAGGAAAAACTAACTATTAATTTTATTTGTCATAAAGTTAGGATGACAAGATAATAAAATTAATGGGTAAAACCTCCTCTTACAAATGTTGAATTTGTATACGTCCACACTAACATGGCATGCAATATTCCCGGTGTTTAGAGGTGTTGATAAATTTAAATAGTATTGTTTGAGGAATCAATATTATTTTAAATTTAGAGTCTTGACCAAAGTTTATTTTGTGATTCTTAGGATGACTTTCAACCCACTGGCCATTATATTGAAAGAGAACAAACTTACTGGTCCAAACTACATAGATTGGAAAAGAAACCTGGATATTATTCTAACTGCTGAAAGTTATAAGTTTGTACTGACAGAGGTCTGCCCTGATGCACCTAATAGTGATTCTAGTATAAAATTAATGGGTAAAACCTCCTCTTACAAATGTTTGATTTTGTATACGTCCACACTATCGTGGCATGCAAAATTCACGGTGTTTGAGGTGTTGGTAAATTTAAATAATAGTGTTTGAGGAATCAATATTATTCTAAATTTAGAGTCTTGACCAAAATTTATTTTGTGATTCTTAGGATGACTTTCAACCCACTGGCCATTATACTGAAAGAGAACAAACTTACTGGTGCCAATTACATAGATTGAAAAAGAAATCTGGACATTATCCTAACTGCTGAAGGGTATAAGTTTATACTGTTGGAGGTCTGCCCTAATGTGCCTAATAGTGATTCTAGTGAAGAGGAGATTGAGGCTCATAAGAAATGGGTAAAGACAGATGAGATGGCGCGATGTTACATTTTGGCTTCAATGTCAAATGTGCTGCAACATCAGCATCAGGATTTACCAACTGCTTATGACATGATGAACAATCTCAAAGAACTCTTCGGACACCAGAATCGGGCTACTAGGAAAGAGGCAATGAGAAAGTTAATGACAGCCACCATGTCAGAGGGGACACCCATAAGGGATCATATCCTCAAGATGATGACTTATCTGAATGAAATACAGATCCTTGGAGCTGAGATCGATGGGTAAACCCAGATCGATATTATTCTCCAAATGCTACCCAGAAGTTTTGAGCAGTTCTGCCTGAACTATAACATGAACAAAAGGGCTTATATGTTGGTGGAACTTCTGACAGAACTACAAGCAGCAGAAGGTATATTTCGTCATAGTTCTTAGATTCACTTTGCTAAAAATGTTTCTACTTCTAAGTCGAAAGGCAAGAAGAAGAAGAAACAGGCTGGCTCAGCAAAGAAGAGATCTCTAGGTACTGGACCTAAAGCTGGAGTGAAGAAGCCAAAGGGCAAGTGCTTCATCTGCAAGCAGACTGAACATTGGAAGGCAGACTGTCGTCGTAGTAATCAGAACAATAAAGGTATATCTTATTCTCTAGTAGTTGAAACATGCTTAGCGGTGTTATCTATCAGTACCTGGTGTGTAGATACAGGAGCCACTGATCATGTCTGCAATACATTGCAGGGGTTCCAGGAAACCCGACGACTATATGAGGGAAAGATAACGGTCTACATGGGCAATGCTATGAAAGTGGCAGCTGTTGCAGTGGGAGACGTCTACTTATCATTCGATAGGAATAGAAATTTGATTTTGAGAAATTGTCTTTATGTACCAACTTTTAGAAAGAATTTAATTTCAGTTTCTAAATTGTTTGTGGATGGATATTCTGTTTCTTTTGATGACAAAGTAGTTATCAAGAAGAATAGGGTTATTATCTGTTCTGGTATATTAGTAGGCAATTCGTATACTTTAAATATAATTTCTCCCACAAAGCAACAAATGAAAATTAATAACACATCTTCTAATTCTAATAAGAGAAAGGAACATTCGGAAATGGACCAAACATATCTTTGACATCTAAGACTTGGTTATATTAAGTAGGATTCAAAGGCTAATAGCCGATGGACTCTTGGGTTCATTAGTGTTGGAAAACTTTCCAACTTGCGAATCTTGCTTGGAAGGTAAAATGATTAAAAGACCTTTTAACGCTAAGGGATATAGGGCCAAAGATGCGTTAGAATTGGTTCATTCTGATTTGTGTGGTCCTATGTCTATCCAGGCAAGAGGTGGTTACAAATATTTTGTCTCTTTTATAGATGATTATTCAAGATACGGATACATTTACTTGATGCGCCGTAAGTCTGAATACTTTGATAAGTTCAAAGAGTACAAGGCTGATGTGGAGAAACGTCATGGTAAAAGTATCATGACACTACGGTCTGATCGTGGTGGCGAATACCTCTTTGGAGAGTTTAGGAATTACTTATCAGAGGCTAGGATTCAATCCCAATTGTCTGCACCTGGTACACCCCAATAGAATGGTGTGGCAGAATGAAGGAATATGTCTCTTATGGAAATGGTTAGATCGATGATGAGCTATTCTGAATTACCAAATTCATTTGGGGATATGCTCTGGAAACGACAACGCACATTCTGAACTTGGTACCTTCTAAATCACTACCTTCTACTCCCACAGAATTATGGAATGGGAGTAACCCTAGTCTAAGACACATTCAGATTTGGGGTAGTTCAGCATATGTGCTGAAGAGAGACAATGACAAGTTGGAATCATGAACAGAAGTTTATTTGTTTGCAGGATATCCCAAAGGAACGAAAGGTGGTTTGTTTTATAATCTTAAAAATCAGAAGATCATTGTTAGCACCAATGCTTGATTTTTAGAGGAAGATTATATAATGGACCACAAGCCCATGAGTAAAATTGTTCTAGAAGAAATAAGAGAGGACACGCCTAACTTAGTACCAACAGTAAAGGATGAAATATCACAAGAAACTGCAACACGTATCACAAATGATATACAACCACAGACAATGCCTCGTCGTAGTGGGAGGGTTGTGAGGCAACCTGAGAGATTCATGTTTTTGGGAGAGTCGTCGGACTTGGTCCCAGGTAAAGATGAACCTGATCCACGAACATATGACGAAGCACTCCAAGATAAAGATGCAGTATCTTGGCAAAAAGCGATGAACTCTGAAATAGAATCTATGTATTCCAATAAAGTCTAGGAGCTTGTGGAACCACCAAATGGTGTAAAAGCCGTTGGATGCAAGTGGATCTACAAAAGGAAAAGAGGGACAGATGGGAAAGTGGAAACCTTCAAAGCAAGACTTGTTGCGAAAGGATATACTCAGAAAGAGGGAATCGATTATGAGGACACTTTTTTGCCAGTAGTCATGCTTAAGTCTATCTGGATACTCTTATATATTGCTGCTTATATGGATTATGAGGTTTGACAAATGGATGTCAAGACAGCTTTCCTTAATGGAAGTCTTGAAGAAAACATCCATATGAAGCAATCAGAGGGGTTCATTGAAAAAGGCAAAGAGCATCTAGTATGTAAGCTAAAACGATCTATTTATGGACTAAAGCAAGCTTCAAGGTCTTGGAACATCCGGTTTAATGAAGTAATCCAGTCATATGAATTTATTCAATGTTCAGATGAGTCTTGTGTATACAAGAAGTGTGATGGAAACGTGGTGGTATTTCTTGTACTATACGTAGATGACATTTTGTTAGTTGGAAACAATATCAAAGTATTGTCGAAAGTAAGGGTATGGTTTTCCAAACAATTCAATATGAAGGACTTAGGAGAATGCTCATATATTCTTGGGATCAAAGTAATAAGGGATCGTAAGAAAAGGATGTTGTTCTTGTCCCAAGCTTCATATATCGATACAATCCTTGCTCGTTTTAGTATGTAAGACTCCAAGAAAGGTTTTCTACCTTTTAGACATGGAATAACTTTATCTAAAGAGATGTCTCCGAAGACATCAAAGGAGATAGAGGACATGAAGATAGTTCCTTATGCTTTGGCTGTAGAAAGCCTAATGTATGCTATGTTGTGCACGAGACCGGATATCTGTTTTGTCGTGGGCATGATTAGCAGATATCAAAGTTGTTGGTCCCTTTGGAGGCCGGCAAGAGGGGAGGGGTGAATTGCCCTATAAAATTGAAACAAAAAAAAAACCCTTCTCGGATATTCAACTAACTTAAAAGAACTTGTAATTAAAACGGCAGAGACTAATTAAGACAGAAAGTAGACACAGAGGAATTACTTGGTTTGCAATCAGAGGATTGCTAATCCAAGGCAAAGAAGGCGCACTAATTGATTCTCCTCTGGGAGGAGTAGCCTCTTACAGCGTTGAAAGCACAGAAAGAAATAACACAAATGAAAGCACTGGATTACAAGTAGTTGTCCTGATCTGTGCAAACCAGTGCTATATTTATAGCACTGGTCGGGGCGCCCCGAAGGGGTTCCGGGCGCCCTAGGGGGATAAAACTTTATCCCCCAACGTTTAGATCGAGTTTGACTCGATCTGGTCAAAAACCTCGTTCCGGGCGCCCCGGAGGGGTCCGGGCGCCCCGGATGGTTCCGGGCGCCCCGGACCCCAAAAGTCAACTCTGGTTGACTTTTTCCGTCCGGTCGCTCCGCTTCGGTTCAGCTCGTCTCGGTCCGGGTCTTCTGTTCCGGATCCACTAGCTTGGGTGATCTCGGCCATCCGGAATAGGGCTCACCCGAACCCATGTTCCGGCCTTCTCCTCGAGCAGCCTTCCTTCCCGGTTTCTCGTCCCTCGAACGCCGCGCACGTTCTTCTCGTCCACCGGTGTACTCTTCCGCGGTCACCTCGTCCCTCGGACGCACTGAGCCCGTCGGCTCTCTCCCGTGCCGTCCTTCTCACTAGCCGCGTCTTCCGCTCGACTTCCTGTGTTCATAAGCTCCTGCACACTTAGACACAAGGGTTAAACAAACGCAGGACCTAACTTAGCTTGTTTGATCACATCAAAACACCTTGGGGTTCCAACAAAAGTAACCCTGGATAAGGACATTGGACTGTTGTAAAGCATATATTAAAGTACCTGAGAAGGACTAGAGATTATATGCTAGTTTACCAAGCAGATGATTTGCTCCATGTGGGATACACGAATTCTGACTTCCAATCAGATAGGGACAATAGTAAGTCTACATCAGGTTATGTGTTTACTTTAGGAGGTGGAGCCATTGCATGGAGGAGTGTTAAGCAGAAATGTGTTTTTGACTCAACCATGGAAGCTGAGTATGTCACAGCCTCTGAGGTAGCCAAAGAAGCTGTGTGGCTCAGGAACTTCCTAATCGACTTAGATGTGATTCCTGGTTTACCCAAAATCATCACAATTTATTGTGATAATAGCGGTGCAGTAGCAAACTCGAGGGAACCACGAGCCATAAGGCGAGTAAACACATAGAGCGCAAGTACCACCTGATATGAGACATCGTAAAGCGAGGAGAAGTTGTTGTCGCCAAGATTACATCAGCGGATAACCTGGTAGATCCTTTCACTAAGGCCCTTCCGGCGAAAGCTTTCGATCGGCATGTTGAAGGAATGGGAATCAGATGTATGACATCGTTTATGACAGTAGTCTTTTAGTATAAGTGGGAGATTGTTAGAGTGTATACTAAAAGCCTAGCCTTTTGTAAACATTTTATTTTGAAATAAAGAATCACATTGGCCAAATGTTTACATTTATATGCTAAGTGTAGTTGTTTAATTAATTTATATTGTAGATAACATGGTGTGTGGTGTCACACACAGAAGATCATGTTATCAATTCCTTATAAATTATAAATAGTAGCTCACGACTAAAATGGAAAGGAATAAATCGTTGGAATAGTCGTAGTGTAATTTGGTATTAGTTTATCTTAATTATAAAATTACAGTAGTACACTCTGAGTATATTGAGCAGGACCATTTAAGGTAAGTTCTTTTTATACTGACTAAATAAAAGAACAAGACCTTTATTATTATGGAAGTGTGTGCTCTTAATCCTGATATAATAATAAACATATATATTTAGTGTTTATTTCTTTGACTTATCTATGGGTGAGATTTAGTTCGATAAATCAAGAGGCCCGATAAGTTGGGAAATGATATTATTTATAGTGTGTGTTATTGATTATAGAAGGAAACTGTGTCCTAGTAATCTAGATTCATAATGCCCCCAAAAGGAGTTCATAAGGATTGTCATGTAAACCCTGCAGGTGGGCTTAGTCCGACATGACGATAAGGTTGAGTGGTACTACTCTTGGACTAAGATATTAATTAAAGTGAGTTGTCAGTAACTCATTGAATTAATGGACATTCGACATCTTAAATACAGGGAGATTAACACACTCATGATAAGAAGGAGCCCAAAATGTAATTTGGGATTGGTGCGGTAGTTCAATAATAATTCTTTAGTGGTATGAATTATTATTGATGAAATTAAGTTGGGTGTTTGGGGCGAACACGGGAAGCTTAATTTCATCGGGAGACCAAAACCAATTCCTCCTCTCGGTCCCTATCGTAGCCTCTTATATATAGAGAATTATATCCACCAAATACCCACTTTCTACCCACCCTTAGATGGCCGGCCAAGCAAGGTTGGAACCCAAGCTTGGGCCGGCCAAGCCAAAGGCTTGAGCCAAGTAGGGTGGTCGGCCATAGCTTGGAGCCCAAGCTTGATGTGGTCGGCCATATAAAATAAAAGGATTTTATTTTTAAAAATCTTTTCTTATGTGGATACCATAGTTTTAAAAGAGAGTTAAAAATTTAAATCTTTCCTTTACTAGCTTTCTACAAAAGATTAAGTGAAAGGTTTGATATCTTTCCTTATTTGTAGTTAAAAGGAAGATTTTAATTTTCGATAAAACTTTCCTTTTTTGTAACCATCTTCATGATTTAAAAGAGAGTTTTAAAATTAATTCTTTCCTATTATAGTTTCTACAAAAGATTAAGAAAATATTTGATATTTTTTCTTATTTGTAAATTGAGAGGAAGATATTAATTTTAAAGAAAACTTTTCTTTTTGGAAATCATCCACATGTTTTAATAAGAGAGATTTTAATTTATAAAATTTCCTATTATAACCAACCATGAAGGGAAAATTAATAGAAAATTTTTTATTTTAAAAATTTACGGAAACAAATAAGGAAGTTTTAATTTTGTGTTTAAAACTTGGCTTATTTGGAGCAATTGATGTGGTCGACCATGATAAAGGATTAAAGGAAATTTTAATTAAATTTTCCTTTCATTGGCAAAGAGAATAAGGAAATTTTTATTAAAACTTTCCTTATTTGCCAAGACCAAGGAATATAAAAGAGAGGGTAGAGGTGCCTCACCTCAAGACAACACATAATCTATTATTCCTCTTTCTTTTCTTCCTTGGTGTGGCCGGCCCTAATCATCCTCTCCTCTCTTCTTCTTGTGGCCGAACCACATCATCTCTAGGAGTTCTTGTGGTGGCTGGATTTTTCTTGGAGAAGGAGAGAAAGAAGGCTTTGCTCTTACATCCCTTGGAGCTTGAAGGTTGGTGGCCGAAACTTGCAAGAAGGAAGTTGTCTTGGTGGTTCTCATCTCGGTAGATCGTTGTCCACATAACGTCCGAGATAAGAAGAGGAATACAGTAGAAGATCAAGAGGTTGTTGCTTACAAAGAAAGGTATAACTAGTAATTCTATTCCGCATCATACTAGTTTTCTTTGTATAGTTTTTGAAATACCAAACACAAGAGACAGATGATTCTAGGTTTCGAATTTGTGATTCGATTTTATGTTTTTTTATTTTTCGAATTTGTAATTCGATTATTCTATTTGGTTAAACCTAGGGTTATATAAGGAAATTAAATATTAAATTTCTTTAAAAGGCTTTGTCTAGGCGGTGGTGGATGATCCCATACCCAAGAAGGCCTAGTACCTCGCCATGCAGTCCTGGAAGTCAATTTTAGAAATTAATATTTAATTGAATTTGTAACATGGGTGGATTTGGATCAATAATGTTAAGCATCGTTTGTGATCCAAGTCTAAACCACTAAGAACATATAAGTTAAATTTGGAATCAATAATGTTACGTTCCGTTTGCAATTCCTAATTTAATTTCTAAAGAACACAATAGGTTGTTAGTAAAGGTTCAGGACTTGTACAAAAATTTTGTACAGGGGAACCGGTATGATATTCCGCATAGCAACCAACACCCCCTGGATCATAGGCTCGATAGGGTCTTTCAAGGTAGTGGATTTGATCCTTGGGGACCCAATGTTGACCAAGTCCAACTTGATTAATCAAGTTTGACTTGGGGACCTATACTTGGACTAATTTTCTATTTGTTCTATTTACAAGTGATAAGTAAGATCTATATTTTTGTTAAGCTTTAAATCTAAGTCTGGATCGGTTGTAAACGACTCTTTATTTTCCAAGAATCAGATCAAGATTCTTGGAACCCAAGGTGAACAGTTCCAACGTGTCCTTAAGTCCTTTAACTTGAGTTTTCAAATTAGAATTTTCTTCATCAAGTTGTTGGACTTGGGTTGAATTTCATTTTGAACTGGCTCAGTCAAAGGACTTATGTTAGTTCCTCCTTAAGGATTGTCACCTCCTTTTGGAGTGACTTGACTCGGAGGTTGGATTTGGCTAACTTACGCATGAGATAGTTAACTAAGTTATGCAATTTATCTATTTGAGAAGTTCTTCCAATGGGGTTAGGCCCTTCGGAAATGGATATGGATCTGTGGCTTCTCTCGGATTCTATTTTCGACTCGCTCTCAGTTTCAAATTCGTCGACTTGTTCCCAAGTCGTAAGTGCGAAGAAGCTCGTCTATTCGAGCTCTTCATCAGTGTCTTCTGAAGAAGACTCATCCCATGTCACCTACAGTGCTTTCTTCTTCCTTTGCTTCTTTGTTTCCTTTTGATTCAGATAGTTGGCTTTGATGTGTCTCTTTTTGTTGCAGTCGTAGCAGGTTACTTCAGACTTCACTTTTGGACTTGATTGCACCATCTTGGACTGAATCACTTCCTTGATGTCTTTCTTGGTGAATCCTTTCTTCTTTTTATAGAGTTTTCATACAAGGTTGATGAGTTCGGCTATAATCTCATTGTCGTCATCTTCTAAGTCCGGTTCATCTTCGGACTCGGGTTCAGTTCTGCACTTTGCTTTTGATTCCGCGTTCTACTCGTTCCTACAATCAAAGAAATACCTTTCTTGACCCGAGTAGTATTAGTTTGTTCGTGAAGCTCGAATTTAGAAAATAATTCATCTAATTTTATTAAGGAGAGGTCCTTGGATATTTTGTAAGCATCTACCATGGATGCCCACAAAGTGTTCCTCGGAAATGCATTGAGTGCATACCTGATTATGTCATGATTTTCTACCTTCTAACTGATTTCATGAAGGTCGTTCAGCAAGTCCTAAATCCGCGCGTGAAGTTGGCTTGATGACTCACCTTCCTACATTTTTATGTTATGCAGTTTATTTAAAATTAAATCACGTTTGCTTACCTTCGTGTCGGAAGTTCCCTCATGTAGCTCTATCAGCTTCTCCCATAATTCTTTCGTGCTTTTAAAGGGGCCAACCTGGTTCATCTCTTCTTTTGTCAGGCCGCATTGTAGAGTCTGGGTAGCCTTTGCGTCAGCCTCAATCCTTTTTCTTGTTGGAGCATCCCATTTGTCGTACGGGACGAGGACTCCATCTTCAGTGGGATATACAAATCTCGTCTGGATGATTATCCACATCTTGACTTACGTCTTGAGGTGGTATTCCATTCGGCTCTTCCAGTAGCCGAAGTCTTCACCAGCAAAGAGGGGAGGGCGTGCAGTGTTATATCCCTCTTGGTAGGCCATTAAAGAAATCTAGCACAAAAGAAAATGACAAAACTTGTTCCAAGACTTGGTCTTGGATTAGTAGTGCGGGATAAAGAAAATAGATGAACTCAAGTGGTGTTCCACCAGCTTCGAGGAAAAAGAGTTCTTGATTTCGATAAAATGATCAGAATAAGGCAACTATGCTAATTCTGATTGAATCCGAAAAGAAACAAAATTAATGCCACGAAAAAATTACTTGAATGGTGGTTTCACCGATTCGAAGCGACCCCACTTTGATACCAATTGTAGGATCGTAAAGTGCTAGAGGGGGTGAATAGTGATCATAGCTAATTCATTCATTTTGAGTAAATACGCAGCAAAAAATAAAGATAAACAATACAAACACCAAGAATTTATTTGGTTCGGAGTCTGTGATGACTCCTACTCCAAGGCCCGCACGTGAGAGTACTTTCGATGGGCAATCACTAATTAGTCAGAAAGAGTACAAATACAATTTTATAAGTAATTTGAAAATTAAAGAATACCGACAACTTTGTATGATGAAATCTTCAGTAGAATCGTTGTCGGAGCTTTCGGGCATCATAGAAGCATTTTCTGAGAAACTCAAAGAAGCAAAAGTTGTTTGTGATCTTGTTGTGAAGTTCCTGGTCGAAGCCTACTTTTATAGGTTGTTCTGGGCACCTAGAACCCCTCTGGGCGCCTGGAACACATGGTTCGGCCAATCGACACGTGCCACATCAGCTTGTAGATTTTGAGTTTCGGGCGCCCTGACCCCTTCCGAGTGCCCAAACCAGCTTTTTCCAGCCCCTTATTTTCTACAAAATAAAGTTAGCCCGGGCAAAAACAATATATATAATATGAAATTTGATAGCCTGTGACTGTCCGGTTCTAACTTTGAGTTCCATCGAAACTCTAGGTCGAACCGACGCCTACAGTTCCCTCTTCGAGGAATGCACCCTCACCTACTCCTCTCAGGAGAAGTTATCTGTTGCTAGACCGGTCCTCCAGACCGACTAGATTTTTAATTAGTGCCTGAGGCTTCCAGTCTTTATGCTGGACGTCTGGTCCACGCCCCGTTCAGACTTACACCCGGTCCGTGACCATCAGGATTTCAACCTAGAGTCCCCGACTCTAGGATTTTACCCGAAGCGCTCGACCCGCCAAGACTTTCCACCTAGGGTTACCACCCCCTAGGACCTAGGATTACCGCCCCCTAGGGTTTTCCACCTCCCTAATCGCAACTAGGACTTTTCATCACCTATGATTACCACCCCCTGGGACCTAGGGTTACCAGCCCCTAGAGTTTTCCACCTGTTTAAAATCCACTAGGAATTTTGCCTAAGACAACTTAGGACTTTTTCTGCGAAACTTTGGACCCTTTGACATAATCAAAACTCAGGTTCGATTGTCTGGTGCTCCCTGCACAAATAGAAAATTACGAAAAAGGGAAGTCTGGGTGGCTCGGAAGGGGTCTAGGCACCCGAACCAGTTGCGACTAGAGGGTGCCTAGGTGGTTCAGACTCTCGAAATTAGTCTAGGCGCCCTGACTAGAAAAGTTATCACGAAGTTGAGTTGGAGCGCCTCAACTAGTCGAGCCACGTTAGTATGGTCTCGACACTTGGAGGGGGTTCCAGACGCTCGGAATAAACCTATATAAGGGCCTTCGATCAGTAGCTCCACAACATCAACTATTAAGTCTTTCATATTCAAGTGCTGCTTTGAAAAGGCTCTGACGACATGAAAAGTTGCTCCAAAGCTTGAGGAACGAGAGACTTCATTTGCCTTTCTGTTTGTCAAGAATTTTGTTATTTTCAGTTCTTGTGTTCAACTTTTGTAATACTTTTATGAACTGATAGTGATTGCCCAACAAAAGCACTCGACGAGTACATGTCTTGGAGTAGAAGTCGTCAAAGGCTCTGAACCAAGTAAAACTTATCTTTGTTACAATTGTCTTTTATTCTTTCGTTGTGTACCTATTTTTAGTCACAATTTTTAATGAATGCTATTCATCCCCCTCTAACATCTTTCCAATCCTACAAGATCAGGCAGAAGTGAGGGCTCCCAAGATAGATGGCGGCAAAGAACCAAGCTACGGGCACGAGAAGCCTCGGTTCCCGTCAAAGCTATCGTTGACCTAGCCAAAGATCTCATCGGAGAGATCCAAGTGGCGTGCGTGGTGGTGAATAAAGGCAACATCAGGAAACTAGGGCATGATGATGGGGGATCTGAGCCGGCGCGACAGCGACGTCAGGATCAGGAGGAGATGTAGGGGAGGAGCACCCCAGCGACTTGTGGTCGGCTCTGATTCAAGGATGCGACAATCCGGTGATCAAAATCGACGGTGGCTGGAAGACCCACAACGATCGAGAAAGGGGCGACAAAGAGATCAGAGAAGAGGAAAGTACTGGACAGGCGACAACTGGTGTCGGTGAGGCAGCAGTGGTGTAAGCCTTTTTGCATGTCACGTGGCACATCAAATTGATAAAGATTAGGAACTCAACTAACTAAATAAAATACATGTAGTAAGGAGTCCCAAGTCGTATTTTCCAAGGATAACTAGTGAATGTGTGTGTTCTAAAATTGATTCAAATTGAATTCTTATGATCCTGTCTGAGAAGCTAGGCAAGACGAAGATCCGGAAGAAGAAACCCACTATTGATGGAGAAAAAAGCCAGGGAAACCTCGATCCGAGAAACCCAAAGCGGATCGGGGAAAAATAGGGTTACCGAATGCCTTCTTTGTGCAAAGATTTGATGACGAGAGAGAAACCCAATCGGAGAGACACCCGAACTCCAAGCTCCAGAGACCTCCTGCACACAAGAGATCAGCCAACACTATCGTCAGTGACCTAAGACCGGGGTGGGAATTCCTGGCTAGGCCCTCCGACGCTCAAGTCAGTGATCTCTCTTAGGTGTAGAAGAAGAAGGAGAAGATGAATAGTAGCTGGAAATTAGGGTTATGAATGTGCGCAATGATGTGAACTTACCTTGCCAACGGAGAGGATTCCCCCTTTTATACCACTTCATATAACCTCCGTAGTCATGAAGTGGACCCCGGTTTGTTAGAGTTTGTTATGAGATGACGTAAGCCGTGTACTTGTGGTGAATGACTTTTTAAGGAATCTTTCTTGTACCCCAGATGTACCTTCTTTGTCGTTTAGTACCTGCAAAACAATCTAAAAATACATTTCCCGCCAAAATATATAATTCTTATCATATAGTTACATATTACAGATATCTTCATTAATTATCGTTTCACCCCTCCTGCTGCAGATAACTCAATGTACCAATATTCCTTATATCGATCGAAGTTAGTCATGATTAGGTTTAGTTAATGAGGCAACCTTCTATGTTACTGATCCTAACTAGCCCTAGGCTATATTTTATCAAGTATCTTTCCCGGGTATTGGTCAATCGGCCGGTCTCGGCTTTCCACCTGGGAAGTATATTTCGGTCGATGCGAACCTACCTCCTTTGGAGGTATAGTCCGGCCGATATTAGCCTACCTCCTTTGAGGTATATGCCACTTGATATGAATCTTCCTCCTGGGAAGTATATTTTGGACGATACAAACCTACCATCTTTGGAGGTATATCCCGGTCGATACTGGCCTACCTCCTTTGAGGTATATGCTAATTGATGTAAATCTTCCTCCTGGGAAGTATATTTCGGTCGATATAAACCTACCTTCTTTGGAGGTATATCTCGGCCGATATTAGCCTACCTCCTTTGAGGTATATGCCAATTGATGTAAATCTTCCTCTTGGGAAGTATATTTCGGTTGATATAAACCTACCTTCTTTGGAGGTATATCCCGGCCGATATTGGCCTACCTCCTTTGAGGTATATGCCAATTGGTGTTGAGGTATATGCCAATTGATGTAAATCTTCTTCCTGGGAAGTATATTTCGGTCGATATAAACCTACCTCCTTTGGAGGTATAGTCCGATCGATATTAGCCTACCTCCTTTGAGGTATATGCCACTTGATATGAATCTTCCTCGTGGGAAGTATATTTTGGTCGATATAAACCTACCTTCTTTGGAGGTATATCCCGGCCGATACTGGCCTACCTCCTTTGAGGTATATGCTAATTGATGTAAATCTTCCTCCTGGGAAGTATATTTCGGTCGATATAAACCTACCTTATTTGGAGGTATATCCCGGCCGATATTAGCCTACCTCCTTTGAGGTATATGCCAATTGATATGGATCTTCCTCCTGGGAAGTATATTTCGGTCGATGTGAACCTACCTCCTTTGGAGGTATATCCCGGTCGATATTGGCCTACCTCCTTTGAGGTATATGCCAATTGATGTAAATCTTCCTCCTGGGAAGTATATTTCGGTCGATATAAACCTACCTTCTTTGGAGGTATATCCCGGTCGATATTGGCCTACCTCCTTTGAGGTATATGCCAATTGATGTAAATCTTCCTCCTGGGAAGTATATTTCGGTCGATATAAGCCTACCTTCTTTGGAGGTATATCCCGGCCGATATTGGCCTACCTCCTTTGAGGTATATGCCAATTGATGTAAATCTTCCTCCTGGGAAGTATATTTCGGTCGATGCAAACCTACCTTCTTTGGAGGTATATCCCGGCCGATATTAGCCTATCTTCTTCGTTTGATCCTCTCCCTTTCTTTCCTTTTCGGGGACCCATGAAACTTAATCCATATCACTAGCCTTCCCTTCAAGTCTAGTCGAAGGAGGTGTAGACGACTGACTAGACACAAGTCTGGTTTTGTCTTTATCTATCATTATCCTAAATCTCTATCTTTAAATGTTTTTGTCCTTAGCTTGGGCTTAGTCAAAATTCAGTCCTTTTCACTTTATTATGTTCAGTTAATTACGTCTCCTTTCGAAGCTTCCTAGCTGGTGATTGGCTCTTCTTCGGGTGAGAGAATGTTAGAGGCGTACCACGAGGTGTTACCAACCCTAGCATGATCCGATCTGTCACATTCGGTATAAATGTTTTTTATGATAATATGACACATACTTTCTCTGACCGCCACGTCACATAAGCCTTTGCCTTTTTCCTGTAATCCTCAGCATCTGCTGAGATAAAAGTGTTTTGATCTGACGACTGTTGTGTGTTTTCCAAACCCTAAACCCTCCGTCTTCTTCTCAACTTTGTCCCTTCTTCTCTTTTCCTTATTATTCTTTTCTCGCTGCAGTCTTCGACCAAACCTCGTGCTCACCGTTTCTCGACGACCTTCTTTCTTGTCTTCAGTAAGTAATCTATTGTTTCACTAGCCTATAACTTTGTCCATGGCTGAGGAAGCAATTGCTCCTTGGTATGTCCATATGTCTTCTTCCTTTGATAAAAATGCAAGGCTAGCCATCCGTCGTCAGTATGAAATTCCCCGAGAGTATGGCATCCTAATCCCAAGACCAGATGATCGCCCTCATCGTCCCCCTGCTAATTGCATAACCTTTTTCAGGGATCAGTTGATAGGAGGTTTAAGGTTTCCCATTCCTCCTTTCTTGATTGAAATAATCCAATATTTTGATATTCCTTTGCAACAATTTACCCCCAACGCATTTCGTTATCTATGTGGTACCTACATGCTGTTTCGTTTGTGGGATATTCCTCCTACTCCTCAAAATTTCTTCATGTTCTCTTATCCCAAATGTTCGGAACCGGGTGTCTTCTTGTTTCATTCACGAACTAAAATGGTTCTTTTTGAGGATATGCCCTCGTCTCTCAAAGCTTGGAAATCTCGTTTTTTCTTCCTGAAGTTTCCAGGGCCCATTCCTTGGTCACATGCCTGGAAATCCTTCTTGCCCCCTTTGCCCGACGTCAAGGAGTTTCATCTTCATCCTTCTTTTCCTGTTTATTGTGAGAAGTTGCTAGGCCATCGACTTTCTCTTCCTAAGTGTTTGAGAGTCGATCTTCTGTACCTATTTGGCTTAAACTCCGTCAAACCTGATACTCAAGTTCCTTTAGGTAACACCTTGTTTCTTTCTTCTTGCTTTTAACTAACTAAATTATTTTTCTTTTCTATATAGTGGAGAGCTTTTATGACGCTTTGATTGACGAAGAACTACGTCTGGAAGAGGACGCAATTCGCGCCAAGGAAGCCGAACTTTTGGCTGCTATTATTCCTCCCCCTTCAATCGAAGAGTCGGTTCCTTTAGCGGAGGCACCCAGTTCTTTGGGGGTTCTTGAGGCTCTTGAGGGCCCTTCTGCAGAGATCCTTGCTATTTCTTCACCCGCTGTTACTTCACCAGTGGCTACTGATGTTTCTTCATCTGCCCCTCTTCCCATTATTGAACTCACGTCTTCTGATAGCCCCAATAAATCAATAGTCGAACTTGTCACCAGCAAACGCCCGGGGCGTAAACTTACCAGAATTCCTCCATCCAAAAGGAGGCTTGTCCTTCCGACTGATGAACAGGTTTCAGAAAGCTCTGTTCCTGCTGACCCTCCTTCTGATGAACCTACGTTGGCCGAACTCTATTCTTCTCTCAGTTTTCCTGCCTCACCCTTCTCTAATTCCAGTGCTTCTGGTGATGTCTCTTTCACTTTTCCCCTATCTATTCCAACTTCTGGGTCTTTACCTTCTTTACCTTCTTCTTATTTAGTCTTTGCTCCTCCTTTTATCCCTACTTCCTCCTTCTCTGCTGGTTCTTCTACTATTCCAGTCCTCCCCATATTGCTAGGAGGTTCCTTCGCCGGTGCCTGGGATGAAGTTCATCCCATCTTTGAAGAACCTAATACTCCTGAAGCAATTGACCGTTTTTCCTATAAGGAGAATCAGGTATGTCTACTAACGTCTACTCTCTATTTCTTAGCGATTATCTCATAGCCTTTTATTATATTTCTAGCGATGGATAGAAAACATGAGTTTATCTCGACTGATGCATAATTTATACAACGAGAACAAGAAATTGAGATCTAAGAATGATCAGTTGAGACAACAGGTTGCTGAGTTATCTTCTACCGCGTTTTCTACTGCTGCCAAGAAGCAACTTGAAGCTCAGCTTGAAAGTCTTCAAGCACAATTCAAATCGGCTACGGACCTTAACCAAGAGTTAACTTCCAGAATTGGCAAACTCAAGGTTGATTATGAAGCAGAATTAGCTGAAAAACTCAAAGCCCTGCAGCTGAAGGAAGATGAAATAACTTCCTTGAACACCTCCCTTGATTCAGTTAAGGCCGAGGTTTCTGTCAAAGAGGATGAACTGAAGACTTCTCAAATGGCTTTGGTGGTCTACAAGGCGAACGAAGATACTCGTTACGAGGAACGGGCCACTGCCATGATTGAATCTCCTGAATTTAATAGGCCGATTGTGAAGTCTATCTTATCAGCCTTTACTGCGGGAGCTCAAGGGGCGATACAAAAATTACGAGAGGAGAGCTACTTATCTCGTGACCCTCCTTCTAATTTCCTGAATCGTCTCAGACTTATTGAGAACAAGCCCCCTGATCTATTCCCTCAGCTGACTTTAGTTTGACTTAAATTCAAGTTCTTGTAAAAAGTAGAACCAAAACTCTGTGATGATGATCTAACAGACTTATGTGATGCCAACTATCCCCTTTTCATTGTAAATTTCCCTCTTTCTCACGACAGTCATCTGTTTTTGTTTAAATATGTCAAATGTTGCTTGGCGGGTCATCATACAACCTCACTTAACAGATTCTTATGTTTTAAATTGTTTCCTCACAACCGGACGATATATATATCAAGGTTGATAAGTACCGTCCGATATTTTAAGGATCCATTATGTCTCGTCCGATCAGATGTAATTTTATTATGATATTCTCAATATCGGTCAATTTATTCTACTTGATTGATTTACACCTATATGTTATTTTATGTATTAATCAAGTCTAATATGGTTTTATCACAGTGTATATTATTTAACTTATTGTGATAAGCTTTTGGCCGATATAATTGGGTGGTCTTTGTCTCGGCCGATCTATCAGAACCGCCCGATTCATCTCTATGGACCTCATTCGGTAGCCTCTAACCAAGTCATGTTTGCTAACTAATACCTTGCGCTCAATTCTTGCCTTATTTTATTACACCAATACCCTAAACTTATAATTACTGGACTAATTTTTCCTTATATCCGTCAGGCTTTCTTAAGAATTATTTCTAGGGAAAACTTTACACATTTTTCGAGGAGGATTACTTAACTTTACCTCTTTCTTTTGATTTTAACCCTTAATATTATGACTCATTTATGATGATTGAAATTCTAAGTACTTTTCCTTTTCTTCTTTTCTTCTGTTGTTTCTGTTTGGGGGTTTTAGCACAGTGCCGAGAGAAAAACAAGGGTTTTACGAGGTTTTCTTCCGCTCTCCCCCCTCCTTCTTCATCTTCCTTGATTCCTCTTTTATTGTCTTTCCATGGCAACTTCCCCTCTTGCATGGTTTCTCTCATACACTTCCGACCTTATAGACATAGAAGAAGTGGATTTAAAAGCGACCTATGGTTTTCCTTCTTATATAATGTGTCCCACTCCTCATGAGGGTCCGCACCTTCCTCCTTTAGGATGTATATCTATCTTCCGAGATCAAGTCCTACAAGGTTTTTGATTTCCTCTTTACCCTTTTTTTCTGTAATGTTAGCCTCTATTTTAATATTCCACTTAACTAGTTTGTCCCTCAATCTTTTTCTATTCTTATGGGTTTTATTGGGGTATCTAAACTGTTAGATTTTCCCTTGTCTCCTCATCTTTTTCATCACTTCTTCATTCCTCGTCGGGTAGATGTTGATGTTTTCAAATTTTAATCTCGTCCTAAGGCTATTCTGTTCAACCAAATTCCTCCTCAAGGGGAATGGTATCACAAGTTTTTCTATATGCGTCTCCCTTCTCCTCCTCCGTTTCCCATCCAATGGATACATGATTTACCTCCACTTCCTAGCACCTAGGATCTTCTTAACGATCCCCTTGTTGCTTCTGCCCTACCTAAACTGAGAGGAGCGAAATTCAGCTTGCTGCATCTAATGGTGGAGGGTTTAATGTTCCCTTTCGGGATAAGCAATATTGACACCCCTTTGGATGGATCTTTTGGTATGTATATGTAACGCCCGCCCTTCCTGCTAACCCTAAGGGACGGGGCTACGATACTCTATGTACAAATTTTTTTTTTTTTTAAAACAGCGGAAGACTTAAAATAATTCTCTTAGTTTAATAAAAACTTTTCTTTTGTTTTCCCTTTCATCAAATCCGAACTACACTATCATGGCCTCAATAACATGATATCAAAATTAGTAGAAACATAACATTAAGTCACACATACGGTACTACAATTCATGATACCAAAGCATAGTTCTTTAAAAGTTTTTTTTTTTTAAAGTAGGTTCTTATTTGGTTTCCTAGCCACTGCCACACACATCTCCTTGCCTCTCCTGCTGCTCCTCTAGCTCATCCAGCTTTTTCCTTTATCTGTGGTACAAGGACAGTAAGCTGTGAGCACTCATGGCTCAGTAAGTTCCTTTCCTACTCACTAAAACCGAAAATCATAGTATAATCAAAGAATGTCTCAACATGGCATCATTTCAACTAGTCATGACATAATGTAACATACTCTTTTAAGCATATCATGCAACATGAAGAAATCATAACTAGTCATGGCATATCATAGCGTAAAGCATAGCATGAAGCACAACATAATCGTATCTAATCATGGCATATCGTCATAAGGAGTCATGGCATATCCTACACATGGACATATCATGGAACATAATATAATCATATCTAACCATGGCATATCATAAATCATCATAAGGTATATGCAATATGATTTTGAAAAACATGTATCCGAAAAACATGTGTATGTCTCATGATCTTTAAAACCATTTCTTCTTACATATATACTTGAACATAATCTCAACTTAAAGGGGATCCCGGCTATGTACCACTTACATATTGCGCGCAACCTATGTAGGTCCAAGGTAGCAAGTCTTGAACCCTACAAGGCAACATACTAGGCCCGAGTCTTACTCCATCGACCTAGGGGCACTTAAGAGCTCATCCCTAACGAGGCCCGAGTCTTATTCCATCGACCCCGGGGCGCTTATGGAGCCCACCCTTGGTACAAACCATATAAAGTAAAGTACATGTCATACTTATACATATCATACATCATAAAAGCATGCATCACTTAGGCACACATCCTATCATAAAAGTATGCATCACTTAGGCATACATCATGTCATAAAAGTATGCATCACTTAGACATACATTATATCATAAAGGTATGCATCACTTAGGCATACATCATGTCATAAAGGTATGCATCACTTAGGCATACATCATACCATAAAAGTATGCATCACTTAGGCATACATCATATCATAACAATATGCATCACTTAGGCATAGATCATAAAAACATGTATATCTTAAGCATAAAGCGTATCATCAAGCATGCATAATTTAACCACATAGCATATCATGAAAGCATGCATATTTTAAGCACTAAACATAACATCAAAGCATGCATAATTTAACCACATATCATAACATAAGCATGCATATTTTCAGCTCATATCATATCATCAAAGCATGTAAAATTTACCCACATATCATAACATAAAGCATGCATATTTTGAACTCATAACATATCGTAGAAATTCTCATCTTGTATAGCTCACAAGCATACATGTCTAAGCATAAAAGTGTATCATGTGCTCATCCAATCATAAGGAACAATGTAACATGATTAATTTGGGTACTAAGCTTCCTAATCCTTTGGGTTCTTATCTTGGCCGAAACCCTCTTAGGTGCCAATTCAGGTTTTAAACAACATCCAATCATGTAGAACCTAATTCATCCACATATCATTTTCATAGGAAGTATTATAAACAAGATTTACTTGGACTCTAAGTTCTCCAAGTCCTTAAACCTCATTTGGCCGAACCTTAACAAGTGTGAAACAAGGTTCTAAATGACATAAAGCATGGAAACCTTAACCATATTTATAGCATTTGTTTCAAGGAATATGGTAAGCACAATTGAGTTAGTTCCTAAATCCTTTAAGCCCTTAAAATTATGTCATGGCCGAAACTTACAAGTACTCATTTAGGTTTTCAAGCAAGCATACAAGCATGTGAACTTACTCTAACATCATGTATAAATTTATAAATGGCATCATACAAGTGGTCATGACCGAAACTTCCCTTAGCATCAATTTAGGTCACTAACAACATATAGCATGTGAATTTTTAGCTTTCTACGTTTCATATTCCATGGAGAGTGACATGAGCATGTTCAATGTAAGTTCTAGGGTTTCTAAGGCATGTATCCCTTCATGGCCGAGACTTTAAGGTGCCCATTTGAATCATAGTTAAATATATAAGCATGTGAACACAATCAACATGTTATCTCAATTTCATAAGAAGCATCTTTAACACATGAGGTCTAAATTTTAAGGTTTCTAGGTCTTTAAACCCTACATGGCCGAACCTCATCAAGCATGGAATTTGTTCAAATGGCATAAAAGCATAGAAAGTCATAACACATTTCATAACATGTATAAAAGTCAAGCACTATAAGCATACATTTAAATTGTGTCTTAGGTTTCCTAGGTTTTTCCTTTCTTTATCTCATAGCATATGTTTGGCCGAAACCTTCCAAGTCTTTAAACTAGGTTTTAGGTGGCCTAAAGTATGGAAAACCTAAACAAGTTTTATGGCAAAAACATCAAAGGAACTATACATATAAGTTTGGTTCACAAACAAGCTAGGACCCTTGTGGTCATAATTATCATATATCATGCAACCAATTTTTCTATACTCTAATTAAGCATGGGAGCATCAAACAACTTTCATATCTTATTGTCATGGAGGTTTTGAGAATGTTAAAAAAAATCTGTTTAAGCTATTCTAAACCATCCACCTTACCATGGTCGAAACATTAAAAGTGATGTTCATGAGTTTCTATCAACATACAAGCATGCAACTCTTTAAGAAACTCTATATTCTATCATATAAACATGGTGAGTTTAAATTCAAAGTCTTCCTAACCCTAAACCCTTCCTTGGCCGAAACTTGTGAGTGGGGTACTTTTGATTCCAAGTAACCTTCAAGTATGAAAACAATAATGGATCCTTAACCATTTATTTAGAGGGTTTTGTGCAAGTTTGGTAAACAAATAAATTCCCTAGCCCTTATAAAACCTTTTTGGCCGAAACTCTAGGGTTAGGTACATCTCTAATCCAGCATCACATATATATAAAAATATGAGAGAAAACCTTCTTACAAAGCATATAAAAATTATCATGAATCAAGGCTTATATTAAACATTCCTAGGATCAACAAGTCCTTTCTTTGGCCAAATTTTCACAACTTTGTTTCTAGGTTTTAAAATCCTCATAAAATCCAAAAACACATTAAAACCACTTGTACCACAGGTGAGGGGATACTTACTTCCTTTTCGCTTGTGGTTCTAAAGTGTGGTGATGGAAGAAAGGGTCTCTTCTTCTTGTTCTCCTCCTTTGATTTCCCTTGGTAGCCTTCCTTGTATCCTTAGGAGGAACCTTGTTTTGGGGGCCGAAAATGGACGAGAGGGGGCTGAGGCTCTCGGTGGTGGAGAGGAGAGAATGAGAGAAATGAGAGAAAAATAAAATCTTCTCTTTACATGCTCCCTTTTATGTTAAGGGGGAAGAGGTAGCAAAATTGGTTTTTGCTTTCCTTCTCCCTTAGCCCCCTTTTTTATTTATTTATTTATTTGTTCCCATTATTCATGATGAGACAAGGGGGAATGAATCCCCTTAATTGTCCTCTTTAACTCACGGCAAAGGGAGAGGAAGAGGGAGAGAAAAGAAGGAAGGTAAGTTGCCTTTCTCTTGCTCTTTTCTTGCTTTCTTTTGGCTAGTTTTTACTCTCATCCTTATCATGAGTTTCCCTCCTTTGCTATCAATATATCATTCCTATCCCAACTGGTTATTACCCATTAATCCTATCATTTACATCATGAGAGGTTCAAGGTTCAATCCTTGACCACTCCCTATTTTTATTTCTTTGTATTTCTTTTTGGTTCAACATTCTACTAATATTTTTCTAAGGCAAATTCATCATTCTCATATTTATCCTAAAAGCTTAGTGGGTGTTACAGTATAAACATTTCGGTCTGTATTTACTGATTAATACATCTCCTTTTATGATGGTGTTTAATTCCTATGTTTCAGCTGATGTTCTTCTCCCGACCTTTATGTACAAGAATCCTGCTATGACTAAATCCTTTGTTAATAATCTTGGAGAAGAATGGTTACGCGCCCGCCGATCCAATCCTAATTCCTCCACCTTGGGTTTGCTATCTGAAGAAGAAAAATGGGCAGAAGCTGTCGCAACCCTGGAAGAGGAAGATGAAGAGCCTTTTGTTGCCTTAGTTAAAAAGCCCAAGCTTACTAAGGATTCTCCCTTTAGTGATTTCTTTGGTACTTTTGTGCAAACTCCTCTTGTGCCGGTGCCCATTTCTCTCGAGAGAGGTAAGGCACCGATAACTCCTACTCATATTATCTCTAATCCTTCTCTTAGGATGATGAGACCCGGTCTACTTATCCCTTCTTCTTCTATTATTTCAGCTTCCTCTGCTTCTGCTTCTGAGATGGCCATTATCCCTTCTGTGTCTTCTGCACCCCTCACATTGGCCTTGCCTCCTTTGGCTTCTAGGCCCCAGGCAAAACGGACGCCTTGCCGAAGATCTTCACCAAGTGCTAGTCCTTCCACTATTAGTGTTCCCATAACTGTATCAGCCTCTCCCGCATTGTTACCCTCTATTCCATCTAGTTCTTCTTCTGCTTCTATTGTTTCTACTATTTCTTTTCCTTCCATTGCATCTTCTTCTTCTCTGCCTCCTTCTTCACCCATTCCCCACCCTTTATTTAAACAGGCTATGGGTTTGCCCTCTCAACTGGGACAACCCTCTGATCCACCTAGCTATGGTTCTTTACAATTACAAGGCCTATTGGCCGAATCTTGGCTACAAGGCCAAGAACAGCTAAGAGGCCTTAGCCTTCCACATCGGGCCGACCGCCATAGTCGTCAGGCAGTAACTGTACGTATTTCTAGTTATATGTTGTCAACTTTGTATCCTCATCTTTAACTATATCATCCTTTTGTTTAGTTCCTTGCCTCAAGTTTGTATATTGACCAGCTACTTATGGCTAAGGACCAGGAGAACAATAAATTAAAGGCTCAGTTGGAGACATTGAAGGCTACTTTACCTTCTTCTAATAGCAACCTGATTCAGTTGCAAGAGAAAGTAACCTTACAAAGTCAACAATTGGGAACCTTGAAACAGGAATTGGAGGAGTCCCAGCAATTATTGAAAGATAAAGAGCTTGCAAGAAGAACTTTGGAATTACACGTGGATCGACTACATTCTGGTCTTCGACTGGAGATTGCTTTAAAGGAGAAAGCTCTATTAGATGCTTCTCAAAAAAGTCTTATTTTAGAGAAAGTAGAGAAGCTTCATAATGCCTGTCTTTCTGACCAAATTCAAGACCTAGCCTCTCATGATTTCATTATCCTACAGGAACAAGAGCAAAGGAAAGCTCAAGATGTTGAATTGTCACTGCTCCAGAAGGAATTGGAACAGCTTAAATCAGAAAAGGATGCTTTAAAAGATCAAAACACAAAACTGCAAGCTGATTTTCAAAGCTATAAGGAGCAAGAGAAGAGTCGATGGGAAGAGTGGCATCTGGCTTATTTAAAGTCTTCAGCGTTTGCCCAAGAATTTGTCCGTAGGATAGTGGGTGCTTTAAATTATTCTGTATCAGGAGTTCTTCGACAATTAAGAGAGGGTGGCTATCTACCCAAGGAACCTCCCCCATCTTTCATAAGTCATCGTAGGCTTAATGAAGAGCTACCCGCCGATTTAAAAGGTCCTTTTCTAGATGTCTAAAAAGATTGTTCATAAAAGACTTGTAATGGAAAAAACTAGTAATGAAAAGAAGTGTAATCAAAGCTTGTTAATTAAATGCTTGCGATGTATAGGAAATTTTTGATACTTACCTGTTTCTATACTGTGCTGATTTGAGAATAAAATGTGTCTGAGCATTAAGTATAAACTTTATTCGAGACTTCTTTGCTCATCTTTTGAAGTTAAGCCTTATCTTGATGAATCCTTCTACAGATAATATCTCGGCGATTTTCAAATAAAGATTTTCATATGAATGGACCTCCAGGTAGAAAATGTGCCATATGTATAGAATTCCCCTTGAATCCTGGCTTCAATGTAAAATGTCAACCGATTTCGTGTATAAATTCATATAACTTTGCATTTACTATGCCAATGTAATCCCAGTTGATTAGGCTTTGAAGTTTCCGGTTCCTCCTATGAAGACCCGTCCGAGTTACTTCATGAGATTTCCCGATAGACTATGTTCTGTGATGGTTTAAAGTCTCCGGCTCCTCCCATGAAGACCCGTCCGAGTTACTTCATGATTTCCGATCGACTATGTTCTATGATGGTTTAAAGTCTCCGGTTCCTCCCATGAAGACCCGTCCGAGTTACTTCATGAGATTTCTCGATCGACTATGTTCTATGATGGTTTAAAGTCTCCGGCTCCTCCCATGAAGACCCGTCTGAGTTACTTCATGAGATTTCCCGATCGACTATGTTTTATGATGGTTTAAAGTCTCCGGTTCCTCCCATGAAGACCCGTCCGAATTACTTCATGAGATTTCCCGATCGACTATGTTCTGTGATGGTTTAGAGTCTCCGGTTTCTCCCATGAAGACCCGTCCGAGTTACTTCATGAGATTTCCCGATCGACTATTTTCTATGATGATTTAAAGTCTCTGGTTCCTCCCATGAAGACCCGTCCGAGTTACTTCATGAGATTTCCCGACCGACTATGTTCTGTGATGGTTTAAAGTCTCCGGCTCCTCCCATGAAGACCCATCCGAGTTACTTCATGAGATTTCCCGATCGACTATGTTCTATGATGGTTTAAAGTCTCCGGTTCCTCCCATGAAGACCCGTCCGAGTTACTTCAAGAGATTTCCCGATCGACTATGTTCTATGACGGTTTAAAGTCTCCGGCTCCTCCCATGAAGACCCGTCCGAGTTACTTCATGAGATTTCCCGATCGAATATGCTCTATGATGGTTTAAAGTCTCCGGTTCCTCCCATGAAGACCCGTCCGAGTTACTTCATGAGATTTCCCGATCGACTATGTTCTGTGATGGTTTAGAGTCTCCGGTTCCTCCCATGAAGACCCGTCCGAGTTACTTCATGAGATTTCCCGATCGACTATGTTCTGTGATGGTTTAGAGTCTCCGGTTCCTCCCATGAAGACCCGTCCGAGTTACTTCATGTGATTTCCTGATCGACTATATTCTATGATGGTTTAAAGTCTCCGGTTCCTCCCATGAAGACCTGTCCGAGTTACTTCATAAGATTTCCCGATCGACTATGTTCTGTGATGGTTTAGAGTCTCCGGTTCCTCCCATGAAGACCCACTCGTGTTACTTCATGAGATTTCCCGATCGACTATGCTCTATGATGGTTTAGAGTCTCCGGTTACTCCCATGAAAACCCATCCGAGTTACTTCATAATATTTCCCGATCGACTATGTTCTGTGATGGTTTAGAGTCTCCGGTTCCTCCCATGAAGACTCGTCCGAGTTACTTCATGAGATTTCCCGATCGACTATGTTCTATGATGGTTTAGAGTCTCCGGTTCCTCCCATGAAGACCCATCCGAGTTATTTCATGAGATTTCCCGATCGACTGTGTTTTATTGTAAAATTATGATTGCACTGACCTTATGATAATTAAAATTTCTGGATTCTTAAAAAAAGGGGGGGAGCCGAATAAATCTTTGAGATTCCCCACTGTTGATTGCCTGAACATAGATTATAAAAGTTCTGCCAATACTGGTCAATCTGTATGAGCCACATTTATTTTTGTGGCGATATTCGCTTTGCATTGCATTTATGGAGTACATAAACTGTAAGAATATTTGTCTTCTTTTCATTGAAAACTTACTTCAGATAATCATGGTTTGTTCCCTTTGACATATTTTTTAAGTAGCATGATCTCTGCTACATCCGATAAGGTTGTAAATGATTTGCACTCCAAGGATGTTCCAGAATTCTTCCTTCGGCATCTTGGAGATAGTATGAGCCTGATGTGAGCTTTTCCACCACTTTGTAGGGTCCACCCCATTGCAATGCCAACTTACTAACATCCCCGACAGGTTTAATACGTTTCCATACTAAATCTCCTACTTGGAAAAATCTGGGTATGACCCTTTTGTTGTAATTTTGTCTCATTCTTTGTCGATATGATACGAGACAAGCAGCAGCTTTATCTCTGACTTCCTCTATCAAGTCCAGCTCCATGAGTCGTCGACCTTCATTGTCTGCATCATATAATTGCCTTCTATCGGATTCTACTCCCACCTCGATGGGAATTATTGCTTCTCCTCCGTAAACTAATTGAAAGGGAGTGATTCCTGTAGCTTCTCAAGGTGTAGTGCGGTATGCCCAAAGAACACTAGGTAATTCATCTACCAAGCTACCTCCGACATGATCCAGTTTGGTTTTTAAAGCTCTTATAATTTCTCTATTGGTCACTTCCACTTGACAATTGCTTTGCGGATAAGCTACAGAGGTGAAGGCTTGAGTAATACCATAACTTTCACACCGGGCTAGAATTCTATCCCCTTGAAATTGCCTTCCATTATCAGAGACTAATTTGTGAGGAATGTCAAATCTACATAAGATATTTTTCCACAGAAATTTAATAACCGCATCTTCAGTAATCCGGGCGAGTGGTTCTGCTTCTACCCATTTGGAAAAATAATCTACTGCTACCAATAAGAATCTTCTTTGTGCAGCTGCCATAGGAAATGGACCTACTATGTTCATACCCCACTGATAAAAGGGACATGAGACTATAGAGGTTTTCAACAACTATGTGGGATGATGCAAAATATTTTGATGTTTCTGGCAGGACATACAGGTTCTTACCAATTTATTGGCATCTTCATGTAGAGTAGGCCAAAAATATCCTGCTAATAAAATTTTATGGGCCAAGGATCTCCCCCCTAGATGACTACCACATGAAACTTGATGAACCTCCTGTAAAATAAATTGTATATCTTCTGTACCAATACACTTGAGCAATGGTCTAGAAAAAACTCTTTTATATAACTGCTCTCCTACCATAGTGTACTAAGCAGCTCTCTTCTTAAATACCCTTGCCTGTTCTGTATTACTTGGAAGAATACCTTGCTGTAAATACAATATGATTTGAGCCCTCCAATCACCTTGAATTTCTGCTTCAGCCTGTCTTTCGACATAGGATATTAACAGAGTTTGTTCTACAGGCCGATCTAAACTCCATTCCACTATAGCATAGGTCAGCTTAGCCAATTCATCTGCTACCTAATTCTCAGATCGAGGAACCTTTTGTATATTCACTTCTTGAAACTGAGATTTCAACTTATCAAATGCCTCAGCATATAACCGGAGTCTATCATTATTAATTTCAAAATTACCTGATAGTTGTTGGGTTGCCAATTGAGAATCAAAATAGATAAGGACTCGAGCTGCCCCTATATGCCGAGCGGCTTGCAATCCTGCTATCAAGGCTTCATATTCTGCTTCATTGTTAGTAGCTCTATAATTCAATCTGATAGAGAGTTGAAGTCTGTCTTCCCTTGGAGATATAAGAAGAACACCAATTCCGCTACCTTGTCTAGTTGAGGAGCTATCTACATAAACTTTCCAAATGTTTTATTCTTCAGGGCCTTGAACTTCTATAATGAAGTCTGCTAAAGCTTGTGCTTTGATGGCCGAGCGAGGTTGATATTGAATGTCATATTCTCCAAGTTCGGTTGTCCATTTGATCAACCGCCCTGATGCCTCTGGGTTGAGTAACACCCGTCCAAGAGTACTGTTGGTTAATACAATAATCTCATGCGCTAAGAAATATGGGCGCAACCTTCGAGCAATCAAGACTAGTGCATAAGCCAATTTCTCTAGTGTAGTATATCTACACTCAGCTCCCTTTAATAAATGGCTAGAAAAATATACAGGTTGTTGCTCTTTTCCTTCTTATCTGACTAATACAAAGCCCACAGCGTTTTCATTAGCAGACAAATATACCCAAAGAGTCTCTCCTACTATAGGCTTAGCTAATACAGGGAGAGTAGACAAATAATCTTTCAACTCTTGGAAAGCCTTATCACATTCCTCATTCCACTGAAATTTATTGGCCTTTCTGAGTATTTTAAAGAAATGAAAACCATGATCAGTGGATCTGGAAATAAATCTAGACAGGGCTGTAATCCGGCCAGTCAATCTTTGAGCTTCTCTCATGTTACGCGGTGGCTCCATGTTCTGAAGTGCCTTGACCTTGCTCGGGTTGGCTTCTATTCCCCGTTCGGACACCATATATCCCAGGAATTTCCGTCCTTTTGCGCCGAATAAACATTTGCTCGGATTTAACTTGAGCCCATATTGTCTCAATGTCTTGCAGGTCTCCTCTACATCCCTGCACAGATCAACAGCTTGAAGAGACTTACTTAAGATATCATCAACATATACTTCTATATTTCTACCAATCTGCTTCTGGAAGACCTTATTCATAAGCCTTTGATAAGTTACTCCTGTATTTTTCAGTCCGAAAGGCATAACATTATAACAATAAGTACCTTCAGATGTTATAAAACTAACCTTTTCTTGATCTTCTTTAGCTAAGGGAACCTGATGATAGCCTTGATAAGCGTCTAGCATAGAGATGTACTCGCATCCAGCAGTGGAATCTACCAATTGATCGATCCTGGGTAATGGATAATAATCTTTTGGGCAAGCCTTGTTGAGATCCCAGAAATCAATGCACACTCGCCATTTGTTTGCTGGCTTAGAGACTAACACCACATTAGCTAACCAGCTAGGGAATTGTACCTCCCTAATATATCCAGCCTCCATAAGCTTAGTTATTTCTTCTTTGATGATTTGATTTTGTTCTGCACTAAAATTCCTCTTTCTTTGCATGACCGGGCAGGCATCTGGGAAGACATGTAAGGCATGCTCCATAACTGTAGGAGAAACGCCCGAGACTTCCTTGGGCGTCCAGGCAAACACATCATTATTCTTCTTCAGGCACTGTACCAGTTCGGCTTTCAGAGTGGGATCAAGATCAACCGCAATATATGTAGTAGCCTCAGGTCGACCGGCCTGGATTTGAACTTCTTCCTTTTCTTCATAAACTAAAACAGGTTGCTTCTCGTGAATGACATTAACTTCCATTCTTTGAATCTTTCGAGCAGTGTTAGCTTCAGCCCGAATTATTTCTACATAACATTTTCGGGCTGTCTTTTGATCACCTCGCACCTCCCCAACTTGGTCATCCACAGGAAATTTAATTTTCTAACAAAAGGTAGAAACGACCGCCCTGAACTCGTTTAAGGCAGGTCGACCCAGTATCACATTATAAGAGGATGGAGCGTCTACTACCATGAAATAAGATATCCTTGTTCTCATCAGAGGCTCCTCTCCCAGAGATATGACCAACTTTATTTAACCTAGCGGTTGTACTTCATTGCCTGTGAACCCATATAGAGGAGTGACTATTTGCTGAAGTTCACTCGGGTCGATTTGTAGTTGATCGAAGGCCTTTTTGAATATAATATTGACAGAACTACCCGTGTCTATGAAGGTACGAGAAATGGTGTAGTTGGCTATCAAGACTTTAATAATTAGGGCATCGTCATGGGGTATTTCTACCCCTTCGAGATCCCTAGGCCCAAAACTTATCTCGGGACCAGCCGCTCGTTCCATGCTACACCCCACGGCATGAATTTCCAGTCTTCGAGCATGCGCTTTTCTGGCCCTGTTAGAATCCCCATCAGTGGGTCCGCCTGCAATCATATTGATATTGCCCCGAGCTGCATTACTCCTATTTTCTTCCTGCCGAGGCTCGACCGGGCGATATTCTAATTTGAGTGGGCTCTGTTGCCTTGGGTACTGCTGTCGGTAATAGTTTTGTCTCTGATATCGCTCCCGATTAGCTCGTTTATTTCTTAAAACAAAACAGTCTTCAGTATGATGACTGCTAGTTTTATGATAAGTGCACCATCTCCTTGGTGCCTCTGGCTGAATCTCCACGTGTTGTACGGCTTGTGGATGATATTCTGGTTGTCGGTGAGGTGGATGAGTTGCTCTAGGCCCTCTTGGTGGAGGAACAAGGGTCGGAGCTTTCTCCTTAATCTGAATGGGAGAGGAGGTAACACCCTCCTTCCTACGAGCGGCTTGAGCTTCTTCCACATTAATGAACTCAGTAGCACGCTCAATCAGGGAATCAAAATTGACAGAAGGATTTCTCACTAAATCTTTAAAGAAATCATTATCATTTAAACCTTGAGAAAAAGCACTCACTAAGATTTTTGTGGTGGCATTAGGTACATCGATAGCTACCTGATTGAACCTTTTGATGTAGGCTCGGATGGACTCCTTAGATGCCTGTTTAATTGAAAATAGACTCCAAGGAGTCTTATGATACCTCTTGTTGCTGGAAAAATGATGTAAGAAAACTTTCTTGAAATCTTTGAATTTTCGAATAGATTTCTCTGGCAGTCTCTTAAACCAGCGCTGCGCAGCTCCTCCGAGAGTAGTAAGAAACATCCAACACTTCACCCCATCAGAGAATTGTTGTAATAATGCCACATTCTCGAATTTCAACAGATGATCTTCTGGATCTGTTGTTCCAGTGTATTCACCGATCTAAAGATTTTGATACCGCTTAGGAAGCGGATCATCCAGTATACTCTGAGAGAATGGGGAGATGACTTTCTCTGGTGAGCTATCGTTAGTAATCATTTTGATCTTACACTTTTCTTTGTCTGGTGCCTCGCCAGAGGATTTTTGGAACACAGACCTCCTACCCCCCTGCTCCATGGGAGTGCGAAGGAAGGCTCGTGGACGCCTTGTCGGAGAAACAGCAGTTGGAGGAAAATACGTATGTTCCTCCTCTTCCAGCTCCTTTCCTTTCCGATGCTCAGTAGTTGAAATTGCTGGATTATGAGCTTTTGGTAGAGTGGCTCCAGTGTGGGCTTGAAGTTGTTGTTGTTGTTGTTGTAAGGCTTTCTGTACGTGAGAATTGATGAGGAAATCCAAATCCTCACGACTGAGAGTGAGTAGGTTTGATTTTCCGGCTTCTTCCATCTTGTAGTCTCAGATTCAGGTGAAGTTCCCACAGACGGCACCAAATTTCCTCTCTGAGAAGCAAGGCAAGACGGAGATCCGGAAGAAGAAACCCACTATTGATGGAGAAAAAAGCAAGGGAAACCTCGATCCGAGAAACCCAAAGCGGATCGGGGAAAATAGGGTTATCGAATGCCTTCTTTGTGCAAAGATCTGATGACGAGAGAGAAACCCAATCGGAGAGACACCCGAACTCCAAGCTCTAGAGACCTCCAGCACACAAGAGATCAGCCAACACTATCGTCAGTGACCTAAGACCGGGGTGGGAATCCATGGCTAGGCCCTCCGACGCTCAAGTCAGTGATCTCTCTTAGGTGTAGAAGAAGAAGGAGAAGATGAATAGTAGCTGGAAATTAGGGTTATGAATGTGCGCAATGATGTGAACTTACCTTGCCAACGGAGAGGATTCCCCCTTTTATACCAGTTCATATAACCTCCGTAGTCATGAAGTGGACCCCGGTTTGTTAGAGTTTGTTATGAGATGACATAAGCCGTGCACTTGTGGTGAATGACTTTTTAAGGAATCTTTCTTGTACCCCAGATGTACCTTCTTTGTCGTTTAGTACCTGCAAAACAATCTAAAAACACATTTCCCGCCAAAATATATAATTCTTATCATATAATTACATATTGCAGATATCTTCATTAATTATCGTTTCACCCCTCCTGCTGCAGATAACTCAATGTACCAATATTCCTTAAATCGATCGAAGTTAGTCATGATTAGGTTTAGTTAATGAGACAACCTTCTATGTTACTGATCCTAACTAGCCCTAGGCTATATTTTATCAAGTATCTTTCCCAGGTATTGGTCAATCGGTCGGTCTCGGCTTTCCACCTGGGAAGTATATTTCGGTCGATGCGAACCTACCTCCTTTGGAGGTATAGTCCGGCCGATATTAACCTACCTCCTTTGAGGTATATGCCACTTGATATGAATCTTCCTTCTGGGAAGTATATTTAGGTCGATACAAACCTACCTCATTTGGAGGTATAGTCCGGCCGATATTAGCCTATTTCCTTTGAGGTATATGCCACTTGATATGAATCTTCCTCCTGGGAAGTATATTTTGGTCGATATAAATCTACCTTCTTTGGAGGTATATCCCGGCCGATACTGGCCTACCTCCTTTGAGGTATATGCTAATTGATGTAAATCTTCCTCCTGGGAAGTATATTTCAGTCGATATAAACCTACCTTCTTTGGAGGTATATCCCGGCTGATATTAGCCTACCTCCTTTGAGGTATATGCCAATTGATATGGATCTTCCTCCTGGGAAGTATATTTCGGTCGATGCGAACCTACCACCTTTGGAGGTATATCCCGGCCGATATTGGCCTACCTCCTTTGAGGTATATGCCAATTGATGTTGAGGTATATGCCAATTGATGTAAATCTTCTTCCTGGGAAGTATATTTCGGTCGATATAAACCTACCTCCTTTGGAGGTATAGTCCGGCCGATATTAGCCTACCTCCTTTGAGGTATATGCCACTTGATATGAATCTTCCTCCTGCGAAGTATATTTTGGTCGATATAAACCTACCTTCTTTGGAGGTATATCCCGACCGATACTGGCCTACCTCCTTTGAGGTATATGCTAATTGATGTAAATCTTCCTCCTGGGAAGTATATTTCGGTCGATATAAACCTACCTTCTTTGGAGGTATATCCCGGCCGATATTAGCTTACCTCCTTTGAGGTATATGTCAATTGATATGGATTTTTCTCCTGGGAAGTATATTTCGGTCGATGCGAACCTACCTCCTTTGGAGGTATATCCCGGCCGATATTGGTCTACCTCCTTTGAGGTATATGCCAATTGATGTAAATCTTCCTCCTGGAAGTATATTTCGGTCGATATAAACCTACCTTCTTTGGAGGTATATCCCGGTCGATATTGGCCTACCTCCTTTGAGGTATATGCCAATTGATGTAAATCTTCCTCCTGGGAAGTATATTTCGATCGATATAAACCTACCTTCTTTGGAGGTATATCCCGGCCGATATTGGCCTACCTCCTTTGAGGTATATGCCAATTGATGTAAATCTTCCTCTTGGGAAGTATATTTCGGTCGATACAAACCTACTTCTTTGGAGGTATATCCCGGCCGATATTAGCCTATCTTCTTCGTTTGATCCTCTCCCTTCCTTTCCTTATCGGGGACCCATGAAACCTAACCCATATCATCTTACATCAAGCTCAAACTACGAATCATTCAATCAATGTTTAATAAAGTTAAACTATGAAAAGCTAAAGTGTTTCATTCAACATCTTAACTAAATGACAGTTATAACAAATCCAATTCATATAACAAAGGTAACAAGGAACAAATAAACTCTAAATCTCAAACTAACTTGCAAAATCCGAAGTATCATACAATTCTCATTTGCAATAAATTAATTCATTAAACTCAAATGCTCAATCATAGTAACATTCAACATAGGTTCTCAACCAAGAGCCTCTGGTTAAGCATTCACTAGTTAAACCTCATCACAACAAAATTAAATTCAATGCAGAGAACAAAATTAGCTAATTAAATAACCAAAACTAAGCAACTAATGTGAATCAGAACTTCTAGTTCAAAGCACAATCAGATTTGCAAACTAATCCAGGAGTTGAACAGGTTTTGGATTGTAGAAGTGCAGCAAAATCAGGGAAATAAGAAAAATCAGAACAGAATTGCATAAGAAAACTAATTCAAAACTAAATTGCAATGTTAAGAAATCAGATCATCATATCTGAGCAAGTGATGAATAATTCAAATACAAAGATTAAGAAATCAAAAACCCTAAACATTCCACAAACTCCAAATATTAGATACAATCCCTTCTTTTCATTGATCTGCAAAGGAGCCGCAGAGAACGCCCTTCTGGCTCTCAATCACTGCATCGTAAATCTTCAGCCAGTGGATATAAGCATCGCTGAGCCGCAGAGAACGCCCTTATGGCTCGCGATCTTGTTGCGTGAAGAACAGAGGAAGAAATGAAAATCACAGCTCAGAACCGAATGATCAGTTCGATCTCAGAGCTGTGAGCTTATGTGGAAGCGGAATGATTGCAGAAGCTTCAGGAGAACTCCAGCTAGCCTCCGTAAATGCCAAAAAGCCTCATATCTAGAGAACGCCCTTGAATCTGAGGAGGAAATGGATCATGGAAGAATGATGTCGCGGATCTAGGGAATCCCCAAAGATCGTGATCTGCTCTTCATTCGCTGATTGCCAAGGAATCCCTAATTCGTGGTTGAAGTCAGAATCGAAATCTGAGATCTGGAGATGAAGAATGGAGCCTCGGCATCGCGGAAGAAGGAAGAAGAACAGTGTCGATGTCGTGAAAACGCCGAGCCCGAGTGCACTGTAGCTTCTTGCGGGTTTAAATCCTCCTCAAAACTGATCGGACGGTCCAGATTGCTCGGGGCTTGATCAACGGTTGGATGAACTCATATTTAGATCAAAACCTCTGGATCTTCATCAACGGACGAGATCTGCTCCTCATTAGGTCGGATGGACCAGATTCTTGACGGATGGCTCAGATCTCTCTGATCTTCAATGAACGGTCCAAATTGATCCAAACCTTGATCGACTTGTTTAGCCCTGGATTTGAGCCCAAATGTGGTCTAATCTGACCGGGTCCATGACCCTTTTGATGCCTACAAAATAATAATCAAATATTAGCATCAAATACCATGATAATAGGCTAATTTGCAATTAAGTCCAAGATCACATGCAATTTATGAAATGTAGAGTAAACATGAGTTTAAGCTATGATTAAACCATTAAAAACATGCATTATGAATTAAAATAATTTAGCAAAATTATGGTTATCAAATCCTCCACACTTAGTCTTGGGTGTCTCGTTCAAGTTAAGAAAAACCTAAAATTCATCTCCCATCAATTTCCCTAGCAATACTTAGAAGATGGTTAGAAGTAATTAACTAAGATCATCTAAAGATCACAACAATCATGAATACAATCCAAACAATAATCAGTAGGTATGGTAGTTTCAATCCAATTGAAAAATTAAACAAGTTGCAATCTCATAAGGTATTTACCTATTCTATCTCTCACACTCAAACATGTAGAAGTGGAGCTCACTCAATGCACTCACAATATTTCACTACCATAAGCTTGCTTATTTTCTAATTCTCCACCACTATAAAACATAGCATACATGAATCAAAAGGATTTAATCAACAAGAATTGAAATGGAATCAAGAAGAACAATAGAAAGGGAATGAAATTGGTAAAAGAAAAGTATTCAATGAAAAATATAAGAAGATGAGAGTATTGGAGAAATATGCTTGATGAGTTGACCATTTTGATGTAAAAAGAGATGAATACCATTTGTCATTACCAATTCAAAGTATCAAGCTAACCTCTCCTTCAATTTGATGACTATCCGAAAATTTTGATACTCTATCTCCACACTTGATACTCTTTTGTTTTGCCACTGTTTTTCCTTTGTTCTTCACTGTTTTTGCACTTTAATTCCAGCATTTGGAACTAAAACAATCTCACATCAACTTATGGAGAAGAGCTTTCTAACTTATGGAGAAGAGCTCCCTCCCCCACACTTAAAGTAATGGTCATCTCGGACAATAAAAAACATCATGCATTTAAAGTTTTGATACAATGTAACCCTGTTTACCTTTCCATTCTGCAAGTTTTACTTCTCTTCCTCTGTTCCTGAATTTTACTGCCCATAAACTTAAACTCTTCCTTACTGATTACTCTTTGTTCTTCTATACTAATGAGTTCAAAAATCAAATTCAGAATTGATATCAAAGTACTCTATAAATGAAGCCCATTTCTGAATTTTAAATTATCCGAATTCACTTTCAGATCAAAATTCAAGCTAACTTCAGCTTGAAGCAACTATGAATCATCTTATCAGAGCATAACAAATTTCCAAAAAGCAGATTTAGTCTTTCACAACAGAATTCTGCATTTAAACAATTTAGAAATCAAGTCAATGAAATATCAATAAATTTCAGCTACCTCCATTTCTAAGTTGCAAAAATTAGATTGACTCCCAGTCTGTACTTTACAATTTCAAAAATCGAGAGTTGAAGTAATTCCAGCTTGAAGTATGAAAATTTCAGCTCAAACAGTGGTCTCAAATAGCATTAGAGTGATTGAAACTTCAATTAATTTCTGGAACTTCTAGTCAAGATTTGAAGGATATAGATTAGGAGAGAATATCGTTTGGTAATGCAACAATTTTGAAGATCAGTAGAAACTAGAATCAGAGTTCTGTTTGCAGAACACAGTTTCAAGTACCAGGAAATTCATCTTAAAAGCAAATTCTCAAGTTCAGCAGATCATTATTTCAGAGTTCATTGCCAACGAACTAATCCTACAACTATAGTTATCAATTCAGAAATTGACAGGAAAACAATTTCATGTTGTCATTAGTCAAAATCAGGATTGGCACAATGCAGGCTGCTTTGCATGTTCAGTATCAAGACTTTGAGCACACCATTGGCACATTGATTCCAATTCAATTTCTGGTTTCAGTAAATGAGTTTCAATTCCAGATTTTGCACTCACTGCAATTCCTACATTCAAGGTAACCAATAATCTTCAAATTCAAGTTTCCTTCACTCTAGCTAGCTGAACGAATATCATTTGTCTCTTTTCATTATCAAATTTCCATTAAACTTCACTTTTTACTTAACACTAGCTCCTCATCCTGATATCCAATCTATTGTGAACAAAAACTCTGATTTTTGGTCTTCTCAAATTTCTTAGAATCCTTATCAATGCACATTCAGAAGCTTTACAGGTTTCAGCAACTCTAGCTGGTTACAATTCACTTCCCAAATTGGCACAAAAATGCCACATTATTTTGCACAATTCTGCACTTCAAGAATTCTTGCACACTGCTCATTCCCAGCATTTCTGTTTCTGTTTGTTCTCAAAAATAGCTCATTGATGTAAACTATACTTCTATGACCTTACATAAAAAAAATAGAGAGTTAAATTTCAGCTAACTCATGGCTCCGATTTCCTTAACAACAATAGCAACTCAATCTTAAACAATTCTACATTTCTGAATTTCCAGCTTCCACACCAATTCAATCTACAATGTTCAACAAAAGTTTGGCACACTAGAGACTTCAGTTGATAAATTTAATTTTAGAAGTTTAGTTAATGTAAATGATTTTAGAGTTATCTGATTCAGAATTCAATTTCAAAACCTTACTGTTGTACTTCCATTCCCATATCATTCTATTAACTATTTCATCTGAGAATATGACTCAGCAACACTTGTTTCAAACAAATCACACCAATTCTGAATTCAGATTCAAGATTTCAGATGTACCATTTACATACTTCAGTTTCAAATCTTATAGCAGGACATTAGTAAAACTCAGGATTAGGATTCAGAATCTGGAAAAGAGAAACCAGCTTCAAAGAAGTTCAAGAATTCTTTTTCAGGATGTCAAATTTAAACTTAAAACTTCCTGCATTACAGATATTCAAACACCATTGAGATTTAAACAAGATTTTCTCTCTGTTCTGTTTATCAGCCTCCCTTCTTCAAATTCAATTCAGTTAAATCAGTCATACCTTTCAAGAAATCAAAATTTAGATGCAAGTTTAACAGTGTTTCAAAATTTTCTTGGCAGGGCTCGCAGCTTCCTTCCAGATTCAGAGGAAGTCCAAGCACAATGCAGTCCAAGTTCTGGCCACAACCCAACCTATTGGATTAAGTTTCAAAATACTTCAAAACTGACTAAATAGATAATAGATTACAAAAATTAGCAGCTTGTATAGCTTCTAAAATCCTGCAACATCCGAGTTCTGCAGAAATGGGCATTGCTACTGTATTTTGATACTCCATTTGATACTCAACAATTTTCAGCTTCCTTATTTCTGCATCCTCAGAATCCTACATTTCCAATCCAATTCAACTTCATAACATCAAATAAAATGTTTAATGCAATTCTAGAATTCCAAACAGATTCCTACACATTTCTACCACTTGAAATTCAGTGATGTTCCTTAACTTCTATTGTTCAGCTTTTAACAATTCCATTGATTTAATTTTCCATCAACTTCATATCCAGCTATGCTTCCATAATAATAGTTTGCAGCATTTTGAATAAATTTGCTGTACAGATTTATCTTTTGGTAAAATTCCAGCAATTAGTTGTAAAAACAAGACCAGAACACTTCCATATCTCTACAAAAGATCATCATAGAATCCATTTCCATATCATTTTCGAATTGCAACTTACACTACACATTCAACATCCATTCTAAACACTAACACTAACACTTCCCCCACACTTGCAACTTTGTCCATCATCAAACAATCTAACTCATCAAGATAGTCAACCAAAACTCTCAATAAAAGAATGGCAAGCAAAGAGGATCTAGAATTAGAATGCTAGATGAAAATGTTTCAAGAAAATTGTGGAGAAAGAAATGGAACATATGATGGAACAAAAATGACAAATATCCTTCATTTCCATGCAAACATATGCTATTGTGACTTTGAAAAGTAACTAAGCAAGTTCTAGAGTTTCAATTGCTATGAGTGCATACCACACAAAAATAAAATAATGTTTAGGTTTGAAGTGGTCCTCTCTAGGTAATTTTCATGCAAACAAGCTCAATCGATCAAAATAGAATCCACTACCATTTTAACCAATATCATGTAAGTAGAGTATCCAATCATCTTACATGACCTAAACTTAATGACCAAATTTAAGAAGCTTTTACCATCTTAAAAATATTACTAGAAAATTTCCATGAAGGATTTTATTCAAAATGAAAATGTTATGTATGCTAAACAAAATGCAAAGTGTGGAAATAAAATGCAATTGCTAAGTATGAAACTAAAGAAATATATAAAGCAAGAATTTATTAACAAAGAATGAATTAAAATGTAAAAGAAAGTGAAATTAGAACCAACTCCCCTTTAATTCCCGGTGGTTGAAGAAGATTAAGAAGTAGAAGCCACCCCGGAAGTAGAGTAATCAAAGTTCCATTCAAATTCTTTTTATTCATCCTTTTTCCTTTGAAAATTCTTTCTGAGGACGGAGGTGGTTCAGTTCAAGCATCCACTTCGGGAGCTTCTATTCTCCTACAACATCATAAAAAGACAAAACCTCCCACATGCATGTAGGATGAAAAGAAAATAGGAGAATATTAGTGTGGGTCGAAAATTTATCAAGAAATGAATCACATATAATAAAATCAACAACTGGTACCTCTAAGGAATTTTCTGAAAAATCACAAGAAATTCTCACCTTGTCATGTAGAAAGGTACCTGGAGTGGTGATTGTTACCTCCTTTTCATCAAATAATTGCTCAAGCTCTTGTTCTAGTGAATGTTCAACTTCATGCAGTGATTCTTGGGTGCTTAGCTCCATAGCACAAGTTCCTACACTTACATCTTCAATTCTCAGTGATTCTTGAGGTAATGCTTCCAGTAAGCAATCCCCTACACTTAAATAATCTTCTACAATTAAATTTTCAATTCCTGCATCATTCACAACATCTAGAGCAACGTCATTAGTAGAATCAAAAGTATGCTCAACTACATCATCACAACAATAAAAAGTATTTAAAGAATCTAGTGAAGAAGTAGATGCAGTGTCTGGCCTGACAAGATCTCCACAATCCATCTCCTCACTGGCGCTTTGTGTTTGTAACTGATGAATGGATGATGCAATTTGATCCAACTGATTCTATATATTCTGTATCCTTGAAAATTGCTGCTCTTGATATTCACTCATTTGTTGCATAATCTCCCTGAGTTTCCATATTGACTCATCCATCTGAGGATCATTTTGTTGAAAAGGTTGTGGCATAAAAGATGTTGAAACTTCTTGGAACCCATATGAATTCTGGTAGGTTGGATATGACTCAATAAATGGTCCTTGTGCACTTTCATACCTGAAACATGAATGATCCACCCAATTAGCATTAAAACTATTAGAAAATGACTCATACCTATTTTGTTGATCCATATTTGGGTAAAATTGATAATCAGGCTGAAAATATTGATTCTCCATTCCACCTCCAAAATTCTGAAAATATGAATCCATGCTAAAGAAATCTCCTGTTCTTCACTACAACACTAAAAATCAAGATTAGAAGACTCAAAAGCATAAAGTTTCAAACACATGAAAATATGAACATTTAAAAGCACTTAACAATTCAAGAACAAACCCACATGAAAATACAAAAAGAATAGCAATCCAATCAACCAATCTGCTAACAAAGAAAATCAATCCATGCACATTCTAAAATACACACACACTACTAGTTGCTCCCCGGCAACGGCGCAAAAATTTGGTGTTAGCCTTTTTACATGTCACGTAGCACATCAAATTGATAAAGATTAGGAACTCAACTAACTAAATAAAATACGTGTAGTAAGGAGTCCTAAGTCGTATTTTCCAATGATAACTAGTGAATGTGTGTGTTCTAAAATTGATTCAAATTGAATTCTTACATCAAGCTCAAACAACGAATCATTCAATCAATGTTTAATAAAGTTAAACTATGAAAAGCTAAAGTGTTTCATTCAACATCTTAACTAAATGGCAGTTATAACAAATCCAATTCATAGAACCAAGGTAACAAGGAACAAATAAACTCTAAATCTCAAACTAACTTGTAAAATCCGAAGTATCATCAAATTCTCATTTGCACTAAATTAATCCATTAAACTCAAATGCTCAATCATAGTAACATTCAACATAGGTTCTCAACCAAGAGCCTCTAGTTAAGCATTCACAAGTTAAACCTCATCACAGCAAAATTAAATTTAATGCAGAGAACAAAATTAGCTAATTAAATAACCAAAACTAAGCAAATAATGTGAATCAGAACTTCTGGTTCAAAGCACAATCAGATTTGCAAACTAATCCAGGAGTTGAACAAGTTTTGGATTGCAGAAGTGCAGCAAAATCAGGGGGTTTCAAATAAGAAAAATTAGAACAAAATTGCATAAGAAAACTAATTCAAAACTAAATTGCAATGTTAAGAAATCAGTTCATCATATCTGAACAAGTGATGAACAATTCAAAGACAAAGATTAAGAAATCAAAAACCCTAAACATTCCACAAACTCCAAATCTTAGATACAATCCCTTCTCTTTGCTGATCTGCAAAGGAGCCGCAGAGAGCACCCTTCTGGCTCTCAATCACTGCATCGTAAATCATCAGCCAGTGGATACAAGCATCATTGAGCCGCAGAGAATGCTCTTATGGCTCGCGATTTTGTTGCGTGAAGAACAGAGGAAGAAATGAAAATCGCAGCTCAGAACCGAATGATTAGTTCGATCTCAGAGCTGTGAGCTTATGTGGAAGTGGAACGATTACGGAAGCTTCAGGAGAACTCCAGCTAGCCTCCGTAAACGCCAGAAAGCCTCAGATCTAGAGAACGCCCTTGAATTTGAGGAGGAAACGGATCGCGGAAGAATGATGTCACAGATCTAGGGAACGCCCAAAGATCGTGATCTGCTCTTCGCTCGCTGATTGCCAAGGAATCCCGAATTCGTGGTTGAAGTCAGAATCGAAATCTGAGATCTGGAGATGAAGAATGGAGCCTCGGCATCGCGGAAGAAGGAAGAAGAACAGTGTCGATGTCGCGAAAACGCCGAGCCCGAGTGCACTGTAGCTTCTTGCGGGTTTAAATCCTCCTCAAAATTGATCGGACGGTCCAGATTACTCGGGGCTTGATCAACGGTTGGATGAACTCAGATTTAGATCAAAACCTCTGGATCTTCATCAACGGACGAGATCTGCTCCTCATTAGGTCGGATGGACCAGATTCTTGGCGGATGGCTCAGATCTCTTTGATCTTCAATGAACGGTCCAAATTGATCCAAACCTTGATCGACTTGTTTAGCCCTGGATTTGAGCTCAAATGTGGTCTAATCTGATTGGGTCCATGACCCTTTTGATGCCTACAAAATAATAATCAAATATTAGCATCAAATACCATGATAATAGGCTAATTTGTAACTAAGTCCAAGATCACATGCAATTTATGAAATGTAGAGTAAACATGAGTTTAAGCTATGATTAAACCATTAAAAACTTGCATTATGAATTAAAATAATGTAGCAAAATCATGGTTATCAGGCAGCATCGGATAGTAACAGGTGTCGTGATGGAGAAGACGGGGGAGGTCTGCGCAAATGAGGGGAAACGACGTATAGACCTAGGTCACTATGCATTATCTTTATACTTAGGTTTAACTTAATTAAACCTAATTTGATTTCTCAACCAACTCCCACTTAAATTGGATATTCTAATCATGCTTTCTCTGAGTCTAATCGATTTATCCCCTTAAACATGTCAAACAGACTCCGTTTAAATCTTGAAATTTTTTTAAAAATTCTTGAAAAATCCAGTAAAATTATTTCTCTAATAACACATTATTTAATTGTTGAATTTTACAGTGCAGGATAAGTTGTGCAGAGTATCATTCCTATATATAAAAAGAGGTTTTTAGCCTGGGCGACATAGGTGGGTGTCACGCGTGGGCGCCTCTCACATGGGGAGGCACCTTCGCAGGTGAGAGGCGCCCACGCTATATATATATATATATATATATATATATATATATATATATATATATATATATATATATATATATATATATATATATATTTCTGAGGTAAAAAATATTAAAATATTAAATATTCATTTAAAATATTTTTTTAAAAAAAATCACCACAATCTAGAAAAGTGATACGAGATTTAAAAACAGTTTTTTTTTTAAATTTTATCCACTCAAATTATATTCGTTTACAGATAGACGCATAAGTTTTTTAATTTTTTAAAAAAATTAAAATTTTAATAATTATTATATGAATTATTTATTATTGAGAGAATAGAACTTCGCCCGATTAATTGCAGAGGTGGACGGTTTTTTTCTAGACTCATTTATCGCGTAAATCTAGAACCGTGAGCGATTGAAGCTATTTAAATAGTTCAAATTTTAGAGTGAATTTCTTGGGTGGTCCTGAGATTTGAACTCTTGGTATATGAGAAAATCTACTAGGACCTTATCGTTAGGCTGTGCCCGGGAGCCCTAGCGGCGAATGGATTCATACCACCTAGTTGCAATATGATTATAAGCTTTAATTTTTTATAATCCGGATATCTAACTAATTTTTAGAGTGGAGAGTTCGATCCCACGTTCCAGTCATCAAATAAATTTAAAATGCACAAGTAAATCCTGCCAAGATGACCCAATCTTACGAGTGATTTAATTACCTTGGACGTATGATATATCCTTCTAGACAATCGAATCCTCGTCAGGTGTGATTATAAGCTTTAGTGATACTCGAGGATCAACCCATCTGACATATAGATTTATATTTGATTGCTAATTCAATTCACCAAAACAAATGGAAATGTTTTATACTTTTAACTGGATTTTGCCTCCTTTTTTAAAAAACAACGATGAATTTACTTGCCAACGAAACTTGATTCAATTTGTAAACTAATAAATTGCTTATATCTGATACAGTTCCAACCAAATCCAATTAACAGCCTTTAGATAGTTACAACATCGACACACCATCCTAAACATAATTTATTGCTGATGTCAGTGTAAGAGGTTGCTAAAAAAGACAAATAAAGATTATTGCTATTCAAGTGTAATTTCAAGAGATGATATAAGAAAATAAGTTAAACTTCTATGAACGATCCTCAAAGACAAGAACAGGGAACTTCTTTTTTTTAGCAGAACCGGGAACTTAACTACAGTAAACAGTGAGAAACGCAAGAAGGGGACCAGAAAACAAAACGTAGCGTAGTCCATCCCAGAAATCACTAAAATCCATAAAAAGGTCCTCAAAGACAGAGCATGTCCAACATGGAGCAGGTCCTCAAAGACAGGGAATCTAACTCATGCAGCTAGAAATGAGGTCAAAAAATTTGACTTTCACTTATAATAATTTTTTAGATTTATCTGAATCCAACATCCATAAAACAGTGAGCCAATTGCTATGATCTTTCACAGACAAAGAACAATACACTCCTTCAATCAACCCTTGGCTTCATTAGGATCTTTGGAAGAGTACTCTGGGAACATTAAGGGGTTTTCTAATGACTGAAATATTTGATCATAATATGCTAATCCCACAATCCAATTGGTTAATCATTGAAAGCTTTGATCATTATAATAGGAGAGAATCGATGCAGGATAGTAAAACTCATAGCAAAATCACCATCTTTTCTATTAGATCTTCACTGATAAGCAGATGAAAAATCAAGTGTATAGCCTCAATTGAGAGATTAATAATAGTTAATGCTTGAACAATTGAGAGATTATATGAAACCCATACAAAATGTAGGTAATGTAAACTATTAGAAAGAACTATAGTCAGTTGTAGTAATATTCAATAGGGTGTAGGAACTGTAAGAACCCACCGGCTCCAACGATTTAAAAAAAAAAAATTAGAGGAGTCTAAATTGACATCTAATCTAAACTCTATGAGCTAGAAATAAAGGTGAGGCTGATTAGTGAACTTGGGGCCCAATTAGAAAGGAGGGATGACATCTTAAAAGGGTGGAGACGCAAGGAGAAGAGGGAGGCGATTTTTTTCGGACGAGGAGCAGAGGCGGGGGTCACAATTCGCGTCGGGCGAAAGAGAGGAGAACGGGCGCGCGTCTTCCGACGGAGGAGACCTCGGGAAGGCAAGTATTCTTCCTAAGTAGTTATGGTGTAGGGCTAATCAGGTAGGTCGAGGCCGAAGTTTTTCGGAGTTTGACTATACGGTGTTGAGATTTTGTTCCGAGTAATCGTTTTCCTCATATCCGATGATGCTTTTGGGTATCAGTTTCGTTTCTTTAGTTCGTGTGCCACTGAAGAACTCGACGGAGGTTACATATTGCTTGTTCTTGAAGGATTACTCTTGGTTTTATGCTCACCTTATCCTTGGATTTAGATTTAAATTCTACATTAGAGTTTGGATCGATGTTTTAGTGTGGTACTATCTCTATGGACAGTTTTGGGATTTCGAGTGTAGGGGTGTTACGTTGTGAGTTTTCTGTGTGATTTGATTCTTCGTGATGGTGTGGTACTGTTGTAATCTTGGTTTCTTGAGTTGTTAAGTTCCAGTATAGTGTTGGGAGTGCTCAGATCTGAGAGTTTGGCATGGAGGGGTTGTGTGGAGTACATTTGATTGTGGGTAACTCATTCTTGAGGTGTGGTTGTTAGTTAATCTGAATTCTAAGCCCGTTGTTATGTGATTTAGATTGGGAATCTTGTTGTTACTTCATATAATTAATGGATGATGGTTTTAGGATTTTGGATTTTTACTGTTAGTATGATTAGTTGAGCATGTTTTCAATTATTTTCCTTAGAATGCTTAAGCAGTGCATGCCCCTAATGAATCTGTCACATGTGATTGGCATATTGGCATCATGATGAGATTGTTCTACCTTATGTTATAATTGTTTAGGTAGAAATGGGTTCTATTTGCTTTAATCTAGGATTAATTTCAAGATCTGGATTTCTGTGGAATGTGTTCATCATTGGTTTTCTTTTATTTGCTGTTGTCCTATACATGCGTAGTATAAGTTTAGTTTTCTCTGTGCATCTCTAGGTGTAGAACCGGTTATGCACATGCCAAGTATAATGTACCATTCGTTGATGCATAAACATTTGTTTAAGAAGGAATTATGCTTTCAGATTATTACCTGTACAAACTACTATGATAGAATCATGTTATGGTATATGTTCATGTCCCCAATGTTATTGATATAACCATACTATCATTTACAAGATTATGGAAGATAGGCTTGAATGGTGACAAAACTGAAATGCTATAAATATGTCCTATAGATTTTCCTAAGTAAGGGGTAATTAGATGAATGTAGGTTTAGGTGGTGTCGATACGGGATGGGTGTCTTGGGATGAGCTCCAAGGAGGGTCCATCCAATCCTGACTGATGAAAGACCGAAAAGAGGTACCTCTTAAGGCTATGACTGATTGACTGATAATGAATTGTGCTCTTTAACGGTTCACCACTATAACCCCATATTTATCTCTTTATGTCATACTGAAGGGTTATTTCTATATGCAAAGTAATGGACTCAAGCTAATAGTAGGTAACTGCACCCATCCATGTTATGTATTTAAACTTTCTTTTGTTAGATGCTCATGTTTTATTAGCATGCTTCGTATCTACTTATGAAATATGCTTGCTGGGTTAGTGGACTCATAACGCATTCTTAAATACGTGAGGGAAGTGGCATTGACCAAGTTATAGGGGACTCATTGGCGGTGTGACCGAGAGGCAGAAATGGGATACAGCATGCACTGTCCAAGGTTACATATAAAGTTATGAAAAACAACATATTCGGTGGTATTGAGATAGTTTGTTCTTTTGTTTTCAATAAATGTGGAGGTGTACATTGTATGGGATTGAGGATGTAATTGGTTTAAATTTTTTTTTAATATGACTGAGTCCAAGGTATTGGTATGGGTTGTTTCAGTTGGTATCAGAGCGGTCGCTCCTGAAGGACAGTGTGTGCATTGAATTCCATCTCCAACTCGGACAGGCCAGCCTTCGAGTCTGTAAGATTTACCCTTGCATATATCTGTATTTTTGCTATGGTTTATGTGTTAGTAATCCTGTAGTATGAGACAAAGGAAAATGACTGATTATACTGGACATACAGGGTAATGGATGCTAGGAGGAATATAGGGGAAAGGTATAGAAGTGGATCCAACTAAAGTACAAGCAATCCGGAACTAGGCAATTCCAAGGAATGCCACCGAAATCCAAAGTTTTCTAGGGTTGGCAAGCTATTATTGGAGGTTCATACAGAGGAGTTTCAAAGAGTTGAAAGGAAGATTAATGACAGCGCTAATGCTTGCAATTCCAAGTGGGACTGGGAGTTTGTGGTATACACAGAGGCCTCCAAAAACGGTTTGGGGGCGATGTTGATGCAGAATGAGAAGGTCGTTGTCTATGCTTCTTGTAAGTTGAAAGTGCACGAACATAATTACCCCACACATGACCTAGAGCTAGCAGCAGTCATTTTTGCTTTGAAAATATGGAGGCATTATCTATATGGGGAACGTTGTGAAATTTTCATGGATCACAAGAGCTTAAAATATTTCTTCATGCAGAAGGAGTTGAATATGAGACAGAGATGTTGGTTGGAATTGGTAAAGGACTATGATTGTAAAATTAATTACCATCCGGGTAAAGGCTAATGTGGTGGCAGACACCCTAAGTTGCAAATCCACAATCTTGTCACAATTAACAACTCAACCATAGTTGATAACAGAATTTCGGTGATTAAGTCCGGAAGTGATAAAACCTAATGATCAAATCAGGTTGTCCACAATGACTGTTACGTCAAACCTGGCCGGATTCGTATGGGCCAAGCAGCAGATCCACAACTGATAGAATGGAAACACGGAGATGAGGCGAAGGGTCACACTATTTACTCGACAGTAGACGGGATTGTAAGGTACAAGGGTCGCATTTGGGCGCCAAAGGTTGGTACTCTTAGAGAGGACCTTATGCTGTTGGCACATGCCACCCCATACTCAGTACACCCCGAAACTACCAAGATATACAAGGATATGCAACTACTGTATTGGTGGCCAGGTATGAAGAAAGATGTAGCCAGAATGATCCATGACTGCCAAACCTATCAGCAGGTAAAAGCTGAACATCAGAGGCCAGCAGGATTGTTAGAACCACTTCCAATACCCACCTAGAAATGGGAAGATATAGCTATAGATTTCGTGGTGGGATTACCAATCTCACCAAAAGGATCTAGTGCCATATGGGTTATTATAGACCGACTAACGAAATCGGCATATTTCTTGCTAATAAAGACAATCTTTCACCATGACACAGTATGCATAATTATATATTCAGGAAATTGTCCGTCTACGTGGAATTCCGGTCAGGATAGTGTCAGACAGAGACCAGAGATTTACCTCCAGATTTTGGGAAAGTTTGCACCGTGGTTTGAGCACTAAGCTTGCTTTTAGCACGACATTCCATCCTCAAACAGATGGTCAATCAGAATGGGTAATTTAGGTTTTGGAAGATATGATTCGTACTTATGTAATCGACTTCCGGGGAGGTATGGCTCCGTATGAAGCATTGTATGGCAGGAGGTGCAGGACTCCATTACATTGGGATGAGGTTGGAGAGAGAGTGATTCTGGGCCTAGACTTGGTAATCAACACAGTGAATCAGGTGGCGAAAATCCACAATCGACTGCAGGCAGCATAGAGTCGACCGAGGAGTTATGCCGATCAACGACAAAGAGATCTGGAGTTCGAAGTAAGAAACCATGTTTTCCTTAAGGTATCACCAATGAAGGGGGTACAGAGATTTGGAAAGAAAGAGAATCTCAGACCAAAGTATATTGGACCTTTTGATATTTTGGATAGGGTGGGCACCCGAGCCTACCGATTTGCCTTACCACCAAACTTATTGGGGGTTCATAATGTATTCCACATATCTATGCTACGGAAGTACATTCCTAATCCCTCCCATGTGATTCATCATGAGCTCATACAGTGAGCACCAAACTTGTCATACGAGAAAACATCAGTTCAAATTCTTGATCAACAAATCCGGAAGCTGAGGAATAAGGAGATCAGAATGGTGAAGGTTTTATGGAGGAATCAGCTTATGGAGGAAGCTACATGGGAGACTGAGCTCGACATGCATAACCGCTACTCCAAATTGTTTGGTAAGTCGAATTTCGGAGACGAAATTCTTTCAAGAGGGGGAGTTGTAAGATCCCACCCGCTCCAACGATTTAAAAAAAAATAGAGGAGTCTAAATTGACATCTAAGCTAAACTCTATGGGCGAGAAATAGAGATGGGGCTGATTAGTGAACTTGGGGCCCAATTAGAAAGGAGGGATGACATCTTAAAAGGGGGGAGACGCAAGGAGAAGAGGGAGGCGATTTTCGTTCGAGCAAGGAGCAGAGGCGGGGGCACGATTCGCATCAGGCAGAAGAGAGGAGAACCGGCGCGCGTCTTCTGGAGGAGGAGAGCTCGGGAAGGCAAGTATTCTTCCGAAGTAGTTACGGTGTAGGGCAAATTGGGTAGGTCGAGGCCGAAGTTTTTCGGAGTTTGACGGTGCGGTGTTGAGGTTTTGTTCCGAGTGATCGTTTTCCTCAGATCCAACGATGCTTTTGGGTATCAGTTTCGTTTCTTTAGTTCGTGTGCCACTGAAGAACTCGACGAAGGTTACATATTGCTTCTCATTGTTTGGTGTTCTTGAAGGATTACTCTCGGTTTTATGCTCACCTTATCGTTGGATCTGGATTTAAATTCCGCATTAGAGTTTGGATCGATGTTTTAGTGTGGTACTATCTCTATGGATAGTTTTGGGATTTCGAGTGTAGGGATGTTAGGTTGTGAGTTTTCTGTGTGATTTGATTCTTTGTGATGGTTGTAATCTTGGTTTCTTGAGTTGTTAAGTTCCAGTACAGTGTTGGGAGTGCTCAGATCTAGTGTTGGGAGTGCTCAGATCTGAGAGTTTGGTATGGAGGGGTTGTGTGAAGTACATTTGATTGTAACTCATTCTTGAGGTGTGGTTGTTAGTTAAATCTGAATTCCGAGTCCGTTGTTATGTGATTTAGATTGGGAATCTTGTTGCCACTTCATATAATTAATGGATGATAGTTTTGAGATTTTGGATTTTTACTGTTAGTATGATTAGTTGAGCACGTTTTCAATGGTTTTCGTTAGAATGCTTAAGCAGTGCATGCCCCTAATGAATCTGTCACATGTGATTGGCATATTGGCATCATGATGAGATTGTTCTACCTTATGTTATAATTGTTTAGGTAGCAATGGGTTCTATTTGCTTTAATCTAGGATTAATTTCAAGATCTGGATTTCTGTGGAATGTGTTCATCATTGGTTTTCTTTTATATGATGTTGTCCTATACATGCGTAGTATAAGTTTAGTTTTCTCTGTGCATCTCTAGCTGTGGAACCGGTTATGCACATACCAAGTATATGTACCATTCGTTGATGCATAAACATTTGTTTAAGAATGAATTATGCTTTCAGATTAGTGCCTGTACAAACTACTATGATAGAATCATGTTATGGTATATGTTCATGTCCCCAATGTTATGATAGAACCATACTATCATTTACAAGATTATGGAAGATAGACTTGAATGGTGACAGAACTGAAATGCTATAAATGTGTCCTATAGATTTTCCTAAGTAAGGGGTAATTAGATGAATGTGGATTTAGGTGGTGCCGATACGAGATGGGTGTCTTGGGATGAGCTCCAGAGAGGGTCCATCCAAACCTGACTGATGAAAGATCGAAAAGAGGTACCTCTTAAGGTTATAACTGATTGACTGATAATGAATTGTGCTCTTTAACGGTTCATCACTATTGCCACATGTTTCTCTCTTTATGTCATGCTGAAGGGTTATTTCTATATGCAAAGCAATGGACTCAAGCTAATAGTAGATAACTGCACCCATCCATGTTATGTATTTAAACTTTCTTTTGTTAGATGCTTATATTTTATTAGCATGCTTCGTATCTACTTATGAAACATGCTTGCTGGGTCAGTGGACTCAATGCAAAGGAGTTATTGCATCTATTTGAAAAGATGCTAATGTTCAAACTTTCAAGAAACAGGAGGATCTATTGAATTTAGGGAATGGGAATTGCCATCAAACAAGCACATATTCATAAAAAAAAAAAAAAAATGGAAGAAGTTTGTTGAATATGGCCAAAAATATGTTGAGGCAATCACCATCCAAAACCTCAATATTTAAATCTAAGAGTCTCTCTCAATCGACACGCATCGATATTAACTGCAGTAAACGTCCAATCAAAAAGCAAATTGCTTTATGTTCGATCTTTTTTTCTTTGTTTTAGGGCTAAAGGAAACAACAACAGAGATAAAAGAGAGGCTACTTAGCTCAAGCCTGCGTCGAGCTCTTGGAGAGAACCTTCATCTGCATGTGATCCATATCTGAGAGAGCACCGGTGGACGATAACGTTGTCAGAGCCTCGTAAGAGCCTCCATTGTGCCTCCGTACAAGGCCCCCGACCACGACGGGAGCCGGGTTCAAAGAAATATACACGACGGAGGTGACAACGGCGATGAGAATGGCGTGGAGGGTAAAGGCCAGATCCAGGATCGCGAAGGCACGGATACGCGAGTCCTCGAGATCGCAGCTCGTGGAGATGTATCGAACGCCCAGTAGCCGGTGGCATCCCTCGGGAATGAAGGCCTCGACATAAAGGGAGAAGCCAGACTGCAGCGACCAGAGACCCTGGAGGGCAATGGAGGCGGAGAGGACGAGCTCCGCGATGAAGAGCCTCGGGGCAACAGCTAGGGCAAGCGCAGCAGCGGCAGAGACGGAAAATATGAGAGACGAGAGGGCGTCGCACTTGGACTGGAGTTCGGATTGCTGGCCAACGGCGGAGGAGTGGGCGGAGGCAGCGGAGAGAAGGGCAAACGCGAGGGCGGCGAGAAGGAAGATGAGGTCCGTTGGGAGAGGCAACAAGAGGGTGAGGGAGAGGGACAGGAGGAAGAAAAGGAGCGCCGAGGCGGACTCGAGAAAGGAGAAGCGCTGGGCATCGGCGCGCGCATCGCCGGCGGAGAGGAGAACGTTGGCGACGACCGCAACGAATAGAGAGAAGAAAGAAAGGTAGATGGGGAGGTGGCGGAGGAGGTGATGGCGGTGGGCTGATAGAGCAAGGGGGTAGTAAGGACGGGCGGCGTGTTCGATGGCGATGGCCAGTCGAGGGGAGGTGGTGGCGGAGGAGGAGGAGGTGTTATAAGATCGGACGGCGGAAATGAGGTGGTAGAGGCCGTAGGAGAACAAGCCGAAGAAGGCGAAGACGTGGTACAATAGATTGGCCATCAGCGATTCAATTCCCACTCTCTTCTTCCGTCGTCAATTTCCTATATTTTCTATGCGCCATTCCCACTTTTTGGGGAAGAATATGAGACAATTTCTGAGTGCACCCTCATATTTTACGTATTATTTTGTTAACCTCTAGGTGTTTAAAGGATAAAAGCACACATTGATCTTAATTTTAAACGTTGACCTGGGCCTCTGCTATCTCGGCCCAGACACCTCCTGCGACGACAAGTAGGAGAGCAGCAGCGGCGACGCCTATGACCCCGGACTCGTGCTGGTGGCCGACCCCCCTCGACTCAGGTGCGATCCCTCTGTCCCGCGTCCGTAAAACCTCAAATACTGCAGCGACCTCGGCCGTGGCTCGCCGACCGGCATCGTCCCCTCCAGCATCGCCGTCACCATTGTCATGCTCGATCGGCTCCCAGGCTCCTTGATCAGGCAAAACAGAGCCACCTTGACGATCCTTTCCAGCTCGTCCCGGTTCACCTTCCCCTCCAGTCTCGGGTCCGCCAACTCCTCGTACCTACCCCGCTTGTGCATCTCGAACGCCAACATCGGGAAGTACGACAACGGGGAGCCGGTCAACTCTGGGTCTCTTTCGTCGACCCGATTTTTAGGCCCCCGCACGATCTCAAGCAGCACCATCCTCAAGCTGTAGACGTCGGTCTTGTCGGAGATGGCGGTGTTGGTGAGCCACTCCGGCGCGAGGTAGACGAGCATCCCCCGCATGATGGTGAAGAGTCCGGACTGCTTCGGGCTCATAAGCTTGGCCAGTCCGAAGTCCGCAATCTTGTCCTGGTTGTGATCGTGGATCAGGATGTTCTCCGGCTTCTAAAAGAGATATAACAGAATTATCCAAATTGACCAGATCAAATTACCAAATCAAATCATATTAGTATTTGGATTATTCAAATAATTCTGTTATAATTATTCTCAGAATTATTCTAATAATTCTGTATAATTATTCTCAGAATTATTCTTAGAATAATTCTGTTATTTATTAATTAGTTATTTGACCAAGTACTTTTGAACATTATATATATTGTATTGTCCTTAGGGCAAATATCAATGAACAATAGATTTTATTATTCTCATCTTATTCCTTCCTCTCTCTCTCTATTCTTCTTTTACATGGTATCAGAGTCATCTCTCTTTTTTATCTTCCCGCAACTTCTTGGGCCGGAGATCGTATAAACGGCGAATTTTTAAATTTTTCCCTCAAGCCTCTTATTTTCTCCTACGTGTTTTAATTTTCTTATTCTTCTCTATTTTTCAGAACAAACGAAAAATACTTATTTTCTTCCGTTGCCAACCCCTTTGCTTCTCTTTCCTCTTCCTTAATCTCTTTTTTTTTTCCACTACCACCGGACAAGTTATTTTTTACTTTAGATGTCAAATACTCGACGACATCAAAGAGGACAAAAGCAAAGTCCAGACCGATGTCAAATTTGTCACATCGTTGGTCATACTGGAAATATATGCCCTAAAAGACTTGATTGGTCTAGGGTAAAATGTCAAATTTGTCTTGGAATTGGACATTTTGGTATTCAATGTCCTAGTCCATTTGATTCAAATTTCATTGGTGGTCCTACAGCCTCAAGACAACCATCTATTTCACAAGTATATCCTAAAGTTCTTTCGTCTGTGCCTACTTGTGGTAAAAACCCAGAGTTCTCATCTACTGATTGGTATATTGACACTGGAGTAACTCATCATGTCACATCAGATTATAATATCCTTACAAACGTAATGCCATATTATGGCTCAGATACGGTGCAAGTAGGCGATGGTTCAGGTTTGCAAATTGCTAATCTTGGAAACACATATGTTCATTTATCTAATCGAACTTTTCACATGCGCAATGTCTTTCATGTTCCATCTATCACTAAAAATTTACTTTCTACACGCCAGTTTTGTCTTGATAAAAATGTCATTTTTGAATTTCATCATAATCATTATCTTATAAAGGATAGAGGAACAAATGCTATTGTGTTTTATGGGAGAATCAAAAATGGCCTCTATTGTCTTCGAGTTCTTCAATCAAAGCTTTTGTTGGTGAACTCACAAATAAACCAGCTTGGCATGCTCGACTTGGTCATCCTTCCTTCGTATTGTTCATCAATCATCAATAGGTATGGTTTACCTACTTCTATTACCTCCTCTCCATCTTATTCATGTAGGGCCTGCATGGAATCTAAAAGTCATAAGCTACCTTTCTCTTTATCTGATCATGTTTCTAATTTTCCACTTGAAATAATCCATTCTGATGTTTGGGGCCCTGCACCTATTTTGTCTAATCAAGGTTTCCAATATTATGTTACATTCATTGATCATTTTAGTAAATATACTTGGCTTTATCCTATGAGAAGGAAATCTGATTTATTTGATATATTTTGTAATTTTCAAATTCAAGTTGAACGATCTTTTAATCGTAAAATACTCTCTTTTCATTCTGATTGGGGAGGTGAATATCAAGCTCTCCATCGTCATTTTGTCTCTTGTGGAATTGTTCATCAAGTTTCTTGTCCTCACACTCCAGAACAAAATGGCTCTGCTGAGAGAAAACATAGACATATAATTGAAACTGCCTTAGCTCTTCTTCATCATGCATCAGTTCCGCGCAAATTTTGGGATGAAGCTGTTAGCACTGCAGTATATCTCATAAATCGACTTCCTACACCATTGCTCAATCATAAATGTCCTTTTGAAAAACTTTATAAGCAAACCCCTGATTACACTTTCCTTCGAATTTTTGGTTGCGCATGTTATCCATGGTTACGCCCCTATTCTAAACACAAACTTGACTCTCGTTCACTACAATGTGTTTTTCTTGGTTATAGCAATTTGCACCATGGTTATCGTTGCTTGCATATACCAACAAGACGAATTTATATTTCACGACATGTTACTTTTGATGAGTCTTTATTCCCTTTTTTGGTAGCTTCTTCAATCTCTCCTCCAGATACAAGTGGCACCTTCTTAATGCCACCTAATATTATCAGAAGTGATGGAATTCTAGGTCCTGCTCCGGAGCTCTCTAATAACTCTCCTATACCATCAGAATCACCTCCGGTTGCTGCTCCAATCTTAGAAGTCTCGCCGATCGAAGATAATATGCTCTCTGGTTCCTCGGATAATGCAAGTCCGTCATCTACATCACCATGTCAGCCTACTTCCTCGTCGTCATCAACAAGTGATTCAGATGATAATGCTCCTCGTCGCATGCTTCCCATTAGTGATATTTATGAGCGTTGCCCACCAAATGCAACTCGATATCCCCTTCCACGAGCTCTAGTGGTTTCTTCCAAATCTATTGAACCAACCTGTTTTACACAAGCAAACAAGGATCCAAACTGGCGTAGTGCAATGGCTACAGAATTTGATGCACTTCTTCGCAATGGAACATGGACTCTAGTTCCGCGCACTCCCTCAATGAATGTTGTGGGCTCTAAATGGGTATTCCGTCTTAAGCATCGAGCTGATGGTTCTCTTGAAAGATACAAAGCTCGACTTGTAGCTAAAGGATTTAGTCAACAGCCAGGTATTGACTTTAATGACACTTTCAGCCCAGTTATCAAAATTACATCTGTCAGACTATTATTATCAATAGCTGTTAGTTCTAATTGGCTTGTATGACAATTGGATATTTCAAATGCATTTCCCCATGGTCATCTTGAGGAAACTATATTTATGGAGCAACCACCTGGTTTCATTCATCCACAATTTCCATCTCATGTTTGCCAACTCAAGAAATCCTTATATGGTCTTCGACAAGCTCCTCGTGCATGGTTTCATCGACTATCTAAATGGTTACAAGCTCAAGGATTTTCTGGATCAAAGACTGACTCGTCTCTATTTCACAAATATAATGATGAAAATATGATATTTTTTCTTATTTATGTGGATGACATTCTGATAACCGGCAATGATCACAAGGGTATCACAACTTTATTAAGTCTTCTCAATCAAGAATTTCTTGCTAGAGATTTGGGTATTGCTCGTTTTTTTCTTGGTATTAAGCTTATTCCATATGAGGATGGCTATCTTCTCTCTCAGAGCAAATACATTACTGGACTTCTTCAAAAAGCCAAAATGGATGGAGCACGTCCGGTCTCTACACCAATTGCTATAAACAACTCTCCAACTTCATCCTCTCCTGCTCTATCTGATCCACAAATTTATCGAAGTATTGTTGGGGCCTTACAATATGTCACTATCACACGCCCTGATATTACTTTTGCGGTAAATCGTGCTTGTCAATTCATGCATGCTCCAACTGAACAAAATTGGGATAATGTAAAAAGAATAATTCGCTATCTCAAAGGTACTATTCTACATGGTCTTCTTTTATATCGCCAATCGTCTCGAGATTTACATGCATATAGTGATGCGGATTGGGCAAGTTCTCCTGAAGATAGACGCTCTACTAGTGGATATGCAATATTTCTTGGACGAAATCTTATCTCATGGAATTCGAAAAAGCAACCTACGGTATCTCATTCAAGCACTGAGGCAGAATATTAAGCTATAGCAAATACAACGTCAGAAATTATTTGGCTTCAATCACTTCTCTCCGAACTTCATCTTGCATCAAATATTGCACCAAAAATTTGGTGCGACAATATTGGAGCAACATATCTCACAGCAAATCCAGCCTTTCATGCTCGTACAAAACATGTGGAAATTGATTTTCATTTTGTTCGTGAACGTGTGGCAACTCAGCAGTTATCCGTCTCTTATATTTCTACTGAAGATCAAATCGCTGATATCTTTACCAAGCCACTATCCAGACAACGCTTCAACAAGCTAGCAAGCAAACTCAACGTCAGAGATCTCCCGTTGAGTTTGTCGGGGGGTAAAAGAGATATAACAGAATTATCCAAATTGACCAGATCAAATTACCAAATCAAATCATATTAGTATTTGGATTATTCAAATAATTCTGTTATAATTATTCTCAGAATTATTCTAATAATTCTGTTATAATTATTCTCAGAATTATTCTTAGAATAATTCTGTTATTTATTAATTAGTTATTTGACCAATTACTTTTGAACATTATATATATTGTATTGTCCTTAGGGCAAATATCAATGAACAATAGATTTTATTATTCTCATCTTATTCCTTCCTCTCTCTCTCTATTCTTCTTTTACAGCTTCATGTCTCAGTGGATGATCCTGTGCTCGCATCCGGCGTGGAGATAGGCTAGCTCGTGTGCGGTTCCCACCGCGATGTCGAGCCGTTGCTTCCACTTGAGGACGGCCAGGCCAGAGCTACAGCCAAAGAGCATGCGGTCAAGGGAACCACGGTTCATGTACTCGTAGACCAGCAGCCGCTTGCGGCTCTCTACGCAAAAGCCACGGAGGCGGACGAGATTGATGTGGTGGGGGATGGTATCTTGGGTCCTGTTCCATCTCCATAAGTTTCTGAAGACTCGGCGGCTAGTAGTGATCCACTCTCTAGTTCTGACTCTCATCCGTCTGACCACTCATCTCCGAGTAGCTCTGATGATGACATTCCTCAGCGGATGCTTCCTCTAAAGGATATTTATGCACGATGTCAATCAGTTTCCTCTCGTTATCCTATTCCACGTGCTCTTATTGCTTCTTCATATTTTGTTGAACCTTCTAGTTTTACACAGACACTCAAAGATCTAAATTGGTGTGCTGCGATTGCTACAGAATTTGATGATCTTCTTCGTAATGTAACCTGGAGCTTAGTCCCTCGTACCCCATCTATGAATATTGTGGGCTCTAAATAAGTTTACCGAATTAAGTATTGTACAGATGATTCTATTGAACGTTACAAAGCTTGTCTTGTTGCTAAAGGCTTTAATCAACAGTCAGGTATTGACTTCAATGATACTTTTAGTCTAGTCGTCAAAATTACAACTATCAAATTGCTACTATACAACTGTAAGCTCTAATTAGCCAATACGCCAATTAGATGTTTCCAATGTTTTTCTTCATGAACACCTTGAAGAAACTATTTATATGGAGCAACCTCCTGAATTCATCCACCCGCAACTTTCAACACATGTGTGTCAACTTCAGAAGTCTATATATGGTCTTCAACAAGCACCTCGTGCATAGTTTCATCGTCTATCTACCTGGCTTCATACTTAGGGATTTTTTGGCTCAAAAACATACTCTTCCTTATTCTACAAATGTAATGTGGAATTTTCAATATTTGTTCTGATTTATGTGAATGATATATTAATAACTGGTAGTGATCAAAACAGCATTACTACTTTACTACATCTTCTTTGTCAAGAGTTTCCTATTCGGGATCTTGCCAATGCTCATTTTTTTCCTTAGCATCGAGTTTCTCTCACATTCTGAAGGTTGTCTTCTCTCTCAGAGCAAATACATTACTGGACCCCTACAACGAGCTAAAATGGATGGTGCACGTCCGATCTCCATACCAATCATTGAGGGTGGTTTCACTGCACCTTCATCCTCCTCTTCGATGTCTGACCTCAGATCTACCTTAGTATTGTTGGTGCCCTACAATATGTTACCATTACATGACCCGATATTACTTTCGCAGTGAATTGTGTCTGTCAATTTATGCATGCTCCTACTGAACATCATTGGGAATGTGTTAAGAGAATTCTTCGATATCTTAAAGGCACTATTCTACATGATCTTCTTTTATATCGTCAGTCTTCACGAGAGTTGATTCCCTATAGTGATGCAGATTGGGCTAGATCTCCCGAAGATAAACTTTCTACTAGTGGATATGTTATATTTCTTGGGTGAAATCTTATTTCCTAGCTTTCAAAGAAGCAACCTACAGTCTCTTGCTCGAGTATTAAAGCTGAATATAAAGTTATCGCTAACGCAATGTCAGAAATTATTTGGTTACAATCTCTTCTTTCAGAATTACACTTTTCCCCAACTGCTATGCCTAAAATATGGTGTGATAATATTAGAGCAACTTATCTTGCAACAAATCCTATTTTTTATACTCGTACCAAGCATGTAGAGATTGATTTTCATTTTATTCTCGAGCGTGTAACAACTCGACAACTTTCGATTTCTTATATCTCTACAGAAGATCAAATTGCTGATATATTTACTAAGCCATTATCTAGACAACGTTTCACCAAGTTAGCACTCAAACTCAATGTTCTGGCACTCCCGTTGAGTTTGTTGGGGGTAATGACAATACTGGAAATAATCTCTAATTGATTTCAATCAATTGAGATTTATTATATTTAGCACACAATCAAGATCGATATGAATCAAATAGGGAAAATAATATTTCTAAGTATATTATATTACTATGTTTATAATTATTATGATTATATGCCTTATTTAATCTTTCCATTATTGTTTTGGATAATTTGTATAAATAAACCGCTTTAGTAATAAGATGATAAAAAAAATTTTATATTATTTCTTTCCTCTACCTATTAATTTCAACAACAATTTCGGTGCAGAATTCTCGCCACCCTTGCTGCGTGCTGCTGGAGTTGATCTGCTTCACGGCGATGAGGGATTTGTCCGGGAATTGACCCTTGTAAACGCATCTGAATCCTCCGGAGCCGATTAGTGTCTAGTAATTGTTGGTGGCATCTTCGAGCTCGGCGTAGGTGTATCGGGTGGGCAGGCCGGGGATCGGAATATGTTCCTCATTATCCTCTTGCTCATCGTTGGACAACTCGACAAGCATCGACCTCTTCTATCCTCTAGAGACTGATTTGGTCCGCGTCTCGTCTCTTCTCCTAAGCTTGTTCTGTTGGAAAAAAGAAATTATAGTAGAAGAAATAAAAGAGTTATGAGAGGAAATGTGGAGGAGGAGAATCTCTACGTGGAAGAGGAGGATTATAAAACAAACAACTTGCTTTATTCATTGAAAAAATGTACATATTTATATGCTTATTGATAAGCGCTAGACTTTTTTTTATTTTATTTTATCTCTACGAACTCTTATCCTTATCAAGATTGTCACCTCATCAAATTTTATCCCTATCTTCTTATCATGAACTATCATTCTCATCAAATTCTATCCCTATCTTCTTATCAAGAAATGTCACCTCATCTCATTTTTATCTCTATTAATAAAATAAAGTTTAATTTCCAACACATTCTCTTAAACTTGATTTTGTGACTCCAAGTAAATATCACATCTTGATGAAGTTTTCAAATTTGAAAGGTTTGGTAAAAATATTAGCAACTTGATCTTGAGACTTTATGTATTTCACTTGTACATCTTTTCTTGTAATGCACTCTCTGATATAGTGATAGCGCATAACGAAGTACTTGCTTCTATCATGGAAGACTGGATTTTTTGTTAGTGCTATTGCAGACTTGTTACCAACTCGAATCTTGGTTGCCTCTCCTTCTGGCAAACTTAGCTCATTCAATAAATTTCTAAGCCAAATAGCATGACAAGCGCACGAGGTCGTAGCCACGTACTCCGCTTCACAAGTAGAAAGTGTGATAATAGGTTGTTTCTTTAACATCCAAGTGAAAGTTGTATCTCCCATAAAGAATACAAATCCTGTAGTGTTCTTTCTATCATCCATATCTCCACCCCAATCACTGTTGTTATATCCTTTAAGTTTAAAATAGTTGGATGTTGAATAAAGTAATCAAAAATCTATCGTGCCTTTGATATAACGGAAAATCCTTTTAGCAATTTTAAGGTGGGTGGTAGTTAGAGCTTCCATGTAGCGGCTAACAAGTCCAACAACATAAAGGATATCAGGCCTTGTGCACGTCAAGTATCGTAAACTTCCAACCAGACTCTTGAAAAATATTGGATCAACTTTTTCTCCTTCATCATTCTTTGATAGCTTGACTCCACATTCTATTGGAGTATTTATGGACTTGCTATTATCCATCTTGAACTTCTTCAATATCTCTTTTGCATAACCTTCTTGTGAAATGAAGATTCCATCTTCCCTTTGGTTTACTTGGATGCCAAATAGTATGTCATGAGCCCAATATCAGTCATTTCAAACTCCTTAGTCATCACTTCTTTAAATTCTCCAAACATACTTGGATTGCTTCCTATGAAGATCAAGTCATCAACATATAGATATACAATCAAGACATCTTTATCCTTATTCTGAATGTATAGTGCATGTTCATAAAGACATTTGATAAAGGTTTTCTTTTGTAAGTACTTGTCTATCCGGCTATTCCATGCTCTTGGTGTCTGCTTTAGTCTGTAGAGAGACTTCTTCAATTTTAGGACTTTGTCTTTTTATCCTTAAACTTCGTAACCTGATGGCTGCCGAATATAAACCTTTTCTTCGAGAATTCCATTTAAAAAAATAGATTTTACATCCATTTGATGTATTCTCCATATATTTTGGGTTGCTAAAGAAATGCTTAGTCTAACAGTTTCAAATCGAGCAACGGGAGTGAATACCTCATCATAGTCAATGATAGATCTTTGATTATAGCCTTTTGCCACCAATCTTGCTTTGTATATTTCAACTTTTCCTTTGGCATTCTTCTTTATTTTGTACACGCACTTTACACCAATGACCTTATGTCCTTCAGGAAGTGGAGTTAACTCCCACGTATCATTCTTCTCAATCACATTGATTTCTTCATCCATCGTATTTTTCTACTTTTTATTATTTATAGCTTATTGGAAATCTATAGGTTCACAATCGGCCAAGAGATAGAGTAATATTATCTTGATTTTTAGTTACCTCATAAATGTCCCTTAGGCTTCTAAACCATGGTACTCTTTCACTTGAATTTTCACTTGAAGTAAATGCAGATGAATTTCCTTGAATACTTGATGTTGGTGTTACTAGTGGAGTAGTAGACTCCTCTCTTATTTGCTCCACCCTTGGTTACTCCACATTGTCTTCTTCAAAGTATGGGAAGAAGTTGTAATCTTCATTTTGATATTCCCAATTTCATTCTTCTTTTTCATTAAATACGACATCTCGGCTAATTATTGCCTTCCAGTATCTGGATTGTAAAGCTTATACCCTTTTGAGTTAGTATCATAGCTAATAAAAATAAACTTTTTTACTTTTATCATCCAGTTTGCTTCTTGCTTCATCAGACACATGAACGTTGGTATACTCCCAAAAACTCTTAGATGAGAAATCGCAGGTTTCCTTCTGCTTCATGTTTCTTATAGTGTCTTGCCCCACACACTCCTTGTTAGTAATCAGTTGGATAAGTATATTGCATATGCAATCGTTTCTACCCAAAGTTCCTTTGGTAGCCTCTTTCTTTTGAGAATGCTCCTTGCCATATCAAGGATGGTTTGATTCTTTCATTCCACCACTCCATTTTGTTGAGGGGATCTTAGAACTATCAATGGTCGTCGTATTCCGATGGTTTCACAAAATTCTTAAAACTCCATTGAGGTAAATTCTCCTCCTTGATCATAACACATAACTTTGATCTTGAGACCGCTCTCCTTTTCTACAGTCGCTTTAAATTTCTTGAATATGCCAAAGACCTCCAATTTTTCCTTCAAGAAGTATGCCCAAGTTTTCCAAGAAAAGTCATCTATAAAAAGAATGAAATAATTACTCTTACCAAGTGAACTTGGCTTTATCAGACCACAAACATCCGTATGTATAAGTTCAAGTGGCTTCTAGGTTCTTGAACTTGACTTCTTTGGAAAAACTCTTTTAAATTGCTTCCCACGTAGACATGCTTCACATAATTGATCAGGATGTTTGATGCAAGATAGTCCTCTCACCATCTCTTTCTTTGAAAGTAATTCTAGTCCTCCAAAATTGAGATGTCCAAATCGAAGATGTCATAGCCAAGTGATGTCTTTATAACAAGCTTTAAGACAGTTGACAATATTATTTTGAATATTAAGCAAGAACATTCTATTTCTTGACATAGGCACCTTAGCAATCATGCAACCAATACCATCTTTCAAGATAGGCATATTATCTTTTAGATGAATATCATATCCTTTTTCCAAAAGTTGTCCTAAGCTCAAGATGTTGCTCTTCATACTTGGCACAAAGAAAACATTTGAGATAAATTCATGTTTTCCATTCTTCAAACGTATGAGAATGTTACCTTTGCCTTTCACCTCGATCTTTGATTCATCTCCGAAGGATATATTACCACTAACTGATTCATCAAGCTCTACGAATATATTTCTTTTTCCACACATATGATTGCTTGCACCAATGTCATGATACCAAATTGTATCTTCGCCTCTTTCATTATCTTTATATGCTAGCAGTAGGGTGTCATCTTCCTCTTTCCTTTCTTCCATATAGTTTGTTCTTTCATATACTTTATTCTTGGGCGATCTACATTCTTTAACATAATGCCCAAACTTATCACAATTGTAGCACTAAACTTAAGATTTATCATACCTCGAGTTTGTGTGCCCTCTTTCACATCCTCTTGTTGAATTTTCTCCTCTTTCATTGTTATTGTTGGAGATCCATCCTTGCTCATTAGGACGGCCTCGGCCATATCCACGACCTCTTCCACGTTGACTTCTATTATTACTGAAGCTTTCATCTTTCTTTATCGGTTGAAGAGTCGTCTTCAGGAGTTGTTGTGTAATTTCTTCATTTATCTTCTTCTTTTCTTCATGGGCTTGAAATGAATCTAGGAGTTGCTCTATCATCATGGCTTGTAGATCTTTGATTTCTTCAATGATGGTTATAATACTATCAAATTTTGAATCCAATGATTGAAGAATTTTCTCAATGATAGTTATTTCTTTTAGTTTCTCACTATTTCTCTTTAGTTGATTGGAAATGGTAGAGACTCTAGAAAAATAATTTAATACCAACTCACCTTCTTTCATACGAAGAGCATCAAATTGATTTCTTAATGTCTAAAGCCATACCTTTTTTTATCTTTTCTTCTCCTTGATATGAGACTTGGAGCTTTTCCCATGCTTGCTTGACCGAAGTAGCACTTGAGATCTTCTCAAAACCATCCTCATCTAAAGCTTGATAAATGAGGAAGAGAGACTTCTTGTCTCTCTTTCTTAAATCTCTCATACTGTCTTTTTCAGTTTGAAAAATGTCGAGTCATCACGTGGCTCAACGTAGCCTTTTTCTATAACTTCCCAAACATCATGAGCTCCAAGAAGCGCTTTCATCTTAATACTCCAGTTATCATAATTACTTGCCTTGAGTACTGGAACTTGGAGGGGAATCAGATCTCCATTAGTCATAACTCTGATACCATTTTATTAGAAAAAAGAAATTATAGGAGAAGAAATAAAAGAGTTATGAGAGGAAAATCTACTTTATGCTGAAGAGGAGGAAAATAAAACAAACAACTTTCAACTTGTTTCATTCATTGAAAAAAGGTACATATTTATAGGTTTATTGGATAAGCGCTAGACTTTTTTTTTTTTATCTCTACGAACTCTTATCCTTATCAAGATTGTCACCTCATCAAATTCTATCCCTATGTTCTTATCACGAACTTTCATTCTCATCAAATTCTATCCCTTTCTTCTTATCAAGAATTGCCACCTCATCTCATTTTTATCTTTATTAATAAAATAAAGTTTAATTTCCAACATGTTCCTCCTCCACCTTGCAAAGCAGACTATGATGACAATCGAGATCACCAGCAGAACCATTGCGGTGGATAGTACTAAGACGATGACCAAACGAGTCGGAGAGGATTCAGAGGAAGGTGGTGATGTTTGACCAAATATCTTGGCATAACCAATGGGTTTCATGTCACTATTGACCATCTCAATGGTAAATAGGGAGCTGATTCAGTGCTAAAGTAAATAACACGAATTGGACAACACATTGTAGAGGTAGCCAAGACGAGCAATTGGCTGAACAGAGATCTTTGCAAGTTGAGATGTTCATTGCGAAAATGTTTGGTGTGGAGAATTTAGTCCTGAAGTAGCCAATTCGGCTTCCCAAGCTCATAAATGATGGTGGTCATCTACCATCACCATCGTCAGTGCTGTAGGTGCAGCGGGGACCGACAAGAGGAGGGTGAATTGCCTGCAAATAAAAATAACCCTCCTCAAAGCTTTTCAACTCTAAATAAAGCAACACTAAATAGAAAGAGAACTGAAGACAGAATTTTAACTTGGTTACAACCAAGAGGGTTGTTAATCCAGGGCGATGGAAAGCGCAGTAAGAAACTCCTTCTTTGAGGGAGGAGAAGTCTTTTACACTTTGACAGCACAGTAGTTGCTAAGAGAATGAGATTACAAGAGTTGAGTTTCGCTCGTGATCGTTGTTCTTTAAAGCTGCCCGAGACCCACCTTTATATAGGGGTTCTAGAGCTTATCGGATGACCTGATCTTCGGGATCAGGTTTTGACTCGAGAGGGATCGGTCGACCGATCCCCAGGTTTGGTCGACCGAACCTGCTGTACCTGCCGAGCTTTCCGTCCAGGTACAGACTCTGTGGATCGAGCTCAGGTTCGGTCGACCGATCCTTGTGTTCGGTCGACCGATCGGCCAACGGTCTTCCTCTGCGCTGGCCCGATGAAAACGCTCGACTCAGTCTCTGGATAAACTTGGGTTCGGTCGACCGATCATTAGGTTCGGTCGACCGATCACTTCACCGCTGGCAGATGTGTTACTGACGTGTCACCAACGGCTGGCTTCGGTTAATGAAGGCTTCGGTTGACCGATCAATAGGTTCGGTCGACCGAACCGTTGACAAGTCAACTTCCAATTGACTTGCTCCGGTTCGGCTCCTTGGGTGATTGCGGCCTACCGGAATAGGGCTCACCCGAACCCAATTCCCGGCCTTCTCCTCGAGCAGTCTTCCGTCTGGCTTCTCGTCCCTTGAACGCCGCACACGTTCTTCTCGCTCCACCGGAGTACTCTTCCGTAGCTCTCTCGTCCTTCGGACGCACCGAGCCCGTCGGCTCCCTTCCCGTGCCGTCCTTCTCGCTAGCTGCGTCTTCCGCTCGACTTCCTGCGCTCCTAAGTTCCTACACACTCAGACACAGGGTTCAAACAAAACGCAAGACCTAACTAACTTGGTTGATCACATCAAAACTACCACGGGGTCCAACAATCTTCCCCTTTTTGATGTACATCAACCCAAGTTCAAGTTAGGGTAAAACAGACACAAAAAGTAATTTTGAAGTAAAATTACTAAACTAACATTTTAAGCATAAGATTTGCAATAAATAAAATTGCAACAGTATTTAGAAAATTTTAAACTTTTAATTTTCCTAATTCCCCCTAAACTTGTACTTTTCTCTCCCCCTTTGATCATAGCAAAAACGGGGAAACAAGTTCTAAAAAAATTTCTAAGTAAAAATCTATTTTCTAAGTTAAAAAAAAATTCAAAAAAAATCCAAAACTTAGAAAAGTCAAAAAAAAATGTTTGTACACTTTAAAAGCATTTTAATTCTACTTTTAATGCTTTTTCGGAAAGTTAATTAAACATTTTGTTTCAATATTTCAGCTTCCAGGTCGTGGCGAGGCACTAGGCCTTCTTGGTTATTGGAGCAACAACCACTTCCTTAGACAAAACCTTCATAAGAAAAATGTTTAATTTTCTCTCTATAAAGCTTTTAATTTAAAGAGCTTAGTTTAGCACAGATTTTAGAACCCAATAAAGGTTTCTTCCTACAGGATTAGTCAACAACTTAGGGGGTATATAATTCTTAGGAATTTTCCTAAGTTGACCCTGATGCTTCCTTATATACCAATTTAATTTTTCATAAATTTTAAGTTTTGATTTTGGAAAATTATTTTTAAAACATGCAACAGTTTTCAATTTTTTAATTTCTAATTTTAAAACCTCATTTTCTGATTTCAAATATTCATTTTCCTTTTCTACTTTATCTAATTCTTTAGAAAGAGCTTTAATAAAACGAAAGGACTGTTTAGGGTTTAGGGCACGTACCTTACTTACCTCATCTTACGATGCTCCCCCTTCATCACAACTTTCTTCTTCTTCTGTTGTTCCTCCCCCTTCATCTATGTTCATTTCTAAGCTAGACGTTTCTTCTAGCTGATGGTTGGCCATCAGTGCTAGTCCCGAGAATTCTTCGACTTCGGATTCGGAGGATGATGAATCATCCCACGTGGATTTTAGGTTGTATTTGGGTCGAGCTAGCTTCTTACTCTTTTCTTTACTTTTGCTTTTCAGTTTTGGGCAGTCATCTTTGATATGTCCTTCTTCGTTGCAATTGTAGCAACGAACCACCCTTTTCTTTTGTTGATGCCTCTTTGTTTGCGATCTAAATTTATTAGAATTAAAAAATTTATTGAAGCGTCTTACCAATAATGTCGCTTCCGATCCGTCGATCGAGGCTTTGGAGTCAGAATCGTTTGTTCTTGCCTTCAAAGCGATGTTCTGACTAATCTTTTCTACTCTATTAGGCTCTGCAACTCGAGATTCGTGAAGTTCAAAAGTATAAAACAAATGTTCTAGAATACTTACCTCGAAGTCCTTAGAGATGTAGTACACATCTACTAAGGAGGCCCACTCGGGAGTTCTCGGGAAGGCGTTGAGCGCGTACCGGATCGAGTCCCGGTTCGTTACTTCTTCTCCAAGGTTGGTTAGTTGCGTGATCAGCTCTTTGATCCTTGCTTGGAGTTGCGCTACCTTTTCGCCTTGGTTCATCTGGAGGTTCGTCAACTGGGTCCGGAGGATGTCGCGCCTTGCTAGCTTCACTTCGGAAGTACCTTCGTGAAGCTCCAGGAATTTTTCCCAGAGATCTTTCGCGGAGTCGTAGCTTCCGATCCGATTTACCTCCTGAGGTGGCAGAGCGCTGAGCAGGTGGAACTCAGCCTTTCCGTTGGCGACAAAGTCAGCTTGTTCCTTCTTGCTCCACGTGTTTTCTTCTTTATCTTTCGGCGCTGCATATCCATATTTCATTATTAAAAGTATATCAAATTCAGTTTTAAAGAATACCTCCATTTTTTGCTTCAATGTAGCGAAATCTCCGTCGAATTTTGGGGGATAAATGTTCGCGCCGGCCATTGTTCTGATCTTTGTGTTTCAGATGGCGGTTAGTCCTTCTGAGACTATTGGGCTCTGATACCACTTGTAGGTGCAGCGGGGACCGGCAAGAGGGGGGTGAATTGCCTGCAAATAAAAATAATCCTCCTCAAAGCTTTTCAACTCTAAATAAAGCAACACTAAATAGAAAGAGAACTGAAGACATAATTTTAACCTGGTTACAACCAAGAGAGTTGTTAATCCAGGGTGATGGAAAGCACAGTAAGAAACTCCTTCTTTGAAGGCGGAGAAGCCTTTTACACTTTGACAGCACAGTAGTTGCTAAGAGAATGAGATTACAAGAGTTGAGTTTCACTAGTGATCGTTGTTCTTTAAAGCTACCCGAGACCCTCCTTTATATAGGGGTTCTAGAGCTTATCGGATGACCTGATCTTCGGGATCAGGTTTTGACTCGAGAGGGATCGGTCGACCGATCCCTAGGTTCGGTCGACCGAACCTGCTGTACCTGCCCAGCTTTCTGTCTAGGTGCAGTCTCTGTGGATCGAGCTCAGGTTCGGTCGACCGATCCTTGTGTTCGGTCGACCGATCGGCCAACGACCTTCCTCTGCGCTGGCCCGATGAAAACGCTCGACTCAGTCTCTGGATAAACTTGGGTTCAGTCGACCGATCATTAGGTTCGGTCGACCGATCACTTCACCGCTGGCAGATGTGTTACTGACGTGTCACCAATGGCTGGCTTCGGTTAATGAAGGGTTCGGTCGACTGATCAATAGGTTCGGTCGACTGAACCGTTGACAAGTCAACTTCCAATTGACTTGCTCCGGTTCGACTCCTTGGGTGATTGCGGCCTACCAGAATAGGGCTCACCCAAACTCAATTCCTGGCCTTCTCCTCGAGCAGTCTTCCATCCGGCTTCTCGTCCCTCGAACGCCGCGCACGTTCTTCTCGCTCCACCGGAGTACTCTTTCGCAGCTCTCTCGTCCTTCGGACGCACCGAGCCCGTCGGCTCTCTTCCCGTGCCGTCCTTCTCACTAGCTGCGTCTTCCGCTCAACTTACTGCGCTCCTAAGTTCCTGCACACTCAGACACAGGGTTCAGACAAAACGCAGGACCTAACTAACTTGGTTGATCACATCAAAACTACCACGGGGTCCAACAAGTGCATGCGAAAGAATTCACCAAAACAGAGCTGTTGACAAGGGAGCATCCGTTACTCGATACACTTAAAGAATTCAAGCATCTGCAGATGGAAGTGTTTGCCCATAGGACGCAGATGCCCAATGAGCCACATATGTTTGGGAGATCGTAGTTGTTGCTCGGCGCCATGAGGTTGATATCGAAGAAGGTGGTCGATAGAGACTTGTTCGACAAGAAGCTCATTTACCAAAACTGACCGATATGGTCCAGCTTTTCCACGTGGAACCTGTTGGAGGATAACGAAGCTGGCGAGGGCAAGATCATCTCGAAGATGGCAGTCTTCTATTCACCGGCGAGGAGGTAAATCCCCATTGCATTGACGGAGAGATAAGCAACCTGCAAGTTGCAATATTTGTCGGAGCGTGCATCGGAGGAGATCGACCAATAGAGTTGCGAGGTTGCGGCCCATTGCAGCACGACATCATCGATGGTGATGAGGAGGCAGTAGTCAATGAGGGTCGGGTTGTTTTCATTGGCGGCCGAAGTGAGCAGGGAAGAGACGGGTAGGAGTTGGTTAGGAAAGAGCGTATCAGTTGGGACCAAAGGGAGGTGTTGGCGACGTCGAGGAGACGAAGCTCACTGGAGAAGAGCAGCTAGAGGGCGGCGGTAGTGTCTGAAAGGCTCGGTGTCGACCAAGCGAGGGATCAATTGACGAAGGAGAGGGCGAGGTCGGATGCCATGAGGGAGAGTGTAGAGGATGAGGACACAGAGGTGGCAGGGTTGGCGGTCCAAACAATGACGCCGGAGCAGGCATGAAGGACGATGACATAGTATCGAGAGTCTAGGCCGCTAAGGATGTTGAAGGCGACTGAGAAGGTGGAGGTCAAGAGGAAGACATTGGAATTGTCGGTGAAGTTAAAGTATGCAGCGTAAAAGTTGGGGTAGATAAACTCGGTGGCGATGTCTCCAGCAAGGGAGTGCATGGGAAGGAAGAAAAGGAAGGAGAGGAGTCGAAGAGTGGGAGGGGACATAGAAGCCATGAAAAAAATGATTTCCTCTTGCCAAGTAAATCGGGAAGCATTTTATTAGGAGGAATCCTAATAAATACCTGCCAGGTAAATCAGGAAGTACTTTATTGGAAGGAATCCCTATAAATCCATTGTATGGGAGATAGCTGCATGCCCCGGGGCGACATAAAAGCCAGAGATGAAGAGGAAAAGGAATAGCATAGAAAAGAGATGGATTAGAATTGGTCCTTGATCACGTCAGTATTGCTACTATTTTTTTACATGTTTTCGAAGTCATCCAACAAACTTTTCTTCTCATTGTAATTAGGGGAGGAAAAAAATACCGAAATATTCATATACTGCCCATATCATACACCAAAATTTACTGAACTATATCGATTTTATGGAATATCAAAAATTTTGATATGGTATTATACCGTAACAAAATTTTTGGTATCATTATCGCTATATGATTTTTAGCAAAATTTTCGGTATATCTTACTCCAAACGATATGAATATCGAAATTTCAGTATACCAAAAATTTGGTATACAGAAATTCTGATACGGTATTAGTATGAAAAAATTTTATACTATATTTTTCGGTATGGTAGCGGTATACGGGTTGGTGGTTCGGTATACCATACCGAGCCACCCCCAACGTAATCAAGTTGGGAATTGGTAAATATACACATGCAAATTGAAGAATTGAATTGACTATTAATTTGAACATTGACTATTGCTTTGTACGATATTTTAAAAAATATATTACATATGAATTATATTAATATTTTTTTATTAACCCATATTCATATTAATATTAACATTTATTACTCATGATGACTGTCCAACTTTGCCATCTGGAATCCGTTGGAGGAGAACGAAGCCGACGGGGGCAAGATCATCTCAATGACGGTAGTCTTCTGGTCGCCGGCGAGGAGGTAAATCCCTGTTACGTTGATGGAGAGGTAAGCAACCTGCAAGTTGAAATATATGACGTAGCGTGCATCGGAGGAGATCTACTAGTAGAGTTGCGAGGTTGCAACCCACTGCAGCATGGCATCATCGGTGGTGATGAGGAGCCGGTAGTCAGCGAGGGTTGGGTCGTTTTCATCGGCGGCTGAAGTGAGCAGTGAAGAGATGGTTAGGAACTAGTTAAGAAGGGGCTTATCGGTTGGGTAATCAAAGGAGGATCAAAGGGAGGCGTTGGCGACGTCGAGGAAATGAAGCTCACAAGAGAGGAGCAGCTGGAGGGTGGTGGGAACGGCTGAAAGGTGCGGTGTCAACCAGGAAGGTGAGCGATTGGCAAAGGAGAGGGCGAGGCCAAATGCCGTGAAAGAGAGAGTGGAGGATGAGGACAGGGGGGTGGCAGGGTTGGTGATCCAAATGACGGCGCTAGAGAGAGCATGAAGGACGACGACATAGTATCAAGAGTCCAAGCTGCTAGGGTTGTTGAAGGCGACTAAGAAGGCGGAGGTCGGGAGGAAGACACTAGAATTATCGGTGAAGTTAAAGTATGCAGCGTAAAAGTTGGGGTAGAGGAACTCAGTGGCGATGTCTCCGACGAGGGAGTCGAAGGGAAGGAAGAAGAGGAGCCAGAGAGTGGGAGGGGACATATAAGCCATGAAAAAACTGATTTTTCTCTTGCCAAGTAAATTGGGAAGCAATTTATTAGGAAGAATCCCTATAAATACCTACCAGATAAATCAGGAAGTACTTTATTAGAAGGAATCCCTATAACTCCATTGTAGTGGGAGACAACTGCACGTCCCGAGACGACATAAAAGCTAGAGATGGAGAGGAAAAGGCACATCATAGAAAAGAGATGGATAAGAATTGGTCCTTGATCATGTCAGTATTGCTGCTATTTTTTACATGTTTGCAAAGTCATCCAACAAACTTTTCTCTTCATTGCAATTAGGGGTGTGGAAAAATATCGAAATTTCCATATACCGCACATATCGTACCAAAATTATCGAAATATATCGATTTTATGGTATAACGAAATTTCGATATAGTATTATATCAAACTGAAATTTTCACTATCGGTATACAATTTTTAGAAAAATTTGTGGTATACCATACCGATAACAAAAATTTACTCTAAACGGTATGAATATCAGAATTTCGGTATATCAAAAATTTAGTATATTGATATTTCGATACGGTATTGGTATGAAAAAATTTTATACTGTATTTTTCGGTATGGTAATGATATACAGGTTGGTGGTTCAGTATACCATACCGAACCACCCCTAATTGCAATCAAGCTGACAATTGGTAAATATTCATGTGCAAATAGAAGAACTGAATTGGCTATTAATTTGAACATTGACTATTGCTTTGAATGACATTTTAAAAAATATATTACATATTAATTATATTAATATTTTTTATTAAACATTATTCATATTAATATTAACATTTATTACTCATGCTGACTATCCATCTTTGCCACGTGGAACCCGTTAGAGCAAAATAAAGCGGGCAGGGGCAAGATCATCTTGAAGACGATAGTCTTCTAGTAACCGGCGAGGAGGTAAATCCCTGTTGCGTTGACGGAGAGGTAAGCAACCTGCAAGTTGAAATATATGACGGAGCGTGCGTCGGAGGAGATTGACCAGTAGAGTTGCGACGTTGCGGCCCACTATAGCTTGGCGTCATCGGTGCTGATGAGGAGGCAGTAGTCAGCGAGGGTCGGGTCGTTTTCATCGGCTGTTGAAGTGAGCAGGAAAGAGACGGGTAGCACATGGTTAGGAAAGAGCGTATCGGTTGGGTAATCGAAGGAGGACCAAAGGGAGGCATTGGTGGCGTTGAGCTAATGGAGTTCACCGGAGGGAGTAGCTAGAGGGAGGCAGCAGTGACTGAAAGGGGTGGTGTCGACTAAGCAAGTGAGTGATTGGTGAAAGAGAGGGCGAGGATGGACGCTGTGAGGGAGAGAGTGGAGGATGAGGACACAGGGGTGGCAGGGTTGGTAGTCCAAACGACAACGCCTGATCAGGAGTGGAGGATGATGACATAGTATTGAGAGTCTAGGCTGCTAGGGTTGTTGAAGGCGACTGAGAAGGTGGAGGTCGAGCAGAAGACATTGGAATTGTTGGTGAAGTTAAAGTATGAAGCGTAATAGTTGGGGTAGAGGAACTCGGTGGTGATGCCTCCGGCGAGGGAGTGGAAGGTAAGGAAGAAGAGGAAGGAGAGAAGCTGGAGAGTGGGGTAGAGGAACTCGGTGGCGATGTCTCCGACGAGGGAGTGGAAGGGAAGGAAGAAGAGGAAGGAGAAGAGCCGGAGAGTGGGAGGGGGCATAGAAGCCATGAAAAAAAAAAAGATTTTCCTCTTGCCAAGTAAATTGGGAAGCATTTTATTAGGAGGAATCCCTATAAAAACTTGTCAGGTAAATTATGAAGTACTTTATTGGAAGGAATCCCTATAAATTCATTATAGTGGGAGACACTCCACGCCCTGGGTGACATAAAAGCCAGAGACGAAGAGGAAAGGAACAATATAGAAAAGAGATGGATTAACATTGGTCTTTGATCACATCAGTATTACTGCTATTTTTTACATATTTACGAAGTCATCCAACAAACTCTTCTCCTCATTACAATTTGGGGTGGGGAAAAATACCAAACTTTCCATATACCGCACATATCATACCAAAATTTACCAAACTATATCGATTTTACGGTATATCAAAAATATCGGTATAGAATTATACCGTATCAAAATTTTTGATATTGGTATCGATATATAATTTTTAGCAAAATTTTTCATATACCGTACCGATATCGATACCGAACATTTATTTTAAACGGTATGAATATCGGAATTTTGGTATACCAAAAATCTGGTATACTTATATTCTGATACGGTATTAGTTTGAAAAATTTTTATACCTTATTTTTGGGAACAATAACGATATATAGGTTAATGGTTTGGTATACCATACAGAGTCACCCCTAAAATATTGCAATCAAGCTGGCAATTGGTAAATATACACGTGCAAATTGAAGAACTGAATTGACTATTAATTGAACATTGACTAATGTTTTCAATGACATTTTAAAACATATATTACATATTAATTATATTAATATTTTTTTATTAACCCATATTCATATTACTATTAACATTTATTACTTATGATGACTATCCAGCTTTGCCACGTGGAACCCATTGTAGAAGAACGAAGCCGGAAGGGGCAAGATTATCTCGAAAATGGTAGTCTTCTGGTCGTCGGCGATGAGGTAAATCCCTGTTACGTTGTCGGAGAGGTAAGCAACCTGCAAGTTGAAATATATGACAGAGCGTGCATCGGAGGAGATCGACCTGTAGAGTTACGAGGCTGCGGCCCACTACAACACGGAGTCATCGGAGGTGATGAGGAGGCTGTAGTCAATGAGGGTCAGGTCATTTTCATTGGTGGCTGAAGTGAGCGGGGAAGAGACGGGTAGGAGTTGGTTAGGAAGGAGCGTATCAGTTGGGTAATCGAAGGAGGACCAAAGGGTGGCATTGGAGGCGTTGAGGAGACAGAGCTCACCGGAGGGGAGCAGCTGGAGGACAGCGACAACGATTGAAAGGTGCAATGTCGACTAGCCGGGCGAGCAATTGGCGAAGGAGAGGGCGAGGCCGGACATCGTGAGGGAGAGAGAGAATGATGAGGACATCGATTGGCAGGATTTGTTGTCCAAACGACGGCGCCAGAGCGGGCGTGGAGGACGACGACATAGTATCGAGATTCTGGGCCGTTAGGGTTGTTGAAGGTGACTGAGAAGGTGGAGGTCGAGAGGAAGACACCGGAATTGTCGATGAAGTTAAAGTATGCAATATAAAAGTTGGGGAGAGGAACTCAGTGGCAATGTCTCCGGCGAGGGAGTGGAAGGGAAGGAAAAAGGAGAAGGAGAGGAGTCGAAGAGTGGGAGGGGACATAGAAGCCATGAAAATAAATGACTTTCCTCCTGCCAAGTAAATCGGGAAGCATTTTATTAGGAAGAATCCCTAAAAATACCTGCTAGGTAAATCAGGAAGTACTTTATTAGAAGGAATCCTTATAATTTGATTGTAGTGGGAGACAACTGCACGCCCTGGGGTGACATAAAAGCCAGAGATGAAGAGGAAAAGGAACAACATAGAAAAGAGATGGATTGGAATTGGTCCTTGATCACGTCGATATTGCTGCTATTTTTTTACATATTTGCGAAGTCATCCAACAAACTTTTCTCCTCATTGCAATTAAGGGTGGGGAAAAATATTGAAGTTTTCGTATACCGCACATATCGTACCAAAATTTACCGAATATATCGATTTTAAAGTATACCAAAAATTTCAATATGGGATTATATCTTACCGAAATTTTTGGTATCGGTATACAAATTTTAGCAAAATTTTGGTATGCCGTGTCGATACCGAAAATTACTCTAAACGGTATGAATATCAAAATTTGGGTATGCCAAAAATTTGGTATGCTGAAATTCCGATACAGTATTAGTATGAAACATTTTTATACCATATTTTTCGGTACGGTAACGATATATGGATTGGTGGTTCGTGTTGGTGCAACCTTAGGTCAAGGTTGACCTGGTTGACTAGACTCGAGTTGACTAGACTCGAGTTGTGTTTTGATGTTTGACGAGTTATGTTTGACAATGGTTGTATCTTGATGTTTGACAAGGATACAAGCTTGGGAGATTGTGGGTGCAACCTGTGGTCAAGGTTGACCTAGTTGACCCGAGGTGAGTTGACCTGACTTGGAAAAGTCCAAGCAGGGAGCTTGGCACGGGAAAAGTCCAAGTATGGAAGCTTGGCACATGGGAAGTCGGAGAGGGCTCGGTAGCTCGTTCTCCGGACTGTGGTCAGAGAGGGCTTGGGAGCTCGTTCTCTGGACCGGATGGTAGTCGGAGAGGGCTCGGTAGCTCGTTCTCTGGACCGGATGTGGAAAAGTCCTGGTGAGTGAAGCCAGGCAGTTGGGAAATCCTGGTAAGTGAAGCCAGGTGAAAATCCTAGTGAGTGAAGCTAGGTGGAAGTCCTGGTGAGTGAAGCCAGGCAGTCGGAAAGTCCTAGTGAGTGAAGCTAGGCAGTTGGGAAGTCCTGGTGAGTGAAGCCAGGCAGTTGGAAAGTCCTGGTGAGTGAAGCCGATTGGAAATCTGGTGAGTGAAGCCGGTGAAAACCCTAGTGAGTGAAGCAGGTGAAAGTCCCGTGAGTGAAGTCAAGGGAAAATCCGGATGGATCAAGGATGATCGGACATCCGGTGTTGAGAAAGTCAAGTAGGTCAAGGAGTGACCGGATACTTGAGGAGAGAAAGTCTAAGTGGGTCAAAGGATTGACTCGACACTTGAGGAGTCCTAGCAGTCAAGGGAGTGACCGGATGCTAAGCATGATGTACCAACAGTCAAGGTTGACCGGATGTTGGTTTGGGAGACTTGGGACTTGGTTTGGGCAAAACAAGCTCGATCGATCTCGCCGATCAGATACGTTGTGTATCGATCGGTGCGATGACCAATCGGATAACAAACGAGGCGATCATGGTTACCGACGGCCGGGGACCGATCGATGGAGCTGATCGGTCTGCGGGACCGATCGGCATGGAGCTGATCGGTCCCGACCGATCGGGACGCGCTACCACGAGGTGGGATCGGTCCGAGGACCGATCAGATTCCACCAGAGTTGGGCAACTCTGCGGAAGCCTTCCGATCGTGCCCGGGGACCGATCAAGACAGGCTGATTGGTCCCCACGGCCGTCGCAAGTCGAACCGATCGGTGAAGCTCGATCGGTTTGGATCAGCCGTTGTGAGTAACAACGGCTAGGTTCTGCGTCTTCTTCGCAGGCACAGGTAATATAAAGAGGTCGAGGGCTACAGGGCTGGCTCTCACTCTTCTTCCTCTCCTTCTTCTAGCTTGCTGCTGCTTACGATCTGAGCTTTGTTTGAGCTCTCCCCAGTAAGCTTCGTGTGAGCTTCCAGTCGACGGTCAGCTGCTGCTGTTGTCCGAGAAGTTGTTGCTTCACAGGCAGTCGACGAGAAGGCGAGTTAGTGTTTGTACATTGTTCTTGTCTTTCTACTTGTATTTCTTGTACTCCTTCTTGTTGTTGCAAGTTTTGTGGCGAGGTTTCTCCACCCAGAAGGAGTTCATATTAGCCGGTTTTACGGGGGCTCATCCACCGACGGATTGACTGGACTCGTCCACCTTACGGACACGCCGAGGAGTAGGAGCCCTAATCTCCGAACCTCGTTACATCCTTGTGTTAAGGTTTGGTTTTCTTCTGTTTCGTTTCTTTGTTATATTTTCCGCTGCGCTAACTTTGATTTGTAGAAAGAAACGAGTAATTTGGGGCGGCTATTCACATCCCCCCTCTTTAGCCGCGATCATCGATCCTAACAGTTCGGTATACCATATCAAACCACCCCTAATAAAATCAAACTAGTAATTGGTACATATACACATGCAAATTGAAAAATAGAATTGACTATTAATTTGAACATTGACTATTGTTTTGAACGACATTTTTAAAAATATATTACATATTAATTATATTACATATTGAAAAATGATGACTGTCTAGCTTTGCCATGTGATAACTGTTGGAGGAGAACGAAATCGGCATGGGTAAGATCATCTCGAAGAGGGCAGTCTTCTAGTCACCAGCAATGAGGTAAATCCGTGTTGCGTTGACGGAGAGGTAAGCAACCTGCAAGTTGAAATATTTGATGGACCGTGCATCGGAGGAGATTGACCAGTAGAGTTACGAGGTTACGACCCATTGCATCACGACGTCATCGTTGGTGATGAGGAGGTAGTAGTCAGTGAGGGTCGGGTCGTTTTCATCGGTGGCTAAGTGAGCATAGAAGAGATGGGTAAGAGCTAGTTAGGAAGGAGCATATCGGTTGGGTAATCGAAGTAGGTACAAAGGGAGGTGTTGGCGGCGTCGCGGAGATGGAGCTCACTGGAGGGAGTAGCTGGAGGGCGGCGACACCGGTTGAAGGGCACGGTGTTGACAAGGCGGGCAAGCGATTGGTGAAGGATAGGGCGAGGACGAACTCCCATGAGGGAGAGAGTGGAGGATGAGGACATGAAGGTGGCAGGGTTGGCGATCCAAACGACGACGTCAGAGCGGGCGTGGAGGACGATGACATAGTATCGAGAGTCCGAGCCGCTAGGGTTGTTAAACGCGACTGAGCAGGCGGAGGTCGAGAGGAAGACATTGGAATTGTCTGTGAAGTTAATGTATGCAGCGTAAAAGTTGGGGTAGAGGAACTCGGTGGCGATGTCTCCAATGAGGTAGTGGAAGGGAAGGAAGAAGAGGAAGGAGAGAAGCCGGAGAGTGGGAGGGGACATAGAAGCCATGAAAAAAAAATGTTTTTCCTCTTGCCAAGTAAATCAGGAAGCATTTTATTAGGAGGAATCCCAATAACTACTTGCCCAGTAAATTAGGAAGTACTTTATTGAAAGGAATCCATATAAATTCATTGTAGTGGGAGACAACTACATGCCCTCGGGCGACATAAAACCCAGAGATGAAGAGGAAAAGTAACAGCATAGAAAAGAGATGGATTAGAATTGGTCCTTGATCACGTCAGTATTGCTGTTATTTTTTTACATGTTTGCGAAGTCATCGAACAAACTTTTCTTTTCTTACAATTAGGAGTGGGGGGAAAATACCGAAATTTCCGTATACTGCACATATCATACCAAAATTTACTGAACTATATCGATTTTACGGTATACCAAAAATTTTGATATGATATTATACTGTATTGAAATTTTCGATATCAGTATCGTCATACATTTTTTAGCAAAATTTTTGATATACCATATCGATATAAAAAATTTACTCTAAACAGTATGAATATCGAAATTTCGGTATAAGAAAGATTTGGTATACTGATATTCTGATTCGGTATTGGTATGAAAATTTTTATACCATATTTTTCGGTATGGTAACGGTATATGGGTTGGTGGTTTGGTAAACCATAGCGAACCACCCATAATTGCAATCGAGCTAGTAATTGGAAAATATACACTTGCAAATTGAAAAACTGAATTGGTTATTCATTTGAACATTGACTATTGTTTTAAATGACATTTTAAAAAGTACATTAAATATTACTTAAATAAATATTTATTTATTATCCCATATAAATATTAATATTAACATTTATTACTCATCATAATTGTCCACCTTTGCCACGTGGAACCCGTTGTAGGATAACAAAGCCAGCGGGGGCAAGATTATCTCGAAAACGGTAGTCTTCTGGTCGCCGACGAGGAGGTAAATCCCTATTGCATTGACAGAGAGATAAGCAACCTCCAAGTTGAAATATATGACGGAGTGTGCGTCGGAGGAGATCGACCAGTAGAGTTACAAGGTTGCGTCCCACTGTAGCATGGCATCATCGGTGGTGATGAGGAGGCAGTAGTCACCAAGGGTCGGGTCATTTTCATCGGAGGTTGAAGTGAGCAGGGAAGAGACGGTTAGCACATGGTTACAAAAGAGCGTATCGGTTGGGTAATCGATGGAGGACCAAAGGGAGGTGTTGGTGGCATCGAGGTGACGGAGCTCATCGAAGGGGAGCAGCTAGAGGGCGGCGACAATGGCTGAAAGGGGCGGTGTCGACTAAGCGGTTGAGTGATTGGTGAAGGAGAGGACGAGGCCGGACGCTGTGAGGGAGAGAGTGGACGATGAGGACACAGGGGTGGCAGTCCAAACGACGGTGCCGGAGCAGGCGTGGAGGACAATGACATAGTATCAAGAGTCTGGGCCGCTAGGGTTGTTGAAGGTGACTGAGAAGGCGGAGGTCCAGTGGAAGACACCAGAATTGTTGGTGAAGTTAATGTATGAAGCGTAAAAGTTGGGGTAGAGGAACTCGGTGGCGATGTCTCCGGCGAGGGAGTGGAAGGGAAGGAAGAATAGGAAGGAGAGAAGCCGGAGAGTGGGGTAGAGGAACTCTATGGCGATGTCTCCGATGAGGGAGTGGAAGGGAAGGAAGAAGAGGAAAGAGAAGAGCCGGAGAGTGGGAGGGGATATAGAAGCCATGAAAAAAAAAAAGATTTTCCTCTTGCCAAGTAAATTGGGAAGCATTTTATTTTGAGGAATCCCTATAAAGACCTGCCAAGTAAATTAAGAAGTAATTTATTGGAAGGAATCCCTATAAATTCATTATTGTGGGAGACACTCCATGCCCCGGGGTGACATAAAAGCCGGAGATGAAGAGGAAAGGAACAAATAGAAAAGAGATGGATTAGCATTGGTCTTTGATCACATCAGTATTACTGTTATTTTTTACATATTTGCGAAGTCATCCAACAAACTTTTCTCCTCATTACAATTTGGGGTGGGGAAAAATACCAAAATTTCCATATACCGCACATATCATACCAAAATTTACCAAACTATATCGATTTTACGGTATACTGAAAATTTCAGTATGGTATTATATCATATCGAAATTTTTGATATTGGTATGGGAATGATTTTTAGCGAAATTTTCATTATATCGTACCGATAGCGATACCAAAAATTTATATTAAACGGTATGAATATCAAAATTTTGGTATACCAAAATTTTGATACACTGATATTCTGATAAGGTATTGGTTTGAAAAATTTTTGTACCTTATTTTTTGGAACGGTAACGGTATATGGATTAGTGGTTTGGTATACCATACCTAACCACCCCTAATTGCAATCAAGCTAGCAATTGGTAAATATACACGTGGAAATTGAAGAACTGAATTGACTATTAATTTCAACATTAACTAATGTTTTCAACGACATTTTAAAAAATATATTACATATTAATTATATTAATATTTTTTTATTAACCCATATTCATATTAATATTAACATTTATTACTCATGATGACTATCCAGCTTTGCCACGTGGAACCCATTGTAGGAGAACGAAGCCAGCGGGGGCAAGATTATCTCGAAAACGATAGTCTTCTGGTCGCCGACGAGGAGATAAATCCCTGTTGCGTTGATGGAGAGGTAAGCAACCTGCATGTTGAAATTTATGACGGAGCGTGCGTCGGAGGAGATCAACCAGTAGAGTTGCGAGGTTGCGGCCCACTACAACACGGAGTTATCAGTGGTGATGAGGAGGCGGTAGTCAATGAGGGTCAGGTCATTTTCATTGGCGGATGAAGTGTGCGAGGAAGAGATGGGTAGGAGTTTGCTAGGAAGGAGCATATCAGTTGGGTAATTGAAGGAGGACCAAAGGGAGGCGTTGGCGGCGTTGAGGAGACAGAGCTCACCGGAGGGGAGCAGTTGGAGGGCAATGGCAGCGATTGAAAGTTGCATTGTCGACTAGTCGGGCGAGTGATTGGCGAAGGAGAGGGCGAGGCCGGACATCATGAGGGAGACAGTGGAGGATGAGGACATGGGTTGGCAGGATTGACGGTCCAAACCACGGCACCAAAGCGGGCGTGGAGGACGACGAATAGTATCGAGAGTTTGGGCCGCTAGGGTTGTTGAAGGTATACCGATATTAATACCGAAAATTTTAAAACGGTATAATACCATACCGAAATTTTTGGTATACCATAAAATCGATATAGTTCAGAAAATTTTTGTATGATATGTGCGGTATACGTAAATTTCGGTATTTTTTTTCCACCCGTAATTGCAAAGAAAAGAAAAGTTTGTTGGATGACTTCACAAACATGTAAAAAAATAGCAACAATAGTGACGTGATCAAGGACCAATTCTAATCCATCTCTTTTCTATGTTGTTACTTTTCCTCTTCATCTCTGGCTTTTATGTCGCTCGGGGGTGTGTAGTTGTCTCCCACTACAATTAAGTTATAGGGATTCCTTCCAATAAAGTACTTCTTGATTTACCTAGCAGGTATTTATAGGGATTCCTCCTAATAAAATGCTTCCCGATTTACTTGACAAGAGGAAAATCATTTTTTTTCATGCCTTCTTGTCCCCTCCCGCTCTCCGGCTTCTCTCCTTCCTCTTCTTCCTTCACTTCCACTCCCTCACTAGAGACATCGCCACCGAGTTCCTCTACCCCAATTTTTACGCTGCATACATTAACTTAACTGACAATTCCGGTGTCTTCCTCTCGACCTCCGGCTGCTCAGTCGCCTTTAACAACCCTAGCGGCTCGGACTCTCGATAGTATGTCGTCGTCCTCCATGCCCGCTCTGGCACCGTCGTTTGGACCGCCAACCCTGCCACCCCCATGTCCTCATTCTCCACTCTCCCCCTCACAGGAGTTCGACCTCGCCCTCTCCTTCACCAATCGCTCGCCCGCCTTGTTGACACCGTGCGTTTCAACCGCTGCCGCCACCCTCCAGCTGCTCCCTCCGGCGAGCTGCATCTCCTCGACACCGCCAACTCCGCCCTTTCCTCCTCCTTCGATTACCTAACTGATATGCTCCTTCCTAACCAGCTCCTACCCATCTCTTCCCTGCTCACTTCAGCCACCAATGAAAATGACCCGACCCTCACTGACTACTGTCTCCTCGTCGCCAACAATGACGTTGTGATGCAGTGGGCCGCAACCTCACAACTTTACTGGTCAATCTCCTCCGATGCACGCTCCATCAAATATTTCAACTTGCAGGTTGCTTACCTCTGCGTCAACGCAACACGGATTTACCTCCTTGTTGGCGACCAGAAGACTGCTCTCTTCGAGATGATCTTGCCCATGCCAGTTTCGTTCTCCTCCAACGGGTTCCACATGGCAAAGCTAGGCAGTCATCATAAGTAATAAATGTTAATATTAATATAAATATGGGTTAATAAAAAAATATTAATATAATTAATATGTAATATATTTTTTAAAATATCGTTCAAAACAATAGTCAATGTTCAAATCAATAGGCAATTCAAATTTTTAATTTGCATATGTATATTTACCAATTGCCAGCTTGATTGCAATTAGGAGTGGTTCGATATGGTATACCGAACCACCAATCCATATACCGTTACTGTAGCAAAAAAATATGGTATAAAAATTTTTCATACCAGGACTGTATCAGAATTTCAGTATACCAAATTTTTGGCATACCGAAATTTTGATATTCATACTGTTTAGAGTAAATTTTCGGTATCGACATGTTATACTCAAAATTTCGCTAAAAATTGTATACCGATACTGATACTAAAAATTTCGGTAAGGTATAATACCATATTGTAATTTTCGGTATACTATAAAATCGATATAGTTCAGTAAATTTTGGTATGAAATGTGTGGTATACAAAAATTTCAGTATTTTTCCCCACCCTTAATTGTAATGAGGAGAAAAATTTGTTGGATGACTTCGCAAACATATAAAAAATAGCAGCAATACCAACGTGATCAAGGACCAATTCTAATCCATCTCTTTTCTATGTTGTTCCTTTTCCTCTTCATCTTTGGCTTTTATGTCACCCCAGGGAGTGCAGTTGTCTCCCACTATAATGAAATTATAAGGATTCCTTCTAATAAAGTACTTCATGATTTACCTAGCAGTTATTTATAGGGATTCTTCTGAATAAAATGCTTCTCGATTTACTTGGTAGGAGGAAAGTCATTTTTTTTTCATGGCTTCTATGTCCCCTCCCACTCTCCTACTCCTCTCCTTCATCTTTTTCCTTCCCTTCCACTCCCTCGCCAGAGGCATCGCCATTGAGTTCCTATAGCCAACTTTTATACTGCATACTTTAACTTCACTGACAATTCCGGTGTCTTCCTACTCTAAATAGTATAAATATCAGAATTTTGGTATACGAAAGATTTGGTATACTGATATACTGATTTGATATTGATATGAAAAATTTTTATACCATATTTTTCAGTATGATAACGGTATACGAGTTGGTAGTTTGGTATATCATACCAAACCACCCATAATTGCAATCAAGCTGGCAATTGGTAAATATACACATGCAAATTGAAAAACTAAATTGGCTATTAATTTGAACATTGACTATTGTTTTAAATGGCATTTAAAAAAGTATATTAAACATTACTTATATAAATATTTATTTATTAACCCATATTCATATTAATATTAATATTTATTACTCATGATGACTGTCCAGCTTTGCCACGTGGAACCCGTGGTAGGAGAATGAAGTCGGCCGGGGGGGGGGGGGCAAGATTATCTCGAAAACGGTAGTCTTCTGGTCACCGGCGAGAAGGTAAATCCCTATTGCATTGACGGAGAGATAAGCAACCTGCAAGTTGAAATATATGACGTAGCCTGCGTCGGAAGAGATCGATCAGTAGAGTTGCGAGGTAGCGGCCCACTACAGCATGGCGTCATGGATGCTGATGGGGAGACAGTAGTCAACGAGGGTTGGGTCGTTTTCATCGGTCGTTGAAGTGAGCAGGGAATAGACGGGTAGCACATGGTTAGGAAAGAGCGTATCGGTTGGGTAATCGAAGGAGGACCAAAGGGTGGTGTTGGCTAAGGTGACGGAGTTCACTGGAGGGGAGCAGCTTGAGGGGGGCGGCAGTGGCTGAAAGGGGCGGTGTCGACTAAGCGGGTGAGCGATTGGTGAAGGAGAGGGAGAGGCCGGATGCTGTGAGGGAGAGAGTGGAGGATGAGGACACAGGGGTGGAAGTCCAAACAACGACGCAGGAGCGAGCGTGGAGGACGACGACATAGTTGTAACGAACGCCCTTCTGAACTATAACCTAAGGCACGGACGTTACTCTTATCATACCTTCTAAAGATTCATTATATGCACACTTCTCGAACCAAAAATCTATTCTGAATTTGTTTCGACTGTTAAGTTATGTTTTGGAGCGAAGCAGAGCTGAGATAAAGTCTGGAGCTGCTAGAAGGTCTGGGTCGTTTGGCCCTAACCGACCGTGTAGCCTTACCCGAGAGGGAGCTAGTCGGGCCGTGTGGTGATGACCGGCCATGTACCATACCAGACCCGAGTCTAGGAACGGCCGTGTGTGGCACACGGCTGTGTAAGACCTTCCCTGCTGGAGCAGGGCACGGTCGTGTGACTCCACATAGCCGTGTCACCTTGACAGAGAGGGAGAGGGGCACGGCCATGTGGCTCACACGGCTGTGTCACCTCGGCTGAGACGAAGGGGGGGCACGGCCGTGTGGATCCACACGGTCATGTCACTCTGGCCGACAGGAAGAGGTACACGGCCATGTCACCTTAGCCGAGAGTAAGAGGTGCACGGCTGTGTGGGTCACACGACCGTGTCACCTTGGACGTAAGGGACAGGGTTGGGGCCATGTGACTCCACACGGCCGTGTCACGACCATGCGTGGGTCACACACGGCTACACTAAAGTAGCGTTTCTCCCCTTTGTACTCCTCCTTGGCTTACCATTCTATCTCACTACTTTAGGGGGAGTTTTTGACACACTATTTACTACCAAACTGTAAATTCATCATACATGACTTTCACTAATGTTCAGGTAAAGCTGAGATAAGAAAATATATTATCACAAATCCCATGATCTTCTTCCACTATTCCGGCACACACACACACCCAGACACCGCTCCTATTGCCACCTCTTACTCGAGCTTTCCTTTACCTTTATTTGCAGTATAAGGAATGCAATTCTGTAAGCAAATGCTTAGTAAGTACCATCTACTCACAAAACAATGCATTAAAAAGGGAAAACATGCTTTGCAAAACTGCTTGAAGGAACACAAAACATGCACTCAATAATTACTTATGCTAAAACCCATAATTTGGAAATATGTAAATGACATGTATTTTTAAATAGACTCATCATGCAACATGAACATTTTTAAATAGGATTATCATGAGGCGTCAACATAAAACCATGCTTGTATTGAAAACAGGTAATGAAAACCATAAACCTTGCCATACAATAGAATCATCAAAACTGCACCATATAGTCTCTAATTCCCAAACTTAAGAATGCTTTCACATAAATAAACAATGAACTTGGGAAAACTTCATAATATGTACTAGTGAAAATAATAATCAACTTGCTTTGGGCCCGACATTGTACCACTTTGTGCGCATTCTTAATAAGATTCGAGGTAGCTAATCCCGTACCTAATAAGGTACTACTAGGCGATCTAGGGGCCTAGGGGTGATCTAGGAGCCCACCCATAGACCTTGTGTCCAGTACAATGTCACATCAAAGTAAAATACTTTCTTTAAATATCGCTTTCTTATACTTTGCACTTACTTGTCATTTAAACAAACACCTTATGTGCTCTTAATCCCCCACACTTATAGGGAAGCATTTTAGAGCACTTGAATATGCTTCTTAGCCCCAAAACTAAATGGGAAGCAATTCAAGATACTCTAAACACGCTCTTAATCCCAAAACTTTTGGGGGGTCTCTTACATATCATAACACATATCATAGCATCTATCTTCTTTAACATGCAATAAACAGATCATAACTTGTATCTTCCTTAACATGCTTAGAAACATATTATAACAGGTAACATCGGATCAACTCATACTGCAGGTGAGAGATACTTACATCCTTTTGCTATTTCTTACTCTTACACCATAAGGTTTAGGGAGAATGACCTCTCTTGTATGCCTCACCCTCCGAATAGACCTTCCCATGTGTACCACTTCCTTGGGAGAATCCTCCTCTTAGATTCTCCCCTTGAAAATCTTGAAAATGTGGAACCCTAGGGTTCTTGGCCGAAAATTGCAAAGGGAAGGAGAGGAAATTTGGCTAGGGAGGAAAGGAAGAGGAAGATGAAAAGTTAGGTTTTCATCTCTTCCTTTCCCTTTTATACCAAGTGGAAGTTGAAACATCTCTTCACCCAAAATCGGCTTATATTCAATTACTTCCTATTTCCAATGTGATGCTTTACCACCACCAAATGACTACTTAAACTAATTTCAAGTAAGAGGTCTATGGTTCAATCCTAGCCCAGGCCATTTATGATTGTATTTTTATTTCTTTTTCTCTTCTTCTACTTCTTTTTTCTTTATTTAAATAGAGGAAATTTATGGGCATTACAATCCCTCATACCTTATAAAAAGTTCGTCCTCGAACTTAGAATAATTGTGGATACTTCTATCTCATATCATCCTCGCGTTCCCATATTACCTCTCTATACTGTTGACTTTGCCACAACACTGTTACTAACGGTATCTCTTTGTTCCTCAGTTTCTTAACTTCTTGATCTATTATCTGAATAGGTCGACTTTCATAACTGAGATCCTCTTGAACTTGTACCATCTATGGCTTAATCACTTGGTTTACATCGGAAACATGCTTCTTCAGCATTGAGACATGAAATACATTATGAATAGCTAACATTTCCTGAGGTAGTTCCAGTTCATAAGCTACCTTGTCAACTCTTCTAGTGATCAGATATGGCCCCACATATCGTGGACTCAACTTTCCTTTCTTTCCAAACCGCATTACTCCTTTCATAGGAGCTACTTTGAGGAATACTGAATCCCCAACCTCAAATTCTAGAGGTCTACGACGCACATCCGCATAGCTCTTCTGCCGTCTCTGAGCAGTTTCTATTCTCTGGCGGATGTTCTGAATAGCTTTGGTGGTGTCTTCGATGAGGTCTGTCTGGAGTCCCTTTTCACTACCTTCATACCAACAGATAGGAGATCTACATCTCCTCCTATATAGAGCCTCATAGGGTGCCATTCCGATAGTAGCTTGATAGCTATTATTGTATGCAAACTCTGCTAAGCATAGGTATCAACACCAGCTCCCTTTGAAATCTAAGGCACAAGCCTGTAACATATCCTTTAAAACTTGGTTCACTTGTTCTGTTTGTCCGTCAGTTTGAGGATGAAATGCAGTGCTAAACCACAGCTTAGTGCCAAGAGCTCTTTGAACAAACTCCCAGAAGTGTGAAGTAAAGCGACCATCTCTATTAGAAATTATGGTTTTGGGAACTCCATGCAATCTGATAACCTCTTTAACATACATTTGTGCTAGTTGTTCAATAGAGTAGGAGGTTCGGATGGCTAGGAAGTGAGCAGATTTGGTCAATCTGTCCACTATTACCCAGATAGCATCATATCCATTCATAGTTCTCGGTAATCCTACTATAAAATCCATAGATATATCCTCCCATTTCCATTCTGGAATCTGGATAGGCTGTAGAACTCCGCCCGGTCTCTGATGTTCCGCTTTAACCCTTTGGCATGTCAGGTAGGTACTGACATATTTTGCAACATCTCTTTTCATTCCCGACCACCAGAAGCATTCCTTCATGTCTTGGTACATCTTGGTGGAACCAGGATGCATTGCATAGGGTGTTCCATGGGCTTCATCTAGAATTTTCTTTCATAGTTCTTCTTGTTTAGGGACACAGAGGCAATGACCATAATATAGTATCCCACGGTCTGATACTCGGAACTCTCCATTTCCTCTTTCCGGTATTCCCTGCTTGATCTTCTGAATAGTAGGATCTTCCTCCTGCCCTTTTTGTATATCTTCAAGTAGGGTTGACACTAGTGTCAAGTTAGAAACTTGCCCGATAACCATTTCAAGCCCAAAGTCTACTATTTCTTTCTGTAGGGGACGCGACATAGCCAATAAGGATAACAGAGTTGCGCAAGATTTCCTACTTAGCGCATCTGCCACTTTGTTTGCCCTCCCTGGATAGTTGAGGATTTCACAGTCATAGTCTTTGACTAGCTTAAGCCATCTCCGCTGTCTCATGTTCAGATCTTTCTGAGTAAAGAAATACTTCAGACTCTGGTGATCGGTGTAAATCTTGCACTGAGCTCCGTATAAATAATACCTCCAGATTTTGAGAGCGAAGACTACTGCTGCTAACTTAAGGTCATGAGTAAGATAGTTCTTCTCATAGTCCTTGAATTGTCTCGAGGTGTAGGCAATGACTCTGTCATTCTGCATCAGTACAACTCCGAGTCACAATTTAGAAGCATCGCTATACATATCGAAGCTCTCACCATTTTCTGGAAGAGTCAAGATTGGAGCACTGGTTAGTCTCCTTTTTAGTTCAATGAAACTCTTCTCACAATCCTCTATCCACTCAAATTTCTTATTCTTTCTGGTAAGTGCGGTCAATGGAGAGGCAATCCTTGAGAAGTTCTCAACAAATTTCCTATAATAGCTTGCTAGCCCAAGGAAACTTCTGATTTCACTGACATTCTTAGGTCTATTCCAATTACTCATAGCTTCTATTTTTGTCGAGTCTACCATAACCCCATCTTTGGGAATAATGTGACCTAGGAAGGACACTTGATCAAGCCAAAACTCGCACTTGGAGAACTTCGTGTACAACTATCTCTGCTGAAGAATCTGTAACACTGTCTTCAGATGTTCAGCATGTTCTTCCTGAGTCCTGGAGTATATAAGAATATCGTGTATGAAGACGATCACAAACTTATCCAAATATGCTTTGAACACTCTATTCATCAGGTCCATAAACGTAGCAGGAGCGTTCGTCACTCCAAAAGACATGACTACAAACTCGTAGTGTCCATACCTTGTCCGGAATGTCGTCTTCTGTACATCATCCGCTTTCACTTTCACTTGATGATATCCAAGCCGCAAGTCTATCTTGGAAAATACTGTGGCTCCCTTTAACTGATCAAATAGATCATCGATTCTTGGCAGAGCATACTTATTCTTGATTGTTACTTTGTTCAGTGCTCGGTAGTCCACGCACATTCACATGGACCCATCCTTCTTCTTTACAAACAACACTGGAGCTCCCCATGGTGAGTGACTAGGGCGAATAAAGCCCTTGTCGAGTAGCTCCTGTAGCTATCCCTGAAGTTCTTTCAATTCTGTCGGCGCCATGCTGTATGGTGCTTTTGAGATTGGATGGGTACCAGGGATGAGTTCAATCTCAAATTCAATTTCCCTATCCGGAGCTAAGCCTGGCAATTCGTCCGGATATACTTCTGGGTAGTCACATACAACTCTAACTTCCTCTAGCTTTTGGGCTCTCTCATGCTAGGTGTTAACCACATGAGCTAGAAACCCAACATATCCATCGGCTAACATTTTCTGAGCCTTCATGGTCGATAAGAATTTCTGGGTTCTCTTCCTTGAATCTCTAATGAACTCAAATTTAGACTCTGTCTCAGGTTGAAATAGGGCTCCTCGCTTACGACACTCGATGGAAGCACCATACTTGCTCAGAAAGTCCATCCCACAAATAACATCATAATCAGACATGTTCAACATTATCAGATCATTGTACAGTTTTCTATCTGAAATTTTGATTGGCACAGCTCGTAGCCAATGTGTAGATGTCATTATCTCTCCCAAGGGTAGTGTCATTAAGAATTATCCACTTAGGACCTCCGGGGGAATACCTATTCTTTCCGTAAATACTATGGAGACAAACGAATGGGTTGCCCCAATATCAAATAGCACAGTTGCATATTGATTAAAAATGCTTATCTGACCTGTGACAACGGTGGAGGCATTTGCTACTTCCTCTCTGGTAAGAGAGAAAATTCGAGCATTTGTAGAACTTGGTGGAGTTTCTAGTCTACCTTGACTAAAATGGGGACCCTCCAACGCAGCCTGCATCTGGTGTAGTTGTGCCTGCTTGCCTCCATATTGCATAGGTTGTGCAGAAGGTAGGTTGATCTTGGTCGGGCAATTCTTGGCCATATGCCCCTCTTGACCACATGTATAACAACCACTCGTGCCCTTGCGACAGATCCCAGGATGCATTTTTCCACATGTGAAACATGTAGCATACTTAGTGTTGGACCCCGTGATAGTTTTGATGTGATCAACCAAGTTGGTTAGGTCCTGCGTTGTATTTGATCCCTGTGTCTGAGTGTGCAGGAGCTTAGGAGCACAGGAAGTCGAGCGGAAGACGCAGCTAGCGAGAAGGACGGCACAGAAAGGGAGTCGACGGGCTCGGTGCGTCCGAAGGACGAGAGAGCTGCGGAAGAGTACTCCGGTGGGCGTGAAGAGCGTGCCGTTGGTTGCTACTCGGAACTTAAGGCCACTGAGGAAAATTTTGTCAGCTGAGCCTTTTCCTAGCCACAATGCAAAAACCTAGAGGCTCTGAGTATACAGTCGAACACGTAAATTAGCCGAGCACCTCCAACCTGACTGGAGGCGCCTCCAGCTTGAAGGCGCCTTCAACCAGGTTGGAGGCACCTTCAGCCAGGTTGGAGGCGCCTTCAACCAGTCAAAGTGACCGTTCTGCGCGCGGATAAAGTTTTATCCGCTGACTCCCATGGAGGCGCCTTGGACCCTCGTTGGAGGCGCCTTAGAGCCTCGGGATAGGATTTCTAGGACCTATATAAAGGCCCCTGGAGCTAGGAATTGAAGATCAACTCAAGCATTCAATCTGTAGTGTTTCCTAGCAATAGTTCTGAGCTTTTGAAAGTGTAAAAGGCTTCTCCGCCTTCAGCAAAGGAGATTTTTTTACTGCGCTTTTTCTACTGCCCTAGATTAACAACCTCCTTGGTTGTAACCAGGTTAATTCTCTTGTGTCTTTCTTTTATTGTTTTATTTAACTATTGCACTAATTGAGTTGAAAGTACGAGGAGGGTATATTTATTTTTTCAGGAGCAATTCACCCCCCCTCTTGCCGGCCTCCGCTGCACCAACAAGTGGTATCAGAGTCTGATCACCTCAGAAGGACTAACCGCCAACTGAAGCACTACGATCAAGACGATGGCCGGAGCGAACATCCATCCCCCGAAGTTCGACGGATACTTCGCCACATGGAAGCGCAAAATGGAGGTATTTTTTAAAACGGATTTTGATATTCTAATTACGATGAAATATGGTTTTGCAGCGCCGAAAGACAAAGAAGAAAACACGTGGAGCAAGAAGGAGCAAGCCGATTTTGTCGCCAATGGAAAGGCAGAGTTCCACCTGCTCAGCGTTCTACCACCACAATAAGTAAATCGGATCGGAAGCTACGACTCAGCGAAAGATCTCTGGGAAAAATTCCTGGAGCTACACGAAGGTACTTCCGAAGCAAAGCTAGCAAAGCGTGACATCCTCCGGAACCAGTTAACAAACCTACGAATGAACCAAGGTGAGAAGGTAGCGCAACTCCAAGCGAGAATCAAGGAGCTGATAACACAACTAACGAACCTTGGAGAAGAGGTAACCAACCGGGACTCTATCCGGTACGCGCTCAACGCCTTCCCTAGAACTCCAGAGTGGGCTTCCTTAGTAGATGCGTATTACATCTCTAAGGACCTCGAGGTAAGTACTTTAGAACAATTATTTTCCACTTTTGAACTTCACGAATCTCGAGTTTCAGAACTCATCGGAGTAGAGAAGACAAGTCAGAACATTGCCTTAAAGGCAAAGATGAACAATTCTGACTCCGAAGCCTCAGTCGATGAATCCGAAGCGGCACTACTGGTAAGACGCTTCAATAAGTTTTTTAGTACTAACAAATTTAAATCGCAGAGGCATCATCGAAAGAAGAGGATTGTTCGCTGTTACAACTGCAACGAAGAGGGGCACATCAAAGATGACTGCCCAAAGCTAAAGAGAAAGGAGAAAGAAAGGGAAAAGCCAAAACACAAGAGGCCAGAACCCTTCAAACACAAGAACCTAAAGGCAACGTGGGATGATTCGTCATCCTCCGAATCGGAAGTCGAAGAATTCTCGGGACTAGCACTGATGGCCAACCATCAGCAAGAAGAAACGTCCAGCTCAGAGAAGAGCATCGACGAAGGGGGAGGAACGTCAGAAGAAAGCAGCAGTGAAGGGGGAGCGTCACCTGATCTAGTAAGTAAGGTACGTAATCTAACCCCATCTCAATCATTTCGATTTATTAAATCACTTTCTAAAGATTTATTCGAATTAGAAAAAGAAAATAAAGAATTAAAAATGAAATTAGCAAAAGTATGTCCACTTGAAATGTATGATAGTATGAAATCAGAAAATAAAAATTTAAAATTAGAAATTGAAAAATTGAAAAATGATGCATGCTTAAAGAAATTTTCAAGTCAAAAATTAGAATTTATGGTAAATTAAATTGGTATATAAGGAAGCATCAAGGACAACTTAGGAAAATACCAAGAAACTATGTACCCCCTAGATTTTTGAATAATCCTGTAGGAAGGAACCTCTATTGGGTTCCAAAATATGTACTTAATTAATCTATCAAAAATTAAAAACTTACAGTGAGAAAATTAAACATTGAAATTCTTTATGGAAGCTTTGTCTAAGGAAGTGGTTGTTGCTCCAATAACCAAGAAGGCCTAGTGCCTCGCCACGACCTGGAAGCTAAAATATTGAAAGAAAATGTTTAATTAACTTTCTGAAAAAGCATTAAACTAGAATTAAATAATGCTTTAAAAGTTTTTAAATCTTTTTAAAATTCTAAAAAGTCATATTGTGAAAATTCAAAAATTTAAATTTGACTTAGAAATTTTTTTTTATTTTTTATTATTTGACTTAGAAATTTTTTCTGAAAATTCAAAAATTTGACTTAGAAATTTTTTTTGGGAAAAATTCATTTTGACTTAGAAATTTTTTGGAAAAATTCATATTGTCGTAGAAAATTTTTTCTGAAAATTCAAAATTTTGACTTAAAATTTTTTTTTTTCTTCATTTTTAACTTAGAATTTTTTTTAATTCTATACATTTCACTTAACTTAAGTTTTTTTTTTCATATTTTTTTAACCCCATTTTTGCTATGATCAAAGGGGGAGAGAAAGGTACAAGTTCAAGGGGGAGTTAAACAAGGGGGAGATAAAATTTTAAATGTTTACTTATTACAAATTTTTTTAAAAAGGTGTTGCAATTTTATTTATTGCAAAATTGTACTTAAACATGTTAGTCTAGTAATTTACCTTTAAAATTACTATTTATGTCTATGTTGTCCCTAACTTGAACTTGGGTTGATGCACATCAAAAAGGGGGAGATTGTTGGACCCCGTGATAGTTTTGATGTGATCAACCAAGTTGGTTAGGTCCTGCGTTGTATTTGATCCCTGTGTCTGAGTGTGCAGGAGCTTAGGAGCACAGGAAGTCGAGTGGAAGACGCAGCTAGCGAGAAGGACGGCACGGAAAGGGAGCCGACGGGCTCGGTGCGTCCGAAGGACGAGAGAGCTGCGGAAGAGTACTCCGGTGGGCGTGAAGAGCGTGCGCAGCGTTCGAGGGACGTTAAGCCGGGACGGAAGACTGCTCGAGGAAGGCCGGAAATTGTGTTCGGGTGAGCCCTATTTCGGTTGTCCATAATCACCCAAAAGATCGGAGCATCGGAAGTCGCAACAAGCTGGAAACGAAGTCAAAGGAGCTGAGCTGCCAGCTTGGAGGCGCCTCCAACCTGACTAGAGGCAACTCCAACCTGATTGGAGGCGCCTCCATCTTGAAGGCGCCTTTAACCAGGTTGAAGGTGCCTTCAACCAGGTTGGAGGCGCCTTCAGCCAGGTTGGAGGCGCCTTCAACCAGGCAAAGTGACCGTTCTGCGCGCGGATAAAGTTTTATCCGCTGACTCCCATGGAGGCGCCTTGGACCCTCGTTGGAGGCACCTTGGAGCCTCGGGATAGGATTTCCAGGATCTATATAAAGGCCCCTGGAGCTAGGAATTGAAGATCAACTCAAGCATTCAATCTGTAGTGTTTCCTAGCAATAGTTCTGAGCTTTTGAAAGTGTAAAAGGCTTCTCCGCCTTCAGCAAAGGAGATTTTTTTTTACTGCACTTTTTCTACTGCCCTGGATTAACAACCTCCTTGGTTGTAACCAGGTTAATTCTCCTGTGTCTTTCTTTTACTGTTTTATTTAACTATTGCACTAATTGAGTTGAAAGTACGAGGAGGGTATATTTATTTTTTCAGGAGCAATTCACCCCCCCCCCCCTCTTGCCGGCCTCCGCTGCACCAACACTTAGGCTACTTGCTTATGGATCCTCCCTTCTTACTGTTGGTTGCTACTCGGAAAGCCTAGAGGTTCCACTATACAAAAATTTTGTACAAAGGTCTGAACTTTTTCCTAGCTACCATGTGTTCTTTTAAATTAAATTTTGGATCGCCTGCGGAACTTAACACATTTGATCCAAAACTTAATCTATTTGTTCTTTTAGGTTTTGACTTGGATCTCTTGCGGAACTTAACACGTTCGACCCAAATCACCTTAAGTTATTAATTCCATTAAATATTAATTTCCATAATTGGTTCCCAGTACTGACGTGGCAAGGCACATGGCCTTCTTGGATATGTGAGCAACCACCACCGACTAGACAAAACCTTTTATAGAAATCTAATATTTACTTTCCTAAAATAACTTTAGGTTAACCGAAAAGAACAATCAAATCATAAGGAAAAATAAAACAAAAGAACACAACTTCGAAAAACATATTCGAAACACTATAATCGTAAGCCTCTTGTATTTGGTATTATTTCCATAAATAACTAGCATGATGCGGAAAGAAAAATTACTAGTTATACCTTCTAGAAAGACCTCTTGATCTTCTACCGTATTCCTCTTCTAACCTCGGACGTTGTGTGGGCAACGATCTTCCGAGATGAGAAACCACCAAGCACCTTCTTCTCCTCCTAGCTAGGTTCGGCCAACACAAAGAAGCTTCACCAAGGACGAAGAACAAAACACCAACCAAGCTCCAAGGGATACAAGTTTTCTCTCCTTCTTCTTCTTCTTCTCCGAGTAGTATCCGGCCACCACAAGAGCTCCAAGCCAATAGAGAAGGTTCGGCCACCACCAAGAGGAAGAGAGGAAGAGAGGTTGGCCGGCCACAACACCAAGGAAAAGAGGGAGAGAAATAATAGAGGTTGTCCCCCATGAAGGCACCTCTACCCCTTCTTTTATAATTCTTGATCTTGGCAAATAAGGAAAATTTAATAAAAACTTCCTTAATTATTTTTCCATTGAAAATAAAAATTTATTTAATTAAAAATAATTTTTCTTTTCAATTTTGCAATGGCCGGCCACACCATATAATTTCCAAGCAAATAAAATTTTAAACACCAATTAAAACTTCCTTATTTGCTTCCGGAAATTTATAAAAATTTCTCGATAATTTTTATCCCTTCATGATTGGTTTATAAAAAGGAAATTTAATAAATTAAAATCTTTCTTTTAAACATGTGGATAAAAAGAAAGTTATCTCTATAAATTAAAATCTCTTTTAATCTATAAATAAGGAAAGATATCAAATCTTTTCTTAATCTTTTGTAGAAACTTATAAAAGAGAATATTTAATTTTAAACTCTCTTTTAAATCATGAACATGATTAAAAAGGAAAGTTTTCTTAAAATTTAAAATCCTCCTTTAATCAACAAATAAGGAAAGATTTCAAATTTTAAACTCTCTTTTAAACATGTAGATGATTTACAAATAAGGAAAGTTTTTACCAAAAATTAAAACCATCCTTTTAAACTACAAATAAGGAAAGAGATTAATCTCTTCTCTTAATCTTTTGTAGAAAGCTATAAAAGGAAATTTTAATTTTTAAACTCTCTTTTAAATCATGATATCCACATAAGAAATAATTTTAATAAAAAACTCTTTTAATATTCTAGTGGCCGACCACCTAAGCTTGGGACCCAAGCTTTGGCCGGCCACCTACATGGCTCATCCACTTGGTCTTGGCCGGCCCTAGCTTGGGTTCCAAGCTAGCTTGGCCGGCCCCATTGGATGGGTAAGAAGGTGGGTATGCGGTGAGTATAAATCTCTATATACTAGAGGCTACGATAGGGACCGAGAGGAGGAATTGGTTTTGGTCTCCCGATAAAATTAAGCATCCCGTGCTTGCCCCGAACACACAACTTAATTTTATCAATAATAATTCATTCCACTAAAGAACTATTATTGAACTACCGCACCAATCCCAAATTACATTTTGGGCTCCTTCTTATTATGAGTGTGTTAGTCTCCCTGTGTTTAAGATAACAAATGTCCACTAATTAAGTAAGTTACTGACAACTCACTTAATTAATATCTAGCTCCAAGAGTAGTACCACTCAACTTCATCGTCATGTCAGACTAAGTCCACCTGCAGGGTTTAACATGACAATCCTTATGAGCTCCTCTTGGGGACATTCTCAACCTAGATTACTAGGACACAGTTTTCTTCTATAATCAACAACACACACTATAAGTGATATCATTTCCCAACTTATCGGGCTTATTGATTCATCGAACTAAATCTCACCCATTGATAAATTAAAGAAATAAATATCAAATATATGTGCTTGTTATTATATTAGGATTAAGAGCACACACTTCCATAATAACTGAGGTCTTTGTTCCTTTATAAAGTCAGTATAAAAGGAACGACCTCAAATGGTCCTACTCAATACACTCTAAGTGTACTAGTGTAATTATATAGTTAAGATAAACTAACACCTAATTACACTACGACCTTCCAATGGTTTGTTCCTTTCCATTATGGTCGTGAGCTACTGTTTATAATTTATAAGGTACTGATAACATGATCCTCTGTGTGTGACACCACACACCATGTTATCTACAATATAAATTAATTGAACAACTACATTTATCATAAATGTAGACATTCGACCAATGTGATTCTTATTTCTAGATAAATGTTTATACCAAAAGCTAGGCTTTTAGTATACACTCTAACACTTACTACTCCATTGCTTTCTCTTGGAGCTCGCCTTCCAGGTTAACCCATGACTCTGGGGTTTCTGAGTGCCCGAACTCCCTTGACTTTTATTCTCCATCAGTAATGGCTTCTGTTGCTTGATACTGTTCATATAATGCTCCGTGATCAGGACACCACTAATCAGCTCTTCTGCAGTCTGTAGTCTATTAATTCCGCTAGCTACATTTAGAGCTATCTCTGGCCTTAGCATCTTGAGCATTAGTCTTACCCTTTCCCATTCTGTGCTGACTAGTTCAGGGCATAGGCGAGCCAACCTATTGAATTTCTTCACAGCTTCGTCCATTAATAAATTTCCTTGTCGAAATTCCGTAAACTCATCGTAATGTTTGTTCGTGACTCACATATGAAAGAATTCTTTGAAGAACTCTGTCTCAAAATTAGACCAGGTCATTTGATCTACTTTTCGTTTTGCCTTGACCCATTCCCACCACATTATTACATCACCAGTGAAACAGAAAGAGACACACTTAATCTTTTCTACCTCCGGCTAGTCCAGTAGCTCCATTATACTCTCCAGGGTTTTGAATCAGGCCTGAGCATCCCATGGTTCATTGGTGCCAGAGAAATTCTCCGGTTTCAGTTTCTGCCACTCGATGAGGTATGCTTCTTGCCTCACTACATTTGCTTGGGCTACAGGTGTAATGGAGGGTACTTCAGCTATAGTAAGTGTCACCATATTGACTTTCGGTGGAACCACAGAGGGAGCTTGCTGGTTAGCAGTCAGGGCAGCAATAACCTGCTGTTGTTCTGCCACTTTTCTCTGTAGTTGAGCTACTACTTCTAAAAGGTTGGGCTGTGGTGCAGACTCATTTGTCTCTGGTTGAGGTTCGTTAACTCTCGGCTATCTAGTCGGCCGTCCTCTGGCCATCTACATATTCATAACCCAACTAATGAGACATACGTCAACCCATCATTATTCTTACTTATTGCCCTTAATACTTTCATGTATAAGTATGCTTAATCTTACAAATATTTCCTACTAATCATAACAGAAATAAAATGCATAAAAGTTGTGAGAAGGTACTATCTTACTTGGGAGCTGCAGGATTAATGCTTGATGTGTGTGTGGCGGGAGGGTGGAACCTGCTCTGATACTAATCTGTAACGACCGCCCTTCTTAACTCTAACCTAAGGCACGGACGTTACTCTTATCATACCTTCTAAAGACTTCGTTATATGCGCACTGCTCGAACCAAAAATCTATTCTGAATTTGTTTGGACTGTTAAGTCATGTTTTGGAGTGAAGCAGAGCTGAGATAAAGTCTGGAGCTGCTAGAAGGTCTGGGTCATGTGGCCTTGACCGATCGTGTAGCCTTACCCGAGAGGGAGCTAGTCAGGGTCGTGTGGTGATGACCGACTGTGTGTGGCAAACGGCCGTGTAAGACCTTCCCTGCTGGAGCAGGGCATGACCATGTGACTCCATACAGCCGTGTCACCTTGATAGAGAGGGAGAGGGGCACGACCGTGTCACCTCGGCTGAGACGAAGGGGGGGGGGGCATGGCCGTGTCAATCTAGCTGACAGGAAGAGGTGCACGATCGTATGAAGCCACACGACCATGTCGCCTTGGCCGAGAGTAAGAGGTGCACGACCGTGTGGGTCACACGGCCGTGTCACCTTGGCCGTAAAGGACAGGGTTGGGGTCGTGTGTCACGGCCGTGCGGGGGTCACACACGACTACACTAAAGTAGCGTTTCTCCCCTTTATACTCCTCCTTGTCTTACCATTCTATCTCACTACTTTAGGGGGAGTCTTTGACACGTTATTTACTACCAAACTGTAAATTCATCATACATGACTTTCACTAATGTTCAGGTAAAGCTGAGATAAGAAAATACATTATCACAAATCCCACGATCTTCTTCCACTGTTCCGGCACACACACACACACACCCAGACATTGCTCTTGCTGCCCCCTCTTACTCGATCTTTCCTTTACCTTATTTGCAGTATAAGGAATACAATTCTGTAAGCGAATGCTTAGTAAGTATCATCTACTCACAAAACAATGCATTAAAAGGGGAAAACATGCTTTGCAAAACTGCTTGAAGGAACACAAAACATGCACTCAATAATTACTTATGCTAAAAACCATAATTTGGAAATATGTACATAACATGTATTTTTAAATAGACCCATCATGCAACATGAACATTTTTAAATAGGATTATCATGAGACGTCAACATAAAACTATGCTTGTATTGAAAACAAGTAATGAAAATCATAAACCTTGCCATACAATAGAGTTCATCAAAATTGCACCTTATAGTCTCTAATTCCCAAACTTAAGAATGCTTTCACTTAAATAAACAATGAACTTGGGAAAACTTCATATTACATACTAGTGAAAATAATAATCAATTTGCTTTGGGTCCGGCATTGTACCACTTTGTACGCATCCTTAATAAGATCTGAGGTAGGTAATCCCGAACCTAATAAGGTACTACTAGGAGATCTAGGGGCCTAGGGGTGATCTAGGAGCCCACCCATAGACCTTGTGTCTAGTACAATGTCACATCAAAATAAAATACTTTCTTTAAATATCATTTTCTTATACTTTGCACTTACTTGTCATTTAAACAAGCACCTTATGTGCGCTTAATCCCCCACACTTATAGGGAAGCACTTTAGAGCACTTGAATATGCTTCTTAGCCCCAAAGCTAAATGGGAAGCAATTCAAGATACTCTAAACACTCTCTTAATCCCAAAACTTTTGGGGGGTCTCTTACATATCATAGCATATATCATAGCATCTATCTTCTTTAACATGCAATAAATAGATCATAACTTGTATCTTCCATAACATGCTTAGAAACATATCATAACAGGTAATATCGGAGCAACTCATACTGCAGGTGAGAGATACTTACATCCTTTTGCTATTTCTTACTCTTACACCGTAAGGGTTAGGGAGAACAACCTCTCTTGTATGCCTCACCCTCCGAATAGACCTTCCCACGTGTGCCACTTCCTTGGGAGAATCCTCCTCTTAGATTTTCCCCTTGAAAATCTTGAAAACATGGAACCCTAGGGTTCTTGGCCGAAAATTGCAAAGGGAAGGAGAGGAAATTCAGCTTGGGAGGAAAGGAAGAGGAAGATGAAAAGTTAGGTTTTCATCTCTTTCTTTCCCTTTTATACCAAGTGGAAGTTGAAGGATCTCTTCACCCATAATCTGCTTATAATCAATTTCTTCCTATTTCTAATGTGATGCTTTACCACCACCTAATGACTACTTAAACTAATTTCAAGTAAGAGGTCTAGGATTTAATCCTAGCCCAGGCCATTTATGATTATATTTTTATTTCTTTTTCTCTTCTTCTACTTCTTTTTTCTTTATTTAAATAGAGTAAACTTATGGGTGTTACAATAGTATCGAGAGTCTAGGCCGCTAGGGTGGTTGAAGGTGACTGAGAAGGTGGAGGTCGAGCGGAAGACACCGAAATTGTTGGTGAAGTTAAAGTATAAAGCGTAAAAGTTGGGGTAGAGGAACTTGGCCATTTATGATTGTATTTTTATTTCTTTTTCTCTTCTTCTACTTCTTTTTTCTTTATTTAAATAGAGTAATTTTATGGGAGTTACAATAGTATCGAGAGTCTAGGCCGCTAGGGTGGTTGAAGGTGACTGAGAAGGTGGAGGTTGAGCGGAAGACATCGGAATTGTTGGTGAAGTTAAAGTATGAAGCGTAAAAGTTGGGGTAGAGGAACTCGGTGGCGATGTCTCCGACGAGGGAGTGGAAGGGAAGGAAGAAAAGGAAGGAGAGAAGCCGGAGAGTGGGGTAGAGGAACTCGGTGGTGATGTCTCCGACGAGGGAGTGGAAGGGAAGGAAGAAGAGGAAGGAGAGGAGCCGAAGAGTGGGAGGGGACACAGAAGCCATAAAAAAAAAGATTTTCCCCTTGCCAAGTAATTTGGGAAGCATTTTATTAGGAGGAATCCCTATAAATACCTCCCAGGTACATTAGGAAATACTTTATTGGAAGGAATCCCTATAAATTCATTGTAGTGGGTGACACTCCACACCCCGGGGTGACATAAAAGCCAGTGACGAAGAGGAAAGGAACAACATAGAAAAGAGATGCATTAGAATTGGTTTTTGATCACATCAGTATTGCTGCTATTTTTTACATGTTTGCGAAGTCATCCAACAAACTTTTCTCCTCATTGCAATTAGGAGTGGGGGAAAATACCAAAATTTCCATATACCGCACATATCATACCAAAATTTATTGAACTATATCAATTTTACAGTATACCGAAAATCTCATTATAGAATTATACCGTACCAAAATTTTCAATATTGGTATCGATATAAGATTTTTAGTAAAATTTTTGATATATCGTACCGATATCAATACCGAAAATTTATTTTAAACGGTATGAATATCGAAATTTTGGTATACCAAAAATTTGGTATACCGATATTTCGATACAGTATTGATATGAAAAATTTTTATATCTTATTTTTCGGTACGGTAACACAATATGGGTTAGTGGTTTGGTATACCATACCGAACCACCTCTAATTGCAATCAAGCTGGCAATTGGTAAATATACATGTGGAAATTGAAGAACTGAATTGACTATTAATTTGAACATTGACTAATGTTTTCAACGATATTTTAAAAAATATATTACATATTAATTATATTAATATTTTTTTATTAACCCATGTTCATATTAATATTAACATTTATTACTCATGATGACTATCCAACTTTGCCACGTGGAACCCGTTGTAGGAGAACGAAGCCGACGGGGGCAAGATTATCTCGAAAATGGTAGTCTTATGGTCGCCGACGAGGAGGTAAATCCCTGTTGCATTGAAGGAGAGGTAAGCAACCTGCAAGTTGAAATATATGACGGAGCGTTCGTCGGAGGAGATTGACCAGTAGAGTTGCGGAGCTGCAGCCCACTGTAGCACAGAGTCATCAGTGGTGATGAGGAGGTGGTGGTCAGCGAGGGTCGGGTCATTTTCATTGGCGGCTGAAGTGAGCAGGGAAGAGACGGGTAAGAGTTGGTTAGGAAGGAGCATATCAGTTGGGTAATCGAAGGAGGACTAAAGGGAGGCGTTGGCGGCATTGAGGAGACAGAGCTCACCGGAGGGGAGCAACTGGAGAGTGGCGGCAGTGACTGAAAGGTGCGGTGTCGACTAGCAGGGCGAGCGATTGGTGAAGGACAGGGCGAGGCCGGGCGTTTTGAGGGAGAGAGTGGAGGATGAGGCCATGGGTTGGTAGGGTTGGTGGTCCAAACGATGGCGCCAAAGCGGACGAGGAGGATGACGACATAGTATCGAGAGTCTAGCCCGCTAGGGTTGTTGAAGGCGACTGAGAAGGCGGATGTCGAGTGGAAGACAACAGAATTGTCGGTGAAGTTAAAATATGAAGCATAAAATTTAGGCAGAGGAACTCGCTGGCGATGTCTCCGGCGAGGGAGTGGAAGGGAAGGAAAAAGAGGAAGGAGAGGAGCTGGAGAGTGAGAGGGGACAAAGGAGCCATGAAAAAAATACATTTCCTCCTGCCAAGTAAATCAGGAATCATTTTATTAGGAAGAATCCCTATAAATACCTGTTAGGTAAATCAGGAAGTACTTTATTAGAAGGAATCCTTATTATTTCATTGTAGTGGGAGACAACTGCACGTCCCAGGGCGACATAAAAGCCAGAGATGAAGAGGAAAAGGAACAACATAGAAAAGAGATGGATTAGAATGGTCTTTGATCACGTCGGTATTGCTGCTATTTTTTACATGTTTGCGAAGTCATCAAACAAACTTTTCTTCTCATTGCGATTAAGGGTGGGGAAAAATACTGAAATTTTCGTATACCGCACATATCGTACCAAAATTTATCGAACTATATCGATTTTATAGTATACCGAAAAATTCAATATGGTATTATACCTTACCAAAATTTTTGGCATCAGTATCTGTATAATATTTTTAGCGAAATTTTTGGTATAACGTGTCGATACCAAAAATTTACTCTAAATGGTATGAATATCGAAATTTCGGGGTATGCCAAAAATTTAGTATACTGAAATTCCGATACAGTATTGGTATGAAAAATTTTTATACCATATTTTTCGGTATAGTAACGATATATGGATTGGTATACAATTTTTCATTATTATACCTTACTAAAATTTTTAGTATTAGTATCGGTATACAATTTTTAGCGAAATTTTGAGTATAACATGTCGATACCGAAAATTTACTCTAAATAGTTTGAATATCAAAATTTCGGTATGCCAAAAATTTGGTATACTGAAATTCTGATACGGTCCTGGTATGAAAAATTTTTATACCATATTTTTTTGCTACAGTAACGGTATATGGATTGGTGGTTCGGTATACCATATCGAACCACCCCTAATTAAAATCAAGCTTGCAATTCGTAAATATACACAGGCAAATTGAAAAATAGAATTGACTATTAATTTGAACATTGACTATTGTTTTGAATGACATTTTAAAAAATATATTACATATTAATTATATTAATATTTTTTTATTAACCCATATTCATATTAATATTAACATTTATTACTTATGATGACTGTCAAGCTTTGCCATATGGAACCCGTTGGAGGAGAACGAAATCGACATGGGTAAGATCATCTTGAAGAGGGCCGTCTTCTGGTCGCCGGCAAGGAGGTAAATTCGTGTTGCGTTGACGGAGAGGTAAGCAACATGCAAGTTGAAATATTTGATGGAGCATGCATCAAAGGAGATTGACCAATAGAGTTGCGAGGTTGCAGCCCACTGCATCACGACGTCATCGTTGGTGATGAGGAGGCAGTAGTCAGTGAGGGTCGGGTCGTTTTCATTGGTGGCAGAAGAGAGCAGGGAAGAGATGGGTAAGAGATGGTTAGGAAGGAGCATATCGGTTAAATAATCGAAGGAGGTGCAAAGGGAGGCGTTGGCGGTGTCGAGGAGATGGAGCTCACCGGAGGGAGTAGCTGGAGGGCGGCGACAACGGTTGAAAGGCATGGTGTTGAAAAAGCGGGAAAGCGATTGGTGAAGGATAGGGCGAGGCCGAACTCCCGTGAGGGAGAGAGTGGAGGATGAGGACATAAGGATGGCAGGGTTGGCGGTCCAAACGATGGCGCAAGAGCGGGCATGGAGGAAGACAACATAGTATCGAGAGTCCGAGCCGCTAGGTTGTTAAAGGCGACTGAGCAGCTGGAGGTCGAGAGGAAGACACCGTAATTATCGGTGAAGTTAATGTATGCAGCGTAAAAGTTGGGGTAGATAAACTCAATGGCAATGTCTCCAGTGAGGGAGTTCATGGGAAGGAAGAAGATGAAGGAGAGAAGCCGGAGAGTGGGAGGGGACATAGAAGCCATGAAAAAAAATATTTTTCCTCTTGCCAAGTAAATCGAGAAGCGTTTTATTAGGAGGAATTCCAATTACTACTTGCAAGGTAAATTAGGAAGTACTTTATTGGAAGGAATCCCTATAAATTCATTGTAGTGGGAGACAACTACATGCCCTCGGGCAACATTAAAGCCAGAGATGAAGAGGAAAAGTAACAACATAGAAAAGAGATGGATTAGAATTGGTCCTTGATCACGTCAGTATTGCTGCTATTTTTTTACATGTTTGCGAAGCCATCCAAAAAACTTTTCCTTTCTTTGCAATTAGGAGTGGGGAAAAATACCGAAATTTTCGTATACTGCACATATCATACCAAAATTTACTGAACTATATCGATTTTATTGTATACCGAAAAATTTCGATAGGGTATTATACTGTATTGAAATTTTCGGTATCAGTATCGGTACACATTTTTTAGCAAAATTTTCGGTATACTATATCGATACCAAAAATTTACTCTAAACAGTATGAAGATCGAAATTTCGGTATATGAAAGATTTGGTATACTGATATTCTGATTCGGTATTGGTATGAAAAATTTTTATACCATAGTTTTCGGTATGGTAACGATATACGAGTTGGTGGTTTGGTTTACCGTACCAAACCACCCATAATTGCAATCAAACAAGCAATTGGAAAATATACATGTGAAAATTGAAAAATTGAATAAGCTATTCATTTGAACATTGATTATTATTTTGAAATGGCATTTTAAAAACTATATTAAATATTACTTATATAAATATTTATTTATTAACCCATATTCATATTAATATTAATATTTATTACTCATCATAACTATCCACCTTTGCCACGTGGAACCCGTTGTAGGAGAACACAGCCGGCGGGGGCAAGATTATCTCGAAAACGGTAGTCTTCTGGTCGCCGGCGAGGAGGTAAATCCCTATTGCGTTGATGGAGAGGTAAGCAACCTGCAAGTTAAAATATATGACGGATTGTGCATCGGAGGAGATTGACCAGTAGAGTTGCGAGGTTGCGGCCCACTGTAGCATGGCATCATCGGTGGTGATGAGGAGGCAGTAGTCAGCAAGGGTCGGGTCATTTTCATCGGCGGTTGAAGTGAGCAGGAAAGAGATGGGTAGCACATGGTTAGGAAAGAGCGTATCGGTTGGGTAATTGAAGGACGACCAAAGGGAGCGTTGGTAGCGTCGAGGTGACGGAGCTCATCGAAGGAGAGCAGCTAGAGGGCGGCGGCAGTGGCTGAAAGCGGCTGTGTCGACTAAGCAGGTGAGCGATTGGTGAAGGAGAGGGCCAGGCCGGACACTGTGAGGGAGAGAGTGGAGGATGAGGACACAGGGGTGGCAGTCCAAATGACGGTGCCAGAGTAGGCGTGGAGGACGACGACATAGTATCGAGAGTCTTGGCCGCTAGGGTTGTTGAAGGCGACTGAGAAGGCGGAGGTTGAGCGGAAGACGCCGGAATTGTTGGTGAAGTTAAAGTATGAAGCGTAAAAGTTGGGGTAGAGGAACTCGGTGGTGATGTCTCCGGCGAGGGAGTGGAAGGGAAGGAAGAAGAGGAAGGAGAGAAGCCGGAGAGTGGGGTAAAGGAACGCTATGGCGATGTCTCCGACGAGGGAGTGGAAGGGAAGGAAGAAGAGGAAGGAGAAGAGCCGGAGAGTGGGAGGGGACATTGAAGCCATGAAAAAAAAAGATTTTCCTCTTGTCAAGTAAATTGGGAAGCATTTTATTTTGAGGAATCCCTATAAAGACCTGCCAGGTAAATTAAGAAGTACTTTATTGGAAGAAATCCCTATAAATTCATTGTAGTGGGAGACACTCCAAGTCCCGGGGTGACATAAAAGCCAGAGACGAAGAGGAAGGGAACAATATAGAAAATAGATGGATTAGCATTGGTCTTTGATCTCATCAGTATTACTGCTATTTTTTATATATTTGCGAAGTCATCCAACAAACTTTTCTCCTCATTGCAATTTGGGTGGGGAAAAATACCAAAATTTTCATATACCGCACATATCATACCAAAATTTACCAAACTATATCGATATTACGATATACCGAAAATTTTAATATGGTATTATATCATACCAAAATTTTAGATATAGGTATCGGTATACAATTTTTAGAAAAATTTTCATTATACCGTACCGATATTGATACCGAAAAATTATATTAAATGGTATAAATATCGGAATTTTGGTAGGGTCGAAAAATTTAGTATAAAAATTTTTCATACCAATACCGAGTCAGAATATCAGTATACCAAATCTTTCGTATACCAAAATTCTGATATTTATAATGTTTAGAGTAAATTTTTGGTATTGATATGGTATACCGAAAATTTTACTAAAAAACGTTTACCGATACTGATATCGAAAATTTCAGTATACTGCCTTCAATAACTCTTCGTATATCGCACATATCGTACCGAAATTTTGCTAAAAAGTGTATATCGATACTGATAACGAAAATTTTTCGTATACTGCCTTAAACAACCCATCATATACCATACATATCATACCAAAATTTACCGAACTATATCGATTTTATAGTATACCCAATATTTCAGTATGACATTTTACCTTACCAAAATTTATGGCATCAGTATCTGTAAAAAGTTTTTAGCGAAATTTTTGGTATACCGTGTCGATACCGAAAATTTACTCTATATGATATGAATATCGAAATTTTGGTATGCCAAAAATTTGGTATACTGAAATTCCGATATGGTATTGGTATGAAAAATTTTTATAACATATTTTTCGGTACCCTAATGGTATATGGATTGGTGGTTCGGTATACCATATCGAACCACCCCTAATTAAAATCAAGCTGACAATTGATAAATATACACATGCAAATTGTAAAATAGAATTGACTATTAATTTGAACATTTACTATTGTTTTGAATGACATTTTAAAAAATATATTACATATTAATTATATTAATTTTTTTTAATTAACTCATATTCATATTAATATTAACATTTATTACTTATGATGACGGTCCAGCTTTGCCATGTGGAACCCATTGGAGGAGAACGAGATCGGCATGGGTAAGATCATATCGAAGAGGGCAGTCTTCTAGTCGTCGGGAAGGAGGAAAATCCGTGTTGCGTTAACGGAGAGGTAAGCAACATGCAAGTTGAAATATTTGATGGGGCGTGCATCGGAGGAGATTGACCAGTAGAGTTGTGAGTTTACGGCCCACTACATCATGGCATCATCGTTAGTGATGAGGAGGCAGTAGGTAGTAAGGGTCGGGTCGTTTTCATCGGTGGTTGAAGTTAGCATGGAAGAGATGGGTAAGAGTTGGTTAGGAAGGAGCATATCGGTTGGGTAATCGAAGGAGGTGCAAAGGGAGGCGTTGACGGTGCCAAGTAGATGGAGCTCACCGGAGGGAGTAGCTAGAGGGCGGCGATAGTGGTTGAAAGGCACAGTGTCGACAAGGCGGGCGAGTGATTGGTGAAGGATAGGACGAGGTCGAACTCCCGTGAGGGAGAGAGTGGAGGATGAGGACATGAGGGTGGCAGGGTTGGTGGTCCAAACGACGGAGCACATGCGGGCGTGGAGGACGACGACATAGTATCGAGAGTCCGAGCCGTTAGGGTTGATAAAGGCGACTAAGCAGGCGAAGGTCGAGAGGAAGACACCGGAATTGTTGGTGAAGTTAATGTATGCAGCATAAAAGTTGGGGTAGAGGAACTCGATGGCAATGTCTCCAGTGAGGGAGTGGAAGGGAAGGAAGAAGAGGAAGGAGAGAAGCCAAAGAGTGGGCGGGGACATAGAAGGCATGAAAAAAAATGTTTTTCCTCTTGCTAAGTAAATCAAGAAGCATTTTATTAGGAGGAATCCCAATAACCACTTGCCAGGTAAATTAGGAAGTACTTTACTAGAAGGAATCCCTATAAATTCATTGTAGTGGGAGACAACTACATGCCCTCAGGCGACATAAAAGCCAGAGATGAAGAGAAAAAATAATAGCATAGAAAAGAGATGTATTAGAATTGGTCCTTGATCACGATAGTATTGCTGCTATTTTTTTACATGTTTGCGAAGTCATCCAACAAACTTTTCTTTTCTTTGCAATTAGGGGTGGGGAAAAAATACCGAAATTTTAGTATACTGCATATATCATACCAAAATTTACTGAACTATATCAATTTTACCATATACCGAAAATTTTGGAATGGTATTATACCGTATTTAAATTTTCAGTATCAGTATCGGTTTATGTTTTTTAGTAAAATTTTCGATATACCATATCGATATCAAAAATTTACTCTAAACAGTATGAATATCGAAATTTTGGTATATGAAAGATTTGGTATATTGATATTCTGATTCGGTATTGGTATGAAAAATTTTTTTACCATATTTTTCGATTTGGTAATGGTATACGGGTTGGTGGTTTGGTATACCGTACCGAACCACCCATAATAGCAATCAAACTGGCAATTGGAAAATATACATGTGCAAATTGAAAAACTGAATTGACTATTAATTTGAACATTGACTATTATTTTGAATGACATTTTTAAAAGTATATTAAAAATTACTTATATAAATATTTATTTATTAACCCATATTCATATTAATATTAACATTTATTACTCATCATAACTGTCCACCTTTGCCACGTGGAACCCGTTGCAGGAGAACGAAGTCGGCGGGGGCAAGATTATCTCGAAAACGGTAGTCTTTTGGTCGCCGACGAGGAGGTAAATCCCTATTGTGTTGACGGAGAGGTAAGCAACCTGCAAGTTGAAATATATGACGGATAGTGCGTCGGAGGAGATCGACCAGTATAGTTGCGAGGTTGCGGGCCACTATAGCATGGCATCATTGGTGGTGATGAGGAGGCAGTAGCCAGCAAGGGTCGGGTCGTTTTCATCGGCGGTTGAAGTGAGCAGGAAAGAGACGGGTAGCACATGGTTAGGAAAGAGCGTATTGGTTGGGTAATCGAAGGAGAACCAAAGGGAGGCGTTGGTGGCGTCGAGGTGACGGAGCTCATCGAAGGGGAGCAGCTAGAGGGCGGCAACAGTGGCTGAAAGGGCCGGTGTCGACTAAGCAGGTGAGTGATTGGTGAAGGAGAGGGCGAGGCCGAACGTTGTGAGGGAGAGAGTGGAGGATGAGGACACAGGGGTGGCAGTCCAAACGACGGTACCGGAGTAGGCGTGGAGGACGACGACATAGTATCGAGAGTCTTGGTCGCTAGGGTTGTTGAAGGCGACTGAGAAGGCGGAGGTTGAGCGGAAGACGCCGGAATTGTTGGTGAAGTTAAAGTATGAAGCGTAAAAGTTAGGGTAGAGGAACTCGGTGGCGATGTCTCCGGCGAGGGAGTGGAAGGGAAGGAAGAAGAGGTAGGAGAGAAGCCGGAGAGTGGGGTAAAGGAACGCTATGGCGATGTCTCCGACGAGGGAGTGGAAGGGAAGGAAGAAGAGGAAGGAGAAGAGCCGGAGAGTGGGAGGGGACATTGAAGCCATGAAAAAAAAAGATTTCCTCTTGTCAAGTAAATTGGGAAGCATTTTATTTTGTGGAATTCCTATAAAGACCTGCCAGGTAAATTAAGAAGTACTTTATTGGAAGAAATCCCTATAAATTCATTGTAGTGGGAGACACTCCAAGCCCCGGGGTGACATAAAAGCCAGAGACGAAGAGTTAAGGAGCAATATAGAAATGAGATGGATTAGCATTGGTCTTTGATCACATCAGTATTACTGCTATTTTTTACATATTTGCGAAGTCATCCAATAAACTTTTCTCCTCATTGCAATTTGGGTGGGGAAAAATACCAAAATTTTCATATACCGCACATATCATACCAAAATTTACCAAACTATATCGATTTTACGATATACCGAAAATTTCAGTATGATATTATATCATACCAAAATTTTTGATATATGTATCGGTATATGATTTTTAGGAAAATTTTCATTATACCGTACGGATATTGATACTAAAAAATTATATTAAATGGTATAAATATCGGAATTTTGGTAGGGTAAAAAAATATGGTATAAAAATTTTTCATACCAATACCGAGTCAGAATATCAGTATACCAAATCTTTCGTATACCAAAATTCTGATATTTATATTGTTTAGAGTAAATTTTTGGTATCGATATGGTATACCAAAATTTTACTAAAGAACGTATACCAATGCCTATACCGAAAATTTCAGTATACCGCCTTCAACAACCCTTCGTATATCGCACATATCGTACCAAAATTTTGCTAAAAAGTGTATATCGATACTGATACCGAAAATTTTTTGTAAATTGCCTTCAACAACCCTTCGTATACCGCACATATCATACCAAAATTTATCGAACTATATCGATTTTACAATATACCCAAAATTTCAGTATGACATTATACCTTACCAAAATTTATGGCATCGGTACCTGTAAAAAGTTTTTAGTGAAATTTTTGGTATACCGTGTCGATACCAAAAATTTACTCTAAATGATATGAATATCGAAATTTTGGTATGCCAAAAATTTGGTATACTGAAATTTCAATACGGTATTGGTATGAAAAATTTTTATACCATATTTTTCGATACCGTAATGGTATATGGATTGGTGGTTCAGTATACCATATCGAACCAACCCTAATTAAAATCAAGCTGGCAATTGATAAATATACACATGCGAATTGAAAAATAGAATTGACTATTAATTTAAACATTGACTATTGTTTTGAACACATTTTAAAAAATATATTACATATTAATTATATTAATATTTTTTAGTTAACCCATATTCATATTAATATTAACATTTATTCTTTATGATGACTGTCCAACCTTGCCATGTGGAACCCGTTGGAGGAGAACGAAATCGGCATGGGTAAGATCATCTCGAAAAGGGCAGTCTTCTGGTCGTCGACAAGGAGGTAAATCCGTGTTGTGTTAATTGAGAGGTAAGCAACCTGCAAGCTAAAATATTTGATGGGGCGTGCATCGGAGGAGATTGACCAGTAGAGTTGCGAGGTTACTGCCCACTGCATCACGACATCATCGTTAGTGATGAGGAGTCAGTAGTCAGTAAGGGTCGGGTTGTTTTCATCGGTGGTTGAAGTTAGCATGGAAGAGATGGGTAAGAGCTGGTTAGGAAGGAGCATATCGGTTGGGTAATCCAAGGAGGTGCAAAGGTAGGCGTTGGCGGTGTCAAGGAGATGGAGCTCACTGGAAGGAGTAGCTAGAGGGCGACGACAGCGGTTGAAAGGCACGGTGTCGACAAGGTGAGCGAGCGATTGGTGAAGGATAGGATGAGGCCGAACTCCCGTGAGGGAGAGAGTGGAGGATGAGGACATGAGGGTGGCAGTGTTGGTGGTCCAAACGACGACGTAATTGCGGGCGTGGAGGACGACGACATAGTATCAGGAGTCCGAGTCGTTTGGCTTGATAAAGGCGACTGAGCAGGAGGAGGTCGAGAGGAAGACACCGGAATTGTCGGTGAAGTTAATGTATGTAGCGTAAAAGTTGGGGTAGAGGAACTCGGTGGCAATGTCTCCAGTGAGGGAGTGGAAGGGAAGGAAGAAGAGGAAGGAGAGAAGCCAGAGAGTGGGAGGGGACATAGAAGCCATGAAAGAAAAATGTTTTTCCTCTTGCTAAGTAAATCGGGAAGCATTTTATTAGGAGGAATCCCAATAACTACTTGTCAGGTAAATTAGGAAGTACTTTATTAGAAGGAATCCTTATAAATTCTTTGTAGTGGGAGACAACTACATGCCGTCGGGCGATATAAAAGCCAGAGATGAAGAGGAAAAATAACAGCATAGAAAAGAGATGTATTAGAATTGGTCCTTGATCACGACAGTATTGTTGCTATTTTTTTACATATTTGCGAAATTATCCAACAAACTTTTCTTTTCTTTGCAATTAGGGGTGGGGAAAAAAATCCCGAAATTTTCGTATACTGCACATTTCATACCAAAATTTATTGAACTATATCAATTTTATGGTATACCGAAAATTTCAGAATGGTATTTTACCGTATTGAAATTTTCAGTATCAGTATCGGTATATGTTTTTTAGTAAAATTTTCGGTATACCATATCGATATCAAAAATTTACTCTAAACAGTATAAATATCGAAATTTCGGTATATGAAAGATTTGGTATACTGATATTCTGATTCGGTATTGGTATGACAAATTTTTATACCATATTTTTCGATTAGGTAACTGTATACGGGTTGGTGGTTTGATATACCGTACCGAACCACCCATAATTGCAATCAAAGTGGCAATTGGAAAATATACACGTGCAAATTGAAAAACTAAATTGGCTATTAATTTGAACATTGACTATTGTTTTGAATAGCATTTTAAAAAGTATATTAAATATTACTTATCTAAATATTTATTTATTAACCCATATTCATATTAATATTAACATTTATTACTCATCATTACTGTCCACCTTTGCCACGTGGAACCCGTTGTAGGAGAACAAAGCTGGCGGGGGCAAGATTATCTCGAAAACGGTAGTCTTTTGGTCGCCGACGAGGAGGTAAATCCCTATTGTGTTGACGGAGAGGTAAGCAACCTGCAAGTTGAAATATATGACGGATACTACGTCGAAGGAAATCGACCAGTAGAGTTGCGAGGTTGCGGCGCACTGTAGCATGGCATCATCAGTGGTGATGAGGAGGCAGTAGTCAGCAATGGTCGGGTCGTTTTCATCGGTGGTTGAAGTGAGCAGGAAAGAGGTGAGTAGCACATGGTTAGGAAAGAGCGTATGGATTGGGTAATCGAAGGAGTACCAAAGGGAGGCGTTGGTGGCGTCGAGGTGATGGAGCTCATCGAAGGGGAGCAGCTAGAGGGTGGCGGCAGTGGCTGAAAGGGACAGTGTCGACTAAGCAGGTGAGCAATTGGTGAAGGAGAGGGCGAGGTCGGACGCTGTGAGGGAGAGAGTGGAGGATGAGGACACAGGGGTGGCAGTCCAAACGACGGTGCCGGTGTAGGCGTGGAGGACGACGACATAGTATCGAGAGTCTTGGCCGCTAGGGTTGTTGAATGCGACTGAGAAGGCGGAGGTTGAGTGGAAGACGCCGGAATTGTTGGTGAAGTTAAAGCATGAAGCGTAAAAGTTGGGGTAGAGGAACTCGGTGGCGATGTCTCTGGCAAGGGAGTGGAAGGGAAGGAAGAAGAGGAAGGAGAGAAGCCGTAGAGTGGGATAGAGGAACGTTATGGCGATGTCTCCGACGAGGGATTGGAAGGGAAGGAAGAAGAGGAAGAAGAAGAGCCGGAGTGTGGGAGGGGACATTGAAGCCATGAAAAAAAAAGATTTTCCTCTTGCCAAGTAAATTGGGAAGCATTTTATTTTGAGAAATCCCTATAAAGACCTGCCATGTAAATTAAGAAATACTTTATTGGAAGAAATCCCTATAAATTCATTGTAGTGAGAGACACTCCAAGCCCCGGGGTGACATAAAAGCCAGATTCGAAGAGGAAAGGAACAATATAGATCACATCAGTATTACTGCTATTTTTTACATATTTGCGAAGTCATCCAACAAACTTTTCTCCTCATTGCAATTTGGGTGGGGGAAAATACCAAAATTTTCATATATTGCAGATATCATACCAAAATTTACCAAACTATATCGATTTTACGGTATACCGAAAATTTCAGTATGGTATTATATTATACCAAAATTTTTGATATAGGTATCGGTATACGATTTTTAGCAAAATTTTCATTATACCGGACCGATATTGATACCGAAAAATTATATTAAATGGTATAAATATCGGAATTTTGGTAGAGTCGAAAAATATGGTATAAAAATTTTCATACCAATACCGAGTCAGAATATCAGTATACCAAATCTTTCGTATACCAAAATTCTGATATTTATACTGTTTAGAGTAAATTTTTAGTATCGATATGGTATACCAAAAATTTTACTAAAAACGTATACCGATACTGATACCGAAAATTTCAGTATACCGCCTTCAACAACCCTTCGTATATCACACATATCGTACCAAAAGTTTGCTAAAATGTGTATATCGATACTGATACCGAAAATTTTTCGTATACTGCGTTCAACAACCCTTCGTATACCGCACATATCATACCAAAATTTATCGAACTATATTGATTTTACAATATACCCAAAATTTCAGTATGACATTATACCTTACCAAAATTTATGGCATCGGTATCTGTAAAAAGTTTTTAGTGAAATTTTTGGTATACCGTGTCGATACCGAAAATTTACTCTAAATGATATGAATATCAAAATTTTGGTATGCCAAAAATTTGGTATACTGAAATTCCGATACGGTATTGGTATGAAAAATTTTTATACCATATTTTTCGGTACCGTAATGGTATATGGATTGGTGGTTCGGTACACCATATCGAACCACCCCTAATTAAAAACAATCTGACAATTGATAAATATCCACATGCAATTTGAAAAATAGAATTGACTATTAATTTGAACATTGACTATTGTTTTGAACAATATTTTAAAAAATATATTACATATTAATTATATTAATATTTTTTAATTAACCCATATTCATATTAATATTAACATTTATTACTTATGATCATTGCCCAACTTTGCCATGTTGAACCCGTTGGAGGAGAACGAAATCGGCATGGGTAAGATCATATCGAAGAGGGTTGTCTTCTGGTTGTCGGCAAGGAGGTAAATCCGTGTTGCGTTAATTGAGAGGTAAGCAACATGCAAGTTGAAATATTTGATGGGGCGTGCATCGGAGGAGATTCACCGGTAGAGTTGCGAGGTTATGACCCACTGCATCACGACATCATCATTAGTGATGAGGAGGCAGTAGTCAGTAAGGGTCGGGTCGTTTTCATCGATGGTTGATGTTAGCATGAAAGAGATGGGTAAGAGCTGGTTAGGAAGGAGCATATCGGTTGGGTAATCGTAGGAGGTGCAAAGGGAGGCATTGGCGGTGTCAAGGAGATGGAGCTCACCAGAAGGAGTAGCTAGAGGGTGGCGACAGCTGTTGAAAGGCACGGTGTTGACAAGGCGGGCGAGTGATTGGTGAAGGATTGGACGAGGCCGAACTCCCATGAGGGAGAGAGTGGAGGATGAGGACATGAGGTTGGCAGGGTTGGTGGTCCAAACAACGACGCAAGTGCGGGCGTGGAGGACGACGACATAGTATCAAGAGTCCGAGCCATTAGGGTTGATAAAGGTGACTAAGCAGGCGGAGGTCGAGAGGAAGACACCGGAATTGTCAGTGAAGTTAATGTATGTAGCGTAAAAGTTGGGGTAGAAGAACTCGGTGGCAATGTCTCCAGTGAGGGAGTGGAAGGGAAGGAAGAAGAGGAAGGAGAGAAGCCAGAGAGTGGGAGGGGACATAGAATCCATGAAAGAAAAATGTTTTTCCTCTTGCTAAGTAAATCGGGAAGTATTTTATTAGGAGGAATCCTAATAACTACTTGCCAAGTAAATTAAGAAGTACTTTATTAGAAGGAATCCCTATAAATTCATTGTAGTGGGAGACAACTACACGCCCTCGGGCGACATAAAAGCCAGAGATGAAGAGGAAAAATTACAACATAGAAAAGAGATGTATTAGAATTGGTCCTTGATCACGACAGTATTGCTGCTATTTTTTACATGTTTGCGAAGTCATCCAACAAACTTTTCTATTCGTTGCAATTAGGGGTGGAGAAAAAATACCGATATTTCTGTATACTGCACATATCATACCAAAATTTACTTAACTATATCAATTTTATAGTATATCAAAAATTTCGGAATGGTATTATACCGTATTGAAATTTTCGGTATCAGTATCAGTATATGTTTTTTAGTATATTTTTCGGTATACCATATCGATATAAAAAATTTACTCTAAACAGTATGAATATCGAAATTTCGGTATACGAAAGATTTGGTATATTGATATTCTGATTCGGTATTGGTATGAAAAATTTTTATACCAGATTTTTTGATTTGGTAATGGTATACGGGTTGGTGGTTTGGTATACCGTACCGAACCATCCATAATTGCAATCATGCTGGCAATTGGAAAATATACACGTGCAACTTGAAAAACTTAATTGGCTATTAATTTGAACATTGACTATTGTTTTGAATGACATTTTAAAAAGTATATTAAATATTAATTATATAAATATTTATTTATTAATCCATATTCATATTAATATTAACATTTATTACTCATCATGACTGTCCACCTTTGCCACGTGGAACCCGTTGTAGGAGAACGAAGCCGGTGGGGGCAAGATTATCTCGAAAATGGTAATATTTTGGTCGCTGACGAGGAGGTAAATCCCTATTGTGTTGATGGAGAGGTAAGCAACCTTCAAGTTGAAATATATGACGGATAGTGCTTCAGAGGAGATCGACCAGTAGAGTTGCGAGGTTGCGGCCCACTGTAGCATGGCTTCATCGGTGGTGATGAGGAGGCAGTAATCAGCAAGGGTCGGGTCGTTTTCATCGGCGGTTGAAGTGAGCAGGAAAGAAACGGGTAGCACATGGTTAGGAAAGAGTGTATCGGTTGGGTAATCGAAGGAGGACCAAAGGAGGTGTTGGTGGCGTCGAGGTGACGGAGCTCATCGAAGGGGAGCAGCTAGAGGGCGGTGGCAGTGGCTAAAAGGGGCGGTGTCGACTAAGCAGGTGAGTGATTGGTGAAGGAGAGGGCGAGGCCGGACGCTGTGAGGGAGAGAGTGGAGGATGAGGACATAGGCGTGGCAGTCCAAACGACGGTGTCGAAGTAGGCGTGGAGGACAACGACATAGTATCGAGAGTCTTGGCCGCTAGGGTTGTTGAAGGCGACTGAGAAGGCGGAGGTTGAGCGGAAGACGCCAGAATTGTTGGTGAAGTTAAAGTATGAAGCGTAAAAGTTGGGCTAAAGAAACTCGGTGGCGATGTCTCCGGCGAGGGAGTGGAAGGGAAGGAAGAAGAAGAAGGTGAGAAGCCGGGGAGTGGGGTAGAGGAACACTATGGCGATGTCTCCGACGAGGGAGTGGAAGGGAAGGAAGAAGAGGAAGGAGAAGAGCCGGAGAGTGGGAGGGGGCATTGAAGCCATGACAAAAAAGATTTTCCTCTTGCCAAGTAAATTGGGAATCATTTTATTTTTAGAAATCACTATAAAGACCTGTCTGGTAAATTAAGAAGTACTTTATTGGAAGAAATCCCTATAAATTCATTGTAGTGGGAGACACTCCAAGCCCCGGGGTGACATAAAAGCCAGAGACAAAGAGAAAGGAACAATATAGAAAAGAGATGGATTAGCATTGGTCTTTGATCACATCAGTATTACTGCTATTTTTTACATATTTGCGAAGTCATCCAACAAACCTTTCTCCTCATTGCAATTTAGGGTGGGGAAAAATACCAAAATTTAATATACCGCACATATCATACCAAAATTTACCAAACTATATCGATTTGACGGTATACCGAAAATTTCAGTACGGTAGTATATCATACTAAAATTTCCGATATTGGTATCAATATACGATTTTTAGCGATATTTTCATTATACTGTACCGATATCGATACCGAAAATTTATATTAAACGGTATGAATATCGGAATTTTGGTAGGGTCCAACAATATGATATAAAAATTTTTCATACCAATACTGAGTCTGAATATTAGTATAGCAAATCTTTCGTATACCGAAATTCTGATATTTATACTGTTTAGAGTATATTTTTTGTATCGATATGGTATACCGAAAATTTTGCTAAAAAACGTATACCAATACTGATACCGAAAATTTCAGTATATCGCCTTCAATAACCCGTCGTATACAATACATATCGTACCCAAATTTTGCTAAAAAACGTATACCGATACTGATATAGAAAATTTTTCGTATATCGCCTTCAACAACCCTTCGTATACCGCACATATTGTACCAAAATTTACCAAACAATATCAATTTTACAGTATACTGAAAATTTCGTATGGTATTATACCTTACCAAAATTTTTGGCTTCGGTATCTGTATAAAATTTTTAGCGAAATTTTTGGTATACCGTGTCAATACTGAAAATTTACTCTAAATGGTATGAATATCATCCAAAAATTTGGTATACTAAAATTCTGTTACGGTATTGGCATGAAAAATTTGTATACCATATTTTTCGATACTATAACGATATATGGATTGGTGGTTTGGTATATCATATTGAGCCACCCCTAATTAAAATCAAGCTGGCAATTGGTAAATATTCACATGCAAATTGAAAAATAGAATTGACTATTAATTTGAACATTGACTATTGTTTTGAACGACATTTTAAAATATATATTACATATTAATTATATTAATTTTTTTTATTAACCCATACTCATATTAATATTAACATTTATTACTTATGATGACTGTCCAACTTTGCCATGTGGAACCCGTTGGAGGAGAACGAAATTGGCATGGGTAAGATCATCTCGAAGAGGGCCGTCTTCTGGTCGCTGACATGGAGGTAAATCCGTGTTGCGTTGACGGAGAGGTAAGCAACATGCAAGTTGAAATATTTGATAGAGCGTGCATCAAAGGAGATTGACCAATAGAGTTGCGAGGTTGCAAGCCACTGCATCACGGCGTCATCGTTGGTGATGAGGAGGCAGTAGTTAATGAGGGTCGGGTCGTTTTCATCGGTGGCTGAATAGAGCAGGGAAGAGATGGGTAAGAGCTAGTTAGGAAGGAGCATATCGGAGGTGCAAAGGGAGGCGTTGGCGGTGTCGAGGAGATGGAGCTCACCGGAGGGAGTAGCTGGAGGGTGGCGACAGTGGTTGAAAGGCACGGTGTCGACAAGGCAGGCGAGCGATCGGTGAAGGATAGGATGAAGCCGAACTCCTGTGAGGGAGAGAGTGGAGGATGAGGACATGAGGGTGGCACGGTTGGTGGTCCAAACGACGGCGCAAGAGCGGGCGTGGAGGATGACGACATAGTATCGAGAGTCCAAGCTGCTATGGTTGTTAAAGGCGATTGAGCAGGCGGAGGTCGAGAGGAAGACACCAGAATTGTCGGTGAAGTTAATGTATGCAACGTAAAAGTTTGGGTAGAGGAACTCGGTGGTGATGTCTCCAGTGAGGGAGTGGAAGGGAAGGAAGAATAGGAAGGAGAGAAGCCGGAGAGTGGGAGGGGACATAGAAGCCATGAAAAAAATGTTTTTCCTCTTGCCAAGTAAATCGGGAAGCATTTTATTAGGAGGAATCCCTATAGCTACTTGCCAGGTAAATTAGGAAGTACTTTATTGGAAGGAATCCCTATAAATTCATTTTAGTGGGAGACAACTACATGCCCTTGGGCGACATTAAAGCCAGAGATGAAGAGGAAAACTAACAACATAAAAAAGAGATGGATTAGAATTGGTCCTTGATCACGTCGGTATTGCTATTATTTTTTTACATGTTTGCGAAGTTATCCAACAAACTTTTCTTTTCATTGCAATTACGGGTGGGGAAAAAATATCGAAATTTTCGTATACTGCACATATCATACCAAAATTTACTAAACTATATCGATTTTACGGTATACCGAAAATTTTGATATGGTATTATACCGTATTGAAATTTTCTATATCAGTATCGATATATGTTTTTTAGAAAAATTTTCGGTATACCATATCGATACCAAAAATTTACTCTAGATAGTATAAATATCAGAATTTCAGTATACGAAAGATTTGGTACGATATGTACGGTCTGGGCCGCTAGGGTTGTTGAAGGCGACTGAGAAGGTGAAGGTCGAGTGGAAGACACTGGAATTATCAGTTACGTTAAAGTATGCAGCATAAAATTTGGGTAGAGGAACTCGTTGGCGATGTCTCCGGTGAGGGAATGGAAGTGAAGGAAAAAGAGGAAGGAGAGGAGCCGGAGAGTGGGAGAGGACAAAGGAGCAATGAAAAAAAATGCATTTCCTCCTGCCATGTAAATCGAGAATCATTTTATTTAGAAGAATCCCTATAAATACTTGCTAGGTAAATCAGGAAGTACTTTATTAGAAGGAATAATCCTTATTATTTCATTGTAGTGGGTGACAACTGCACGTCCCGGGGCGACATAAAAGCCAGAGATGAAGCGAAAAAGGAACAACATAAAAAAGAGATGGATTAGAATTGGTCCGTGATCACGTCGGTATTGTTGCTATTTTTTACATGTTTGCGAAGTCATCCAATAAACTTTCTCCTCATTGCGATTAAGGGTAGGGAAAAATACTGAAATTTTCGTATACTGAACATATTGTACCAAAATTTACCGTACTATATCGATTTTACAGCATACCAAAAATTTTAGTATGGTAATATACCTTACCAAAATTTTTGGCATCGGTATCTGTATAAAATTTTTAGGGAAATTTTGATATATTGTGTCGATACCGAAAATTTAATCTAAATGGTATGAATATCGAAATTTCGGTATGCCAAAAATTTGGTATACTAAAATTCCAATACGGTTTTGGTATGAAAAATTTTTATACCATATTTTTCTGTACAGTAACGGTATATGGATTGGTGGTTCTGTACATCATATCGAACCACCCGTAATTGCAATCAAGCTGGCAATTAGTAAATATAAACATGCAAATTAAAAAATTGAATTGACTATTAATTTAAACATTGACTATTGTTTTGAACGACATTTTAAAAAATATATTGCATATTAATTATATTAATATTTTTTATTAACCCTTATTCATATTAATATTAACATTTATTACTTATGATGAATGTCCAGCTTTGCCATGTGGAACCCGTTAGAGGAGAACGAAGCCGGCATGGGCAAGATCACCTCGAAGAGGGCAGTCTTTTGGTCACCGGCGAGGAGGTAAATCCGTGTTGCATTGACGGAGAGGTAAGAAACTTGCAAGTTGAAATATTTGATGGAGAATGCATCGAAGGAGATTGACCAGTAGAGTTGCGAGGTTACGGCCCACTACATCATGACATCATCGTTAGTGATGAGGAGGCAGTAGTCAGTAAGGGTCGGGTCGTTTTCATCGGTGGTTGAAGTTAGCATGGAAGAGATGGGTAGGAGCTAGTTAGGAAGGAGCGTATCGATTGGGTAATTGAAGGAGGAGCAAAGGGAGGCGTTGGCGGCGTCGAGGAGATGGAGTTCACCGGAGGGAGTAGTTGGAGGGCGGCGACAGTGGTTGAAAGGCACGGTGTCGACAAGGCGGGCGAGCGATTAGTGAAGGAGAGGGCGAGGTCGATCGCCATGAGGGAGAGAGTGGAGGATGAGGACATGGGGGTGGCAGGGTTGACGGTCCAAAAGATGGCGCTAAAGCGGGCGTGGAGAACGATGACATAGTCTCTAGAGTTCGAGCCGCTAGGGTTGTTGAAGGCGACTGAGCAGGAGGAGGTCGAGAGGAAGACATCGAAATTATCGGTGAAGTTAATGTATGCAACGTAAAAGTTGGAGCAGAGGAACTCAGTGGCGATGTCTCCCGTGAGGGAGAGGAAGGGAAGGAAGAAGAGGAAGGAGAGAAGTCTAAGAGTGGGAGGGGACATAGAAGGCATTAAAAAAAATGATTTCCTCTTGCCAAGTAAATCGGGAAGCATTTTATTAGGAGGAATCCCTATAATTACCTGCCAAGTAAAGCAGAAAGTACTTTATTGGAAGGAATCCATATAAATTCATTGTAGTGGGAGACAACTACACACCCCTGGGCGACATAAAAGCTAGAGATGAAGAGGAAAAGTAGTAGCATAGAAAAGAGATGGATTAGAATTGGTCCTTGATCACGTCAGTATTGCTGCTATTTTTTTACATGTTTGCGAAGTCAACCAACAAACTTTTCTCCTTATTGCTATTAAAGGTGGAGAAAAATATCAAAATATTTGTGTACTGCACATATCATACCAAAATTTACCAAATTATATCGATTTTGAACCATACCGAAATTTTTGGTATCAATATCGGTATACGATTTTTAGCAAAATTTTTGGTATACCATGCCGATACCGAAAATTTACTCTAAACAGTATTAATATCAAAATTTCAGTATATATACAAAAAATTTGGTATACTGATATTTTGATATAGTATTTGCATCAAAAATTTTTATACCATATTTTTCGGTACGATAACGGTATACGGATTGGTGGTTCCGTATACCGTACCGAATGATCCCTAATTACAATCAAGCTAACAATTAGTAAATATACACGTGCAAATTGAAGAACTAAATTGACTATTAATTTGAACATTGATTATTGTTTTGAATGACATTTTAACAAATATATTACATATTAATTATTTTAATATTTTTTAATTAACCCATATTCATATTAATATTAATATTTATTACTCAAGCGAGGGTCTGGTCATTTTCATTGGCGGCTGAAGTGAGCAGAGAAGAGACGGGTAGGAGTTGGTTAGGAAGGAGCGTATCGGTTGGGTAATCGAAGGAGGACCAAAGGGAGGCGTTGGTGGCGTTGAGGAGACGGAGCTCACTAGAGGGGAGCAATTGGAGGGCAGCGGCAGTGACTGAAAGGTGCAGTGTTGACTAGCCGGGCGAGTGATTGGTGAAGGAGAGGGCGAGGTCGGACGCCATGAGGGAGAGAGTGGAGGATGAGGACACAGAGGTGGCAGGGTTGGCGGTCCAAACGATGGCGCCGGAGTGGGTATGGAGGACGACGACATAGTATCGAGAGTCCGGGCCGCTAGGGTTGTTGAAGGCGACTGTGAAGGCGACTGAGAAGGTGAAGGTCGAGAGGAAGACATTGGAATTGTCGGTGAAGTTAAAGTATGCAGCATAAAAGTTGGGGCAGTGTAACTCGGTGGCGATGTCTCTGGCGAGGGAGTGGAAGGGAAGGAAGAAGAGGAAGGAGAGAAGCGGGAGAGTGGGAGGGGACATAGAAGCCAGGAAAAAAATGGTCTCCCTCTTTCCATGTAAATCGGGAAGCATTTTATTAGAAGGAATCCCTATAAATACCTGTCAGGTAAATCGGGAAGTACTTTATTAGATGGAATCCCTATAAATTCAATGTAGTGGGAGACAACTGCACACGCCAGGGCGACATAAAAGCCAGAGATGAAGGGGAAAAGGACGACATAGAAAAGAGATGGATTAGAATTGGTCCTTGATCACGTCAGTATTACTGTTATTTTTTACTTGTTTGCAAGTCATCCAAGAAACTTTTCTCCCAATTAGGGGTGGGAAAAATTACCAAAATTTTCGTATACTACACATATCATACCAAAATTTACCAAATTATATCAATTTTACGTATACTAAAAATTTCGGTATGGTATTATACCGTACCAAAATTTTTAGTATCAGTATCGGTATACGATTTATAGGAAAATTTTTGGTATATCATACCGATACCGAAAATTTACTCTAAACAGTATGAATATCAGAATTTCGGTATATCGAAAATTTGGTATACTGATATTCCGATACGGTATTGGTATGAAAAATTTTTATATCATGTTTTTCGATACGATAACAATAACTAGACTGATGGTTCAGTATACTGTATCGAACCACTTCTAATTGCAATCAAGCTGGCAGTTGGTAAATATACACATGCAAATTGAAGAACTGGATTGACTATTAATTTGAACATTGACTATTGTTTTGAACAATATTTTAAAAAATATATTAATATTATTTTATTAACTCATATTCATATTAATATTAACATTTTTTACTCATGATGACTGTCCAGCTTTGCAACGTGGAACCCGTTGGAGGAGAACGAAGCCGGTGGGGGCAAGATCATATCGAAGACGGCAGTCTTCTGGTTGTCGTCGAGGAGGTAAATCCCTGTTGCATTGACGGAGAGGTAAGCAACCTGCAAGTTGAAATATATGGCGGAGCGTGCGTCGGAGGAGATTGACCAGTAGAGTTGCGAGGTTGTGGCCCACTATAGCACGACATCATCGTAGGTGATGAGGAGGCAGTAGTCAGCAAGGGTCAGGTCATTTTCATCGACGACTGAAGTGAGTAGGGAAGAGATGGGTAGGAGCTGGTTAGGAAAGAGCGTATTGGTTGGGTAATCGAAGGATGACCAAAGGGAGGCATTGGCAGCGTCGAGGAGACAAAGCTCACCGAAGGGGAACAGTTTAAGGGCGAGGGCAGCGGTTGAAATACGCGGTGTCAACCGTGCGGGCGAGCGATTGGCGAAGGAGGGGGTGAGGTCGGGCGTCGTGAGGGAAAGAGTGGAGGATGAGGACACGGGGTTGGGAGGGTTGGCTGTCCAAACGACGATGCCAGAGCAGGCGTGGAGGACAATGACATAGTATCAAGAGTCCAAGCCGCTAGGGTTGTTGAAGGTGACTGAGAAGTCGGAGGTCGAGAGGAAGACATCGGAACTGTCGGTGAAGTTCAAGTATGCAGCATAAAAGTTGGGGTAGAGTAACTCGGTGGTGATGTCTATGACGAGAGAGTGGAAGGGATGGAAGAAGAGGAAGGAGAGAATCCAGATACTGGGAGGCGGCATAGAAGCCATGAAAAAAAAAGATTTTCCTCTTGCCAAGTAAATCGAGAAGCATTTTATTAGGAGGAATCCCTATAAATACCTGCCAGGTAAATTAGGAAGTACTTTATTGGAAGGAATCCATATAAATTCATTGTAGTGGGAGACAACTGCACGCCCTGGAGCGACATAAAAGCCAGAGATGAAGAGGAAAATGAACAGCATAGACAAGAGATGGATTAGAATTGGTCCTTGATCATGTCAGTAATGCTGCTATTTTTTTACATGTTTGTGAAGTCATCCAACAAACTTTTCTCTTCATTGCAATTAGGGGTGGGGAAAAAATACCAAAATTTTCGTATACCGCACATATCATACCAAAATTTACCGAGCTATATCGATTTTACGGTATATCGAAATTTTGGTTTGGTATTATATCGTATTGAAATTTTCGGTATCAGTATCGGTATACGTTTTTAGCAAAAATTTTGATATACCATACCAATACCAAAAATTTCCTCTGAACATTATGAATATCGAAATTTTGATATACGAAAGATTTGGCATACTGATATTCTGATTCAGTATTGGTATGAAAAAATTTTATATCATATTTTTGGTACGGTAACGGTATACGGGTTGGCAGTTTGGTATATCATACCAAACCACCCGTAATTGCAATCAAGCTGGCAATTGGTAAATATACACATGCAAATTGAAAAACTGAATTGGCTATTAATTTGAACATTGACTATTGTTTTCAATGACATTTTAAAAAGTTTAAATATTACTTATATAAATATTTATTTATTAACCCATATTCATATTAATATTAACATTTATTACTTATGATTACTGTCCAGCTTTGCAATATGGAACCCGTTGGAGGAGAATGAAGCCGGTGGGGGCAAGATCATCTTGAACACGACCACCTTTTGGTCACCGTCGATGTAACGACCACCCTTCTTACTACTACTACTCTCTAAGGATAACCGTTACTTAACTACTAACTCTACTTAACCGGTGTGATTAAAAACCACATGGAAACCCTACCGAAAAATTTTGACAGAGTCTCCCCTGTACCGGTGACCATATTCAACAATACATGCAGTATATATACTCAGCCACAAGCGGCTGGAACACATAACAATCAACCACGCAGTATAATAATTCTAACTCAGCAACAATAAAGGAAAACTAATCCATAACCACAACTGAATAGCAAACACAGTATCAAGTGTCCTTATAAACAGTTATCAAATTTCCTTAACACATAAAGACTTAATTAACTCAAAGAACAAATCATAATTTATTTTATTCGCAAGGATCCCTAGGACTTCCATAGTGCAGACATCACACACCCCTCTTGCATCTTCTTGTCGCCTTCCTTCATATTAACTTTCCTTTTTCTTTATCTGCAGTAGGAGAAAGTGCAGTCTATAAGCATAAAGCTTAGTGAGCGCTATCTAACTCACAAAAACTCGATATGCATGTATACAATAAAAACATGCTAAAACTGAATGCTAATATGTAAAGCTACTCATGCTCATAAATAGCAAAGAAATCAACTAATAGAAAAGATAACAGGTATAACTACTTATGCTCATAAACTAATAAAGAAAGCAAACTAACTGGAATGCTAACATATAAAGCTACTCATGCTCATAAATAGCAAAGAAATCAACTAACTGAAAAACTAACATATAAAGCTAAACATGCTCATCAACTAGCAAATAAATAACATGTAAGAAACTAAACATGTAAAAGCTGCTAGCATAAAAGAAAGCTAAACTTGCTGATCTTTAAAACAAAGTGAAACTTACTTCATTTACTCTAATCTTATTCTTTTATTTCACTTGTTTAAAATTTATACTTTAATACTTGAAAATAATAATCAACTTCTCTTGGGCCCAGGCATAGTACCATTTTATGCGCGTTCCCTAATAGGTTGGGTTAGCGAGCCGCCAATCCTAAAAGAGCAGACCTTGGTCTACCAGGGCCAAGACCTTGGAATTGGACACCTGAATTTGTTTAACGACAACCTTGGAAGTCGGGTACTAGCCTCTTCTTAAAAGTAAAATACTTATTATCTTAATTACTTCTTTAAATGTCTTGGCATTTTAATAAGCACCTTGTGTGCTAAAATCCCTAAAGTCTTGACTTTGGGACCTACTTAAGGCCTTGGCCTTTTTCTTTATTTTCTTTACTCATACTTTTCATACTCCTTGATTAGAGCTTATTAGAATCCTGTAGATATATCTATCAAGTGTAGGATTACAACCAACCAAGCATGCTATATAAAAATAACATAAGGGAAGCAGATCTGAACTCTCTAAGCATGTTATAAAACAAAGCAAAGGAAAGCGAATCTGAACTTCCTAATCATGCTATAAAATAGAGCAAAAGATAGCAACTTTGAACTTACTAATCATGCTTTAAAATAGAGAAAAAGAAAGCAACTTTGAACTTACTAATCATGCTTTAAAATAGAGCAAAAGAAAGCAACTTTGAGCTTCCTAAACATGCTGTAAGATAGGGCAAAAGAATGCAACTTAAAACTAGAAGATCTGTTCATATACATCTATTGCTACACAAACAGAAATGCAAATAAAGAAAGGTTGTTCTAGGCCCTAAATGAAATTGTTCTTGCTTGCGAATATGCGATTAAAGAGAAGCTGTTCTAAGCTCTAAACAGAGTTGTTCATGCTTGCAGAAATGCAAATAAAACTAAGATGCTAAGGCTGAGATGCTAATTAAGGTAACAAAGAAGTCTAAGATTGATATGCTAATTTCAAAGCTGTTCTTTTAATTGCAGCAAGGAGAAAATCCAACAAGAGCTATAAATCTACAACATTTCATGCTCTAACAATTCAATAAAAGGTCTATAACTAATATGGATCCAAAACATGCTTGTTCTTCTTGTTATGTTCCCCGGCACAAACCAACCAGAAAGTACTGCTGTAACTAAAATCTTTGCAAACATGTTCACAACATAAGCAACAGAATTCTTCAAGTCTACTTCAAAACAGCCCGAAACCATAGCCCATTTCCCTGTTTAGTGCCAAGGCAGAAACCAATAAGAGCAAAACACTCCACTTACTTAATCCTTTTCCTGTTCTTCTCTTGGAAACTCACGGCAGCAACAAGACCCTTAAGCATGTTACAGTATATATATGCAAGGAAGAAGGAAAAAGAATCTTAAATCTACCCTTAACCCTCTAACATACAGATTCTGTGCAACATGATCCGAAACACAAAAAGAATTAAATCCCTGGCAAGCATAAATTCGGCTCAAACTCAATCCAAAACATAGGAGCATGCTGTGGATGATAAGGAGTGAAACCAAATTCTGAAATCAAAAGGAAAAGAAGATCAATGTCACGGAGCTATCCTACTGCAGGTGAGTAGCAACTCACCTCGCTGTTCTTGGACTTACAACCAGAGAGGAGCAAATTCTAGGGTTTCGGGTGAAGCTTGAAGATCTCGGCGGCTCCCTTGAGTTCCCGAGCTCCCTTCGTCGCGGTGACCACGTACGGGTGAAGGCCGGCCGAAAAGAACCCTTTTTCCGGCGCCGGAGACGAAGCCCTAACACGGCTCTGTTTCTCCCGAGCAGAAGAGTCGCGCGGCGTCACGTGTGAGGAGAAGAGGAGAGGGATCGCGAGATTAGGTCACGGGAAAAGGAAATATAAACTTATCCCTTAAGTTATTCTCTGTTCCAACTATAACTTAAATCTATTTCTCTCCATATTTGATTAATAAAACCTGCGTAGCTTAGTTGGTTGGCTGCGTCCGATTGGGTCAGGTCCGGCCGGAGGTCTTAGGTTCGAGTCTCACCTTCAACGTTTTTTTTTGTCAAAACTTCTTTCTTTTTGTAAACTTACTAAACGACCTCCAAAAATTGAGTAAAAATACTCTAAAAATTTCTAAAAATCTCTAGAATATTTTAAAAGCATTTCCAAATATTTTTATGGACATTTGGAACTCGAAATAGGGAAAATTGGGTCGTTACAGTCGAGGAGGTAAATCTATGTTGCATTGACAGAGAGGTAAGCAACCTGCAAGTTGAAATATTTGACGGAGCGTGCGTCGAAGAAGATTGACTTGTAGAGTTGTGAGGTTGCAACCCACTGTAGCACAGCGTCATAAGTGTTGATGAGGAGGCAGTAGTCAGCGAGGGGTCGGGTCATTTTCATCGGCAGCTGAAGTGAGCAGGGAAGAGACGGGTCAGAGCTGGTTAGGAAGGAGTGTATCGGTTGGATAATCGAAGGAGGACCAAAGGGAGTCGTTGGCGGAGTCAAGGAGACGGAGCTCAACGGAGGGGAGCAGCTAGAGGGCAGTGGCAGCGGCTGAAAGGTGTGGTATCGACAAGGCGGGCAATCGATTGGCGAAGAAGAGGGTGAGGTCGGACATCGTGAGAGAGAGAGAGAAAGAGTGGAGGATCAGGACACGGGGGTGGCAGGGTTGGCGGTCCAAATGACGGCACCGAAGCAGGCGTGGAGGACGACGACATAGTATTAAGAGTCTGGGCCGCTAGGGTTGTTGAAGGCGACTGAGAAGGCAGAGGTCGAGAGGAAGACACTGGAATGGTCGGTGAAGTTAAAGTATGCAACGTAAAAGTTGAGGTAGAGGAACTCAGTGGCGATGTCTCCGACAAGGGAGTGGAAGGGAAGGAAGAAGAGGAAGCAAAAAAGCCGGAGAGTGGTAGGGGACATAGAAGGCATGAAAAAAAAATGATTTTCCTCTTGCCAAGTAAATCGGGAAGCATTTTATTAGGAAGAATCCCTATAAATACCTGTCAGGTAAATCAAGAAATACTTAATTGGAAGGAATTCCTATAAATTCATTGTAGTGGAAGGCAACTGCACGCCCCGGGGTGACATAAAATCCAGAGATGAAGAGGAAAAGGGACAACATAAAAAAAAATGGATTAGAATTGGTCCTTGATCACATCAATATTGCTGCTATTTTTTACATGATTGCAAATCTGACAAACTTTTCTCCTCATTGCAATTAGGGGTAGGGAAAATACTGAAAATTTTGTATCAACACATATTGTACGAAAATTTATCGAATTGTATCGATTTTATGGTACACCGAAAATTTTGGTATGGTATTATACTGTACCAAAATTTTCGGCATCAGTATCGGTATATGATTTTTAGCGAAATTTTCGATATACCGTACCAATGCTGAAAATTTACTCTAAACGGTATAAATATAAGAATTTCGGTGTATCAAAAATTTGGTAAACTTATATTCCGATATGGTATTGGTATAAAAATTTTTTATACCGTATATTTAGGTACGGTAACGATATACGGGTTGGTGGTTTATTATACCGTACCGAACCATCCCTAATTACAATAAAGTTGACAATTGGTAAATATATACGTATAAATTGAAGAACTAAATTAATTATTAATTTGAACATTGATTATTATTTTGAACGACATTTTAAAAATATATTATATATTAATTATATTAATATTGGTTTATTAACTCATATTAATATTAACATTTATTACTCAGGATGACTATCCTCTTATTCATCTATATTTTTAATATCTAAAATTTATTATTTTATTTATTTATTTATAAAATTCACTAATTGAATGAAGAATTAAATATTATTAATGTCTGTTATAACATCCATCTAATTTGCAGTATCGTTTAGATGTTATATCACTTACATATTAATATCAATGTGGAAATTCTTTTCCACTTAAAAGTTGATAATATATTATTTTCATGAATTGACATAGTTATACTTAAATAGGTGATTACTTTTATTTATTTTAGAATTAATTTTCAATAAATAAAAAGTATTTTACTGAATGCCTGATCTCTTCATGTAAAAAATCTACTAAATAAATACCCTTCGTAATCTATCCTCTTTAAAAAAAATATGGATAACGACCTCAACATTGCTCTAAAGATAACATCATATTGCATTGATTTAAAATATAAGTTTATGGAAAATGGTCAACGTTCAATTTATTGATCTCATCAAACTGAAAAATAATACATACTCGTAACCCGACCTTAATTCAAAAACATTTAAATATTTAAGTCGGATCATATAAAATAGTAGGTTTTTTCCTCACTTTAAAGATTAAGAGAGCAATTTATCGAAATTTGAAGAATAAGAATAAAATATAATTAACCAAAAATGGGAAAACGGTACAAAAAAGGAGTGCTAGAGGTAACTTTCTCTTTCAGATTTCTCCATTCTCAATTCCCATGGCTTTTGTTATTTCTGATGAATGGAAGCTGTGAAGCCTCCATTTAACCAAAAATAAAGAATCAATTATGAAAGTATATTTGATCCCGTATAGAAGAAGTGAAAGATGGACTACTAGTGAGCTGATTTGAAGGTTGATTGGAAGAAGACTTCGAGTTAGGAACGTGCATGCAAGCACAAGTAGGAGGAAAAGAAGGAAGAAGATTGTCAGTAAATAGGTGTGGGAAAACAGTAGAAGGAGAAGTAAATGCGTAGACTCGCATACCTACGCCAGCGGAGAGGGACCTCTTTTATAATACCTATGTGATCTCCGCATTTAATGCGCATCACATCACTGCTAGATAGCTTGTCTAATCAGTTCAAATCTTCTGTCCCCAAATTTCTTTGTCCCCGTGTTCCCTATCGATCGGACGGACCAGATTATATCTCAAGGCATCATGACATCCTTAAGATGTGTGCAGTATCCTCGTGATATGCAAGGCATCCTTGAGATGTAATATGGTCCGTCCGATCGGCAAGGGGACACAGGGACAGAGAAATTTAGGGACAGAGGATTTGAACTCTTGTCTAATCATCATGCTGCCATCGTATCCAACAATCTCATCATAGGTATGAGAGGAGTATTGCGTATCTGTACAAAGATACGACCCTCTGATTCTCTGACAAACTCATGTGTTATATTAATGGAGAAATAAACTCATGGGTTGGAAGGCTTATTGAACTTCTAGTCAGAAGATGAGCTGAGAATAGGGAGCCCAATCTTTATAAAGAGTGAATAGGCTATAAACAGCATCCCAGTTGGGAGCTAGGCCATGATGGTATCTAAGTGGGGAGTTAGGCCCCTGAGACATCCAATCGGAGATATCCGATTGACATGTGATAGGGAACAGAGATCTAAAGGTAACTGAATGAGGAGTTGGGCTCTTAAGAGTATATCTAATCTGCATTAGTCGATCGAGATATGATGGAGAGCAGAGCTCCATAGGAAACTGAGCGGCAAACTGGACCCTAATAATATCTGAGTGGGGAATTAGGCCCTTGAGAGTATGTCCGATCAGCATTAGTTGATCGGGATGTGATGGAGAATAGAGCCCTATAAGTAATTGAGTAGGGAGCTCAACCCTGATAATATCTAAGTTAGGAGCTGGACCCGTGAGAGTATGTCCAATTGGCACTATCCAATTGGTATGTGATGGAGAGCAGAGCTCCAAAGGTAACTAAACAAGGAATTGGACCCTGATAATATCTGAGTGGGGAGTTAAGCCCCTGAGAGTATATTCGAACAACATTAATCGATCAGGATGTGATGGGGAGTAGAGCCCTGTAAGTAACTGAGTGGGGAGTTGGGACCCTAAGAGTATGTAAGATTGACACTAACGTAATTGGGATGTGATGGTGAGCAGAGTCCCTTAGGTAATTGAGTGGGGAACCAGACTCCCTGGGGTATCCGATCGGCCTTGTCCAATTGGCGTGAGGAGATTCCACTAAGCAGGTTACCCAGGTTTTGACCTACCTTGGACCTTGATTGCCATCTACTCCGGTCTGTAGACCATCGAACCCTACCTGGAGGACCCTTATCATTCACCATATCACAAACCTTCTCTTCAAGTCTAGTCGAAGTAGGCTCGTGACCGACTGACTAGACCCCCCGGGTTTTAGTTTTCCTGGCCTACTCCTTTTTCTTGGCTGATGTCACTTTGTTGTGCTTACCGTTGATGTTATCCATCTCAAAAAAGGGCATGTCAGATGCCATAAATGCACGATAATGTGTGGTGATACGCATGATGACATATTATAGTGATGATTCGCTTGTCACATACATCATAAATGCTCTTTTCTATTGTACCGTCACATGGTCCACCCATGCCTAGTGTTTAATCCCTGAAGAGATGTCTAACGGTTAGACTTCTGGCGGTTTTGGCTCCTTGATCAGGCTACTATGGTAATTAGCCCACCTTTTTGTCCTTGAGATCGAACGGTTGTGCCTCAACCCTTGGGTTTATAAGCTCCATTGGTCCAGTGTTTTCACCAATGTGTTCTTCTTCTCCCTTTTCAATACTCGTCGTCCATAACCTCCAGTGATTTTCTCCTTAGGTTTCGACTTTCTCCCTCTATGAGTTTCTCCCTGACACTACGTGATCTTTCCGTTTTTTCTTTTCAGACAATGGCCCTCAACGTCCCCACTCATATTCCCACTCTATGGTACACCTCCACCCTCTCTGATATCAATGGCGGGGACCTAGACTAGATGAGGCCCACCTTTGAGATCCCTACACGCTATCACATAATTATTCCCAACATCTTTGACCGACCTCATCTTACTCCCCTCGGTTATATTATCTTCTTCAATGACTAATTTCTAGGAGGTCTTGGTTTTCCTATTCCCAGCTTCTTTTTTGAGATATCCCTGTATTTCCACATTCCTCTTCAGTAGTTAGCCCGCAATTCTATCATACTACTGTGCGGGGTCATCATCCTTTTCTGCTTATTCCGCATCCCCCTCACCCCTCGTGTTTTTCACTACTTCTATTACCATAAGAAATCAGAGACGAGGTCTTTATTTTTCAAGATCGAATGAAGGCTATCTTTTTTTGACAAGATACCTTCTTCTAATAAGGGATAGAAGTCCCACTATTTTTTTATTCGATCGGTCTTGCCCGTATCTTGGACGACCGGCTAGCAAATGAATCTATCCCTTGTTCCGGAGTTGGACGACTATCATTGGGAGCCTACTTTTGTTTTAGCATTGGAAGCACTAGCTGACCTAAAGGTCAACATCCACAAACTACTCCTAGAGGACTCTATATATTTGGGTTGAGTCCAATCAAGGTTGAACTACCATTCACCTTTGGTAAGGAACACAACCTTAATCTTATATTATAGCTAAGTGGGATTCTTTATCCTTTTTGTAGCTATGACCATGTGAAAAGTCTACGTGGGTGAGATCTTGAAGCTCGACGAGGACAAGCTAAACCAGAGTGGAGAAGCTGAGTTAGAAAAACATGGTCGCCAGTTGACCGACTCTATAAGTGGGGCCAATGCAAGTGAGGTGACGACAAGTGAGGTAGGGGGAAGTGACGTGGTAACAAGCACAGGGGAACTGCTGCTACCCTGGCCTTCCATGGTTCTTGTGTGAGTATCTTCGGAGTCCATTAAATCCAATGATCCCATCAAGATCCGACACAAGACACATCTATTGATGACCCCCTCTACTCAATCCCCTCATAGGTCCCCTTGACGCACCCACCATTCGTTCGAGGAGAAACCTCAACACTATCTCTCAAACAGTAGCAGGTAGGCGACCTGGGCCTGACCCTGACTGATCCCTCTTGCAGAGCTTTCGATCAAACCCCCATTTCCCTCAAGGCTGACCGACCCTATTGCCGCCCAACCACTTTTAGTCCTTCCATCTCCTTCGACCGGCCTCATTTCGGGGGCTTCTCCATCTAGACCCGGTTCATGTCGTGGGTCTATCCCCACTAAAATAAGTGTGACATTTGGGGACCATCCCACAAGGGGTTGGTCGTATTGCTTTCAAATCCACCAGTACCCCAACATCTTATAAGACTGAGAGGCAAACTCACATACGCCTGGGAGGATTGAATGGGGTGACACAACAACCAATCTCCGAGTAGTTTGGCGGATGAATTCGTCAAGATGTGACTAGGGTAAGCACTTAATTTTTAGTAGAACCCCCCAATTTTTAGGACAATCTCAATATTTTATATATTTGCTAGTTTTGGACCACAAGGATGACCCTCTGTCATAAGTTGGTGGACCTGGATCAGGCGAACCAAGTAGTGAAGAAACGAATGGAGTCAGAGTCTACCCATGTTCCAAAAACCTCACTATATAAAGAATATAATTAAAGTTAAAGGAACATGTACATAATGGCAAAGGAACGTGGATAATGTCATCAGTCATCACATCTAAGGCTGAACCTTCGTTGCATCTTTTACAAGTCAAATTTTTCATCAAAAGATCCACCCCCCTTGTTGCAATTGGCTGCAATCAAAGGTTTAGAAAACATGGCCTAGCTGCGGCGGCACGACTCTACCATAATACGTTGCCAACAAAAGCATGGCCTAGCTGTAGCATATTATGGAGGATTTTTCACCTTGGTGGCACCTCGGCTTCGCCTCCTCCACTCGATTCTTTATATGGTGAGGTTTTTTGGAGCTTTGGTAGACTCTAACTCTTCCACTTGTATAAATGATCTCCTATTAGTGTGAAGCAGTTGACCCTCATCTTAATGTCCCGAGCTTACTCTATGTCGGTTGGTAAGATCCCCTGCCGAAGATATGAAATTAGCGGAGCCCACCAATCAATTGGTTCTTCTATGCTTATTTGTAGATTGATTTAAACTATTAGCAGGATTTAAACTATTAGCAGGGTTTGTGCCACAATCAATTGGTTCTTCTATCCAACAAACTTTTCTCCTCATTGCAATTAAGGGTGGGGAAAAATACTGAAATTTTCGTATACTAGACGTATCGTACCAAAATTTACCGAACTGTATCGATTTTACAGTATACCGAAAATTTCAGTATAAGATTATACCTTACCAAAATTTTTTGTATCAGTATACAAATTTTAGCAAAATTTTTGGTATATAGTGTTGATACCGAAAATTACTCTAAACGATATGAATATCAAAATTTTGGTATGCAAAAAATTTGGTATACTAAAATTCCGATACAGTATTGGTATGAAAAATTTTTATACCATATTTTTCGGTACGGTAACGATATATGGATTGTTGGTTCGGTATACCATATTGAACCACCCCTAATTAAAATCAAGCTGGCAATTGGTAAATATACACATGCAAATTGAAAATAGAATTGACTATTAATTTGAACATTGACTATTGTTTTGAACGACATTTGAAAAAATGTATTACATATTAATTATATTAATATTTTTTATTAACCGATATTCATATTAATATTAACATTTATTACTTATGATGACTGTCCAGCTTTGCCATGTGGAACCCGTTGGAGGAGAACGAAATCGGCATGGGTAAGATCATCTCGAAGAGGGCAGTCTTCTGGTCGTCGGCAAGGAGGTAAATCCGTGTTGCGTTGACGGAGAGGTAAGCAACCTGCAAGTTGAAATATTTGATGGAGCGTGCATCGGAGGAGATTGACCAGTAGAGTTGCGAGGTTGCGGCCCATTGTATCACGACATCATCGTTGGTGATGAGGAGGCAGTAGTCAGTGAGGGTCGGGTCATTTTCATCGGTGGCTGAAGTGAGCAGGGAAGAGATGGGTAAGAGTTGGTTAGGAAGGAGCATATCGGTTGGGTAATCGAAGGAGGTGCAAAGGGAGGCGTTGGTGGTGTCGAGGAGATGGAGCTCACCGGAGGGAGTAGCTGGAGGGCAGTGACAGTGGTTGAAAGGCACGGTGTCGACTAGGCGGATGAGCGATTGGTGAAGGATAGCGCAAGGCCGAACTCCCGTGAGGGAGAGTGTGGAGGATGAGGACATGAGGGTGGCAGGGTTGGCGGTCCAAACGACGGCGCTAGAGCGGGCATGGAGGATGACGACATAGTATCGAGAGTCCGAGCCGCTAGGGTTGTTAAAGGCGAATGAGTAGGCGGAGGTCGAGAGGAAGACACCGGAATTGTCGGTGAAGTTAATGTATGCAGCGTAAAAGTTGGGGTAGAGGAACTCGGTGGTGATGTCTCCAATTAGGGAGTGGAAGGGAAGGAAGAAGAGGAAGGAGAGAAGCCGGAGAGTGGGAGGGGATGTAGAATTCATGAAAAAAAATGTTTTTCCTCTTGCCAAGTAAATCGGAAAGCATTTTATTAGGAGGAATCCCTATAACTACTTGCCAGGTAAATTAGGAAGTACTTTATTGGAAGGAATCCCTATAAATTCATTGTAGTGGGAGACAACTACATGCCCTAGGGCGACAAAAAAGCCAGAGATGAAGAGGAAAAGTAACAGCATGGAAAAGAGATGGATTAGAATTGTTCCTTGATCTCGTCAGTATTGCTGCTATTTTTTTACTTGTTTGCGAAGTCATCCAACAAACTTTTCTTTTTTTTGCAATTAGGGGTGGGGAAAAAATACCGAAATTTTCGTATAGTACACATATCATACCAAAATTTACTGAACTATATCGATTTTACGGTATACTGAAAATTTCGATATGGTATTATACCGTATTGAAATTTTCGGTATTAGTATCAGTATTCGCTTTTTAGCAAAATTTTCGGTATACCATATCGATACCAAAAATTTTCTCTAAACAATATGATTATTGAAATTTCGGTATACGAAAGATTTGGTATACTGATATTCTGATTCGGTATTGGTATGAAAAATTTTTATACCATATTTTTCGATATGGTAATGGTATACGAGTTGGTGTTTTGGTATACTGTACCGAACCACCCATAATTGCAATCAAGCTGGCAATTGGAAAATATACACGTGCAAATTGAAAAACTGAATTGGCTATTCATTTGAACATTCAAAATTGTTTTGAATGACATTTTAAAAAGTATATTAAATATTACTTATATAAATATTTATTTATTAACCCATATTCATATTAATATTAACATTTATTACTCATCATATCTGTCCACCTTTGCCACGTGAAACCCGTTGTAGGAGTACAAAGCCGACGGGGGCAAGATTATCTCGAAAACGGTAGTCTTCTGGTCGTCGGAGAGGAGGTAAATCCCTGTTGCATTAACGGAGAGGTAAGCAACCTGCAAGTTGAAATATATGACAGAGTGTGCGTCAAAGGAGATCGACCAGTAGAGTTGCGAGGTTGCGGCCCACTGTAGCATGACATCATCGGTGGTGATGAGGAGGCAGTAGTCAGCAAGGGTAGGGTCATTTTCATCGGTGGTTGAAGTGAGCAGGGAAGAGACGGGTAGCACATTGTTAGGAAAGAGCGTATCGGTTGGGTAATCGAAGGAGGACCAAAGGGAGGCGTTGGTGGCGTCGAGGTGACGGAGCTCATCAATGGGGAGCAGCTAGAGGGCGACAGCAGTGGCTGAAAGGGGCGGTGTCGACTAAGAAAGTGAGAGATTGGTGAAGGAGATGGCGAGGTCGGACGCTCTGAGGGAGAGGGTGGAGGATGAGGACACAGGGGTGGCAGTCCAAACGACGACGCCGGAGCGGGCGTGGAGGACGACAACATAATATCGAGAGTCTGGTCCGCTAGGGTTGTTGAAGGCGACTAAGAAGGCGGAGGTCGAGCGGAAGACACCGGAATTGTTGGTGAAGTTAAAGTATGAAGCGTAAAAGTTGGGGTAGAGGAACTCGGTGGCGATGTCTCCGCCGAGGGAGTGGAAGGGAAGGAAGAAGAGGAAGGAGAGGAGCCAGAGAGTGGGAGGGGACATAGAAGCCTTGAAAAAAAATTGACTTTCCTCCTGCCAAGTAAATCGGGAGGCATTTTATTCAGAAGAATCCCTATAAATTTCTGCTAGGTAAATCTGGAAGTACTTTACTAGAGCGAATCCTTAAAATTTCATTGTAGTGGGAGACAATTGCACGACGCAGGGCGATATAAAAGCCAGAGATGAAGAGGAAAAAGAACAACAGAGAAAAGAGATGGATTAGAATTGGTCCTTGATCACCTCTGTATAGCTTCTATTTTTTACATGTTTGCGAAGTCATGCAACAAACTTTTCTCCTCATTGCAATTAAGGGTGGGGAAAAATACTGATATTTTCATATACCGCACATATCATATCAAAATTTACTAAACTATATCGATTTTACAGTATACCGAAAATTTCAGTAGGGTATTATACCTTATCGAAATTTTTAGTATCAGTATCGGTATACAATTTTTAGCGAAATTTTGGGTATAACATGTCGATACCGAAAATTTACTCTAAACGGTATGAATATCAAAATTTCGGTATGCCAAAAATTTGGTATACTGAAATTCAGATACGGTCTTGGTATGAAAAATTTTCGTATCATATTTTTCGGTACGGTAACGGTATATGGATTGTTGGTTCGATATACCATATTGAACCACTCCTAATTGCATTCAAGCTGGCAATTGGTAAATATACACATGCAAATCGAAAATTTGAATTTACTATTAATTTGAACATTAACTATTGTTTTGAACGGCATTTTAAAAAATATATTACATATTAATTATATTAATATTTTTTTATTAACCCATATTCATATTAATATTAACATTTATTTCTTATGATGACTGTCCAGCTTTGCCATGTGGAACCTGTTGGAGGAGAACGAAACCGGCATGGGCAAGAGCATCTCGAAGAGGGCAGTCTTCTAGTCGCCGGCGAGGAGGTAAATCCGTGTTGCGTTGACGGAGAGGTAAGCAACCTGCAAGTTGAAATATTTGATGGAGCGTGCATCGAAGGAGATTGACCAGTAAAGTTGCGAGGTTGCGGCCCACTACATCACGACGTCATTGTTGGTGATGAGGAGGCAGTAGTAGTCAGTGAGGGTCGGGTCATTTTTATCAGTGGCTGAAGTGAGCAGGGAAGAGATGGGTAGGAGCTAGTTAGGAAGGAGCATATCGGTTGGGTAATTGAAGGAGGAGCAAAGGCGGAGTTGGTGGCGTCGAGGAGATGGAACTCACCGGAGGGAGCAGCTAGAGGGCAGCGGCAGCAGTTGAAAGGCACGGTGTCGACAAGGCGGGCGAGCGATTGGTGAAGGAGAGGGCGAGGCCGAACTCCTATGAGGGGGAGAGTGGAGGATGAGGTCATAGGGGTGGCAGGGTTGGCGGTCCAAACAACGGCGCTAGAGCGGTAGTGGAGGACGACGACATAGTATCGAGAGTCCGAGCCGCTAGGGTTGTTAAAGGCGACTGGGCAGGCACAGGTCGTGAGGAAGACACCGGAATTGTCGGTGAAGTTAATGTATGCAGCGTAAAAGTTGGGGTAGAGGAACTTTGTGGTGATGTCTCTAGTGAGGGAGTGGAAGGGAAGGAAGAAAAGGAAGGAGAGAAGCCGGAGAGTGGGAGGGGACATAGAAGGCATGATAAAAAATGATTTTCCTATTGTCAAGTAATTCGGGAAGCATTTTATTAGAAGGAATCCCTATAAATACCTGCCAGGTAAATCAAGAAGTACTTTATTGGAAGAAATCCCTATAACTTAATTGTAGTGGGAGACAACTACACACCCCTGAGCGACATAAAAGCCAAAGACGAAGAGGAAAAGTTACAGCATAGAAAAGAGATGGATTAGGATTGATCCTTGATCACGTCAGTATTGCTGCTATTTTTTTACATGTTTGCGAAGTCATACAACAAACTTTTCTTTTCTTTGCAATTAGGGGTGGGGAAAAAATACCGAAATTTCCTTATACTGCACATATCATACCAAAATTTTCTGAACTATATTGATTTTATGTTATACCAAAACATTCAGTATGGTATTATATCATTTTAAAATTTTCAGTATCAATATCGATATACATTTTTTAGCAAAATTTTCGGTAAACCATACCGATACAAAAAATTTACTCTAAATAGTATAAATATCAGAATTTCGGTATACGAAAGATTTGGTATACTGATATTCTGATTCGATATTGGTATGAAAAACTAAATTGTCTATTAATTTGAACATTGACTATTGTTTCGAATGACATTTTAAAAAGTATATTAAATATTACTTATATAAATATTTATTTATTAACCCATATTCCTATTAATATTAAACATTTATTACTCATGATGACTGTCCAGCTTTGCCACGTGGAACCCGTTGTAGGAGAACGAAGCCGACAGGGGCAAGATTATCTCGAAAACGGTAGTCTTCTGGTCGTTGGCGAGAAGGTAAATCCCTGTTGCGTGGACGGAGAGATAAGCAACCTGCAAGTTGAAATATATGACGGAGCGTGCGTCGGAAGAGATCGATCAGTAGAGTTGCGAGGTTGCGGCCCACTACAACATGACGTCATCGGTGGTGATAGCAGTAGTCAACGAGGGTTGGGTCCTTTTGATCGGTCGTTGAAGTGAGCAGGGAAGAGACGGGTAGCACATGGCTAGGAAAGAGCGTATCGGTTGGGTAATCGAAGGAGGACCAAAGGGAGGCATTGGTGGCGTCGAGGTGACGAAGCTCATCGAAGGGGAGTAGCTAGCGTGAGGCGGTAGTGGCTGAATGGGGCGGTGTCGACTAAGCGGGTGAGCGATTGGTGAAGGAGAGCGCGAGACCGGACATTGTGAGGGAGAGAGTGGAGGATGAGGACACTGGGGTGGCAGTCCAAACGATGGTGCGCGAGCGAGCGTGGAGGACGACTACATAGTATCGAGAGTCTGGGCCGCTAGGGTTGTTGAAAGTGACTGAGACGGCGGAGGTCGAGCGGAAGACACTGGAATTGTTAGTGAAGTTAAAGTATGAAGCGTAAAAGTTGGGGTAGAGGAACTCGGTGGCGATGTCTCTAGCGAGGGAGTGGAAGGGAAGGAAGAAAAGGAAGGAGAGAAGCTGGAGAGTGGGGTAGAGGAACACAGTGGCGATGTCTCCGACGAGGGAGTGGAAGGGAAGGAAGAAGAGGAAGGAGAGGAGCCAAAGAGTGGGAGGGGGCATAGAAGCCATAAAAAAAAAAAATTTCCCCTTGCCAAGTAAATTGGGAAGCATTTTATTAGGAGTAATCCCTATAAATACGTTCCAGGTAAATTAGGAAATACTTTATTGGAAGGAATCCCTATAAATTCATTGTAGTGGGTGACACTCCATGCCCTGGGGTGACATAAAAGCTAGTGACGAAGAGGAAAGGAACAACATAGAAAAGAGATGGATTAGAATTGGTCTTTGATCACATCAGTATTGCTACTATTTTTTACATGTTTGTGAAGTCATCCAACAAACTTTTCTCCTCATTGCAATTAGGGGTTGGGAAAAATACCAAAATTTCCATATACCGCACATATCATACCAAAATTTATCGAACTACATCCATTTTATAGTATACCGAAAATTTCATTATGGAATTATACCGTACCGAAATTTTCGATATTGATATCGATATACAATTTTTAGCAAAATTTTTGATATACTGTATCGATATCAATACTAAAAATTTATTTTAAACGGTATGAATATCGAAATTTTGGTATACCAAAAATTTGGTATACTGATATTCCGATAAGGTATTGATATGAAAAATTTTTATACCTAATTTTTTGGTACGGTATCGCTATATGGGGTTAGTGGTTTGGTATACCATACCGAACCACCTCTAATTACAATCAAGCTAGCAATTGGTAAATATACACGTGGAAATTGTAGAACAGAATTGACTTTTAATTTGAACACTGACTAATGTTTTCAACGACATTTAAAAAAATATATTACATATTAATTATATTAATATTTTTTTATTAACCCATATTCATATTAATATTAACATTTATTACTCATCATAACTGTCCACCTTTGCCACGTGGAACCGTTGTAGGAGAACGAATCCGGCGGGGGCAAGATTATCTCAAAAACGGTAGTCTTCTAATCGCTAGCGAGGAGGTAAATCCCTGTTGCGTTGACGGAGAGGTAAGCAACCTGCAAGTTGAAATATATGACGGAGCGTGCGTCGAAGGAGATCGACCAGTAGAGTTGTGAAGTTGCGGCCCACTGCAGCATGGAGTCATCGATGGTGATGAGGAGGTGGTGGTCAGCGAGGGTAGGGTCATTTTCATCGGCGGCTGAACTGAGTGGGGAAGAGATGGGTAGGAGTTGGTTAAGAAGGAGCGTATCGATTGGGTAATCGAAGGAGGAACAAAGGGAGGCGTTTGCGACGTTGAGGAGACAAAGCTCACCCGAGGGGAGTGGTATAGCATATAATTTACTGTCACGAATAGGCTTATCAAATTAACAATGTATTTATTTCACTGAACCCCTTAATTTCACATTAATGTTGTAGTAACGAGCCCAGGATCGATCCGAGGAACCATAGTAGAATGTAATTTAGGATTGTCTTTTAATTCCTATTTTTGGGGTTTTCGATATAAAAATGGAATGGGGGGATTTAAGCTTGAATTTAAATCAAACAAATGAAAAGCACAGCGAATAAAGAAATTAATCTAAAGCAAGAGTAAAACCTAACTATGTGCCAATAATCAAACCTCAACGTATTGTCACTCTACGTTGTGATTAAACCATCGACACACACTTAAACTAAAGATAAAATAGCAAGACACAATTAAATCTGATCTAAACAGAAATGAAACCCTAACTTGAATTTAAACTCTAAACACTTAACCAAGCACAAATAAAACTTAAACTAAGCTTCAACAAGGAAAGAAATGCTAACTACTTGCATAAAAATATAACGAACATCAAATGAATCTGTTCTAAGCTGTAAAAACAATAACAAAATGAAATAAATCCTAACCAATCCAACTCACAACCAATCCATACAAGTTTCACACTCTTGTCGTCACACAAGAGTGCCAAAGTCGAGACCACCCAACTTTGGACCTCAGTGGAGCATCTCAGTGGCGTATCAGTTCCAGGATTGTTCAAGAACGCCGACAGACCACCCCCGGCGAGCTAAGAACATCCCAAAACCCCAAGAATGGCCGAAATCTGAAATATGGTCTCTGGATCTGATGGGAAGCTGTGGAACGCGGATGGACGTCGGATGGAGTTCAGCAACGCCGGAGGACCACCGCCGAACGCTTCTGATGAGAATCGGAGCTCGGATTTGGAGGACCACCTCCAAATCTGAGGTGAAACAGGGAGATGCCGCGAGCCAAATTCAACCGGAGAGAACACCCTCCGATGGCTCCAGATGATCGGGATGACACCGCCGAGAAGCTCACCACCGAGATTGAAGCTTGAGAGATTGATTGGAGAAGAGAAAGGGGCCGGAATCCGGAGAAATGCCGCGGGGACGAATCTGCTGTGCGTGGAGGATTCGACGAAGAGGAATGCTACTGTATCTTCTCAGATTTAAGTCAGATCTGGATCTGAACGGACGACTGAGATGATTGCGGGCTAAATCAACGGTGAAAAGTCATCCAAAATCCGATCTGAAGGTGCTGATGTTGATCTAAGGTCTGGATCTACCCTCCCATAGGTTGGATCGATCAGATCATCACTGGATGGCCCGGATCTGCACAGTCTTCAATGAACGGCCCATATTAATTAAACTGGATCAATGGCTGGATGAACTCAGATCTGCATCAAAACTTCTGGATCTTCATCAATGGCTTAGATCTGCTCCCCATTAAGTTGGATCTGCCAGATCTTCAACGGATGGTCCAGATCTGTCCTATTCTTGATGAACGGATAATGCTCCAAAGCTTGATTTTCTTGTTTGAACTCCGATTCGAACCCAATTTCGGTCCAAATAGATCCAAATCCAAGATCCTTTGATGCCTACAAAATAAGAATCAAATATTAGCATCAAATAACACCAAAAATAATATAATTTGCAATTAAGTCCAAAAATACACACTATGCACAAAATGTGATGTAACCATGATTTAAACTATGAAATCAACATCAAACCATGCATATATGAATCAAAATAATGCAGTAAAATCATGGTTATCAAATCCCCCACACTTAAACTTGGCCGTCTCGGGCAATAAAACACATCATGCATTCACTTAATTGATACTAATCTTGCCACTGTTTGCATCATTCTGCATATTTTGTTTTCTTTTCTTTCGGAATTCAAGTAACCAAGCAAATTGAATCAAAACCTCTATTCCAACAGGAGCTCAAATTATTACAGCAGCTTAGAAATCAGAATTTCAGCAACTTGCTTATCCACAATGTGCAGAAATCACACTGTCAACTTGGAAAGCTTTTAGTTCTGTTTTTGGCAAAAGAAACAAATCAGCTAACTGGTTCTCAGTTTCCAATTTCAGGATTTCAAAAATCTGGACAAAACAAATGAAATCAGCAGATATTCAAGTTAAAATAAATTCCACTGAAGTGCATCTGGCAAATTCCAGGAATCAGCATCTGTCTACATTTAGTTCAGGTAAGCAGCCCTCAAAACAGCTCTGAATTTCAGTCTTTTCCCTTATCAGAAATCTGCAGAAACAAAAACTTCATAGAGGTTTGGCACCAAACATGAACTTGTTGATAATGGGTTCCATTTCTACTTAATCAGATATTACAGAAATTACAGTTATTAACTTGGAAACTGATGTATCAACTTGTAAGATTTCCGAATTTTGGCACACCATTGATACAAAATTCTGCATTTCTGAAATTCCAGATTCCACTCCAGATAGCAGTTGATTCTGATATTAATTTCAGATCTAAACTTATCCAATTCATAATTTCAAACCTTCCTTCTAGCACCAAGAAATCAAACTCAGAATTCAAAATTAACAGCAGCTTTGAAACTCATCTCCAAACCACTTCTGCAACTAACAGCTTGTTTTTTTTTTCCTCAGTTTGCCTCTGCGATCTCAACACACATGCACTTTATATTTCTGATCATGTTAGCAAGAAAATTTCTCTAATGCCACCTTCCTTAACAAGCTACTCACTGATTTCTTGTAAAACTGAGTAGTTTCAGAAAACCACTTCATTGGAGTATCATATATTGATCCATGGTAAGCTCGGAAAGGAAGGAGCATCAAATGAAAATATAATTTGGCCAATGATCAGAAGTTTCAAGAAAACTTTGGCACAAATTTGAACTTCCTTGAGAACAGAATTCAGATACAGAATTATGGTTTTCATCCTCACTTCCAGCTACATTTCTTGCTATTTCCCTCTTTTGTATTTGATCTACAGCAAGACTTAACGACATTTCCTTACAATGGCACAAATTTCCAGCTCCAAATTGAGCTTTCTCCTGCTGCAATAACAGTCCAAAACTCAAGCTGCAGATTTGATTCATTTTCAGTTTTCAGCATTGTTTCCTTGTCTAGTATCAGATTTCTTGTCTAAAAATCTTGTAGTTCTGTTGAAGCAAGATAATCCTTTGTCAATACTGGGTTAGCAGGTGAGTTTCAAAATTTGTAATGAACCAATAGCCTTGATTTCATTCTGCACAGCCACTGCTGATTCCATTTCTGCACATTCTGGTCTTTGTACCAATTGCCACTATTTAGCCACAAAATATTTCAATACTTCTTCATTTCCAGACTCAGAATTACTAGGAAATCAGCACTTCAGATTTAGCTTCTTGGTCTCGATTTAATTTTGATACAAAACTCCCACTTGGTACTTAAGTTCCTGTCTCTGAAATTTCCAGCACTTACTGATTTAATTTCATTACACAACTCACTGTACAACTTTCCTCAAGAGAAATTCTGATTTCTGATTTTAGCAACCCCTGACAAGTTCAATTCCAATTGATTTTGTTAAGAAACAATATCTGAGTTGGCACACAATTAAGTCCAGCTTAAAGATCAAACGAATCTAGCAGAGTTTGACTCCAAGAAATCAGTTACACATTCACAAATTGCAGATTTCGAAAGATCAACTTAGTTCCATCAATTAACTGTCATTCCAGAAATTAAAACTAGGATTCAGCTTAACCAAGACTCCCATTCAGCACAGATATGATAGTAGATTGTTTTCAAATTTCTGAGGCTGAACTAATAGAAGCTAAACCATCCTTACTTGCTTGTAATTCCTGCCAAAGTGCCAAATTCTGATTCCCTTCAATCCAGCCAATAAACAACTTAAATTCAGTTCATTCCAACTCAAACACTTTGAAATTCAGATTTGCATAGCCCTCAAAATTCATATATGCAATTCTTGCTTTGTGGAGATTCCAGCTTCAAATTTGATACTATTTTTTTCCTGCATTTTGATCTCTCATGATTTCTGAAATTCACATCTGGCTTAATTTGTTCATTGATCACGAGCTGCATAAGGAGCCTAGCACACAACTAATAACATCTGATACATCCCCACTGCATACTTCACAATTCTGCAACCACTAGCTAGCATTTTCAGAAGTCCAGAATTTGAGTCTTAAATTTCAGAAATGTGATTCCAAGGTCAGAAATCAATTCCCAGAATTCCAGAATTTGAATCTTGATAGAAATAAAGATGATAGACATTAATCGACAATTGAAAGAATAAGAATCTGCAATTTGTTGAATTCTAGTTTTCCAGATTCAGAAATTGAGTCGATTTAAGTTTAAATCCGTAGGAAACTTGGACAATTAGAAAACACCATTTATTTGCTCCATCTTCCTTCTCTTGCTTCAATCTTTTCTCTTCCAGACTAGAACTGTGCAGTGAGCAGTTCCCATCATCTGTCAGCTTTTTTTCAGTTTTAGTTTCATAAATTTAACAACTCTTGAATACCTGACCGGATTGATGAAGAGTAAGCTTGGAAGCAAACATCATTTAGCACTGAAATGTTTGGCTCTTGAATTTAAAACCATACAGATCAGAAATGGCATCAATAATTGGCACCAAACAGTTCTTGAATTTGAATTTATTAGCCCAGAAATCATTTCTGATAGAAATCTAGATAATTTCAGAGTTCACAACAGGTTGCATGATTTAAATCATGGAAGGTTTAAAGTAGTAAGAACACCAAGCATCAATGAAAAGTCTATGTTCTCTCGTGGACTTCATTGATCAGAAGCTTGGAACATAAATTTGGCACACAACAATTTCTTCAAGTTTATGATTTTAGCTTAAATTTTAGCTTGACAAGTCTAGAAGGAAAATTAAGTAACTCAGCTTCTTTAATCATAATTCAGAATTCTGATTTTTTTTCAACCTCAGTATCAGCCATTCCAAATTTGCACAGCTTTCAACTTTTGCAGCACTTCACACAGGATTCTGAACTTTCTGCTCATTTTCACTTCAAGCTTGATCAAATTATCCCATAGATTTTAATCCTTAAATCAATTGATAGCTTGATTCCCATCTTGATTACTGCAGCAATTAGAATCCAGCCATTTAATACCACCAGAATGCTGCTCTACACTTTCTAGCTCTATAAAAATCTCTGAACTACAATTCTGCAGATTTCCATGTTATCAGTTCCCGGAATTCCAAGCTATTTTCAATACTACTTCTCACAACCAAATGTATCAAATATTAGAACAATGACACACACAACCAACAACTTCCACTATGCTCCCACTTTTCTTGCATTTCACTTCCTCCATCAAAACAGAAGAACTCATTTTCAATTAAACACCTCCCCCACACTTACTCTTTTGTCCATCTCGAGTAATCTAACTCATCAAGTTATTCATCCAAACTCTCAATAAAATAGAGCAAAGCAAAGGTAATAAAAAGATAAAATGCAAGAGGAAAATGTTTTAAGAGAATTATGGGGTAAGAAATGGGAAATGATGAGGGAACAAGAATGAAAAATTCCTTCATCTCCATGCACACAAATGCTATTGTGATTTCGAAAAGAAACTAAGCAAGTTCTAGAGTTCAATTGCTATGAGTGCATGCCACACAAAAAAAAAAATAGTGTTTAGGCTTAAAATGGTCCTCTCTAGGTATTTTATACAATCAAGCTTAATTGATCAACATGGAATCCACTAACAAATTAACCAATATCATGTAAGTAAAGCATTCAATCATGTCATATGACCTAAAATTAATGATCAAATTTAAGAGACTTTTACCATCTTAAAAGTATTACTTAGAAAATTCTCATGGAGAATTTTATTCAAATGAAATGGTATGTACTAACTAAATGCAAAGTATGAAAGTAAAATGCAAATTGCAAAGTATGGAACTAAAGAACGTATAAAGAATTTATTAAAGAAAAACTAAACACAACATGAATTTAAAATGCAAGAGCAAGCAAGATTGGAACCAACTCCCCTTTAATTCCCGGTGGTTGAAGAAGGTTTAACAAAAGAAGCCACCCCGGATTGATGGAATTTGAGATTGATGGAATTCTTCATGATTTGAGATTGATGGAATTTAATTGAAAAAAAAAGTGAAGAAGAAAATTTTTGGGCAAAAGTGTATCAAAGGTTGAGATAGAGTATCAAGATTCTTTGTTAGCCATCAAATTGAAGGAGAGGTTAGCTTGATGTTTTGAATTGGTAACGACAAATGGTATTCATCTCTTTTTACATCAAATTGGTCAACTCATCAAGTATATTCCTCCAATACTCTTATCTTCTCATTTTCTCCATTAAATTATTTTCTTTTGCCTATTTCATCCATTTTCATTATTCTTTTTGCTTCCATTTCAATTCTTCATGATTAAATCCTTTTGATTCATGTATGCTATGTTTTATAGTGGTGGAGAAGTAGAAAATAAGCAAGCTTATGGTAGTGAAATGTTGTGAGTTGCATTGAGTGAGCTCCACTTATACACATTTTTGAGTGTCAGAGATAGATTAGGTAAATCTTTTGTGAGATTGCATCTTGCTTAATTTTTCAATTGGATTGAAACTACCATACCTACTGATTATTGTTTGGATTGTATTCATGATTGTTAGTGATTTTTTAGATGGTCTTAGTTAAGTTCCTTTTTACTATCTTTTAGATATTGCTAGGGAATTTTCTATGGAGATGATTTTTAGTTTTCTTTACTTGCACGGGACGTTCAAGACTAAGTGTGGGGGATTTGATAACCATGATTTTACTGCATTATTTTGATTCATATATGCATGGTTTGATGTTGATTTCATAGGTTAAAATCATGGTTACATCACATTTTGTGCATAGTGTGTATTTTTGGACTTAATTGCAAATTATATTATTTTTGGTGTTATTTGATGCTAATATTTTATTCTTATTTTGTAGGCATCAAAGGATCTTGGATTTGGATCTATTTGGACCGAAATTGGGTTCGAATCGGAGTTCAAACAATAAAATCAAGCTTTGGAGCATTATCCGTTCATCAAGAATAGGACAGATCTGGACCATCCATTGAAGATCTGGCCGATCCAACTTAATGGGGAGCAGATCTAAGCCATTGATGAAGATCCAGAAGTTTTGATGCAGATCTGAGTTCATCCAGCCATTGATCCAGTTTAATTAATCTGGACCGTTCATTGAAGACTGTGCAGATCCGGGCCATCCAGTGATGATCTGATCGATCCGACCTATGGGAGGGTAGATCCAGACCTTAGATCAACATCAGCACCTTCAGATCGGATTTTGGATGACTTTTCACCGTTGATTTAGCCCGGAATCATCTTAGTCGTCCGTTCAGATCCAGATCTGATTTAAATCTGAGAAGCTACAGTAGCATTCCTCTTCGTCGAATCCTCCACGCACAGCAGCTTCATCCCCGCGGCATTTCTCCGGATTCCGGCCCCTTTCTCTTCTCCAATCAATCTCTCAAGCTTCAATCTCGGTGGTGAGCTTCTCGGCGGTGTCATCCCGATCATCTGGAGCCATCGGAGGGTGTTCTCTCCGGTGGAATTTGGCTCGCGGCATCTCCCTGTTTCACCTCAGATTTGGAGGTGGTCCTCCAAATCCGAGCTCCGATTCTCATCAGAAGCGTTCGGCGGTGGTCCTCCGGCGTTGCTGAACTCCATCCGACGTCCATCCGCGTTCCACAGCTTCCCATCAGATCCAGAGACCATATTTCAGATTTCGGCCATTCTTGGGGTTTTGGGATGTTCTTAGCTCGCCGGGGGTGGTCCGTCGGCGTTCTTGAACAATCCTGGAACTGATACGCCACTGAGATGCTCCACTGAGGTCCAAAGTTGGGTGGTCTCGACTTTGGCACTCTTGTGTGACGGCAAGAGTGTGAAACTTGTATGGATTGGTTGTGAGTTGGATTGGTTAGGATTTATTTCGTTTTGTTATTGTTTTTACAGCTTAGAACAGATTCATTTGATGTTCGTTATATTTTTATGCAAGTAGTTAGCATTTCTTTCCTTGTTGAAGCTTAGTTTAAGTTTTATTTGTGCTTGGTTAAGTGTTTAGAGTTTAAATTCAAGTTAGGGTTTCATTTCTGTTTATATCAGATTTAATTGTGTCTTGCTATTTTATCTTTAGTTTAAGTGTGTGTCGATGGTTTAATCACAACGTAGAGTGACAATATGTTGAGGTTTGATTATTGGCACATAGTTAGGTTTTACTCTTGCTTTAGATTAATTTCTTTACCGTTGTGTTTTTCCTCTGTTAGATTTAGATTTAAAGCTTTTAAACCCCCAACTCCATTTTTATATAGAAAACCCCAAAAAATAGGAATAAAAGACAATCCTAAATTACATTCTACCGTTGGTTCCTCGGATCGATCCTGGGCTCGTTACTACAACATTATTGTGAAATTAAGGGGTTCAGTGGAAAATACATTTGTACAATTTGATTAGCGGATGTGACAGATTCGCCCTTATCAAATTTTGGCGCCGTTGCCGGGGATTTTATAAGCATTGTAGTAATTTTAGGATTGTTTTGAATGCTTTCATGATTATATATTCATGTGTTGATTTTATTTGTTCCTGAGTCTTCTGATTTTATTTGCTAGTGTTTCAGTGTAAGAACAGGAAATTCATGTGACCATGGATCCATATCATCAGTATTTTGGAGATGGGATGGAGAATTATTTTTATCAGCCTCAGACTCAGTTCTATCACTCCTACCTACCTATGGAGCAACGGAATAGGTATGAGGATGCGCAAGAACAAATTGAAGAATCAATGTGGAAATGCAATGATATTATGCAACAAATGAGAGAGCATCAAGAGCAACAATTTGCAAGGATACAGAATATACAGAGTCAGTTAGATCAGATAGCATCATCTATTAATCAGTTACAAGCACAAAGAGCCAGTGAAGAGGTGGATTGTGGAGATCTTGTCAGGCCTGACACTACTTCTATTTCTTCACAACGATTTTCTAGTTTTATTTGTGATGATGTAGTTGTTAAAATTCCTGATTCTACTAATGATGTTGTTCTAGATGATGTGAATGATGCAGGTTTTGTTGCAGAAAATGATTTAAGTGTAGGGGAGTGCTTACTGGAAGCATTACCTCAAGAACCACCAAAAATGGAGGATGTAAGTGTAGGGACTTGTGCTATGGAGCCAAGCACCCAAGAATCACTACATGAAGTTGAACATTCGCTAGAACTGGAGTCTGAGCATTTATTTGATGAGAAAGAGGTAACAAACACCACTTCAGGTACCTCTCAAGATGACATGGTGAGTATTTTGTGTAATTTTTCAGAGAATTTTATAGAGGTACCATTTGTTGATTTTATTAGTTGTGATTCATTTCTTGATATATCTTTTACCCACACTAATATTCTCCTATTTCCTTTTTGCCCCACATGTGTGTGGGAGGTGTTTTGTTTTATTGATGTGGTAGGAGAATTTAAGCTTCCAGAGTGGGTGCTTAAACTGAACCGACTTAGACCTCCGGAGAGAATTTTGAAAGGAAAAAGGATTAATAAGAAGAATTTGAGTGGAACCACGATTACTCCACTTCCGGGGTGGCTTCTTCATCTAAACCTTCTTCAACCACCGGGAATGAAAGGGGAGTTAGTTCCAATTTAGCTTTCTTTTGCATTTTTAAATTCATGCTTTGTGTTTAGTTTTTTCTCTAATAAATTCTTTATACGTTCTTTAGTTCCATACTTTGTTTTTACATTTGGCATTTTACTTTCATACTTTGCATTTTGTTTAGTATATAGCATGTTATTTGAATAAAATTCTCCATGAATTGTTTAGTGATACTTTTAGGATGGTAAAAGTCTCTTAAATTTGATCATCAAATTTAGGTCATTTGACATGATTGGATGCTTTTCTTGCATGATATTAGTTAATTTGGTGGTGGATTCCAATGTGATCAATTGAGCTTGATTGCAATAAAAATACCTAGTGAGGTCCACTTTAAGCCTAAACACTATTTTATCTTTGTGTGGCATGCACTCATAGCAATTGAAACTCTAGAACTTGCTTATTTTCTTTTCAAAGTCACAATAGCATTTGTGTGCATGGAAATTGAGGATTTTGTCAATTTTGTTTCTCTTTATACTTTCCAATTCCTTCCCTCACAATTTTCTTTAACCATTTTCATCTAGCATTCCAATTCTTGAATTTCTTTGCTTGTCATTCTTATTTCATTGAGAGTTTTGGATTAATTGCTTGATGAGTTAGCTTGACTTAGATGGACAAGGTCTTAAGTGTGGGGGAGGGATGATGAGATGATAATTTTTGGAAATATTGAAGAATGTTTCGAGGATTCACGAAATATTGGCACAATCACTTGATTATGAGTTGTTTAGTGAAATTTTGAAGCTGAAAATTGTGTGCACTGGTTTGTGCCACTCTTGTGCCAATTTTCTCTTTAAAATCTCAAATCATTGAGAAATTCAAGCAATGTGTTGTATGCTCAATAACAAATGGTATGCTTACCTTGTATGGCATTTGCAAGATGCGAAAAGATGAATTCAGGGATTAATCTGGACACAAAACAATGCAAGAATAGTGAGTTGTATAGCTACTGAAATGTGATTTAAATGGATCAAAAATTCGGAATTAAATGGGTTATTATTATTTCATCAACTAAGCATTTGAATGGAGTGTCAATTACTCTGAAAAGTTGAAGGAGAGGGCAGCATTCAGAACTTTAAACAGTGAGGGAAATGTTGAAAACAAAGCTGAAACAAATTGGAATTCAAGTTGCTGAAATTGTGAAGTTGCAGTTTGGGAATTAGATTGTTAAGGCAGTAGGGAAAAGTAAGATTCCAAGCTGAAATTTTCGTGCCAATGCAGTGCATCTTGATTTGAAAGCAGATTAGTTCTGTGCCAAGGGGTAACTGCTGATTTGAGCCAAGCTTACTTGCTATTCGAATCTGAAATGAATGAAATTAAAGCCATCAATATCAATTGAATTATCTTCCAAAGCTTCACTTGTTGACAATTTTTGCTGAAATGCCATTGTAGTAGATTCTAGAAACTCAAGGACAGAAATGAGTAGGTTGCTGAAATTATGGAGCAGCAGGATACTGGAACTATCCATCACCTGGAATTGAAGAAAATCTGCTGGAAAGTGCATTGCAGAAATCAGAAAAGAGAGACTATTGAGAAATGGTTGGAAATCAAGAAACTAATTGCATTTTAGAAGAGCTACTTAGCTAATAGAAACTCTGCTTACCCAAATTCTGAAACTATTTCTGAACATGAAAAACACAAAAAATCTGAGATGCTGGATTCATGATTGTTGTTGCTGCTGTGGATACCTTCAGCTAGATAAATTCTATATGATTTGAACTTAAGCTACCTTAGGCTTCTAGTTTTGAAACTTAGAGTTCAATTCTGGAATTTTGATTTCTGGTTTTACAAGCTGAAATTCTGCCATTACAAACAAATGTTTTCTGGATTCTCTTTGTGCTATAATGGCCTAGATGTCTCTGATATGAAATGAATGGGATGTGCAGTAAGCTTAGAAGCTAATCAGATCTGGAATATTGTTGATGTGCTGTAATGAAATGTAAGTGAAGAATTGAATTGTGGAATTTTGCTGAATTCGGGAGGTTGTTGTTTAGCAGATATTTTCAGAAGCTATTTGAATATTTGAGGTGTTGAAGATGCATGCCATTAAGAAAGTATGGAATGCTAAAGAGGTTACTAGAGTTGCTAGGGAAACAAGTAACAAAGTGGAGTGCAGAATTGGGACAAATGCAGGGAATGAGAAGTGCTGGATTTTGTGCCAAAAATGTATCAAGAATTGGGTATAACATTTAAACAAGTGAGAAGTTTAAGTGAAGCTTTGAGGATTACAGTAACAAATGGAGTTTTAGTATTTCTATGTTTCCTATAACTGCATGTACAGATTTATGAATTATGAATTCAAGATTGAAACCTGAGGATTCGTGCAAACCAATTGATGAAAAAAAAAACAGAAAGAGAAAGAGGCTTTGAGTGTGTTAGTTCTGATTTGGTGCAAAGAAGATGTAGCTGTTCTGAATTCTGCAGAGGACTAAATTATCTGTCATGCATGGAAATTTGAAGCCGAATCTCTGTTATGAATTCAGTGCTGTTATCAGAGGATGGAAGTTGGGCAGCAAAGCTCTTTGATCTGGAGCCTTAATATGTAGAATGATTCCTGAAATTCTGGAGCTGCAACTCTTTAATTTCCTGCTGAATTCTGATTCATATTCAAGCAACTGAATTCTTAAACTACTGCTGTGCTTGGAGTTGTTGGAACTATGTGTATTGCAGCTCAATTTTTGTTGATATTGACTTCTAGATTGCTGATTTCCAGAATTCAGAATCTATATTTACCAAAATCTAAAATAAGTGTAGAACTAGAGATGCGGATTTATGAGTGTTGCTGATGGGCATTAATTCTGTTTGGGTTTTCAATCACACGATGTGAGTGTGCTATCCTAGTTAACCAAGGTCTACCAATTTCTGAAATTGTTTTGTTGAGAGACATTGTTGTGAGCTATTTTGGAACTCAAACAGAAACAGAATTGATAAGATTTTGGAGGTTGTGCCAATCTGAATTTTTATGTTTTTGGAGCTGGAATCAGTGATTAACTTAAGTCTCTAGTGTGCCAAGTTGTTGATGTAAGTTGCTGGTAAGTAATGTTGGTGCAATTTCCAGTAGGTCAAGGTTGACCTAGTTGACCAAGCGTAAACCTTGGTCATGGTTTCGATGTTTGACAATACAGAAAGACATGTAGACATGGACAATGCAGGTGCAGTTGTCCATGCGGAGAGATACTGATCAGGGTCTGATCAGGTTGGATGAAGAAGAGTCAAGTAGGTCAAGGTTGACCGGATACTTGACTGGGAAGTCCTAACTGGGATGTTAGGCAGTTCGGAAAGTCCTGGTGAGTGAAACCAGGCAGTTCGGAAAGTCCTGGTGAGTGAAGCCAGGCAGTTCGGAAAGTCCTGGTGAGTGAAACCAGACAGTTCGGAAAGTCCTGGTGAGTGAAGCCAGGCAGTTCGGAAAGTCCTGGTGAGTGAAGCCAGGCAGTCGGGAAATCCTGGTGAGTGAAGCCAGGTGAAAATCCTAGTGAGTGAAACTAGGTGAAAGTGAAAGTCCTGGTGAGTGAAGCCAGGCAGTTGGAGAAAGTCCTGGTGAGTGAAGCTAGGCAGTTGGGAAGACCTAGTGAGTGAAGCCAGGCAGGGGAAAGACCTGGTGAGTGAAGCTAGGCAGTTTGGAAGCCCTGGTGAGTGAAGCAAGGCAAGGGAAATCCAGATGGGTCAAGGTTGACCAGACATCTGGTGAAAAGTCCAAGCAGGGAGCTTGGCACGGGAAAAGTCCAAGTATGGAGACTTGGCACGGAGAAGACCAAGTTGGAGACTTGGCACGGAAAGTCGGAGAGGGCTCGGTAGCTTGTTCTCCGGACTGTGGTCAGAGAGGGCTCGGTAGCTCATTCTCTGGACCGGACGAAGTCGGAGAGGGCTCGGTAGCTCGTTCTCCGGACTAGGTCAAGAGAGGGCTCGGTAGCTCGTTCTCAGGACCATTTAGGGTTTAGGTGGAGCTCAACACGGATCGATCAGTGACCGATCCGATCGCTGAGTATCGATCGGTGCGGTGACCGTCGGATAACAACAGAAGGGTTACGTAAGTCATCGATCGGATCGGAGACCGTCGGAGGTTGAAACCAACTACGTGAGTGGGCGGTCGATGGGACCGATCAGCGAGGAGTCTGATCGGTCTCACGATCGATCGAGGCAGCCACCTCTCTTCTGAGAGGTGGGATCGTCTGAGGACCCGATCGGGGCTGATCGGTCCCGGGACCGATCGAGAGGTGCCTGGACCGATCGGGCTTGACTAATCGGTCGAGAACTATCCGTTGGCTCTGACGGTCTTACATCTTCTCGTATTCGGCTTCTTCTTGGCGGTGGATGCGGTATAAAGAGGTGAGGGCTCCTGGACGTAGACTACTTCTTCTTCTTCCTCTCTGTTCCGCTTCTTCTTGATCTTCTTCTTGCTTCTGTACTTCTGCTGTTCTAGAGCTTTGTTAAGCTCGCTTCCGAAGCTTCGCGTGAGCTTCCTCGACTGGTTTCAGCTGCTGCTGTGATTCTGTGAAGTTGGTGCTTCATCTACAGATTTCAGTCGACGACGAGAAGACAAGCAAGAGTTGTTACATTCATCTTTATATTTGTATCTTGCTGTGCTTCTTGTACTTGTACTCTGATCTTGCTGTTGCAAGAGTTTGTGGTGAGGTTTCTCCACCCAGAAGGAGTTCTTATTAGCCGATTTTCCGGGGACTCATCCACCGACGGATTGATAGGCTTCATCCACCTTACGGACACGCCGAGGAGTAGGAGTTTCATCTCCGAACCTCGTTACATCGTCGAGTTCGAGTTTGAGGTTTGATCTTTCATTTTTGCGTTTCTATTTAGTTATTTCCGCTGCGCTAACCCTAATTGTAGAAAGAAACGAAGATTTGGGGTCGGCTATTCACACCCCCCCTCTCTAGCCGAGTACATCGATCCTAACAAGTGGTATCAGAGCAAGGTTGCTCTTCGACGGATTAACACCCAAGGGAGCACAAGCTAGAGAATGGAGTTATTTGGAGAAGACGTCACAATTCCACCTTTCTACGATCGCGACGACTTCGCGTTTTGGAAGGTAAGAATGAAGTACTTTCTTATGACTAACCTAGAAAATTGGAGGTGTGTGCAATTAGGTTTTACTCCTCCATTGGATAAAGAAGGAGAACTTTTGGAGAAGAAGAAGTGGACGAAGGAGCAAATCCACCAATCAACCATCAATGATGAGGTAACGAAAACTCTTGAATTTTCATTACCTAATGACATTTTGTGTAAGGTAGGTGGATATAACAATGCCAAGGAGTTGTGGAACAACTTGGCCAAGCTCCATGAGGGAAGCTCCATTTCAAGTCATGAAGAGGAGTCAAGTGAGCCAAGTAGCTCACATCATGGAGGAGAGGAATTAGAAGTTGAGGGCTACTCAACATCTAAGGAAGAAGAGGAGGAGAGTTCTTTTTCAAGAATGGAGCAAGAGGAAGAAGCACACTCCGAGGGATGAAGAAGAAAGTCTTCATCCATCCTCAACCCTAGGTAACTTAAGCATTTCAATTTCAAATAAATTACACATAATGTGCTTTGAGTGTAGGGAGTATGGACATTACAAGAGTAAGTGTCCAAGGAGGATTAGGAAGACTCCACCGACACCAAAAGTCAAGGAAGCCGGAGTCCCGATATGCAAGGGCAAGGAGCACGTGGTGTGCTTCGATCAGCGAGGGGACACTATAGGAGCCAATGTCCGAGGGGGAGGCAACCTCACAAGGACAAGAGATCGAGCAAATGTATAGGGAGAGCTAAGGTAAACCCTAAGGTAATCTCTAAGGCACATTCTTGCAATTCTAGTAGGATGCATGCTAGTAGCCTTATTGCTATTGTCAAGAATGATAAGCATGTTAATTATAGGAATCAATATATGTGCTTAGGTGCTAAACATGTTAGCCTAGGTAAGGACAACACTAGAAATGTCAATCCTAGGATTAACTCATCTAAGGCTAAGGAAAACCTAGGTAGGAATCCCAAATCAACTAGACACATGCCTAGGAATGCCTCAAAGAAAAATGACAAATCAAGTCTTGAGGTATTAAAGAAGGAAAATCAAGTCTTGAGGTCAAAACTTGACATGTTAGAAAAGACCCTTAAAAATTTGGAAAAGTCAAATATAGGGTCTAAGGGGCAAAAACCAAAGCCCAAGGACATGAAAGGTTTGGGTCACAAACCTAAGTCCCAAGTGGTCAAGCCCACTTATCACAATGTTCCATTAGATTATGGAACAAAATCTAGGGCAAGGAAGACCATCACCAAGGTCACAAGGGGAGTCACCCCTAGAGTTGATCTTGATGAGTCCCAAATGACCAAGGCTTCAAAGCCTAGGAGGGTCATTAGAAGGGTTGCTAGGGAAGCCATCCCTAGTGAATACTTAGTGAACCCAATGAGCTCCAATAGGTATTGGGTTCCTAGGAGCGTGATTTCATCACGCTAGGTGAGTTAGGGCGTGCCAACCTTACTTGAATAGGTAGTTAACCTAATCATGGCAAAAGGTGGCACTTTAGGAATTTTCAAGGTGTGATCAAGTCTTGAAAATGAAATTAAGAATTATTCCTAAGGTGATTAGAATGTGCCAACTACATTTGAGGAGTTCTCTTAGGTCAGTTTAATTGGCACATAGTGATCTAAACATCCTTGGTATATGATTTTAGGTCTATTACACTTAGGAATATAGAACCTATGGCAAAATGATCAAAATTATCAAAAATGGCAACTAAGGCTAGAATTAGGTATTTTCTATACCTTTATGTGCTATTTGCCATATATTGTTTGCCATATGCCATGTCATGACATCATATTTATTTTATGATCATTTAAAATGTCATGATAATGCTTAGGTTAGTTAAATGTCATGCTTTATTTAAGTTTCATACTTTATGCCATGACATCATGACATTGGCACATGTTTCCATTTATGATACAATTATATGTCATGTCATCATCTTGTGCATTAATGATCAATGAAATTGATTTAAGGACTAAAACACAATTTGATATGGAGATCAAATTGTTATTTAGAAAAATGCATGAGAACTTAGATTAAGCTAACCTAAACCCATATCTCACATCAAAATTGACTTGGATGTGTTTGATACACCTTAGATGTGTGTGAGATATTAGGATTGTGAGTTAGGATCAAGGTGCATAGTTCTTGTACCTAGATGAGCCTAATTCTAATTGGGGATCATAGGGAAAGCTTGTGTACAAGTCATGTACATTTAGCCCTAAGATTGTGGTCCCAAATTAAAGGGTTTAAAATCATTTTAAAATTGATTTGAAAAACCTTGATGAAGCTTTTCTAGTGATAGCTCTCATCATTGAGCAAAGTGATACAAAGATGAGTTAACTTTGAGCTATTTCAAAAACTTTTGAACTTTGTATCAAGATTGAAAAATGGAAGATATTTTCATAGAAAACTATTTTTCTGTGATAATATATGTTATGAGGAATGTATCCTCAAAATTTTACAATTTTTGAAATTTTATGTGATTTTTAAGAGGTTTCTGAATTTCGGAAGTAGAAAAATCAGAAACTTCTTATATCAGAGTTGGGGACCGATCAGAGGGGATTCTGATCGGTCCAGGACACTCTGGATCGGTCACTGGACCGATCTAGGGAAGTATGGATCGGTCTGGTGACCGATCCGAGGCTCTGATCGGTCGGTGGCCGATCAGCGTCTTAACTTGCTAATTTTCATCGTTTATGTCGAAATTTCAGCTGGGAGTTGGTGTTTTGGATTTCTAAAGGCTTGAAACTCTCCAAGACATTGTTGGTGCAATGGTCAAGGCGGAGTTGACCTTTAGGGGGAGTTTTACCTATTAGTCAAGGGGGAGTTGACTTTTAGGGGGAGTTTTTACTCCTAAAGACTTGAGTGATATGAGATTATCACTAAGTTAATTGTTGACTCTAGTGTCAAGGGGGAAATTAAGGGTTTCAATGAAAGGTTTGGGACTTTCATTAGGAAGAAACTCTTGACCTTGATTCACTCTTTTTGATGTGTGTCAAAAAGGGGGAGAATGGAGAATGTCTAGAGAATGTTCAAGGAAGAACATTGGAGTTAGTGGAAGAGTTTGTTGATCACAACGAGTGAAGTTGTGAACAACGATAACTTACTCTTCAGGGGGAGAGTTTGTTGATGTGTGCCAATAGGGGGAGAATGAAGGGTTTAAGTTAGGCCTTCATTATCTAAGAAGGAGGTTGCCTTCTTAGAAGGAGAATGTAAGGTTGTAACTTATGTTTCATTACCTAGTGACATGAAGAAAGTTGAGGCTATTGGATTAGCCTAACTTAAAGGTATTGTCAAACATCAAAAAGGGGGAGATTGTTGGTGCAATTTCCAGTAGGTCAAGGTTGACCTAGTTGACCAAACGTAAACCTTGGTCATGGTTTCGATGTTTGACAATACAGAAAGACATGTAGACATGGACAATGCAGGTGCAGTTGTCCATGCGGAGAGATACTGATCAGGGTCTGAACAGGTTGGATGAAGAAGAGTCAAGTAGGTCAAGGTTGACCGGATACTTGACTGGGAAGTCCTAACTAGGATGTTAGGCAGTTCGGAAAGTCCTGGTGAGTGAAACCAGGCAGTTCGGAAAGTCCTGGTGAGTGAAGCCAGGCAGTTCGGAAAGTCCTGGTGAGTGAAACCAGACAGTTCGGAAAGTCCTGGTGAGTGAAGCCAGGCAGTTCGGAAAGTCCTGGTGAGTGAAGCCAGGCAGTCGGGAAATCCTGGTGAGTGAAGCCAGGTGAAAATCCTAGTGAGTGAAGCTAGGTGAAAGTGAAAGTCCTGGTGAGTGAAGCCAGGCAGTTGGAGAAAGTCCTGGTGACTGAAGCTAGGCAGTTAGGAAGACCTAGTGAGTGAAGCCAGGCAGGGGAAAGACCTGGTGAGTGAAGTTAGGTAGTTTGGAAGTCCTAGTGAGTGAAGCCAGGCAAGGGAAATCCAGATGGGTCAAGGTTGACCAAACATCTGGTGAAAAGTCCAAGCAGGGAGCTTGGCACGGGAAAAGTCCAAGTATGGAGACTTGGCACGGAGAAGACCAAGTTGGAGACTTGGCACGGAAAGTCGGAGAGGGCTCGGTAGCTTGTTCTCCGGACTAGGTCAAGAGAGGGCTCGGTAGCTCGTTCTCTGGACCGGACGGAGTCGGAGAGGGCTCGGTAGCTCGTTCTCGGACTAGGTCAGAGAGGGCTCGGTAGCTCGTTCTCGGGACCATTTAGGGTTTAGGTGGAGCTCTAAGCACGGATCGTCAGTCGGTGCGGTGACCGTCGGATAACAACTGAAGGGTTACGTAAGTCATCGATCGGTGCGGAGACCGATCGGAGGATTGAAGCCAACTACGTGAGTGAGCGGTCGATCGGGGACCGATCAGCGGGGAGTCGATCGGTCTCCACGATCGATCGAGATCGACCACCTCTCTTCTGAGAGGTGGGATCGTCGGGACCGATCGGTGGCTGATCGGTCCCGGGACGGATCGAGTGCCCTGGACCGATCAGGCTTCAGCCTGATCGGTCCAGAACTATCCGTTGGCTCACAACGGTCTTCTGTCTTCTGCTGTCTTCTGGCTTCTTCTTCGCAGGTGGATGCAGGTATAAAAGAGGCTGAGGGCTCCTACAGACGTAGACTACTTCTTCTTCTTCCTCTCCGAAGCTTCTGCTTCTTCTTGATCTTCTTCTTGCTTCTGCAAGTTATTGCTTCTGCTGTTCTAGAGCTTTGTTAAGCTCGCTTCCGAAGCTTCGCGTGAGCTTCCTCGACTTCTTCGACTGGTTTCAGCTGCTGCTGTGATTCTGTGAAGTTGGTGCTTCATCTACAGATTTCAGTCGACGACGAGAAGGCAAGCAAGAGTTGTTACATTCATCTTTATATTTGTATCTTGCTGTGCTTCTTGTACTTGTACTCTGATCTTGCTGTTGCAAGAGTTTGTGGTGAGGTTTCTCCACCCAGAAGGAGTTCTTATTAGCCGGTTTTCCGGGGACTCATCCACCGACGGATTGATAGGCTTCGTCCACCTTACGGACACACCGAGGAGTAGGAGTTTCATCTCCGAACCTCGTTACATCGTCGAGTTCGAGTTTGAGGTTTGATCTTTCCTTTTTGCGTTTCTATTTAGTTATTTCCGCTGCGCTAACCCTAATTGTAGAAAGAAACGAAGATTTGGGGTCGGCTATTCACACCCCCCCTCTCTAGCCGAGTACATCGATCCTAACAAGTAAAAGTCTTATGACAAATTCAGAGACCTGCAGATATTGCAACTGAGATGTTTATGTATGCTCAGTGAACTTCAATACTGCTTAAGAAAATCAGTTCTTGTTACATGCCGAGTTGTTGTTGTACATTTCGGATCCATGGAGCTGAAATTTTGAGCTGAATTCTGCTGTTAACAGAACAGCAGGTTCTACTTTGCTGTTGCAAGTGCATGGGCATGAACTAGTACTTCATGGAGCTGATATTTTAATCTTCTTTGATGCTGGAATTTACAATGCTTGATGCTGGAATCTGTAGCGGCATATTACAGAAATCAGTAACCAGTTACAGATTATCGCAGAATTTTGCATCTTTGATTGTTTTGCGTGACTCTATGATGTGTTTCATTGTCTGAGACGGCCACTGCTTTAAGTGTGTCTCTAAGCTTAGAAAGAAAACAACTTGGAAGCATAGAATATGAATTTTGGAGATCAGAATTTGCTGCTGGTAGCTGAAATAATTTTGTGAATCTTTCTATTTGTGTGCAAGATCAAAACTAGAATCCATTTCCAGAAATAGAAACATGGAAAAGAAAAAGAGAAGAAGAAAGTAACCTGCAAAATTAATGAAGGAAGTAATTAAAGGATACTATGTTGTTGTTGGAATTGGAAACTTGTTCAGTTAGCACTATGTTCAGTTAGCTATCAAATTCAATTCTGAATACTTCTGACAGATTTCCGAATTTTGGAATGTGTGCCAACACCAAGTTGATTACAGGTTATTATCCAGAATTCATAACCAAGTGAATTCTTTGAGTTCTTCTTGTCATTTGAAATGCTGAAACTTAAGTATTTATTGATGACACTAAATACAGCAAGTTGAAGTTTATATTTCAGTTAGGAGGAATCCTGAAGTTTTTATCCTTCAATTGCGATTTAGAATCTTGAGAAAATGGTTACTGCTTAGACAGAATTGAATCCTTGATTTTGGAATTGTGTGTTGCTGTGAAAATGAGTTTTGGTTACTTTCTCAACGATACAATAATGAGTTGGAATTCTTGCCATTTAAATTTGGACTTCAAATTCTGAACTGCAGAACTTTACTGCACTGCTAGTATTTAGAGGCTGCTGTTGAAGCTGTAATTTCAGAAGATGTTGGTGTTCTTATGTAGAAGTGATTTCTTTGTTCAAATTTCTGAAACCTTATTTGTGAGAAACTGTACCTGCAAAACACCACAAAACAGAGGGAGGAATAGATAAATTCTGCAGATTGCAGAATGGACATAAGTAAAGAGTGGCTGGAAGTGTATCAAGTAAGTGGACATGTTGTTCTTTATTGTCCGAGACGGCCAAAATTTTAAGTGTGGGGGAGGATATTATTCTTCATGATTTGAGATTGATGGAATTTAATTGAAAAAAAAAAAGTGAAGAAGAAAATTTTTGGGCAAAAGTGTATCAAAGGTTGAGATAGAGTATCAAGATTCTTTGTTAGCCATCAAATTGAAGGAGAGGTTAGCTTGATGTTTTGAATTGGTAACGACAAATGGTATTCATCTCTTTTTACATCAAATTGGTCAACTCATCAAGTATATTCCTCCAATACTCTTATCTTCTCATTTTCTCCATTAAATTATTTTCTTTTGCCTATTTCATCCATTTTCATTATTCTTTTTGCTTCCAGTTCAATTTTTTTCATGATTAAATCCTTTTGATTCATGTATGCTATGTTTTATAGTGGTGGAGAAGTAGAAAATAAGCAAGCTTATGGTAGTGAAATGTTGTGAGTTGCATTGAGTGAGCTCCACTTATACACATTTTTGAGTGTCAGAGATAGATTAGGTAAATCTTTTGTGAGATTGCATCTTGCTTAATTTTTCAATTGGATTGAAACTACCATACCTACTGATTATTGTTTCGATTGTATTTATGATTGTTAGTGATTTTTTAGATGGTCTTAGTTAAGTTCCTTTTTACTATCTTTTAGATATTGCTAGGGAATTTTCTATGGAGATGATTTTTAGTTTTCTTTACTTGCACGGGACGTTCAAGACTAAGTGTGGGGGATTTGATAACCATGATTTTACTGCATTATTTTGATTCATATATGCATGGTTTGATGTTGATTTCATAGTTTAAATCATGGTTACATCACATTTTGTGCATAGTGTGTATTTTTGGACTTAATTGCAAATTATATTATTTTTGGTGTTATTTGATGCTAATATTTGATTCTTATTTTGTAGGCATCAAAGGATCTTGGATTTGGATCTATTTGGACCGAAATTGGGTTCGAATCGGAGTTCAAACAAGAAAATCAAGCTTTAGAGCATTATCCGTTCATCAAGAATAGGACAGATCTGGACCATCCGTTGAAGATCTGGCCGATCCAACTTAATGGGGAGCAGATCTAAGCCATTGATGAAGATCCAGAAGTTTTGATGCAGATCTGAGTTCATCCAGCCATTGATCCAGTTTAATTAATCTGGGCCGTTCATTGAAGACTGTGCAGATTCGGGCCATCCAGTGATGATCTGATCGATCCGACCTATGGGAGGGTAGATCCAGACCTTAGATCAACATCAGCACCTTCAGATCGGATTTTGGATGAATTTTCACCGTTGATTTAGCCCGGAATCATCTCAGTCGTCCGTTCAGATCCAGATCTGATTTAAATATGAGAAGCTACAGTAGCATTCCTCTTCGTCGAATCCTCCACGCACAGCAGCTTCGTCCCCGGCAACGGCGCCAAAATTTGGTATAGCATATAATTTACTGTCACGAATAGGCTTATCAAATTAACAATGTATTTATTTCACTGAACCCCTTAATTTCACATTAACGTTGTAGAAACGAGCCCAGGATCGATCCGAGGAACCACGGTAGAATGTAATTTAGGATTGTCTTTTAATTCCTATTTTTGGGGTTTTCGATATAAAAATGGAATGAGGGGATTTAAGCTTGAATTTAAATCTAACAAATGAAAAGCTCAGTGAATAAAGAAATTAATCTAAAGCAAGAGTAAAACCTAACTATGTGCCAATAATCAAACCTCAACGTATTGTCACTCTACGTTGTGATTAAATCATCGACACACACTTAAACTAAAGATAAAATAGCAAGACACAATTAAATCTGATCTAAACAGAAATGAAACCCTAACTTGAATTTAAACTCTAAACACTTAACCAAGCACAAATAAAACTTAAACTAAGCTTCAACAAGGAAAGAAATGCTAACTACTTGCATAAAAATATAACGAACATCAAATGAATCTGTTCTAAGCTGTAAAAACAATAACAAAATGAAATAAATCCTAACCAATCCAACTCACAACCAATCCATACAAGTGATGTAAAATATTAGCATCAAATAACACCAAAAATAATATAATTTGCAATTAAGTCCAAAAATACACACTATGCACAAAATGTGATGTAACCATGATTTAAACTATGAAATCAACATCAAACCATGCATATATGAATCAAAATAATGCAGTAAAATCATGGTTATCAGGGAGCAACTTGAGGGCGGCGGCAGTGACTGAAAGGTGCGGTGTCGACTAGCCGGGTGAGCGATTGGTGAAGGAGAGGGCGAGGCCGGGCGTTGTGAGGGAGAGAGTGGAGGATGAGGACATGGGTTGGCAGGGTTGGCGGTCCAAATGACGGTGCCAAAGCAAGCATTAAGGACGACGACATAGTATCGAGAGTCCGGGCCACTAGGGTTGTTGAAGGCGACTGAGAAGGAGGAGGTCGAGTGGAAGACATCCGAATTGTCGGTGAAGTTAAAATATGCAACATAAAATTTGGATATAGGTACTCGCTGGAGATGTCTCCGTTGAGGGAGTGGAAGGGAAGGAAAAAAAGGAAGGAGAGGAGCTAGAGAGTGGGAGGGGACAAAGGAGCCATGAAAAAAAATGCATTTCCTCCTGCCAAGTAAATCGGGAATCATTTTATTAGGAAGAATCCCTATAAATACCTGTTAGGTAAATCAGAAGTACTTTATTAGAAGGAATCCTTATTATTTCATTGTAGTGGGAGACAACTGCACGTCCTGGGGTGACATAAAAACCAGAGATGAAGAGGAAAAGTAACAACATAGAAAGAGATGAATTAGAATTGGTCCCTGATCACGTCGGTATTGCTGCTATTTTTTACATGTTTGCGAAGTCATCCAACAAACTTTTCTCCTCATTACTATAAAGGGTGGGGAAAAATACTGAAATTTTAGTATACCGCACATATCGTATCAAAATTTACCGAACTATATCGATTTTACAGTATACCGAAAATTTCAGTATGGTATTATACCTTACCAAAATTTTTGCCATTGGTATCTGTATAAAATTTTTGGCATTGGTATCTGTATAAAATTTTTAGCGAAATTTTTGGTATACCGTGTCGATACTGAAAATTTACTCTAAATGGTATGAATATCGAAATTTCGGTATGCCAAAAATTTGGTATACTGAAATTCCAATACGGTATTGGTATGAAAAAATTTTATACCATATTTTTCGGTACGGTAACGGCAAATGAATTGGTGGTTAGGTATATCATATCGAACCACCCCTAATTAAAATCAAGTTGGCAATTGGTAAATATACACATGCAAATTGAAAAATAGAATTGACTATTAATCTAAACATTGACTATTGTTTTGAACGACAATTTAAAAAATATATTACATATTAATTATATTAATATTTTTTTATTAACCCATATTCATATTAATATTAACATTTATTACTTATGAATGTGCAGCTTTGCCATGTGGAACCCGTTGGAGGAGAACAAAATCGACATGGGTAAGATCATCTCAAAGACGGCAGTCTTCTGGTCGTCAGCAAGGAGGTAAATCCGTGTTGCGTTGAGGGAGAGGTAAGCAACTTGCAAGTTGTAATATTTGATGGAGCATGCATCGGAGGAGATTGACCAGTAGAGTTATGAGGTTGCGGCCCACTGCATCATGGCATCATCGTTGGTGATGAGGAGGCAGTAGTCAGTGAGGGCTGGTCGTTTTCATCGGTGGCTCAGTATCAATATACACTTTTTAGCAAAATTTTCGGTATACCATATCGATACCAAAAATTTACTCTAAACAGTATAAATATCAAAATTTCGGTATACGAAAGATTTGGTATACTGATATTCTGATTCGGTATTGGTATGATAAATTTTTATACCATATTTTTCGGTATCGTAACGGTATACGGGTTGGTGGTTTGGTATACCGTACCAAACCACCCATAATTGCAATCAAGCTATCAATGGGAAAATATACACGTGCAAATTGAAAAACTGAATTGGCTATTCATTTGAACATTGACTATTGTTTTGAATGACATTTTAAAAAGTATATTAAATATTACTTATATAAATATTTATTTATTAACCCATATTCATATTAATATTAACATGTATTACTCATCATAACTGCCCACCTTTGCCACGTGGAATAGAACCGAAGCCGGTGGGGGCAAGATTATCTCGAAACTGGTAGTCTTCTGGATGCCGACGAGGAGGTAAATCCCTGTTGCGTTGATGGAGACGTAAGCAACCTGCAAGTTGAAATATATGACAGAGTGTGCATCGGAGGAGATCGACCAGTAGAGTTGCGAGGTTGCGGCCCACTGTAGCATGACACCATCAGTGGTGATGAGGAGGCAGTAGTCAGCAAGGGTTGGGTCGTTTTCATCGGCAGTTGAAATGAGCAGGGAAGAGACGGGTATCACATGGTTAGGAAAGAGCGTATCGGTTGGGTAATCGAAGGAGTACCAAAGGGAGCCGTTGGTGGCGTCGAGGTGACGGAGCTCATCGAAGGGGAGCAACTGGTGGGCAGCATGCAGTGGCTGAAAGGGGCGGTGTCGACTAAGCAGGTGAGCGATTGGTGAGGGAGAGGGCGAGGCCGGACGCTGTGAAGGAGAGAGTGGAGGGTGAGAACATAGGGGTGGCAGTCCAAACGACGATGCCGGAGCGGGCGTGGAGGACGACGACATAGTATCGAGAGTCTAGGCCGCTAGGGTTTTGAAGGCGATTGAGAAGGTGGAGGTCGAGTGGAAGACACCGGAATTGTTGGTGAAGTTAAAGTATGAAGCGTAAAAGTTGGGGTAGAGGAACTCGGTGGCGATGTTTCCGGCGAGGGAGTGGAATGGAAGGAAGAAGAGGAAGGAGAGAAGCCGGAGTGTGGGGTAGAGGAACTCTGTGGCGATGTCTCCGACGAGGGAGTGGAAGGGAAGGAAGAAGAGGAAGGAGAAGGGCCGGAGAGTGGGAGGGGACATAGAAGCCATGAAAAAAAAAGATTTTCCTCTTACCGAAAATTTCAGTATGGTATTATATCATACTGAAATTTTTGATATTGGTATCGGTATATGATTTTTAGCAGAATTTTCATTATACCGTACCGATATCGATACCGAAAATTTATATTAAACGATATGAATATCGAAATTTTGGTAGGGTCGAAAAATATGGTATAAAAAATTTTCGTACCAATACCGAATCAGAATATCAGTATACCAACTCTTTCGTATACCGAAATTCTGATATTTATACTGTTTAAAGTAAGTTTTTAGTATCGATATGGTATACCGAAAATTTTGCTAAAAACATATACCGATACTGATACCGAAAATTTCAGTATACCGCCTTCAACAGCCCTTCGTATACCGCATTTATCGTACCAAAATTTTACTAAAAACGTATACCGATACTGATACCAAAAATTTATCGTATACCGCCTTCAACAACCCTTTGTATACCACACATATCGTACTAAAATTTACCGTACTATATTGATTATACAGTATACCAAAAATTTCAGTATGGTATTATACCTTACCAAAATTTTTGGCATCAGTATCTGTATAAAATTTTTAGCGAAACTTTTGGTATACCGTGTCGATATCGAAAATTTACTCTAAATGTTATGAATATCGAAATTTTGGTATGCCAACAATTTGGTATACTGAAATTCCAATACGGTATTGGTATGAAAAATTTTTATACCATATTTTTTTGGTACGACAACGGTATATGGATTGGTGGTTCGGTATACCATATCGAACCACACCTAATTAAAATCAAGCTGGCAATTGGTAAATATACACATGCAAATTGATAAGTAGAATTGACTATTGTTTTGAACGACATTTTAAAAAATAAATTACATATTAATTATATTAATATTTTTTTATTAACCCATATTCATATTTGTTGGTATTAAATTGTTCGATGTGCAACGGAAGGTGTGAAAAATAGATTAAACGCCTTTTAAAATTTTTCACGACAAAATAATTTTGTTTAGATCGAACAAAAGATCTTGTTTAATTATAAAAGCTCTTATAATTCAACATGCAAACATTATAATATTTTCTTTATAATTCTACAAAATAGAATCTTTACCTTGAGTTCACGCCTAAGATTCGCAAGTTACCGGAGTTCTTCACAGGTTGCCGAAGTTCTTCCAATGCCACGATCTTCCTCTCCAATTCTTTGAATCAACGGATGGACAAAAGTGTGGGCTAACTCTTGTAACTTTTCTCACAAAATGAACTATAGAATTTTTCACCAAAAATTCTCCTTTTCATTTTTTTTCTTTTTTTTGAGAGAGAAAGAGAGATGTATAATATAGTAAGGAGAGAGGGGAACGTGTATTATGAACATGGGAGAGAAAGAGGGAAATGTGTATTATCGAGTGGGAGAGAAAAGAGGGGAACATGTATACAAGAGTGGAAGAGAAAAAATGGGAACGTGTATTATAAAGTAAGAGAAAATTTATAATATTTGCAAATATTGATTTCTCTCTTTTAATTTATATTTTATTCGTAATTAAATTACAAATAGAATATCTAAATACTTGATTTTTCTCTTATATATATTTTATTTGTAATCAAATTACAAATAGAATATCCAAATATTTGATTTCTCTCTTTTATATTTTATTCGTAATCAAATTACAAATAGAATATCTGAATATTTGATTCTCTCTCTTTTATATTTTATTCGTAATCAAATTACAAATAGAATATCTGTATATTTGATCTCTCTCTCGTTTATATTTTATTCGTAATCAAATTACAAATAGAATATCTGTATATTTGATTTCTCTCTCTTTTATATTTTATTCGTAATCAAATTACAAATAGAATATCTCCTTTTAGTAAAAATAATAAACAATTTATTAGTTAATAAATTTTGTGAGAATAAATAATTAATCAAATTAATTATTTAAGAGTATTATACGAAGATGGTTTGGGGACCATGGACCCATAATTTCAAGCTCCAATCAATTTAGATACAATTAATTAAAGCTCTTTAACTAATTATCTAATTTATTAATTCCGAGATTATTCCACTAAAATCCGGAATTGCACTCTTGAGAATTATGGAACATATTTACTCAAAAGATTTGAACAGTCCATTTGATATAATCATTACATGTCGATCAACCCTCCGTTCATGGTTCACAAATAGAGCTTGGTGAAATTACCGTTTTACCTCTCTATTTGTATCTAAAACCTTAAGTACCATTGATTCACTAGTGAATAGTTAATTCATAATCTAATTATGAATTAGAGCGCTCAAACTATTCAGTGCTAGAATCAACACTCAAGATAACCATTTTAGCATCCTTTCGGAAGTTATGGATTCCGTATCTATAAATCATATTCCCAGCTGAATGTATAACTGAGTCTCCAAAATGTAAGTGTTACACCTATTATTTAAAATAGATTTTAACAAACAAATCAAGAGACTTATTAATACAAACAAGGAGTCTATGACAACTCAGGATTTAGATTGATCTACATATGATCATCTCAGCGATGTTGATTCGAGTCTTTGTAACGGTACTTAAACATAGACACTTAAATCATATCTGGTCCTTGTCCTATATAATTATATTATATAAAATGCCTCTGCATAGTGTCATTACACTGGTTGTCCGGATAAGACTATCATATTCATAATGTTAGCAAACTGTATTCATGATTTCCAATTAAAGATCCATACTTTAATCAATCATGGACATTTTAAATATATTATCTATGATTTTAATCCTCTTGTATATAACAATCTTATATACAAAAATCATAGTTACATCAATATATTATGGATTTTATACAGATATTCATTTTTATACAAATAAGCATAAAACAATCAAACAATAAAATAAATGCTTCTTTTATTTAATTCAGCAATTAATAATAAATATCTATTTTATGGGCATATTCCCAACAATATTAATATTAACATTTATTACTTGTGATGACTGTCCAGCTTTGCCGTGTGGAACCCGTTGGAGGAGAACGAAATCAGCATGGGTAAGATCATCTCGAAGAGGGCAATCTTCTGGTCGCCGGCAAGGAGGTAAATCCGTGGTGCGTCGACGGAGAGGTAAGCAACCTGCAAGTTGAAATATTTGATGGAGCGTGCATCGGAGGAGATTGACCAGTAGAGTTGCGAGGTTGTGGCCCACTGCTTCCCGGCGTCATCGTTGGTGATGAGGAGGCAGTAGTTAGTGAGGGTCGGGTCGTTTTCATCGGTGGCTGAAGTGAGCAGGGAAGAGATGGGTAACAGCTGGTTAGGAAGGAGCATATCGGTTGGTTAATTGAAGGTGCAAAGGGAGGCGTTGGCGGCGTCGAGGAGATGGAGCTCACCAGAGGGAGTAGCTGGAGGGCGGCGATTGTGGTTGAAAGGCACGGTGTCGACAAGGCGGGCGAGCGATTGGTGAAGGATAGGGCGAGGTCGCACTCCCGTGAGGGAGAGAGTGGAGGATGAGGACATGAGGGTGGCAGGGTTAGCAGCCCAAACGATGGCACTAGAGCGAGCGTAGAGTACGACAATATCTTATCGAGAGTTGGAGCCGCTAAGGTTGTTAAAGGCGACTCAGCAGGCGGAGGTCGAGAGGATGACAACGGAATTGTCGATGAAGTTAGTGTATGCAGCGTAAAAGTTTGGGTAGAGGAACTCAGTGGCGATGTCTCCAGTGAGGGAGTGGAAGGGAAGGAAGAAGAGGAATGAGAGAAGCCAGAGAGTGGGAGGGGACTTAGAAGCCATGAAAAAAAAATGTTTTTCCTCTTGCCAAGTAAATCGGGAATCATTTTATTAGGAGGAATCCCTATAACTACTTGCCAGGTAAATTAGGAAGTACTTTATTGGAATGAATCCCTATAAATTCATTGTAGTGGGAGACAACTACATGCCCTCGGGCGACATAAAAGCTAGAGATGAAGAGGAAACGTAACATCATAGAAAAGAAATGGATTAGAATTTGTCCTTGATCATGTCAGTATTGCTGCTATTTTTTTACAAGTTTACGAAGCCATCCGACAAACTTTTCTTTTCTTTGCAAATAGGGGTGAGGAAAAAATATCGAAATTTCCATATACTGCACATATCATACCAAAATTTAGTGAACTATATTGATTTTATGGTATTCTGAAAATTTCGGTATGGTATTATACCGTATTGAAATTTTCAGTATTAGTATCGGTATACATTTTTAGCAAAATTTTCGGTATATCGTATCAATTCCAAAATTTTACTCTAAATAGTATAAAGATTGAAATTTCGGTATACGAAAGATTTGGTACGATATATGCGATCTGGGCCGCTAGGGTTGTTGAAGGCGACTGAGAAGGCGGAGGTTGAGTGGAAGACAATGGAATTATCGGTGAAGTTAAAGTATGCAGCATAAAATTTGGGTAGAGGAACTCGCTGGCGATGTCTCCGGAGAGGGAGTGGAAAGGAAGGAAAAAAAGGAAGTAGAGGAGCCGGAGAGTGGGAGTGGACAAAGGAGCCATGAAAAAAAATGCATCTCCTCCTGCCAAGTAAATCAGGATTCATTTTATTCAAAAGAATCCCTATAAATACCTGCTAGATAAATCAGGAAGTACTTTATTTAAAGGAATCCTTATTATTTCATTGTAGTGGGAGACGACTGCACGTCCCGGGGCGACAGAAAAGCCAGAGATGCAGAGGAAAAGGCACAACATAGAAAAGAGATGGATTAGAATTGGTCCATGATCACGTTGGTATTGCTACTATTTTTTACATGTTTACGAAGTCATCCAACAAACTTTTCTTTTCTTTGCAATTAGGGGTGGGGAAAAAAACTGCACATATCATACCAAAATTTACTGAACTATATCGATTTTACGGTATACCAAAAATTTCGGTATGGTATTATATCATATTAAAATTTTCGGTATCAGTATCGGTATACGTTTTTTTAGCAAAATTTTTGGTATACCATATCGATACAAAAAATTTACTCTAAACAGTATGAATATCGAAATTTCGGGATACGAAAGATTTGGTATACTGATATTTTGATTCGGTATTGGTATGAAAAATTGTTATACCATATTTTTCGGTATGGTAACGGTATACGAGTTGGTGGTTTGGTATACCGTACCAAACCACCCATAATTGCAATCAAGCTGAGAATTGGAAAATATACACGTGCAAATTGAAAAATTGAATTGGCTATTCATTTGAATATTGACTATTGTTTTGAATGTCATTTTAAAAAGTATATTAAATATTACTTATATAAATATTTATTTATTAACCCATATTCATATTAATATTAACATTTATTACTCATCATAACTGTCCACCTTTGCCACGTGGAACCGTTGTAGGAGAACGAAGCCGGTGGGGGCAAGATTATCTCGAAAACGGTAGTCTTCTGGTCGCTGGCGAGGAGGTAAATCCCTGTTGCGTTGACGGAGAGGTAAGCAACCTACAAGTTGAAATATATGACGAAGTGTGCGTCAGAGGAGATCGACGAGTAGAGTTGCGAGGTTGCGGCCCACTGTAGCATGACATCATCGGTGGTGATGAGGAGGCAATAGTCAGCAAAGGTTGGGCCGTTTTCATCGGCGGTTGAAGTGAGCAGGGAAGAGATGGGTAGCACATTGTTAGGAAAGAGCGTATCGGTTGGGTAATCGAAGGAGGACCAAAGGGAGGCGTCGGTGGCATTGAGGTGACGGAGCTCATCGAAGGGGAGCAGCTAGAGGGCGACGACAGTGGCTGAAAGGGGCTGTGTCGACTAAGCGGGTGAGTGATTGGTGAAGGAGAGGGCGAGGTCGGATGTTGTGAGGGAGAGAGTGGAGGATGAGGACACAGGGGTGGCAGTCCAAACGACGGTGCCGGAGCGAGCTTGGAGGACGACGACATAGTATCGAGGGTCTGGGCCGCTAGGGTTGTCGAAGGCGATTGAGAAGGTGGAGGTCGAGCGGAAGACACCGGAATTGTTGGTGAAGTTAAAGTATGAAGCGTAAAAGTTGGGGTAGACGAACTCGGTGGCGATGTCTCCGGCGAGGGAGTGGAATGGAAGGAAGAAGAGGAAGGAGAGAAGCCGGAGTGTGGGGTAGAGGAACTCTGTGGCGATGTCTCCGACGAGGGACTGCAAGGGATGGAAGAAAAGTAAGGAGAAGAGCGGGAGAGTGGGAGGGGGCATAGAAGCCATGCAAAAAAAAAAAAAAAAAATTCATGCCAAGTAAATTGGGAAGCATTTTAATTTGAGGAATACCTATAAAGACCTGCCAAGTAAATTAAAAAATATTTTATTGGAAGAAATCCCTATAAATTCATTGTAGTGGGAGACACTCCACGCCCCGGGGTGACATAAAAGCCAAAGACGAAGAGGAAAGGAACAACATAGAAAAGAGATGGATTAACATTGGTCTTCGGACACATCAGTATTACTACAATTTTTTACATATTTGCAAAGTCATCCAACAAACTTTTCTCCTCATTGCAATTTAGGGTGGGGAAAAATACCAAAATTTCCATATACCACACATATCATACCAAAATTTATATCGATTTTACGGTATATCGAAAATTTCAGTATGGTATTATATCATATCGAGATTTTCGATATTGGTATCGGATATAATTTTTAGCGAAATTTTCATTATACCGTACCGATATCGATACAAAAAATTTATATTAAACGGTATGAATATCAGAATTTTGGTAGGGTCGAAAAATATGGTATAAAAACTTTTCATACCAATACCGAATCAGAATATCAGTATACCAAGTCTTTCGTATACCGAAATTATGATATTTATACTGTTTAGAGTAAATTTTTGGTATCGATATGGTATATAAAAAATTTTACTAAAAATATATACCGGTACTGATATCGAAAATTTCAGTATACCACCTTCAACAACCCTTCATATATCGCATATATCGTACCAAAATTTTGCTAAAAAATGTATACTGATACTGATATCGAAAATTTTTCGTATACCGCCTTCAACAACCCTTCGTATACTGCACATATCATACTAAAATTTACCGAATTATATCGATTATACAATATACCGAAAATTTCAGTATGGTATTATACCTTACCAAAATTTTTGGCATCAGTATTTGTATAAAATTTTTAGTGAAATTTTCGGTATACCGTGTCGATACCAAAAATTTACTCTAATGGTATGAATATAAAAATTTCGGTATGCCAAAAATTTGGTATACTAAAATTCCGATATGGTATTGGTATGAAAAATTTTTATTCCATATTTTTTGGTATAGTAACGATACATGTATTGGTGGTTCGGTATACCATATCGAACTACCCCTAATTAAAATCAAGCTGGCAATTGGTAAATATACACATGCAAATTGAAAAATAGAATTGACTATTAATCTGAACATTGACTATTGTTTTGAATGACATTTTAAAAAATATATTACATATTAATTATATTAATATTTTTTTATTAACCCATATTCAAATTAATATTAACATTTATTACTTATGATGACTGTCCAGCTTTGCCATGTGGAACCCATTGGAGGAGAACGAAATCGACATGGGTAAGATCATCTCGAAGAGGGTAGTCTTCTAGTCACCGGCAAGGAGGTAAATCCGTGTTGCGTTGACGGAGAGGTAAGCAACTTGCAAGTTGAAATATTTGAAGGACCGTGCATCGGAGGAGATTGACTAGTAGAGTTGCGAGGTTGTGGCACCCACTGCATCACGGCGTCATCGTTGGTGATGTGGAGGCACTAGTAAGTGAGGGTCGGGTCGTTTTCATCGGTGGCTGAAGTGAGTAGGGAAGAGATGGGTAAGAGTTGGTTAGGAAGGTGCATATGGGTTGGTTAATCAAAGAAGGTGCAAAGGGAGGCGTTGGCGGCATCGAGGAGATGGAGCTCACCGGAGGGAGTAGCTGGAGGGCGGCGACAGCGGTTGAAAAGCACGGTGTCGACAATGCAGGCGAGCGATTGGTGAAGGATAGGGCGAGGCCGAACTCCCGTGAGGGAGAGAGTGGAGGATGAGGACATGAGGGTGGCAGGGTTGGCGGTCCAAATAACGACACTAGAGCGAGCGTGGAGGACGAAGACATAGTATCGAGAGTCCGAGCCGCTAGGGTTGTTAAAGGCGACTCAGCAGGCAGAGGTCGAGAGGATGACACCGGAATTGTTGGTGAAGTTAGTGTATAGAACGTAAAAGTTGGTGTAGAGGAACTCGATGGCGATGTCTCCAGTGAGGGAGTGGAAGGGAAGGAAGAAGAGGAAGGAGAGAAGCCGGAGAGTGGGAGGGGATATAGAATTCATAAAAAAAAATATTTTTCCTTTTGCCAAGTAAATCAGGAAGCATTTTATTAGGAGGAATCCCTATAACTACTTGCCAGGTAAAATAGGAAGTACTTTATTGGAATGAATCGCTATATATTCATTGTTGTGGGAGACAACTACATGCCCTCGGGCGACATAAAAGCCAGAGATGAAGAGGAAAAGTAACATCATAGAAAAGAAATGGATTAGAATTTGTCCTTGATCACATCAGTATTGCTGCTATTTTTTTACAAGTTTACGAAGTCATCCAATAAACTTTTCTTTTCTTTGCAAATTGGGGTGGGGAAAAAATATCGAAATTTCCATATACTGCACATATCATACCAAAATTTACTGAACTATATTGCTTTTATGGTATACCGAAAATTTCGGTATGGTATTATACCGTATTGAAATTTTCAATATTATTATCAGTATACATTTTTAGCAAAATTTTCGGTATACCATATCAATTCCAAAAATTCACTCTAAATAGGAGAAATATCAGAATTTCAGTATACGAAAGATTTGGTACGATATGTGCGGTCTGGGCCGCTAGGGTTGTTGAAGGCGACTGAGAAGGAGGAGGTCGAGTGGAAAACACCGGAATTGTCGGTGAAGTTAAAGTATGCAGCATAAAATTTGTGTTGAGGAACTCGCTGGCGATGTCTTCGGCGAGGGAGTGGAAGGGAAGGAAAAAAAGGAAGGAGAGGAGCTGGAGAGTGGGAGGGGACAAAGGAGCCATGAAAAAAAATACATTTCCTCTCACCAAGTAAATCAAGATTCATTTTATTCAAAAGAATCCCTATAAATACCTGCTTGATAAATCAAGAAGATTTTTATTAGAAGGAATCCTTATTATTTCATTGTAGTGGGAGACAACTGCACATCCCGGGGCGACATTAAAGCTAGAGATGAAGAGGAAAAGGAAAACATAGAAAAGAGATGGATTAGAATTGGTCCTTGATCACGTCGGTATTGCTGCTATTTTTTACATGTTTGCGAAGTCATCCAACAAACTTTTCTCCTCATTGCGATTAAGGGTGGGGAAAATACTGAAATTTTCGTATACCGCACATATCGTTCCAAAATTTACCGAACCATATCGATTTTACAGTATACCGAAAATTTCAGAATGGTATTATACCTTACCAAAATTTTTGGCATCGATATCTGTATAAAATTTTTAGCGAAATTTTTGGTATATCTTGTCGATATCGAAAATTTACTCTAAAAGGTATGAATATCGAAATTTCGGTATGCCAAAAATTTGGTATATTGAAATTCCGATACGGTATTGGTATGAAAAATTTTTATACCATATTTTTTTGTACGGTAATTGCAATCAAGCTGGCAATTAATAAATATACACATGCAAATTAAAAAATTGAATTGACTATTAATTTAAACATTAAATATTGTTTTGAACGATATTTTAAAAAATATATTACATATTTATTATATTAATATTTTTTTATTAACCAATATTCATATTCATATTAATATTAACATTTATTACTTATGATGACTGTCCAGCTTTGCCATGTGGAACCCATTGGAGGAGAATGAAGCCGGCATGGATAAGATTATCTCGAAGAGGTCAGTCTTCTGGTCGCCGGCGAGGAGGTAAATCCATGTTGTGTTGACGGAGAGGTAAGAAACCTGCAAGTTGAAATATTTGATGGAGCGTTCATCGGAGGAGATTGACCAGTAGAATTGCAAGGTTGCGGCCCACTGCATCACGGCGTCATCGTTTGTGATGAGGAGGCAGTAGTCAGTGAGGGTCGGGTCATTTTCATCGGTGGCTAAAGTGAGCAGGGAAGAGATGGGTAGGAGCTAGTTAGGAAGGAGTGTATCGATTGGGTAATTGAAGGAGGAGCAAAGGGAGGCGTCGGCGGCGTCAAGGAGATGGAGCTCACTGGAGGGAGCAGGTGGAGGGTGGCGGGAGCGGCTGAAAGGCACAGTGTCGATAAGGCGAGCAAGCGATTGGTGAAGGAGAGGGTGAGGCCGATCGCCATGAGGGAGAGAGTGGAGGATGAGGACATGGGGGTGGTAGGGTTGGCGGTCCAAATGACGGCGCTAGAGCGGGCGTGGAGGACGACGACATAGTCTCGAGAGTCCGAGCCGCTAGGGTTGTAGAAGGAGACTGAGCAAGCGGAGGTCGAGAGGAAGACATCGGAATTATCGGTGAAGTTAATATATGCAGCGTAAATGTTGGGGTAGAGGAACTCGGTGGCGATGTCTCCAGTGAGGGAGTGGAAGGGAAGGAAGAAGAGGAAAGAGAGAAGTCGGAGTGTGGGAGGGGGCATAGAAGGCATGAAGAAAACTGATTTTCCTCTTGCTAAGTAAATCAAGAAGCATTTTCTTAGGAGGAATCCATATAATTACCTGCCAGGTAAATCAGGAAGTACTTTATTGGAAGGAATCCATATAAATTCAATGTAGTGGGAGACAACTACATGCCCCGGGCGACATAAAAGCCAGAGATGAAGAGGAAAAGTAAAAGCATAGAAAAGAGATGGATTAGAATTGGTTCTTGATCACGTCAGTATTGCTACTATTTTTTTACATGTTTGCGAAGTCATCCAACAAACTTTTCTCCTCATTGCTATTAGGGGTGGAGAAAAATATCAAAATTTCTATGTACTGCATATATCATACCAAAATTTACCAAACTATATCGATTTTGAACCATACCAAAATTTTTGATATCGATATCGATATAGGATTTTTAGCGAAAGTTTTGGTATACCATGCCGATACCGAAAATTTACTCTAAACAGTATTAATATCAAAATTTCGGTATACCAAAAATTTGGTATACTGATATTTTGATATAGTATTTGTATGAAATATTTTTATACCGTATTTTTCGGTATGGTAACGGTATACAGATTGGTGGTTCCGTATACCGTACCGAATGATCCCTAATTACAATCAAGCTGGCAATTGGTAAATGTACACATGCAAATTTAATAATTGAATTGACTATTAATTTGAACATGGATTATTGTTTTGAATGACATTTTAAAAAATATATTACATATTAATTATTTTAATATTTTTTATTAACCCATATTCATATTAATATTAATATTTATTACTCATGATGATAGTCCAGATTTGCCACGTGGAACCCGTTGAAGGAGAACAAAGCTGGCGGGGCTAAGATCATCTCGAAGTTGGTAGTCTTCTGATCACCGGCGAGGAGGTAAATCCTTGTCGTTGATGGAGAGGTAAGCAACCTGCAAGTTGAATTATATGACGAAGCGTGCTTCGGAGGAGATCGACTAGTAGAGTTGCGAAGCTGCGGGCCACTGCAGCACGGAATCATCGGTGGTGATGAGGAGGTGGTAGTCAGCGAGGGTCGGGTCATTTTCATCGACGACTAAAGTGAGCGGGAAAGAGTTGGGTATGAGTTGGTTAGGAAGGAGCGTATCGGTTGGGTAATCGAAGGAGGACCAAAGGGAAGCGTTGAGGAGATGGAGCTCACTGGAGGGGAGCAACTGGAGGGCGGTGGCAGTGACTGAAAGGTGCAGTGTCGACTAGCCAGGCGAGCGATTGGTGAAGGAGAGGGCGAGGTCGGACACCGTGAGGGAGAGAGTGGAGGATGAGGACATAGAGGTGGCAGGGTTGGCGGTCCAAACGACAGCGCCGGAGTGGGTATGGAGGACGACGACATAGTATCGAGAGTCAAGGCCGCAAGGGTTGTTGAAGGCGACTGAGAAGGCGGAGGTCGAGAGGAAGACACTGGAATTGTCGGTGAAGTTAAAGTATGTAGCATAAAAGTTGGGGCAATGGAACTCGGTGGTGATGTCTCTAGCGAGGGAGTGGAAGGGAAGGAAGAAGAGGAAGGAGAGAAGCCAGAGAGTGGGAGGGGACATATAAGCCATGAAAAAAATATGGTTTTCCTTTTCCATGTAAATCGAGAAGCATTTTATTAGGAGGAATCTCTATAAATACCTGTCAGGTAAATCAGGAAGTACTTTATTGGATGGAATTCCTATAAATTCAATGTAGTGGGAGACAACTGCACACGCCGGGGCGACATAAAAGCTAGAGATGAAGAGGAAAAGGAGCGACATAGAAAAGAGATGGATTAGAATTGGTCCTTGATCACGTCAGTATTGCTGCTACTTTTTACATGTTTACAAGTAATCTAAGAAACTTTTCTCCTCATTGCAGTTAAGGGTGGAAAAATTACCAAAATTTTCGTATATTACACATATCATACCAAAATTTATCGAATTATATCGATTTTGCGCATACTAAAAATTTTGGTATGGTATTATACCGTACCGAAATTTTTAGTATCAGTATCGGTGTATGATTTTTAGGAAAATTTCGATATATCATATCGATATCGAAAATTTACTCTAAACGGTATGAATTTCAGAATTTCGGTATATCGAAAATTTGGTATGCTGATATTCCGATATGGTACTGGTATGAAATATTTTTATATCGTATTTTTTGATACGGTAACGATAACTAGACTGATGGTTCAGTATACCGTACTGAACCACCTCTAACTGCAATCAAGCTGACAATTGGTAAATATACACATGCAAATTGAAGAACTGAATTGACTATTAATTTGAACATTGACTATTGTTTTGAACAACATTTTAAAAAATATATTATATATTAATTATATTAATATTATTTTATTAACTCATATTCATATTAATATTAACATTTTTTACTCATGATGACTGTCCAACTTTGCCACGTGGAACCCGTTGGAGGAGAATGAAGCCGGCGGGGGCAAGATCATCTCAAAGACGGCAGTCTTCTGGTCATCGTCGAGGAGGTAAATCCCTGTTGCATTAACGGAGAGTAAGCAACCTGCAAGTTGAAATATATGACGGAGCATGCCTCGAAGGAGATCGACCAGTAGAGTTGCGAGGCTGTGGCCCACTACAGCACGACGTCATCGGAGGTGATGAGGAGGCAGTAGTCAGCGAGGGTTAGGTCATTTTCATTGGCGATTGAAGTGAGCAGGGAAGAGATGGGTAGGAGTTGGTTAGGAAAGAGCGTATTGGTTGGGTAATCGAAGGAGGACCAAAGGGAGGCATTGACAACGTCGAGGAGACGGAGCTCACTGAAGGGGAACAGTTGAAGGGCGGGGGCAGCGATTGAAATACACGGTGTCGACCATGCGGGCGAGCGATTGGCGAAGGAGGGGGCGAGGCCGGACGTCGTGACGGAGAGAGTGGAGGATGAGGACACGGGGTTGGGAGGGTTGGCTGTCCAAACGACGACACCAGAGCGGGTGTGGAGGACAACGACATAGTATCAAGAGTCCAGACCACTAGGGTTGTTTAAGGCGAGTGAGAAGGCGGAGGTCGAGAGGAAGAATTCGGAATTGTCAATGAAGTTAAAGTATGCAGCATAAAAGTTGGGGTAGAGGAACTCGGTGGTGATGTCTCCGATGAGGGAGTGGAAGGGATGGAAGAAGAGGAAGGAGAGAAGCCGGATAGTGGGAGGGGACGTAGAAGCCATGAAAAAAAAATGATTTTCCTCTGGCCAAGTAAATCGAGAAGCATTTTATTAGGAGGAATCCCTATAAATACTTGCCAGGTAAATCGGGAGGTACTTTATTGGAAGGAATCCCTATAAATTCATTGTAGTGGGAGACAACTGCACGCCCCGGGTCGACATAAAAGCTAGAGATGAAGAGGAAAAGGAACATCATAGAAAAGAGATGGATTAGAATTGGTCCTTGATCACGTCAATAATGCTGCTATTTTTTTACATGTTTGTGAAGTCATTCAACAAACTTTTCTCTTCATTGCAATTAGGGGTGGGGAAAAAATACCAAAATTTTTGTATACCGCACATATCATTCCAAAATTTATTGAACTATATCGATTTTACGGTATACCAAAAATTTTGATTTGGTATTATACCGTATTGAAATTTTCGGTATCAGTATCGGTATACGTTTTTAGCAAAATTTTCGATATACGATACCGATACCAAAAATTTACACTGAACAGTATGAATATCGAAATTTTGATACACGAAAGATTTGGTATACTGATATTCTGATTTAGTATTGTAATGAAAAATTTTTATATCGTAATTTTGGTATGGTAATGGTATATGGGTTGGTGGTTTGGTATATCATACCAAACCACTCGTAATTGCAATCAAGATGGCAATTGGTAAATATATATGTGCAAATTGAAAAACTGAATTGGTTATTAATTTGAACATTGACTATTGTTTTCAATGACATTTTAAAAAGTTTAAATATTACTTATATAAATATTTATTTATTAACCCATATTTATATTAATATTAACATTTATTACTTATGATTACTGTCCAACTTTGCAATATGGAACCCGTTGGAGGAGAACGAAGGCGATGGGGGCAAGATCATCTTGAACACGACCGCCTTTTGGTCGCCGTCGAGGAGGTAAATCCATGTTGCATTGATAGAGAGGTAAGCAACCTGCAAGTTAAAATATTTGACGGAGCGTGCGTCGAAGGAGATTGACTTGTAGAGTTGTGAGGTTGTGACCCACTGCAGCACAGCGTCATAAGTGTTGATGAGGAGGCGGTAGTCAGCGAGAGGTCGGGTCATTTTCATCGGCGGCTGAAGTGAGCAGGGAAGAGACGGGTAGAAGCTGGTTAGGAAGGAGTGTATCAGTTGGGTAATCGAAGGAGGACCAAAGGGAGTCGTTGGCGGAGTCAAGGAGACGGAGCTCACCGGAGGGGAGCAGCTAGAGGGCAGTGCCAGCGGCTGAAAGGTGTGGTGTCGACAAGGCGGGCAAGTGATTAGCGAAGAAGAGGGTGAGGTCGGACGTCGTGAGAGAGAGAGAGAGAGGAGGATGAGGACATGGGGGTGTCAGGGTTGGCGGTCCAAATTACGGCACCGGAGCGGGTGTTGAGGACGACGACATAGTATTAAGAGTCCGAGCCGCTAGGGTTGAAGGCGACTAAGAAGGCAGAGGTCGAGAGGAAGACACTGGAATGGTCAGTGAAGTTAAAGTATGCAGCGTAAAAGTTGAGGTAGAGGAACTCGGTGGCGATGTCTCCGACGAGGGAGTGGAAGGGAAGGAAGAAGAGGAAGCAAAGAAGTTAGAGAGTGGGAGGGGACATAGAAGGCATGAAAAAAAAATGATTTTCCTCTTGCCAAGTAAATCGGGAAGCATTTTATTAGGAGTAATCCCTATAAATACGTAAATCAAGAAGTATTTTATCGGAAGGAATCCCTATAAATTCATTGTAGTGGGAGGCAACTACACGCCCTAGGGTGACATAAAATCCAGAGATGAAGAGGAAAAGGGACAACATAGAAAAGAGATGTATTAGAATTGGTCCTTGATCACATAAATATTGCTGCTATTTTTTACATGATTGCGAAGTCATCTAACAAACTTTTCTCCTCAATGCAATTAGGGGTGGGGAAAATATCGAAATTTTCATATACAACACATATTGTACCAAAATTTACCGAACTATATCGATTTTATGGTACACCGAAAATTTTGGTATGGTATTATATCGTACCGAAATTTTTGACATCGGTATCGATATACGATTTATAACAAAATTTTTGATATACCGTACCAATACTGAAAATTTACTCTAAATGGTATGAATATAGGAAGTTCAGTATATCAAAAATTTGGTATACTTATATTCTGATACGGTATTGGTATAAAAAAATTTTATACCGTATTTTTAGGTACGGTAACGACATACGGGTTGGTGGTTCAGTATACCGTACCGAACCACCCGTAATTACAATAAATCTGACAATTGGTAAATATATACGTATAAATTGAAGAACTGAATTAATTATTAATTTGAACATTGATTATTATTTTGAACGACATTTTAAAAAATATATTATATATTTATTATATTAATATTGGTTTATTAACTCACTATCCTCTTATTCATCTATATTTTTAATATCTAAAATTTATTATTTTATTTATTTATTTATAAAATTCACTAATTGAATGAAAAGTTAAATATTATTAATGTCTGTTATAACATCCATCTAGTTTGCAGTATCATTTAGATGTTATATCACTTACATATTAATATCATTGTGGATATTCTTTTCCACTTAAAAGTTGATAATATATTTTTTTCATGAATTGATATAGTTATACTTAAATAGGTGATTACTTATATTTATTTTAGAATTAATTTTCAATAAATAAAAGGTATTTTACTGAATGCCTGATCTCTTCATGTAAAAATTAAATCTACTAAATAAATACCCTTCGTAATCTATCCTCTTTAAAAAAAAATATGGATAACGACTTCAACATTGCTCTAAAGATAACATCATATTGCATTGATTTAAAATATAAGTTTATGGAAAATGGTCAACGTTCAATTTATTGATTTCATCAAACTGAAAAATAATACATACTCGTAACCCGACCTTAATTCAAAAATATTTAAATATTTAAGTCGGATCATATAAAATATTAGGTTTTTTCCTCACTTTAAAGATTAAGAGAGCAATTTATCGAAATTTGAAGAATAAGAATAAAATATAATTAACCAAAAATGGGAAAACGGTACAAAAAAGGAGTGCTAGAGGTAACTTTCTCTTTCAGATTTCTCCATTCTCAATTCCCATGGCTTTTGTTATTTCTGATGAATGGAAGCTGTGAAGCCTCCATTTAACCAAAAATAAAGAATCAATTATGAAAGTATATTTGATCCCGTATAGAAGAAGTGAAAGATGGACTACTAGTGAGCTGATTTGAAGGTTGATTGGAAGAAGACTTCGAGTTAGGAACGTGCATGCAAGCACAAGTAGGAGGAAAAGAAGGAAGAAGATTGTCAGTAAATAGGTGTGGGAAAACAGTAGAAGGAGAAGTAAATATGTAGACTCGCGTACCTACACCAGCGGAGAGGGACCTCTTTTATAATACCTATGTGATCTGCGCATTTAATGTGCATCACATCACTGCTAGATAGCTTGTCTAATCAGTTCAAATCTTCTGTCCCCAAATTTCTTTGTCCCCTGCCAATCAGACGGACCAGATTATATCTCAAGGCATCATGACATCCTTAAGATGTGTGCAGTATCATCGGGATGTGCAAGACATCCTTGAGATGTAATATGGTCCGTCTGATCAGCAAGGGGACACGGGGACAGAAAAATTTAGGGACAGAGGATTTGAACTCTTGTCTAATCATCATGCTGCCATCGTATCCGGCAATCTCATCATAGGTATGAGAGGAGTATTGCGTATATGTACAAAGATACGACCCTCTGATTCTCTGAAAAACTCATGTGTTATATTAATGGAGAAATAAACTCATGGGTTGGAAGGCCTATTGAACTTCTAGTCAGAAGATGAGTTGAGAATAGGGAGCCCAATCTTTATAAAGAGTGAATAGGCTATAAACAGCATCCCAGTGGGGAGCTAGGCCATGATGGTATCTAAGTGAGGAGTTAGGCCCCTGAGACATCCAATCGGAGATATCCGTTTGACATGTGATAAGGAACAGGGATCTAAAGGTAACTGAATGAGGAGTTGGGCTCTTAAGAGTATATCTAATCTGCATTAGTCGATCGAGATATGATGGAGAGCAGAGCTCCATAGGTAACTGAGCGGCGAACTGGACCCTAATAATATCTGAGTGGGGAATTGGGCCCTTGAGAGTATGCCCGATCAGCATTAGTTGATCGGGATGTGATGGAGAACAGAGCCCCATAAGTAATTGAGTAGGGAGCTCAGCCCTGATAATATCTAAGTGGGGAGTTGGACCCGTGAGAGTATGTCCGATTGGCACTAGCCGATTGGTATGTGATGGAGAGCAGAGCTCGTAAGGTAACTAAATAAGGAATTGGACCTTGATAATATCTGCGTGGGGAGTTGAGCCCCTGAGAGTATATTCGAACAACATTAATTGAACAGGATGTGATGGGGAGTAAAGCCCTGTAAGTAACTGAGTGGGGAGTTGGGATCCTAAGAGTATGTAAGATTGACACTAAGGTAATTGGGATGTGATGGTGAGCAGAGTCCCTTAGGTAATTGAGTGGGGAACCAGACTCCCTGGGCTGTCCGATCGGCCTTGGCCAATTGGCGTGAGGAGATTCCACTGAGCAGGTTACCCAGGTTTTGACCTACCCTGGACCTTGATTGCCATCTACTCCGGTCTGTAGACCATCGAACCCTACCTGGAGGACCCTTATCATTTACCATATCACAAACCTTCTCTTCAAGTCTAGTCGAAGTAGGCTCGGGACCGACTGACTAGACCCCCCGGGTTTTAGTTTTCCTGACCTACTCCTTTTTCTTGGCTGATGTCACTTTGTTGTTCTTACCATTGATGTTATCCATCTCAAAAAAGGGCATGTCAGATGCCATAAATGCACGATAATGTGTGGTGATACGCATGATGACATATTTAGTGATGATTCACTTGTCACATCCATCATAAATGCTCTTTTCTATCGTACCATCACATGGTCCACCCATGCCTAGTGTTTAATCCCTGAAGAGATGTCTAACGGTTAGACTTCTGGCGGTTTTGGCTCCTTGATCATGCTACTAAGGTAATTAGCCCACTTTTTGTCCTTGAGATCGAACGGTTGTGCCTCAACCCTTGGGTTTATAAGCTCCATTGGTCCAGTGTTTTCGCCGATGTGTTCTTCTTCTCCCTTTTCAATACTCGTCGTCCATAACCTCCAGTGATTTTCTCCTTAGGTTTCGACTTTCTCCCTCTGTGAGTTTCTCCCTGACACTACGTGATCTTTCCGTTTTTCCTTATCAGACAATGGCCCTCAACGTCCCCACTCGTATTCCCACTCAGTGGTACACCTCCGCCCTCTCTGATATCAATGGCGGGGACCTAGACTAGATGAGGCCCACCTTTGAGATCCCTACACGCTATCACATAATTATTCCCAACATCTTTGACCGATCTCATCATCCTCCCCTCGGTTATATTATCTTCTTCAATGACTAATTTCTGGGAGGTCTTGTTTTTCCTATTCCCAGCTTCTTTTTTGAGATATCCCTGTATTTCCACATTCCTCTTTAGTAGTTAGCCCCCAATTCTATCATACAAGTGTGCAGGGTCGTCATCCTTTTCTGCTTATTCCGCATCCCCCTCACCCCTCGTGTTTTCACTACTTCTATTACCGTAAGAAATTAGAGACGAGGTCTTTATTTTTAAAGTTCGAATGAAGGCTATCTTTTTTTGACAAGATACCTTCTTCTAATAAGGGATAGAAGTCCCACTATTTTTTTATTCGATCGGTCTTACCCATATCTTGGCCGACCGGCTAGTAAATGAATCTATCCCTTGTTCCGGAGTTGGACGACTATCATTGGGAGCCTACTTTTGTTTTAGCATTGGAAGCACTGGCTGGACTAAAGTTCAACATCCACAAACTACTCCTAGAGGACTCTATATATTTGGGTTGAGTCCAATCAAGGTCGGACTACCATTCACCTTTGGTAAGGAACACAACCTTAATCTTATATTATAGCTAAGTGAGATTCTTTATCCTTTTTGTAGCTATGACCATGTGAAAAGTCTACGTGGGTGAGATCTTGAAGCTCGACGAGGACAAGCTAAACCAGAGTGGAGAAGCTGAGTTAGAAAAACATGGTCGCCAGTTGACCGACTCTATTAGTGGGGCTAATGCAAGTGAGGTGACGACCAGTGAGGTAGGGGGAAGTGACATGGTAACAAGCACAGGGGAACTGCTGCTACGCTGGCCTTCCATGGGTCTTGTGTGAATATCTTCGGAGTCCATTAAATCCAATGATCCCATCAAGATCCGACACAAGACACATCTATTGATGACCCCCTCTACTCAGTCCCCCTCATAGGTCCCCTTGACGCACCCACAATTCGTTCGAGGAGAAACCTCAACACTAGCTCTCAAACAGTAGCAGGTAGGCGACCTGGGCCTGACCCCGACCGATCCCTCTTGCAGAGCTTTCGATCAAACCCCCATTTCCCTCAAGGCTGACTAACCCAATTGCCGCCCAACCACTTTTAGTCCTTCCATCTCCTTCAACCGGCCTCATTTCGGGGGCTTCTCCGTCTAGACCCGGTTCATGTCGTGGGTCTATCCCCACTAAAATAAGTGTGACATTTGGGGACCATCCCACAAGGGGTTGGTCGTATTGCCTTCAAATCCACCAGTAACCCAACATCTTATAAGACTGAGAGGCAAACTCACATACGCCTGGGAGGATTGAATGGGGTGACACAACAACCAATCTCCGAGTAGTTTGGCGGATGAATTCGTCAAGATGTGACTAGGGTAAGCACTTAATTTTTAGTAGAACCCCCCTATTTTTAGGACAATCTCAATATTTTATATATTTGCTAGTTTTGGACCACAAGGATGACCCTCTGTCATAAGTTGGTGGACCTGGATTAGGCGAACCAAGTAGTGATAAAACGAATGGAGTCAGAGCCTGCCCATGTTCCAAAAACCTCACTATATAAAGAATATAATTAAAGTTAAAGGAACATGTACATAATGGCAAAGGAACGTGGATAATGTCATTAGTCATCACATCTAAGGCTGAACCTTTGTTGCATCTTTTACAAGTCAAATTTTTCATCAAAAGATCCACCCCCCTTGTTGCAATTGGCTGCAATCAAAGGTTTAGAAAACATGGCCTAGCTGCGACGGCACGACTCTACAATAATACGTTGCCAACAAAAGCATGGCCTAGCTGTAGCATATTATGGAGGATTTTTCACCTTGGTGCCACCTCGGCTTCGCCTCCTCCACTCGATTCTTTATATGGTGAGGTTTTTTGGAGCTTTGGTAGACTCTAACTCTTCCACTTGTATAAATGATCTCCTATTAGTGTGAAGCAGTTGACCCTCATCTTAATGTCCCGAGCTTACTCTATGTCGGTTGGTAAGATCCCCTGCCGAAGATATGAAATTAGCGGAGCCCACCAATCAATTGGTTCTTCTATGCTTATTTGTAGATTGATTTAAACTATTAGCAGGATTTTAAACTATTAGCAGGGTTTGTGCCACAATCAATTGGTTCTTCTATCCAACAAACTTTTCTCCTCATTGCAATTAAGGGTGGGGAAAAATACTGAAATTTTCGTATACTAGACATATCGTAACAAAATATACCGAACTGTATCGATTTTACAGTATACCGAAAATTTCAGTATAGGATTATACCTTACCGAAATTTTTTGTATCAGTATACAAATTTTAACAAAATTTTTGGTATATAGTGTCTATACCGAAAATTACTCGAAACTGTATGAATATCAAAATTTAGGTATGCCAAAAATTTGGTATACTAAAATTCCGATACAGTATTGGTATGAAAAATTTTTATACCATATTTTTCGGTACGGTAACGGTATATGGATTGTTGGTTCGGTATACCATATTGAACCACCCCTAATTAAAATCAAGCTGGCAATTGATAATATACACATGCAAATTGAAAAATAGAATTGACTATTAATTTGAACATTGACTATTGTTTTGAACGACATTTTAAAAAATATATTACATATTAATTATATTAATATTTTTTATTAACCGATATTCATATTAATATTAACATTTATTCCTTATGATGACTGTCCAGCTTTGCCATGTGGAACCCGTTGGAGGAGAACGAAATCGACATGGGTAAGATCATCTCGAAGAGGGCAGTCTTCTGGTCGTCGGCAAGGAGGTAAATCCGTGTTGCGTTGACGGAGAGGTATGCAACCTGCAAGTTGAAATATTTGATGGAGCGTGCATCGAAGGATATTAACCAGTAGAGTTGCGAGGTTGCGACCCATTGCATCACGACATCATCGTTGGTGATGAGGAGGCAGTAGTCAGTGAGGGTCGGGTCGTTTTCATCGGTGGCTGAAGTGAGCAGGGAAGAGATGGGTAAGAGTTGGTTAGGAAGCAGCATATCGGTTGGGTAATCGAAGGAGGTGCAAAGGGAGGAGTTGGTGGTGTCGAGAAGATGGAGCTCACCGGAGGGAGTAGCTGGAGGGCGGTGACAGTGGTTGAAAGGCACGGTGTCGACTAGGCGGATGAGTGATTGGTGAAGGATAGGGCGAGGTCGAACTCCCGTGAGGGAGAGTGTGGAGGATGAGGACATGAGGGTGGCAGGGTTGGCGGTCCAAAGGACGACGCCAGAGCGGGCATGGAGGACGACGACATAGTATCGAGAGTCAGAGCCGCTAGGGTTGTTAAAGGCGACTGAGCAGGCGGAGGTCGAGAGGAAGACACCAGAATTGTCGGTGAAGTTAATGTATGCAGCGTAAAAGTTGGGGTAGAGGAACTTGGTGGTGATGTCTCCAATTAGGGAGTGGAAGGGAAGGAAGAAGAGGAAGGAGAGAAGCCGGAGAGTGGAAGGGGATACAGAATTCATGAAAAAAAAATGTTTTTCCTCTTGCCAAGTAAATCGGGAAGCATTTTATTAGGAGGAATCCTATAACTACTTGCCAGGTAAATTAGGAAGTACTCTATTGGAAGGAATCCCTATAAATTCATTGTAGTGGGAGACAACTACATGCCCTAGGGTGACAAAAAAGCCAGAAATGAAGAGGAAAAGTAACAGCATGGAAAAGAGATGGATTAGAATTGGTCCTTGATCATGTCAATATTGCTGCTATTTTTTTACTTGTTTGCGAAATCACCCAATAAACTTTTCTTTTCATTGCAATTAGGGCTGGGGTAAAAATACCGAAATTTTTCTATACTACACATATCATACCAAAATTTACTGAACTATATCGATTTTATGGTATATTGAAAATTTCGATATGATATTATACCGTATTGAAATTTTTGGTATCAGTATCAGTATTCGTTTTTTAGCAAAATTTTCAATATACCATATCGATACCAAAAATTTTCTCTAAACAGTATGAATATCGAAATTTCGGTATACGAAAGATTTGGTATACTGATATTCTGATTCGGTATTGGTATGAAAAAATTTTATACCATATTTTTCGATATGGTAACAGTATACGAGTTGGTGTTTTGGTGTACTGTACCGAACCACCCATAATTGCAATCAATTTGGCAATTGGAAAATATACACGTGCAAATTGAAAAACTGAATTGGCTATTCATTTGAACATTGACAATTGTTTTGAATGGAATTTTAAAAAGTATATTAAATATTACTTATATAAATATTTATTTATTAACCTAGATTCATATTAATATTAACATTTATTACTCATCATAACTGTCCACCTTTGCCACGTGAAACCCGTTGTAGGAGTACAAAGCCGACGGGGGCAAGATTATCTCGAAAACGGTAGTCTTCTGGTCGCCGGAGAGGAGGTAAATCCCTGTTGCATTGACGGAGAGGTAAGCAACCTGCAAGTTGAAATATATGACGGAGTGTGCGTCAAAGGAGATCGACCAGTAGAGTTGCGAGGTTGCGGCCCACTGTAGCATGACATCATCGGTGGTGATGAGGAGGCAGTAGTCAGCAAGGGTCGGGTAATTTTCATCGGTGGTTGAAGTGAGCAGGGAAGAGACAGGTAGCACATGGTTAGGAAAGAGCGTACCCGTTGGGTAATCGAAGGAGAACAAATGGGAGCCGTTGGTGGCGTCGAGGTGACGGAGCTCATCGAAGGGGAGCAGCTAGAGGGCGACAGCAGTGGCTGAAAGGGGCGGTGTCGACTAAGCAAGTGAGAGATTGGTGAAGGAGACGGCGAGGTCGGACGCTCTGAGGGAGAGAGTGGAGGATGAGGACACAGGGGTGGCAGTCCAAACGACGGCGCCGGAGCGGGCGTGGAGGACGACAACTTAGTATCGAGAGTCTGGGCCGCTAGGGTTGTTGAAGGCGACAAAGAAGGCGAAGGTCGAGCGGAAGACACCGGAATTGTTGGTGAAGTTAAAGTATGAAGCGTAAAAGTTGGGGTAGAGGAACTCGGTGGCGATGTCTCCGGCGAGGGAGTGGAAGAAGAGGAAGGAGAGGAGCCAGAGAGTGGGAGGGGACATAGAAGCCATGAAAAAAAATTGACTTTCCTACTGCCAAGTAAATCGTGAGGCATTTTATTCAGAAGAATCCCTATAAATTCCTTCTAGGTAAATCAAGAAGTACTTTATTAGAGCGAATCCTTATAATTTCATTGTAGTGGGAGACAACTGCACGCCCCAGGGCGACAAAAAAGCCAGAGATGAAGAGGAAATAGAACAACAGAGAAAAGAGATGGATTAGAATTGGTCCTTGATCACCTCAGTATTGCTGCTACTTTTTACATGTTTGCGAAGTCATGCAACAAACTTTTCTCCTCATTGCAATTAAGGGTGGGGAAAAATACTGAAATTTTCGTATACCGCACATATCATACCGAAATTTACTGAACTATATCGATTTTATAGTATACCGAAAATTTTAGTATGGTATTATACCTTACTGAAATTTTTAGTATCAGTATCGATATACAATTTTTAGTGAAATTTTGGATATAACATGTCGATACCGAAAATTTACTCTAAACGGTATAAATATCAAAATTTCGGTATGCCAAAAATTTGGTATACTGAAATTCAGATACGGTCTTGGTATGAAAAATTTTCATACCATATTTTTCGGTACGGTAACGGTATATGGATTGTTGGTTCGATATACCATATTGAACCACTCCTAATTGCATTCAAGCTGGCAATTGGTAAATATACACATGCAAATCGAAAATTTGAATTTACTATTAATTTGAACATTGACTATTGTTTTGAACGGCATTTTAAAAAATATATTACATATTAATTATATTAATATTTTTTTATTAACCCATATTCATATTAATATTAACATTTATTACTTATGATGACTGTCCAGCTTTGCCATGTGGAACCCGTTGGAGGAGAACGAAACTGGCATGGGCAAGATCATCTCGAAGAGGGCAGTCTTCTGGTCGTCGGCGAGGAGGTAAATCCGTGTTGTGTTGACGGAGAGGTAAGCAACCTGCAAGTTGAAATATTTGATGGAGCGTGCATCGGAGGAGATTGACCAGTAAAGTTGCGAGGTTGCGGCCCACTGCATCACGATGTCATTGTTGGTGATGAGGAGGCAGTAGTCAGTGAGGGTCGGGTCGTTTTCATCAGTGGATGAAGTGAGCAGGGAAGAGATGGGTAGGAGCTAGTTAGGAAGGAGCATATCGGTTGGGTAATCGAAGGAGGAGCAAAGGCGGAGTTGGCGGCGTCGAGGAGATGGAGCTCACCGGAGGGAGCAGCTGGAGCGCAGCGGCAGCGGTTGAAAGGCACGGTGTCAACAAGGCGGGCGAGCGATTGTTGAAGGAGAGGGCGAGGCCGAACTCCTGTGAGGGGGAGAGTGGAGGATGAGGACATGGGGGTGACAGGGTTGGCGGTCCAAACAACGGCGCTAAAGCGGCAGTGGAGGATGACGGCATAGTATCGAGAGTCCTAGACGCTAGGGTTGTTAAAGGCGACTGAGCAGGCGCAGGTCGAGAGGAAGACACTGGAATTGTCGGTGAAGTTAATGTATGCAGCGTAAAAGTTGGGGTAGAGGAACTTTGTGGCGATGTCTCTAGTGAGGGAGTGGAAGGGAAGGAAGAAGAGGAAGGAGAGAAGCTGGAGAGTGGGAGGGACATAGAAGGCATGATAAAAAATGATTTTCCTATTGTCGAGTAAATCGGGAAGCATTTTATTAGGCGGAATCCCTATAAATACCGACCAGGTAAATTAAGAAGTACTTTATTGGAAGAAATCCCTATAACTTAATTATAGTGGGAGACACTACACACCCCTGAGCGACATAAAAGACAAAGAGGAAAAGTTACAGCATAGAAAAGAGATGGATTAGGATTGATCCTTGATCACATCAATATTGCTACTATTTTTTTACATGTTTTTGAAGTCATACAACAAACTTTTCTTTTCTTTGCAATTAGGGGTGGGGAAAAAATACCGAAATTTCCGTATACCGCACATATCATGCCAAAATTTTCTGAACTATATTGATTTTACGGTATACCAAAATTTTCAGTATGGTATTATATCATTTTAACATTTTCGGTATCAGTATCGGTATACATTTTTTAGCAAAATTTTGGGTAAACCATATCGATACAAAAAATTTACTCTAAATAGTATAAATATCAGAATTTCGGTATACGAAAGATTTGGTATACTGATATTCTGATTCAATATTGGTATGAAAAACTAAATTGTCTATTAATTTCAACATTGACTATTGTTTTGAATGACATTTTAAAAAGTATATTATATATTACTTATATAAATATTTATTTATTAACCCATATTCATATTAATATTAACATTTATTACTCATGATGACTGTCCAGCTTTGCCACGTGGAACCCGTTGTAGGAGAACGAAGCCGGCGGGGGCAAGATTATCTCGAAAACGGTAGTCTTCTGGTCGTCGGCGAGAAGATAAGCAACCTGCAAGTTGAAATATATGACGGAGCGTGCGTCGGAAGAGATCGATCAATAGAGTTGCGAGGTTGCGGCCCACTACAACATGGCGTCATCGGTGGTGATGGCAGTAGTCAGCGAGGGTTGGGTCCTTTTCATCGGTCGTTGAAGTGAGCAGGGAAGAGACTGGTAGCATATGGTTAGGAAAGAGCGTATCGGTTGGGTAATCGAAGGAGGACCAAAGGGAGACATTGGTGGCATCGAGGTGACGAAGCTCATCGAAGGGGAGTAGCTAGTGGGCGGCAGTAGTTGCTGAATGGGGCGGTGTCGACTAAGCGGGTGAGCGATTGGTGAAGGAGAGCGCGAGGTCGGACATTGTGAGGGAGAGAGTCGAGGATGAGGACACAGGGGTGGCAGTCCAAACGATGGAGCGGGAGCGAGCATGGAGGACGACGACATAGTATCGAGAGTCTGGGCCGCTAGGGTTGTTGAAGGTGACTGAGACGGCGGAGGTCGATCGGAAGACACAGGAATTGTTGGTGAAGTTAAAGTATGAAGCGTAAAAGTTGGGGTAGAGGAACTCGGTGGCGATGTCTCTAGCGAGGGAGTGGAAGGGAAGGAAGAAAAGGAAGGAGAGAAGCTGGAGAGTGGGGTAGAGGAACTCGGTGGCGATGTCTCCGACGAGGGAGTGGAAGGGAGGAAGAAGAGGAAGGAGAGGAGCCAAAGAGTGGGAGGGGGCATAGAAGCCATAAAAAAAAAAAAGATTTTCCCCTTGCCAAGTAAATTGGGAAGCATTTTATTAGGAGTAATCCCTATAAATACGTTCCAGGTAAATTAGGAAATACTTTATTGGAAGGAATCCCTATAAATTCTTTGTAGTGGGTGACACTCCATGCCCTCGGGTGACATAAAAGCCAGTGACGAAGAGGAAAGGAACAACATAGAAAAGAGATGGATTAGAATTGGTCTTTGATCACATCAGTATTGTTGCTATTTTTTACATGTTTGTGAAGTCATCCAACAATTTTTCTCTTCATTGCAATTAGGGGTTGGGAAAAATACCAAAATTTCCATATACCGCACATATCATACCAAAATTTATCGAACTATATCGATTTTACAGTATACCGAAAATTTCATTATGGAATTATGCCGTACCGAAATTTTCGATATTGGTATCGATATACAATTTTTAGCAAAATTTTCGATATACCGTATCGATATCAATACCGAAAATTTATTTTAAACGGTATGAATATCGAAATTTTGGTATACCAAAAATTTGGTATACTGATATTCCGATAAGGTATTGATATTAAAAATTTCTATACCTTATTTTTCGGTACGGTAACGCTATATGGGTTAGTGGTTTGGTATACCATACCAAACGACCTCTAATTACAATCAAGCTAGCAATTGGTAAATATACATGTGGAAATTGTAGAACTGAATTGACTATTAATTTGAACATTGACTAATGTTTTCAACGACATTTTAAAAAATATATTACATATTAATTATATTAATATTTTTTTTATTAACCCATATTCATATTAATATTAACATTTATTACTCATCATAATTGTCCACCTTTGCCACGTGGAACCGTTGTAGGAGAACGAAGCCGGCGGGGGCAAGATTATCTCGAAAACGGTAGTCTTCTGGTCGCTGGCGAGGAGTTAAATCCCTGTTGCGTTGACGGAGAGGTAAGCAACCTGCAAGTTGAAATATATGACGGAGCGTGCGTCGGAGGAGATCGACTAGTAGAGTTGTGAAGTTGCGGCCCACTGCAGCATGGAGTCATCGATGGTGATGAGGAGGTGGTGGTCAGCGAGGGTCGGGTCATTTTCATTGGCGGCTGAACTGAGCGGGGAAGAGATAGGTAGGAGTTGGTTAAGAAGGAGCGTATCGGTTGGGTAATCGAAGGAGGACCAAAGGGAGGCGTTTGCGATGTTGAGGAGACAAAGCTCACCTGAGGGGAGCAACTTGAGGGCGGCGACAGTGACTAAAAGGTGCGGTGTCGACTAGCCGGGTGAGCGATTGGTGGTTGAAGTGAGCAGGGAAGAGACGGGTAGCACATTGTTAGGAAAGAGCGTATCGGTTGGGTAATCGAAGGAGGACCAAAGGGAGGCGTTGGTGGCATCGAGGTGACGGAGCTCATCGAAGGGGAGCAGCTAGAGGGCGGCGACAGTGGCTGAAAGGGGCGATGTCGACTAAGCGGGTGAGCGATTGGTGAAGGAGAGGGCGAGGCCGGGCATTGTGAGGGAGAGAGTGGAGGATGAGGACATGGGTTGGCAGGGTTGGCGGTCCAAATGACGGCGCCAAAGCGGGCGTGAAGGACGACGACATAGTATCAAGAGTCCGGGCCACTAGGGTTGTTGAAGGCGACTGAGAAGGAGGAGGTCGAGTGGAAGACATCGGAATTGTCGGTGAAGTTAAAATATGCAGCATAAAATTTGGGTAGAGGAACTCGCTGGCGATGTCTCCGGCGAGGGAGTGGAAGGGAAGGAAAAAAAGGAAGGAGAGGAGCTAGAGAGTGGGAGGGGACAAAGGAGCCATGAAAAAAAAAATGCATTTCCTCCTGCCAAGTAAATCGGGAATCATTTTATTAGGAAGAATCCCTATAAATACCTGTTAGGTAAATCAGGAAGTACTTTATTAGAAGGAATCCTTATTATTTCATTGTAGTTGGAGACAACTGCACGTCCCGGGGTGACATAAAAACCAGAGATGAAGAGGAAAAGGAACAACATAGAAAGAGATGGATTAGAATTGGTCCTTGATCACATCGGTATTGCTGCTATTTTTTACATGTTTGCGAAGTCATCCAACAAACTTTTCTCCTCATTACGATTAAGGGTGGGGAAAATACTGAAATTTTAGTATACTACACATATCGTACCAAAATTTATCGAACTATATCGATTTTACAGTATACCGAAAATTTCAGTATGGTATTATACCTTACCAAAATTTTTGGCATTGGTATCTGAATAAAATTTTTAGCGAAATTTTTGGTATACCGTGTCGATACTGAAAATTTACTCTAAATGGTATGAATATCAAAATTTCGATATGCCAAAAATTTGGTATACTGAAATTCAGATACAGTCTTGGTATGAAAAATTTTCATACCATATTTTTCGGTACGGTAACGATATATGGATTGTTGGTTCGATATACCATATTGAACCACTCCTAATTGCATTCAAGCTGGCAATTGGTAAATATACACATGCAAATCGAAAATTTGAATTTACTATTAATTTGAACATTGACTATTGTTTTGAACGACATTTTAAAAAATATATTACATATTAATTATATTAATATTTTTTTATTAACCCATATTCATATTAATATTAACATTTATTACTTATGATGACTGTCCAGCTTTGCCATGTGGAACCCGTTGGAGGAGAACGAAACCGGCATGGGCAAGATCATCTCGAAGAGGGCAGTCTTCTGGTCGTCGGCGAGGAGGTAAATTCGTGTTGCGTTGAGGGAGAGGTAAGCAACTTGCAAGTTGAAATATTTGATGGAGCATGCATCGGAGGAGATTGACCAGTAGAGTTATGAGGTTGCGGCCCATTGCATCATGGCATCATCGTTGGTGATGAGGAGGCAGTAGTCAGTGAGGGTCTGGTCGTTTTCATCGGTTGCTGAATATCGGTTTATATTTTTTAGTAAAATTTTCGGTATACCATATCAATACCAAAAATTTACTCTAAACAGTATAAATATCGAATTTTCGGTATACAAAAGATTTGGTATACTGATATTCTGATTCGGTATTGGTATCATAAATTTTTATACCATATTTTTCGGTATCGTAACGGTATACAGGTTGTTAGTTTGGTATACCGTACCAACCACCCATAATTGCAATCAAGCTATCAATGGGAAAATATACACGTGCAAATTGAAAAACTGAATTGGCTATCATTTGAACATTGACTATTGTTTTGAATGACATTTTAAAAAGTATATTAAATATTACTTATATAAATATTTATTTATTAACCCATATTCATATTAATATTAACATTTATTACTCATCATAACTGCCCACCTTTGCCACGTGGAACAGAACGAAGCCGGTGGGGGCAAGATTATCTCAAAAACGGTAGTCTTCTGGATGCCGGCGAGGAGGTAAATCCCTGTTGCGTTGATGGAGAGGTAAGCAACCTGCAAGTTGAAATATATGACAGAGTGTGCATCGGAGGAGATCGACCAGTAGAGCTGCGAGGTTACGGCCCACTGTAGGATGACATCATCGGTGGTGATGAGGAGGCAGTAGTCAGCAAGGGTTGGGTCGTTTTCATCGGCGGTTGAAGTGAGCAGGGAAGAGACGGGTATCACATGGTTAGGAAAGAGTGTATCGGTTGGGTAATCGAAGGAGTACCAAAGGGAGCCGTTGGTGGCGTCGAGGTGACGGAGCTCATCGAAGGGGAGCAACCAGTGGGCAGTGGCAATGGCTGAAAGGGGTTGTGTCGAATAAGCAGGTGAGCGATTGGTGAGGGAGAGGGCGAGGCCGGACGCTGTGAAGGAGAGAGTGGAGGATGAGGATATAGGGGTGGCAGTCCAAATGACGATGCCGGAGCGGGCGTGGAGGACAACGACATAGTATCGAGAGTCTAGGCCGCTAGGGTTTTGAAGGCGATTGAGAAGGTGGAGGTCGAGCGGAAGACACCGGAATTGTTGGTGAAGTTAAAGTATGAAGCGTAAAAGTTGGGGTAGAGGAACTCGGTGGCGATGTTTCCGGGGAGGGAGTGGAATGGAAGGAAGAAGAGGAAGGAGAGAAGCCGGAGTGTGGGGTACAGGAACTCTGTGGCGATGTCTCCGACGAGGGAGTGGAAGGTAAGGAAGAAGAGGAAGGAGAAGAGCCGGAGAGTGGGAGGGGACATAGAAGCAATGAAAAAAATGATTTTCCTCTTACCAAGTAAATTGGGAAGCATTTTATTTTTGAGGAATCCCTATAAAGACCTGCCAAGTAAATTAAGAAGTATTTTATTGGAAGGAATCCCTATAAATTCATTGTAGTGGGAGACACTCCACGCCCTGGGGTGACATAAAAGCCAAAGACGAAGAGGAAAGGAACAACATAGGAAAGAGATGGATTAACATTGGTCTTTGATCACATCAGTATTACTGCTATTTTTTACATATGTACGAAGTCATCTAACAAACTTTTCTCCTCATTGTAATTTGGGGTGGGGAAAAATACCAAAATTTTCATATACCGCACATATCATACCAAAATTTATATTGATTTTACGGTATACCGAAAATATCAGTATAGTGTTAGTATGGTATTATATCATACTGAAATTTTCGATATTGGTATCGGTATATGATTTTTAGCAAAATTTTCATAATACCGTATTGATATCGATACCGAAAATTTATATTAAACGATATGAATATCGAAATTTTGGTAGGGTCAAAAAATATGGTATAAAAAATTTTCGTACCAATACCGAATCAGAATATCAGTATACCAACTCTTTCGTATACCGAAATTCTGATATTTATATGGTTTAGAGTAAATTTTTAGTATCGATATGATATACCGAAAATTTTGCTAAAAAACGTATACCGATACTGATACCAAAAATTTCAGTATACCGCCTTCAACAACCCTTCGTATACCACATATATCGTACCAAAATTTTGCTAAAAGCGTATACTGATACTGATAATAAAAATTTATCGTATACCGCCTTCAACAACCCTTCGTATACCACACATATCGTACTAAAATTTATCGAACTATATCGATTATACAGTATACAAAAAATTTCAGTATGATATTATACCTTACCAAAATTTTTGGCATCAGTATCTGTATAAATTTTTTAGTGAAATATTTGGTATATCGTGTCGATATCGAAAATTTACTCTAAATGTTATGAATATCGAAATTTTGGTATGCCAACAATTTGGTATACTGAAATTTCGTTACGGTATTGGTATGGAAAATTTTTATACCATAATTTTTGGTACGGTAACAGTATATGGATTGGTGGTTCGGTATACCATATCGAACCACCCCTAATTAAAATCAAGCTGGCAATTGGTATATATACACATGCAAATTGAAAAGTAGAATTGACTATTAATTTGAACATTGACTATTGTTTTAAACGACATTTTAAAAAATAAATTACATATTAATTATATTAATATTTTTTTATTAACCCATATTCATATTAATATTAACATTTATTACTTTGATGACTGTCCAGCTTTGTCGTGTGGAACCCGTTGGAGGAGAACGAAATCATCATGGGTAAGATCATCTCGAAGAGGGCAGTCTTCTGGTCGCCGGCAAGGAGGTAAATCCGTGTTGCGTTGACGGAGAGGTAAGCAACCTACAAGTTGAAATATTTGATGGTGCGTGCATCCGAGGAGATTGACCAGTAGAGTTGCGAGGCTGTGGCCCACTGCTTCACGACGTCATCGTTGGTGATGAGGAGGTAGTAGTCAGTAAGGGTCAGGTCGTATTCATCGGTGGCTGAAGTGAGCAGGGAAGAGATGGGTAACAGCTGGTTAGGGAGCATATCGGTTGGTTAATCGAAGAAGGTGCAAAGGGAGGCGTTGGCGGCGTTGAGGAGATGGAGGTCACCCGAGGGAGTAGCTGGAGGGCGGCAATTGTGGTTGAAAGGCACGGTGTCGACAAGGCGGACGAGCGATTGGTGAAGGATAGGGCGAGGCCGAACTCCCGTGAGGGAGAGAGTGGAGGATGAGGACATGAGGGTGGCAGGGTTAGCTGTCCAAACGATGGCACTAGAGTGGGCGTAGAGGACGACAATATCTTTTCAAGAGTTCGAGCCGCTAAGGTTGTTAAAGGCGAATCAGTAGGCGGAGGTCGAGAGGATGACAACGAAATTGTCGGTGAAGTTAGTGTATGCAGCGTAAAAGTTGGGGTAGAGGAACTCGGTGGCGATGTCTCCAGTGAGGGAGTGGAAGGGAAGGAAGAAGAGGAAAGAGAGAAGCTGGAGAGTGGGAGGGGGCATAGAAGCCATGAAAAAAATGTTTTTCCTCTTGCCAAGTAAATCGGGAAGCATTTTATTAGGAGGAATCCCTATAACTACTTGCCAGGTAAATTAGGAAGTACTTTATTGGAATGAATCCCTATAAATTCATTGTAGTGGGAGACAACTACATGCCCTCGGGCGACATAAAAGGTAGAGATGAAGAGGAAAAGTAACATCATAGAAAGAAATGGATTAGAATTTGTCCTTGATCACGTCAGTATTGCTGCTATTTTTTTACAAGTTTACGAAGTCATCCAACAAACTTTTCTTTTCTTTGCAAATAGGGGTGGGGAAAAATATCAAAATTTCCATATACTGCACATATCATACCAAAATTTACTGAACTATATTGATTTTATGGTATACCGAAAATTTCGGTATAGTATTATACCGTATTGAAATTTTCAGTATTAGTATCGGTATACATTTTTTAGCAAAATTTTCGGTATACCATATCAATTCCAAAAATTTACTCTAAATAGTATAAATATCAGAATTTCGGTATTCGAAAGATTTGGTATGGTATGTGCGATCTGGGCCGCTAGGGTTGTTGAAGGCGACTGAGAAGGCGGAGGTCGAGTGGAAGACACCGGAATTGTCAGTGAAGTTAAAGTATGCAGCATAAAATTTGGGTAGAGGAACTCGCTAGCGATGTCTCCGGAGAGGGAGTGGAAGGGAAGGAAAAAAAGAAGTAGAGGAGCCGGAGAGTGGGAGTGGACAAAGGAGCCATGAAAAAAAATGCATTTCCTCCTGCCAAGTAAATCAGGATTCATTTTATTCAAAAGAATCCCTATAAATACCTGCTAGATAAATCAGGAAGTACTTTATTTGAAGGAATCCATATTATTTAATTGTAGTGGGAGACAACTGCACGTCCCGGGGCGACATAAAAGCCAGAGATGAAGAGGAAAAGGAACAACATAGAAAAGAGATGGATTAGAATTGGTCCTTGATCACGTCGGTATTGCTGCTATTTTTTACATGTTTATGAAGTCATCCAACAAAGTTTTCTTTTCTTTGCAATTAGGGGTGGGGAAAAAACTGCACATATCATACCAAAATTTACTGAAATATATCGATTTTACGGTATACCGAAAATTTCGGTATGGTATTATAACGTATTGAAATTTTCGATATCAGTATCAGTATACGTTTTTTAGCAAAATTTTTGGTATACCATATGGATACCAAAAATTTACTCTAAACAGTATAAATATCAAAATTTCGGGATACGAAAGATTTGGTATACTGATATTTTGATTCGGTATTAGTATGAAAAATTGTTATACCATATTTTTCGGTATGGTAACGGTATACGAGTTAGTGGTTTAGTATACCGTACCAAACCACCTATAATTGCAATCAAGCTGGCAATTGGAAAATATACACATGCAAATTGAAAAATTGAATTGGCTATTCAATTGAATATTGACTATTGTTTTGAATGTCATTTTAAAAAGTATATTAAATATTACTTATATAAATATTTATTTATTAACCCATATTCATATTAATACTAACATTTATTACTCATCATAACTGTCCACCTTTGCCACGTGGAACCGTTGTAGGAGAACGAAGCCGGTGGGGGCAAGATTATCTCGAAAACGGTAGTCTTCTGGTCACTGGCGAGGAGGTAAATCCCTGTTGCGTTGACGGAGAGGTAAGCAACCTGCAAGTTGAAATATATGACGGAGTGTGCGTCAGAGGAGATCGACCAGTAGAGTTGCGAGGCTGCGGCCCACTATAGCATGACATCATCGGTGGTGATGAGGAGGCAGTAGTCAGCAAAGGTTGGGTCATTTTCTTCGGCGGTAGAAGTGAGCAGGGAAGAGACGGGTAGCACATTGTTAGGAAAGAGCGTATCGGTTGGGTAATCGAAGGAGGACCAAAGGGAGGCGTTGGTGGCATCGAGGTGACGGAGCTCATCGAAGGGGAGCAGCTAGAGGGCGGTGACAGTGGCTGAAAGGGGCGATGTCGACTAAGCGGGTGAGCGATTGGTGAAGGAGAGGGCGAGGTCGGACGCTGTGAGGGAGAGAGTGGAGGATGAGGACACAGGGGTGCAGTCCAAACGACGGTGCCGGAGCGGGCGTGGAGGATGACGACATAGTATCGAGAGTCTGGGCCGCTAGGGTTGTTGAAGGCGATTGAGAAGGTGGAGGTCGAGCGGAAGACACCAGAATTGTTGGTGAAGTTAAAGTATGAAGCGTAAAAGTTGGGGTAGACGAACTCGGTGGCGATGTCTCCGGCGAGGGAGTGGAATGGAAGGAAGAAGAGGAAGGAGAGAAGCCGGAGTGTGGGGTAGAGGAACTCTGTGGCGATGTCTCCGACGAGGGAGTGGAAGGGATGGAAGAAAAGGAAGGAGAAGAGCGGGAGAGTGGGAGGGGACATAGAAGCCATGCAAAAAAAAGATTTTTTTTCATGCCAAGTAAATTGGGAAGCATTTTATTTTGAGGAATCCCTATAAAGACCTGCCAGGTAAATTAAGAAGTACTTTATTGGAAGGAATCCCTATAAATTCATTGTAGTGGGAGACACTCCACGCCCCGAGGTGACATAAAAGCCAAAGACGAAGAGGAAAGGAACAACATAGAAAAGAGATGGATTAACATTGGTCTTCGATCACATCAGTATTACTACTATTTTTTACATATTTGCGAAGTCATCCAACAAACTTTTCTCCTCATTGCAATTTGGGGTGGGGAAAAATACTAAAATTTCCATATACCGCACATATCATACCAAAATTTATATCGATTTTACGGTAAATCGAAAATTCCAGTATGGTATTATATCATATCGAAATTTTCGATATTGTTATCGGTATACGATTTTTAGCGAAATTTTCATTATACCGTACCGATATCGATACCAAAAATTTATATTAAACGATATGAATATCTGAATTTTGGTTGGGTCGAAAAATATGGTATAAAAACTTTTTATACCAATACCGAATCAGAATTCAGTATACCAAGTCTTTCATATACCGAAATTCTGATATTTATACTGTTTAGAGTAAATTTTTGGTATCGATATGGTATATCGAAAATTTTACTAAAAAACGTATACCGGTATTGATACCGAAAATTTCAGTATACCACCTTCAACAACCCTTCGTATACCGCACATATCGTACCAAAATTTTGCCAAAAAATGTATACCGATATTGACACCAAAAATTTTTCGTATACCGCCTTCAACAACCCTTCGTATACCGCACATATCGTCCTAAAATTTACCGAATTATATCGATTATACAGTATACCAAAAATTTCAGTATGGTATTATACCTTACCAAAATTTTTGGCATCGGTATCTGTATAAAATTTTTAGTGAAATTTTCGGTATACCGTGTCGATACCAAAAATTTACTCTAAATGGTTTGAATATAAAAATTTCGGTATGCCAAAAATTTGGTATACTGAAATTCCGATACGGTATTGGTATGAAAAATTTTTATACAATATTTTTTGGTACAGTAACGGTATATGGATTGGTGGTTCGGTATACCATATCGAACCACCCCTAATTAAAATCAAGCTGACAATTGGTAAATATACACATGCAAATTGAAAAATAGAATTGACTATTAATCTGAACATTGACTATTGTTTTGAATGACATTTTAAAAAATATATTACATATTAATTATATTAATATTTTTTTATTAACCCATATTCATATTAATATTAACATTTATTACTTATGATGACGGTCCAGCTTTGCCATGTGGAACCCATTGGAGGAGAACGAAATCGGCATGGGTAAGATCATCTCGAAGAGGGCAGTCTTCTGGTCACCGGCAAGGAGGTAAATCCGTGTTGAGTTGACGGAGAGGTAAGCAACTTGCAAGTTGAAATATTTGATGGACCGTGCATCGGAGGAGATTGACTAGTAGAGTTGCGAGGTTGTGGCACCCACTGCATCACGGCGTCATCGTTGGTGATGTGGAGGCACTAGTAAGTGAGGGTCGGGTCGTTTTCATCGGTGGTTGAAGTGAGCAGGGAAGAGATGGGTAAAAGTTGGTTAGGAAGGAGCATATGGGTTGGTTAATCGAAGAAGGTGCAAAGGGAGGCGTTGGCGGCATCGAGGAGATGGAGCTCACCGGAGGGAGTAGCTGGAGGGCGGCGACAGCGGTTGAAAAGCACGGTGTCGACAAGGCAGGCGAGCGATTGGTGAAGGATAAGGCGAGGCCGAACTCCCGTGAGGGAGAGAGTGGAGGATGAGGACATGAGGGTGGCAGGGTTGGCGGTCCAAATAAATACGCTAGAGCGGGCGTGGAGGACGACGACATAGTATCAAGAGTCCGAGCCGCTAGGGTTGTTAATGGCGACTCAGCAGGCAGAGGTCGAGAGGATGACACCGGAATTGTCGGTGAAGTTAGTGTATGCAGCGTAAAAGTTGGGGTAGAGGAACTCGGTGGCGATGTCTCCAGTGAGGGAGTGGAAGGGAAGGAAGAAGAGGAAGGAGAGAAGCCGGAGAGTGGGAGGGGATATAGAATTCATGAAAAAAAATGTTTTTCCTCTTGCCAAGTAAATCGGGAAGCATTTTATTAGGAGGAATCCCTATAACTACTTGACAAGTAAATTAGGAAGTACTTTATTGGAATGAATCCCTATAAATTCATTGTAGTGGGAGACAACTACATGCCCTCGGGCGACATAAAAGCTAGAGATGAAGAGGAAAAGTAACATCATAGAAAAGAAATGGATTAGAATTTGTCCTTGATGAATTGCTGCTATTTTTTTACAAGTTTACAAAGTCATCCAACAAACTTTTCTTTTCTTTGCAAATAGGGGTGGGGAAAAAATATCGAAATTTCCATATACTGTACATATCATACCAAAATTTACTGAACTATATTGATTTTATGGTATACCGTATTGAAATTTTCAGTATTAGTATCGGTATACATTTTTTAGCAAAATTTTTGGTATACCATATCAATTCCAAAATTTTACTCTAAATAGTATAAATATCAGAATTTTGGTATACGAAAGATTTGGTTCGATATGTGCGGTCTGGGCCGATAGGGTTGTTGAAGGCGGCTGAAAAGGCTGAGGTCGAGTGGAAGATACCGGAATTGTCGGTGAAGTTAAAGTATGTAGCATAAAATTTGGGTTGAGGAACTCGTTGGCGATGTCTCCGACGAGGGAGTGGAAGGGAAGGAAAAAAAAGGAAGGAGAGGAGCCGAAGAGTGGGAGGGGACAAAGGAGCCATGAAAAAAAATACATTTTCTCTCGCCAAGTAAATCGAGATTCATTTTATTCAAAAGAATCCCTTTAAATACCTGCTAGATAAATCAAGAAGTATTTTATTAGAAGGAAACCTTATTATTTCATTGTAGTGGGAGACAACTGTGTTAGGATCGATGATCGCGGCTAGAGAGGGGGGGTGTGAATAGCCGACCCCAAAATCGCATTTCTTTCTACAAATTAGGGTTAGCGTAGCGGAAATAAAACGAATAGAAACGAAAGCGGAAAGATCAAACCTCAAACTCGTCGATGTAACGAGGTTCGGAGATGAAACTCCTACTCCTCGGCGTGTCCGTAAGGTGGACGAAGCCTATTAATCCGTCGGTGGATGAGTCCCCGGAAAACCGGCTAATATAAACTCCTTATGGGTGGAGAAACCTCGCCACAAGAACTTTGCAACAGCAATAAGGAGTACAAAGAAGAGCAAGAACAAAATACACAATAAATGTACAAATACTCGCTTGCCTTCTCGTCGACTGAAGTCCCGGATGAAGCACCAACTTCACGGACGAATGCCAACAAGCAACTCAAAGAAGCAGCTGATCAGTCAAAGAAAGCTCACACGAAGCTTCGAAGAAGAACAGCAGCTCGAGGAGGAAGAAGAAGAGTAGTAGTCAGCAACCTTCGATCTCTTCTTATATCCCCTGATATCCTGGCTAACCTGTGAACCTGCAAGCAAAAAGAACAGAACACAGAAGCCCGAAATAACCTAGCCGTTGAGTCAGTAGGTTAGGTCGACCGATCAGCTCCACCATCGGTCAGCTTCTGACGTGGCATGGGACGGGTCAGCTCTGATCGGTCCAGGACCAATCAGGCATGCTAATTTGCTGAAAGCCTCTGCTCGATCGGTCTGCAGACCGATCAGATAACACTCAGTAGGCTTGGTTACTGATCGGTCACCAGACCGATCCAGATACCCAGTATATCACTGGATCGATCCACTGATCGATCCAGAGCTTGGTTTTTGCCCAAACCAACTCCCAAACCTTCCAAACCAACATCCGGTCAACCTTGACCTGTTGGTACATCATGCTTAGCATCCGGTCACTCCCTTGACCTGCTAAGACTCCCCACCAAGTGTCCGGTCAATCCCTTTGACCCACTTGGACTTTTCTCTTCGTGTCAAGTATCCGATCACTCCCTTGACCTACTTGACCTTCTCAACACCAGATGTTCGATCACCCTTGATCCATCTGGATTTTCCCTTGCCCGGCTTCACTCACCAGGACTTTCACCTAGCTTCACTTACTAGGGTTTTCACCTGGCTTCACTCATCAGGTTTTTCCAACTGCCTGGCTTCACTGACCAGGACTTTCCCACTGCCTGGCTTCACTCACCAGGACTTTCCCACTGCCTGGTTTCACTCACCAGGACTTTTCCCAACTGCCTGGCTTCACTCACCAGGACTTTCACTTTCACCTAGCTTCACTAACTAGGATTTTCACTTGGCTTCACTCACCAGGATTTCCCGACTGCCTGGTTTCACTCACCAGGACTTTCCAACTGCCTGGCTTCACTCACCAGGACTTTTCCCAACTGCCTGGCTTCACTCACCAGGACTTTCACTTTCACCTAGCTTCACTCACTAGGATTTTCACCTGGCTTCACTCACCAGGATTTCCCGACTGCCTGGTTTCACTCACCAGGACTTTCCGAACTGCCTAATATCCCAGTTAGGACTCCCCAGTCAAGTATCCGGTCAACCTTGACCTACTTGACTCTTCTTCATCCAACCTGATCAGACCCTGATCAGTATCTCTCCGCATGGACAGCTGCACCTGCATTGTCCATGTCTACATGTCTTTCTGTATTGTCAAACATCGAAACCATGACCAAGGTTTACGCTTGGTCAACTAGGTCAACCTTGACCTACAGTTGCACCAACAATCTCCCATCAAAATACAACTCTTTTGTTCTTGTCAAACATCAAAATACAACTCGAGTCAGGTCAACTCGAGTCGGGTCAACCAGGTCAACCTTGACCTAAGGTTGCACCAACAAATTGCACGTCCCAGGGCGACATTAAATCTAGAGATGAAGAGGAAAAGGAAAACATAGAAAAGAGATGGATTAGAATTGGTCCTTGATCACGTCGGTATTACTGCTATTTTTTACATTATTGCGAAGTCATCCAACAAACTTTTCTCCTCATTGCGATTAAGGGTGGGGAAAAATACTGAAATTTTCGTATACCCCACATATCGTTCCAAAATTTACCGAACTATATCGATTTTACAGTATACCGAAAATTTCAGTATGGTATTATACCTTACCAAAATTTTTAGCATCGATATCTGTATAAAATTTTTAGCAAAATTTTTGGTATATCGTGTCGATACCGAAAATTTACTCTAAATGGTATGAATATTGAAATTTCGGTATGCCAAAAATTTGGTATACTGAAATTTCGATACGGTATTGGTATGAAAAATTTTTATGCCATATTTTTTTGTACAGTAATTGCAATCAAGCTGGTAATTAGTAAATATACACATGCAAATTGAAAAATTGAATTGACTATTAATTTAAACATTAAATATTATTTTGAACGACATTTTAAAAAATATATTACATATTTATTATATTAATATTTTTTTATTAACCGATATTCATATTAATATTAACATTTATTACTTATGATGACTGTCCAGCTTTGCCATGTGGAACCCATTGGAGGAGAATGAAGCCGGCATGGATAAGATTATCTCGAAGAGGGCAGTCTTCTGGTCGCCGGCGATGAGGTAAATCCATGTTGCGTTGACGGAGAGGTAAGAAACCTGCAAGTTGAAATATTTGATGGAGCGTTCATCGGAAGAGATTGACCAGTAGAATTGCAAGGTTGCGGCCCACTGCATCACGGCGTCATCGTTTGTGATTAGGAGGCAGTAGTCAGTGAGGGTCGGGTCATTTTCATCGGTGGCTAAAGTGAGCAGGGAAGAGATGGGTTGGAGCTAGTTAGGAAGGAGCGTATCAATTGGGTAATTGAAGGAGGAGCAAAGGGAGGCGTCGGCGACGTCAAGAAGATGGAGCTCATCGGAGGGAGCAGGTGAAGGGTAGCAGCTGAAAGGCACAGTGTCGATAAGGCGGGCGAGCGATTGGTGAAGGAGAGGGTGAGGTCGATCGCCATGAGGGAGAGAGTGGAGGATGAGGACATGGGGGTGGCAGGGTTGGCGGTCCAAATGACGGCGCTAGAGCGGGCGTGGAGGACGACGACATAGTCTCGAGAGTCCGAGCCGCTAGGGTTGTTGAAGGAGACTGAGCAGGCGGAGGTCGAGAGGAAGACATCGAAATTATCGGTGAAGTTAATATATGCAGCGTAAATGTTGGGGTAGAGGAACTCGGTGGCGATGTCTCCAGTGAGGGAGAGGAAGGGAAGGAAGAAGAGGAAAGAGAGAAGTCAGAATATGGGAGGGGACATAGAAGGCATGAAGAAAAATGATTTTGTTGGTGCAGGAAGCATCCGACGATCGAACCTAAGTTTTGATAATGGCAAAGGGATTCAAAGTTAAGATTCTCTGTTATCTAACGTGGTTAAATAAGGTTTCAGGAAAGTCCTAACTGCGGTTAGGCAGGGGAAAATCCTAAGGGGGGGTAACCTTAGGTCCTAGGGGGCGGTAACCCTAGGTGGAGGAAAACCCTAAGGGGCGGCAACCTTAGGTCCTAGGGGGCGGTAACCCTAGGTGGAGGAAAACCCTAAGGGGCGGCAACCTTAGGTCCTAGGGGGCAGTAACCCTAGGTGGAGGAAAATCCTAAGGGGCGACAACCTTAGGTCCTAGGGGGTGGTAACCCTAGGCGGAAAGTCCAGTCGGTCTGGAGGACCAGACTGACATCAGGTAAATCTCCTGAGTGGAGTAGGTGAGGACGCGTTCTCCGTAGAGGGAACAGTAGGCGTCGGGTCGACCTAGGGTTTCCGGTCGGAAATCTGAAGTCAGACCCGGACAGTCCGGAGACTGTCATAAACATTCTTTTATTATTCATACTGTTATTTTGTGCTAATTTTGTGTTGCAGGATATTGTTTGGGACTAACAAGTCTTGCAGGTACAAAATAAGGTAGTTTTCCCTCGGATGAACAGTGTCCGAGACACCTCCATGGAGCTTGGAGGCGCCTCCGATACAAAGGATGAGCTGGCTGCGAAGCACCATTGGAGGCGCCTTGAAGAAGGCAGAAGGCGCCTTGGAAGGCGCCTTGAGTGAGGTTTAAGGCGCCTTGAATGGATGAAGTTCGACCAGATCAGATTTGATCCACGCGGAAGACTAGGCAGCATGGAGGCGCCTTGAACAGCCTTCAAGGCGCCTTGAACACCCTTTATAAGGGGGTTTCGACCAGCACTTCACAACAACGAATATCAAGTGATCTCTCATCAACGTACTGCTCCAAAAGACACTCCGAAGTGCTGCTACAAGTGCCCGACGACCCGAAGCTTCAGATTTAGCATTTCTTGTTGTCGGTATAATACTTATAGCTTTTAATTGCACTCATAATTGTAATCTTTTAACGAGCTTATAGTTGTTGCCCTCCGGAAGCGATCAAGGATCGCGGGCCTTCGAGTAGGAGTCGTCATAGGCTCCGAACGAAGTAAATCTCTGTGTCCTTCTGTTTGTGTTTGTTTGTTTTTAATTCCGCTGCTTTAATTACTCTAACGCTGTTTTCGATTCCGATACGTACAAAATAGCCATGAGCGCTATTCACCCCCCCTCTAGCGCGTCTTGATCCAAAAATTGGTATCAGAGCGGGGTCGCTTTGAATTGGTGCAACCACCATTCAAGCATTTTTCGTGGCTTTGTCGTTTATATAGGTTAAAAATATAACCTTACGCCTTTCACTTTTTCCCTCCAAAACTATTTTTGAAAAATTAATTTTCATCTTTTCACCATTGATTGGAATTAGCGAAATATTGCATTTTCAAAAATTTGTAGTAATATTTTTTTTAATATTATTTTAATAATATTTTAATAATATTTTATTATTTTTTCTCAAAATTCCTGAATTACTATTTTTATTTCCCTCCCGCACTACTAATCCAAGACTAAGTCTTCGAACAAGTTTTATTGTGTTTATTTTGCGAGATTGTCTTTCTAAGATGACCCATCAAGAAGGCAACAACACTACTCGCCCACCGCTCTTCTCCGGAGATGATTTTGGAGATTGGAAGGGTCGGATGGAGGCGTATCTCCAGACTCACTTTGAAGTCTGGATGATCGTCAAAACCGGGCGTCAATTGCCAACTAACGGCGCCGGCAAGCCACTACCATACGAGAACTGGGACGCGAACCTTATCAAAAAGGTAGAAGCAAAGGCAAAAGCAACGTATACACTTCAGTGTGGCTTAACGAATAAGGAGCTGAATCACGCCGGCCCATTCTCAAGTGCCAAGGAGCTGTGGGAGAATCTGATTGAGTTACACGAAGGTATTCTTGATACAAAAACAGGTAAGCATGTTTTAATAAATAAATTATTTGAGCAGACTAATACTAGTCTCATAGTCTGGTAGAGGAAGGTGTTGCGTTATTTGCAGGAACAAGCAAGACGAAGAAAGCACTGAAGGCAACATGGTCCGAGTCATCAGATGAATCCGAATCGGACGAAGAAGAGCAAGCGAGCCTTCTCGCTCTACCAGTACTAGCACATGTTGTTGAAACCGAGTTCGAGCCCGATTCAGAAACCGAGAGCGAATCAGACACCGAGTCCGAGCGAAGCCACGGATCCGTATCCGTTTCTGAAGGACCCAAAACCACTATAAGTGCTCTAATTTCAAGAATTAGCTTAGATGATTCAGAAATTTTAATTCCTTACTTATTAAAGAAGTTGGCTAAATCCAACGTCCAGGTTAAGTCGCTCCAAAAGGAGGTAACAGCCCTTAAGGAAGCGACTGACTTGAGTGCTTTAACTGAGCCAGTTCAAATTGGAAATTCGACTCAAGTCCAACAACTTGAGAAAGAAAATTCTAATTTAAAAACTCAAATTAAAGAACTCAAAGGCACGTTGGAACGGTTCACCTTGGGTTCCAAGAATTTGGATCTAATTCTTGGAAAACAACGAGCCATTTACAACAAATCCGGACTTGGATTTAAGACCAAAACAAAATATAAATCATATCTATCTCTAGTTAATAGAAATAATAGAAACATAATTCAAGCATGGGTCCCCAAGTCCAAATTGATTAATCAAGTTGGACTTGGTCAATATTGGATCCCGAGGGATCAAATATACTACCTCGATAGGTCATATCGAGGCTATGATCCAGGGGGAGTTAACAGAAAAACCATTAAAATTAAACAAAATTAAATTAAAAATTCGAAATTAAATTAAATTTAAATCTCAAAATTTGAAAGTAAATTAAAATTCAAAATTCAAAATTAAATTCAAAATTAAATTCAAAATTTGAACTTAAATCAAAATTCAAAAATTCAATTTAAATCAAATAAAAATTTAGAAGGGGATCCAGAATAGCTGGCACCCCTAACTAAACTACCCGACTTGGTAACTGAACTTAATCTATCCGAAATGGGTAAACAAGAGTAGACTACCCGGCAGGGTAATTAAGGTTAGAAAAAATGGGCTAGGTTTAACTTGACCCACGGTACTGGTGAAGTTTTTTGGATGATAGTAAGTTAGGGAAACTTGGGCATCGCATGTCTAGGAAGATATGGCTTCGACCTGGTGCATTTGGCCAAGTGGAACTGACCGAAGCTACCCTTAAATGGATCCTAACTAGTTAGACCAAGGTTTAGTATTAAGTTCAATGGGTAGGACTATTTGGAAAACCTTGAAGGCATGGTTACTTTAATGAGTTCCTTGTGACTCACCATAGCCCAGAAGTTTATCTAAAAAATGTTTACTTGTTGAACCTAAAGCTAAACCTGAATCTAACACAAAGTTAAACCAAACCCTTAAATTGAACCTCGATTCATCTCACAAAAATTATAGGATTCCTTGATTGAAAATTTAGATCGGGTGAGATGACTAAGAAATTAAAATTAACTTAAACTTAATTTCGAAATGATTTTTAAAACAATAATTTCAAAATTATTTAAACATCTTTTCAAAATCAATAATTTCAAAATTATTTAAAATTCTTTTAAAAATCAATTTCAAAATTATTTTTAAAACATTTCAAAATCAATTTCAAAATTATTTAAAAATTATTTCAAAATCTTTTCAAAATTATTTAAAATTCTTTTCAAAATCAATTTCAAAATTATTTAAAAATTATTTCAAAATCTTTTCAAAATTATTTAAAAATTATTTCAAAATCTTTTCAAAATTATTTAAAATTCTTTTCAAAATCAATTTCAAAATTATTTAAAAATTATTTCAAAATATTTTCAAAATTATTTAAAAATATTTTCAAAATTATTTTAAAAAAAAAATCTTTTCAAAATCAATTTCAAAATTATTTAAAATTCTTTTCAAAATCAATTTCAAAATTATTTCAAAATTATTTCAAAATCTTTTCAAAATTATTTAAAATCTTTTCAAAATCAATTTCAAAATTATTTAAAAATTATTTCAAAATCTTTTCAAAATTATTTAAACATCTTTTCAAAATTAATTTCAAAATTATTTTTAAAACTTTTCAAAATTATTTTTAAAATTCTTTTCAAAATCAATTTCAAAATTATTTGAAAATTCTTTTCAAAATCTTTTCAAAATTATTTAAAAATTATTTCAAAATCTTTTCAAAATTATTTAAAATTCTTTTCAAAATCAATTTCAAAATTATTTTTAAAACTTTTTAAAATCAATTTCAAAATTATTTGAAAATTCTTTTCAAAATTAATTTCAAAATCTTTTCAAAATTATTTAAAAAATTATTTCAAAATCTTTTCAAAATTATTTAAAAATCTTTTCAATATTAATTTCAAAATCTTAATTTCAAAATCTTTTCAAAATTATTTAAAAATCTTTTCAATATTAATTTCAAAATCTTAATTTCAAAATCTTTTCAAAATTTTTTAAAAATTCTTTTCAAAATCTTTTCAAAATTATTTAAAAAATCTTTTTAAACTTCATTTCAAAATTATTTGAAAAAACTTTCAAAATCATTTTAAAAATATTTTCAAACTTAATTTTAAAATCATTTTAAAAATCTTTTCAAACTTAATTTTAAAATCATTTCAAAATTATTTTCAAAATTAATTAAAAATCTTTTCAAACTTAATTTTAAAATCATTTTAAATCTTTTCAAACTTAATTTTAAAATCATTTTAAAAATATTTTCAAACTTAATTTTAAAATCATTTTAAAAATCTTTTCAAAATTAATTTAAAAATCTTTTTAAACTTCATTTCAAAATTATTTGAAAAAACTTTCAAAATCTTTTTAAAAATCTTTTTAAACTTCATTTCAAAATTATTTGAAAAAAAAACTTTCAAAATCTTTTTAAAAATCTTTTTAAACTTCATTTCAAAATTATTTGAAAAAAAAAACTTTCAAAATCATTTGAAAAATATTTTTAAATCTTTCAAACCTTAATTTCAAAATTAGTTGAAAAATATTTTTAAATCTTTTAAACCTTAATTTCAAAACTATTTTCAAAATCATTTTAAAATCTTTTAAAACTTCATATTTGAAAAACTAATTTCAAAATCCTTTGAAAAATATTTGAAAAACTAATTTCAAAATCCTTTGAAAAAATATTTGAAAAACTAATTTCAAAATCCTTTGATAAATATTTGAAAAACTAATTTCAAAATCCTTTGCTCCCCTAAATTTACTAGACTTACAAAAACATGGAATTAGCCCTGAAGGAAATGGAGATTTGAAGTTTGAGCATGCTCATACTTTAGGGCTCTGATACCTGAACAAAACAATCTGGATAACTTAAAATCTATTTAACCTCATGCTTGGACTTAAAGACCAGCTAAAATAAATAACCTAAATTAAACATTTAGTCACTCCCTCTTTGTATTAACAAATTCTTACTCCTATCTTTTCAAAATTAAGTTTTAACGCTAAGTACCTTTTAAACTGAACCTACATTCTCAAAATTCATTGTTTACAAAAGGCTTAGCTAAAGTGACTCATATAGCAACCTTCAAACTTTCTCAAACTTAGCCCCCTTATAAATTTTAACTCTAAATGCTAAAATACTTTTCTAAGTTAAAAATATTCCGTTTAACTAAGTTTCACAAGCCTTCTTCTCTCAAAAAGATTGTTTTCTTAAAATCTTAAAACTTGCTTTCAATTGATTTTTGATATATGGCAAAGGGGGAGAGTAGAAGAAAATTCAAAGAATTAAAGAAAATTGATGGGAGCTCAGGGGGAGTCTTTATATTAAGGGGGAGCTCTGCACTTAATTTAGCTCTGCACTTAACTTGTATTTTCATTCTTATCTTTTAAATGACATTATTTTCTTAACTTTGAATTTTTGTTGCCATAATCAAAAAGTAGTAGAAGAAAATTCAAAGAATTAAAGAAAATTGATGGGAGCTTCAGGGGGAGTCTTTATATTAAGGGGCAGCTCTGCATTTAATTGAGCTCTGCACTTAACTATCATTATGCTTGTATTTTCATGCTTATCTTTTAAATGACATTATTTTCTTAACTTTGAATTTTTGTTGCCATAATCAAAAAGGGGGAGATTGTTGGTGCAGGAAGCATCCGACGATCGAACCTAAGTTTTGATAATGGCAAAGGGATTCAAAGTTAAGATTCTCTGTTATCTAACGTGGTTAAATAAGCTTTCAGGAAAGTCCTAACTGCGGTTAGGCAAGGGAAAATCCTAAGGGGGGGTAACCTTAGGTCCTAGGGGGCGGTAACCCTAGGTGGAGGAAAACCCTAAGGGGCAGCAACCTTAGGTCCTAGGGGCGGTAACCCTAGGTGGAGGAAAACCCTAAGGGGCGGCAACCTTAGGTCCTAGGGGGCGGTAACCCTAGGTGGAGGAAAATTCTAAGGGGCGACTGTTAGGATCCTTCGTACGGAGGCTAGAGAGGGGGGTGTGAATAGCCGACCCCAAATCGTCGCGTTTCTACACACTAGGGTTAGCGCAGAGGAAAATAACACGTAGAAACGAAGGAAAAGAAGACAAACCTCAAACAAACCGATGTAACGAGGTTCGGAGATGAACTCCTACTCCTCGGCGTGTCCGTAAGGTGGACGAAGCCTACCAATCCGTCGGTGGATGAGTCCCCGGAGAACCGGCTAATACAATATACTCCTTCTGGGTGGAGAAACCTCGCCACAATGTTTCTTGCACAAGCAAGATAGGAGAACAACAGATACAAGAAAGAAAAAGACAATATGAAACACTTGCTTGCCTTTCTTGTTGACTGGAGTGATGAAGCAGCAGCTTCACACCAGCAGCAGCGGACGAGAATCCAGTCGAGAAGCTCACGCGAAGCTTCAGCTGCGAGGAGCTCAGCAAAGCTCTGATGGCAGGTAAGAGCAGAAGCTCTAGAGCACAAGAACAGAAGTTCTAAGGAGGAAGCGATATGAACGAAGCCCGTAGCTTCTTTTATACCGTGAAAAAACACGAAGGAATATAGCCGCGCCGCAATGCCTAGTGCCCCGATCGGTCCACGATCGATCGCTCTCCGGACCGCCAGCTCGATCGTGCTCGATCGGTCGTGGGGACCGATCAGGGCTTATTGAGTGCGGTTCCTCGCACACTTCAAGATCGTCACCGATCGGCCGGCATCGATCAGATATCGCTCGATCGGTCCGCACCGATCAGGCCGATCGGTCCCCGCACCGACCGCGAAGCTCACGTAATCGATGGCCTTCGTTTGTCATCCGATCGTCGCCAGACCGATCAAATACACAAGCGTATCACTGGATCGGTCTGCAGACCGATCCAGAGCTTGGTTTTTGTCCAAACTAAGTCCCAAACCTTCCAAACCAATATCCGATCAACCTTGACCTATTGGTACATCATGCTTAGCATCCGGTCACTCCCTTGACCTGCTAAGACTCCCCACCAAGTGTCCGGTCAATCCCTTTGACCCACTTGGACTTTCCTCTTCGTGCCAAGTATCCGATCACTCCCTTGATCTACTTGGACTTCCCAACACCAGATGTTCGATCACCCTTGATCCATCTGGATTTTCCCTTGCTTGGCTTAAATCACCAGGACTTTCAAACTGCCTAGCTTCACTCACTAGGACTTTTACCTGGCTTCACTCACCAGGGTTTTCCCTTTCACCTAGCTTCACTCACTAGGATTTTCACCTGGCTTCACTCACCAGGATTTCCCGACTGCCTGGCTTCACTCACCAGGACTTCTCCGATTGCCTGACTTCACTCACTAGGACTTTTCCCCGTGCCAAACTCCCTGTTTGGACTTTCCCCGTGCCAAGTCTTCATACTTGGACTTTCCGCGTGCCAAGCTACCTGCTTGGACTTTTCCCCGTGCCAAGTCTCCGTACTTGGACTTTTCGCATGCCAAGCTTCCTGCTTGGACTTTTCCCGAATCAGGTCAACCAGGTCAACCTTGACCTAAGGTTGCACCTACAATCTCCCAAACACCTATTCTTGTCAAACATCAAGAATACAACTCTCTTCTCGTCAAACATCGTCAAACATCAAAACACAACTCGAGTCAGGTCAACTCGAGTCAGGTCAACCAGGTCAACCTTGACCTAAGGTTGCACCAACAGCGACAACCTTAGGTCCTAGGGGGTGGTAACCCTAGGTGGAGAAAAACCCTAGGGGGTGGTAACCCTAGGTCCTAGGGGGTGGTAACCCTAGGCGGAAAGTCCAGTCGGTCTAGAGGACCAGACTGGCATCAGGTAAATCTCCTGAGTGGAGTAGGTGAGGACGCGTTCCCCGTAGAGGGAACAGTAGGCGTCGGGTCGATCAGACTCGGACAGTCCGGAGACTGTCATAAACATTCTTTTATCATATTTATTGTGCTAATTTTGTGTTGCAGGATATTGTTTGGGACTAACAAGTCTTGCAGGTACAAAATAAGGTAGTCTTCCCTCGGATGAACAGTGTCCGAGGCGCCTCCATGGAGCTAGGAGGCGCCTCGGGTACAAAGGATGAGTTGGCTGTGAAGCAACATTGGAGGCGCCTTGAAGAAGGCAGAAGGCGCCTTGGGAGGCGCCTTGAGTGAGGTTTAAGGCGCCTTGAATGGATGAAGTTCGACCAGATCAGATGTGATCCACGCGGAAGACCAGGCAGCATGGAGGCGCCTTGAACAGCCTTCAAGGCGCATTGAACACCCTTTATAAGGGGGTTTCGACCAGCACTTCACAACAACGAATATCAAGTGATCTCTCATCAACGTGCTGCTCCAAAAGACACTCCGAAGTGCTGCTACAAGTGCCCGACGACCCGAAGCTTCAGATTTAGCATTTCTTGTTGTCGGTATAATACTTATAGCTTTTAATTGTACTCATAATTGTAATCTTTTAACGAGCTTATAGTTGTTGCCCACCGGAAGCGATCAAGGATCACGGGCCTTAGAGTAGGAGTCGTCACAGGCTCCGAACGAAGTAAATCTCTGTGTCCTTCTGTTTGTGTTTTTTTATTTTTAATTCCGCTGCTTTAATTACTCTAACGCTGTTTTCGATTCCGATACGTACAAAATAGCCACGAGCGTTATTCACCCCCCCTCTAGCGCGTCTCGATCCAACAGATTTTCCTCTTGCTAAGTAAATCGGGAAGCATTTTCTTAGGAGGAATCCCTATAATTACCTGGCAGGTAAATCATGAAGTACTTTATTAGAAGGAATCCATATAAATTCATTGTAGTGGGAGACAACTACATGCCCCGGGCGACATAAAAGCCAGAGATGAAGAGGAAAAGTAATAGCATAGAAAAGAGATGGATTAGAATTGGTTCTTGATCACGTCAGTATTGCTGCTATTTTTTTACATGTTTGTGAAGTCAACCAACAAACTTTTCTCCTCATTGCTATTAAGGGTGGAGAAAAATACCAAAATTTCTGTGTACTGCATATATCATACCAAAATTTACCAAACTATATCGATTTTGAACCATACCAAAATTTTTGATATCGATATCGATATAGGATTTTTAGCAAAATATTTGGTATACCATGCCGATACCGAAAATTTACTCTAAACAGTATTAATATCAAAATTTCGTTATACCAAAAATTTGGTATACTGATATTTTGATATAGTATTTGTATGAAATATTTTTATACCGTATTTTTTGGTACGGTAACGGTATACGGATTGGTGGTTCCGTATACCGTACCGAATGATCCCTAATTACAATCAAGCTGGCAATTGGTAAATATACACATGCTGTCACGCCCCCAGAAGAGTCCCTGTCCGAGAAAATTTCGGCAGCATCTCCCCTGTACGGCGGACAATCAAAATTTTCTACAAGCACTAAATACTCAGCCACAGGCGGCTGGAGTAATAATAGTAAATAAAATCAATCACCACGCAGTTTATATATGTATTCAGCCTCTGGCTGTCACAACCACGCAGTTAATAAAATAAACAACATAGTAATACTCTGACTCGAAATCAACCCTACTCAACTACACTCGTAAAGCCCAAAAATCCGATTTTTCTTACCTCTTCTGCCGTCCAGGCAGGCATGTACTAGAGTAAATCCAAATCATACTAAAAGTCCATCCAACGGAAAGATTCCATACAATATCCATATGTAAGTCCAAAACAAAACTAAAATAAAGTCTGATAGCGAAAAGCTAAAATGAAACAACTCAAAAACCAGCAGCGGAGTAGCACTACGTGCAGTGGGGACTAGCGACTGGAACTCCCTCCGGACAGCATCAACCTGAAAATAACAACAATGGAGGCGGGGTGAGTCCAACACTCAGCAGGTACAGTTGATATGCAAAGTAAAGAAACAACACCTAGCACTAATCATACGTACAGTCTCCTGATAAGAAAGATAAGAATGCATCTGAAATAAACAGGAGAATACTGTACTAACCAGGTCCTGAGTATAAGGTCAAACAGTCCGAGGAATAAGGAAATCCTGTATGCATGTCAAACATAGGTATCCAAACAATATGCAGCATATAAATGCAGCAAACACAAACACAAGCAATAAATGCATCATGCATATGATGCCAATGATGCGTCCTGGTCACCCCTGACGCCAGTCGATCATCTCATACAAAAGTGAGGCCGAGTGGGTAGGGCTGTGACAACCGTGCACTCTGTCGTCACTACTCCTGATGAGTGACCGAGTGGACGGGATGCTGTCGGAGTACACCTATCCTCCTACCCCAAATCATAGATGGGGGAGCGCAATGCTCTCAACTCCCGGTACTCAAAGACGGGGAGGAATCCCTGCCGGATAACACGTTGTGTCACACTACCCATGAGCGGACCAACGGTGCCTAACAGAGTCCCTGCTGCAACACACTCATCCTGAATCGACCACTAACCCATGAGTGGTGGTGTGTGCAGATCCATGTAACTGGCGATGTGCTCAACAATAATGGAGCGGACTATCGCACAGCATGCAATCATGCAAATGATGCATGACAATAACCATATAAACATCCTGACCTAATCCATATATATAGAAAAGTGCACCCTAGGTCAACGAATCATATCGAATCAAAGGTACACAGAAGGTATAAAACCTAGGTCCTGAACATGGTGAAGCATGGTATATCACTACCCCCTATAAGCATATATAAACAGGTAAAATATACCTGAGATGCAAAACCAATCAATCAATCAAGCATGTAAGATTTGGGTAGTGATTAACCGAAACAGATAAGAAACACAATTAATGCAACATGTTAATTTAATTACTAAGCATATCAAATGACATAAGTCAAAAGTACCCGCCTCCAATAGAAAAAGTCCAATCAGTCCAAATCCGACGCCGAGATACTCGTCTCGTGTCTAGGTCCTGTGATAAATCCTACAATTTAGCTAAGTATAAACAAATAGCTAAATAAATTCCTAATCACAAGACCATCATCCTGCACACAAGAATTAATCTACACATGATCATCTATCTAAAAATAATCGAATCAAAACAATGATCTATAGCATGTATCAAATGCTCCACACCTTACCTTACTTCTCAGCCGTTCTTGCTGCCAGTAAACCTGACCGAAGCGAGGTAAATGGTGTTGCCCTCTAAATCAAATACCCTACATCAATAATCCACACTTAACTAACTTAAAATTTTATCACTGCACAGATGCTCACCTTAAAGTATAGCAGTCAATCGGCAACTCACCATCGTAACTCAGAGATCAAGATCTCACTTCTCACCCTCCTCAACTGATACACAGTCCATACTGCGACTGCTGAACCAAGAAACAACCCACAGCAACCACTTCTCTTCAGGATTCCAGTATACTGTTCTGATCAAAGGAAATGGCAAAAGTGGAGACCCCGGATCAGATTTGGGATTCAACCATATTATTCCAATAACAACTTAAATTCAAGAAAATAAATTTACTCATCTTACCTCAATTCACAACAAGGACGTTGCTGTCGGAGGAAAGTAGCCGCTGGAAGGTGGCTGTCGGACCCAAGAACAACCCATAGCCAACCCTAATTCCTAAACCCACTGAACAGCACAACGTGGAAGCAACCTCCACTCGGAAAAGGAGAAGAAGAGTCGGCGCTAATGCTGAGGAGTCTAGAGCACGGCCAAGTGGAGGAGGTCGGCGCTGGGGTCGAAGACGGCGGTGTCGGCAGGCACAATGGTGGTGGCAGCCGGCGCTAGAGCAAAAAGGAAGGCCGGCGGCAACTCGTCGGACCAGAGGAAGGGAGGAGAAGTCGCTGGTCGGCCGAGCTGGCTAGGGCACAGAGGAAAGGTGGCGCCGTGAGGAGATCGGAGAGGCTAGGGCTCGGATAGCGGCTCTCGCCTGCCGGCGTCTGCTGTAGCGATCGGGAGACGCGAGAGGAAGGAGGCGTCGGCAGAGGAGAAGAAGAACTGCCGCAGGCAGTTAGAGCTTCGGCGTGAGAGAAAAAGAAAGGCGCGGGTGAGGTCACGGGGAGAAGAAAGAAATAAGAATAAGAAAAAGAAAATATAAAAAGAAAAGGAAATATAAATATTTCCTCACTTAAATGGAGTAACCCAAACATGCTTTCCTGGGGCCCAATTTTATCCCCGTAAACTCGTCCATACAAGTTCCGAAAAATTCCCGAAAAATTTCCAAAAATTCTGGAAAATTCCCTTATTAATATTAGCATATTTTCCGGTATTTTACACATGCAAATTGAATAACTGAATTGACTATTAATTTGAACATTGATTATTGTTTTGAATGACATTTTAAAAAATAAATTACATATTAATTATTTTAATATTTTTTATTAACCCATAGTCATATTAATATTTATTACTCATGATGACAGTCCAGCTTTGCCACGTGGAACCCGTTGGAGGAGAACGAAGCTGGCGGGGCTAAGGTCATCTCGAAGATGGCAGTCTTCTGATCACCGCCGAGGAGGTAAATCCCTATTGCGTTGATGGAGAGGTAAGCAACCTGCAAGTTGAATTATATGACGGAGCGTGCTTCGGAGGAGATCGACTAGTAGAGTTGTGAAGCTGCGGCCCACTGCAACACGGAATCATCGGTGGTGATGAGGAGGTGGTAGTCAGCGAGGGTCGGGTCATTTTCATCGACGGCTGAAGTGAGCGGGGAAGAGGCAAGTATGAGTTGGTTAGGAAGGAGCGTATCGGTTGGGTAATCCAAGGAGGACCAAAGGGAGGCGTTGAGGAGATGGAGCTCACTGGAGGGGAGCAACTGGAGGGAGGTGGCAGTGACTGAAAGGTGCAGTGTCGACTAGCCAGGTGAGCGATTGGTGAAGGAGAGGGCGAGGTCGGACGCCGTGAGGTAGAGAGTGGAGGATGAGGACATAGAGGTGGCAGTGTTGCTGGTCCAAACGACGGCGCCGGAGTGGGTATGGAGGACGACGACATAGTATCGAGAGTCCGGGCCGCAAGGGTTGTTGAAGGCGACTGAGAAGCGGAGGTCGAGAGGAAGACACTGGAATTGTCGTTGAAGTTAAAGTATGTAGCGTAAAAGTTGGGGCAATGGAACTCGGTGGTGATGTCTCTGGCGAGGGAGTGGAAGGGAAGGAAGAAGAGGAAGGATTGAAGCCGGAGAGTGGGAGGGGACATAGAAGCCATGAAAAAAAAATGGTTTTCCTTTTCCATGTAAATCGGGAAGCATTTTATTAGGAGGAATCACTATAAATACCTGTTAGGTAAATCAGGAAGTACTTTCTTGGATGGAATCCCTATAAATTCAATGTAGTGGGAGACAACTGCACCCGCCGGGGCGACATAAAAGCTAGAGATGAAGAGGAAAAGGAGCGACATTGAAAAGAGATGGATTAGAATTGGTCCTTGATCACGTCAGTATTGTTGCTAGTTTTTACATGTTTACAAGTAATCCAAGAAACTTTTCTCCTCATTGCAATTAAGGGTGAGAAAAATTACCAAAATTTTCGTATACTACACATATCATACCAAAATTTATCGAATTATATCGATTTTGCGTATACTAAAACTTTTGGTATGGTATTACACCGTACCGAAATTTTTAGTATCAATATCGATGTATAATTTTTAGGAAAATTTCGGTATATCATATTGATACCGAAAATTTACTCTAAACGGTATGAATATCAGAATTTCGGTATATCAAAAATTTGGTATACTGATATTCCGATATGGTACTGGTATGAAAAATTTTTATATCGTATTTTTTGATACGGTAACGATAACTAGACTGATGGTTCAGTATACCGTACTGAACCACCTCTAACTGCAATCAAGCTGTCAATTGGTACATATACACATGCAAATTGAAGAACTGAATTGACTATTAATTTGAACATTGACTATTGTTTTGAACAACATTTTAAAAAATGTATTATATATTAATTATATTAATATTATTTTATTAACTCATATTCATATTAATATTAACATTTTTTACTCATGATGACTGTCCAACTTTGCCACGTGGAACCCGTTGGAGGAGAATGAAGTCGGCGGGGGCAAGATCATCTCGAAGACGACAGTCTTCTGGTCATCGTCGAGGAGGTAAATCCCTGTTGCATTGACGGAGAGGTAAGCAACCTGCAAGTTGAAATATATGACGGAGCATGCGTCGGAGGAGATCGACTAGTAGAGTTGCGAGGTTGTGGCCCACTACAGCTCGACGTCATCGGAGCTGATGAGGAGGCAGTAGTCAGCGAGGGTCAGGTCATTTTCATTAGCGACTGAAGTGAGCAGGGAAGAGATGGGTAGGAGTTGGTTAGAAAAGAGTGTATTGGTTGGGTAATCGAAGGAGGACCAAGGGAGGCATTGACAGCGTCGAGGAGACAGAACTCACTGAAGGGGAACAATTGAAGGGCGGGGGCAGCAATTGAAATACACGATGTCGACCATGCAGGCGAGAGATTGGCGAAGGGGGGGGGGGGGCGAGGCCGGACGTCGTGAGGGAGAGAGTGGAGGATGAGGACACGGGGTTGGGACGGTTGGTTGTCCAAACGACGTCACCAGACAGGTGTGGAGGACAACGACATAGTATCAAGTGTCCGGGCCGCTAGGGTTGTTGAAGGCGATTGAGAAGGCGGAGGCCGAGAGGAAGACATTGGAATTGTCGGTGAAGTTAAAGTATGCAGCATAAAAGTTGGGGTAGAGGAACTCGGTGGTGATGTCTCCGAAGAGGGAGTGGAAGGGATGGAAGAAGAGGAAGGAGAGAAGCCGGATAGTTCTCTCGGATAGTGGGAGGGGACGTAGAAGCCATGAAAAAAAATGATTTTCCTCTTGCCAAGTAAATCGAGAAGCATTTTATTAGGAGGAATCCCTATAAATACTTGCCAGGTAAATCGGGAAGTACTTTATTGGAAGGAATCCCTATAAATTCATTGTAGTGGGAGACAACTGCACGCCCCGGGTCGACATAAAAGCCAGAGATGAAGAGGAAAAGGAACAGTATAGAAAAGAGATGGATTAGAATTGGTCCTTGATCACGTCAATAATGCTGCTATTTTTTTACATGTTTGTGAAGTCATCCAACAAACTTTTCTCTTCATTGCAATTAGGGGTGGGGAAAAAATACCAAAATTTTCGTATACCGCACATATCATACCAAAATTTACTGAACTATATCGATTTTACGGTATGCCAAAAATTTTGATTTGGTATTATACCGTATTGAAATTTTCGGTATCAGTATCGGTATACGTTTTTAGCAAAATTTTCGATATACCATACCGATACTGAAAATTTACTCTGAACAGTATGAATATCGGAATTTTGGTACACGAAAGATTTGGTATACTGATATTCTGATTTAGTATTGGAATGAAAATTTTTTATATCGTATTTTTGGTATGGTAATGGTATACGGGTTGGTGGTTTGGTATATCATACCAAACCACTCGTAATTGCAATCAAGCTGGCAATTGGTAAATATACACGTGCAAATTGAAAAACTGAATTGGTTATTAATTTGAACATTGACTATTGTTTTCAATGACATTTTAAAAAGTTTAAATATTACTTATATAAATATTTATTTATTAACCCATATTCATATTAATATTAACATTTATTACTTATGATTACTGTCCAACTTTGCAATATGGAACCCGTTGGAGGAGAACGAAGGCGATGGGGGCAAGATCATCTTGAACACGACCGCCTTTTGGTCGCCGTCGAGGAGGTAAATCCATGTTGCATTGATAGAGAGGTAAGCAACCTGCAAGTTGAAATATTTGATGGAGCGTGCGTCGGAGGAGATTGACTTGTAGAGTTGTGAGGTTCGACCCACTGCAGCACAGCGTCATAAGTGTTGATGAGGAGGCGGTAGTCAGCGAGAGGTCGGGTCATTTTCATCGGCGGCTGAAGTGAGCAAGGAAGAGACGGGTAGGAGCTGGTTAGGAAGGAGTGTATCGGGTGGGTAATCAAAGGAGGACCAAAGGGAGTCGTTGGCGGAGTCAAGGAGACGGAGCTCACCGGAGGGGACCAGCTAGAGGGTAGTGGCAGCGGCTGAAAGGTGTGGTGTCGACAAGGCGGGCAAGAGATTGGCGAAGAAGAGGGTGAGGTCGGATGTCGTGAGAGAGAGAGAGAGAGAGAGAGAGAGTGGAGGATGAGGACACGGGGGTGGCAGGGTTGGCGGTCCAAATTACGGCACCGGAGCGGGCGTTGAGGACGACGACATAGTATTAAGAGTCCGAGCCGCTAGGGTTGTTGAAGGCGACTAAGAAGGCAGAGGTCGAGAGGAAGACACCAGAATGGTCAGTGAAGTTAAAGTATGCAGCGTAAAAGTTGAGGTAGAGGAACTCGGTGGTGATGTCTCCGACGAGGGAGTGGAAGGGAAGGAAGAAGATGTGGGGAAAATATCGAAATTTTCATATACAACACATATTGTACCAAAATTTACCGAACTATATCGATTTTATGGTACACCGAAAATTTTGGTATGGTATTATACCGTACCGAAATTTTTGGCATCGGTATCAATATACTATTTTTAACGAAATTTTTTATATACCGTACCAATGCTGAAAATTTACTCTAAATAGTATGAATATAGGAAGTTCAGTATATCAAAAATTTGGTATACTTATATTCCGATACGGTATTGGTATAAAAAAATTTTATACCGTATTTTTAGGTATAGTAACGACATACGGGTTGGTGGTTCAGTATACCGTACCGAACCACCCCTAATTACAATAAATCTGACAAATGGTAAATATATACGTATAAATTGAAGAACTGAATTAATTATTAATTTGAACATTGATTATTATTTTGAACGACATTTTAAAAAATATATTATATATTTATTATATTAATATTGGTTTATTAACTCACTATCCTCTTATTCATCTATATTTTTAATATCTAAAATTTATTATTTTATTTATTTATTTATAAAATTCACTAATTGAATGAAAAATTAAATATTATTAATGTCTGTTATAACATCCATCTAGTTTGCAGTATCATTTAGATGTTATATCACTTACATATTAATATCATTGTGGATATTCTTTTCCACTTAAAAGTTGATAATATATTATTTTCATGAATTGACATAGTTATACTTAAATAGGTGATTATTTTTATTTATTTTAGAATTAATTTTCAATAAATAAAAAGTATTTTACTGAATGCCTGATCTCTTCATGTAAAAATTAAATCTACTAAATAAATACCCTTCGTAATCTATCCTCTTTAAAAAAAAATATGGATAACGACTTCAACATTGCTCTAAAGATAACATCATATTGCATTGATTAAAAATATAAGTTTATGGCAAATGGTCAACTTTCAATTTATTGATCTCATCAAACTGAAAAATAATACATACTCGTAACCCGACCTTAATTCAAAAACATTTAAATATTTAAGTCGGATCATATAAAATATTAAGTTTTTTCCTCACTTTAAAGATTAAGAGATCAATTTATCGAAATTTGAAGAATAAGAATAAAATATAATTTACCAAAATTGGGAAAACGGTACAAAAAAGGAGTGCTAGAGGTAACTTTCTCTTTCAGATTTCTCCATTCTCAATTCCCATGGCTTTTGTTATTTCTGATGAATGGAAGCTGTGAAGCCTCCATTTAACCAAAAATAAAGAATCAATTATGAAAGTATATTTGATCCCGTATAGAAGAAGTGAAAGATGAACTACTAGTGAGCTGGTTTGAAGGTTGATTGGAAGAAGACTTCGAGTTAGGAACGTGCATGCAAGCACAAGTAGGAGGAAAAGAAAGAAGAAGATTGTCAGTAAATAGGTGTGGGAAAACAGTAGAAGGAGAAGTAAATGCGTAGACTCGTGTACCTACGCCAGCGGAGAGGGACCTCTTTTATAATGCCTATGTGATCTCCGCATTTAATGTGCATCACATCACTGCTAGATAGCTTGTCTAATCAGTTCAAATCTTATGTCCCCAAATTTCTCTGTCCCTGTGTCCCCTGTCGATCGGACGGACCAGATTATATCTCAAGGCATCATGACATCCTTAAGATATGTGCAGCATCCTCGTGATGTGCAAGGCATCCTTGAGATGTAATTTGGTCCGTCCGATCAGCAAGGGGACACGGGGACAGAGAAATTTAGGGACAGAGGATTTGAACTCTTGTCTAATCATCATGCTGCCATCGTATCCAGCAATCTCATCATAGGTATAAGAGGAGTATTGCGTATCTGTACAAAGATACGACCCTCTGATTCTCTGACAAACTCATGTGTTATATTAATGGAGAAATAAACTCATGGGTTGGAAGGCCTATTGAACTTCTAGTCAGAAGATGAGCTGAGAATAGGGAGCCCAATCTTTATAAAGAGTGAATAGGCTATAAACAGCATCCCAGTGGGGAGCTAGGCCATGATGGTATCTAAGTGGGGAGTTAGGCCGCTGAGACATCCAATCGGAGATATCCGATTGACATGTGATAGGGAACAGAGATCTAAAAGTAACTGAATGAGGAGTTGGGCTCTTAAGAGTATATCTAATCTGCATTAGCCTATCGAGATATGATGGAGAGCAGAGCTCCATAGGTAACTGAGCGGCGAACTGGTCCCTAATAATATCTGAGTGGGGAATTGGGTCCTTGAGAGTATGTCCGATCAGCATTAGTTGATCGGGATGTGATGGAGAACAGAGCCCCATAAGTAATTGAGTAGGGAGCTCAGCCCTGATAATATCTAAGTGGGGAGCTGGACCCGTGAGAGTATGTCCGATTGCCACTAGCCGATCAGTATTTGATGGAGAGCAGAGCTCCAAAGGTAACTAAACAAGGAATTGGACCCTGATAATATCTGAGTGGGGAGTTGAGCCCCTGAGAGTATATTCAAACAACATTAATCGATCAGGATGTGATGGGGAGTAGAGTCCTGTAAGTAACTGAGTGGGGAGTTGAGACCCTAAGAGTATGTAAGATTGACACTAAGGTAATTGGGATGTGATGGTGCGCAGAGTCCCTTAGGTAATTGAGTGGGGAACCAGACTCCCTGGGGTGTCCGATCGGCCTTGGCCAATTGGTGTGAGGAGATTCCACTGAGCAGGTTACCCAGGTTTTGACCTACCTTGGACCTTGATTGCCATCTACTCCGGTTTGTAGACCATCGAACCCTACCTGGAGGACCCTTATCATTCACCATATCACAAACCTTCTCTTCAAGTCTAGTTGAAGTAGGCTCGGGACCGACTGACTAGACCCCGGGTTTTAGTTTTCCTGACCTACTCCTTTTTCTTGGCTGATGTCACTTTATTGTGCTTACCGTTGATGTTATCCATCCCAAAAAAGGGCATGTCAGATGCCATAAATGCACGATAATGTGTGGTGATACGCATGATGACATATTATAGTGATGATTCTCTTGTCACATCCATCATAAATGCTCTTTTCTATCATACCGTCACATGGTCCACCCATGCCTAGTGCTTAATCCCTGAAGAGATGTCTAACGGTTAGACTTCTGGCGGTTTTGGCTCCTTGATCAGGCTACTATGGTAATTAGCCCACCTTTTTGTCCTTGAGATCGAACGGTTGTGCCTCAACCCTTGGGTTTATAAGCTCCATTGGTCCAGTGTTTTCGCCGATGTGTTCTTCTTCTCCCTTTTCAATACTCGTCGTCCATAACCTCCAGTGATTTTCTCATTAGGTTTCGACTTTCTCCCTCTGTGAGTTTCTCCCTGGCACTACGTGATCTTTCCATTTTTTCTTTTTAGACAATGGCTCTCAACGCCCCCACTCATATTCCCACTCTGTGGTACACCTCCACCCTCTCTGATATCAATGGCGAGGACCTAGACTAGATGAGGCCCACATTTGAGATCCCTACACGCTATCACATAATTATTCCCAACATCTTTGACCGACCTCATCTTCCTCCCCTCGGTTATATTATCTTCTTCAATGACTAATTTCTGGGAGGTCTTGGTTTTCCTATTCCCAGCTTCTTTTTTGAGATATCCCTATATTTCCACATTCCTCTTCCGTAGTTAGCCCCCAATTCTATCATACTATTGTGCGGGGTCGTCATCCTTTTCTGCTTATTCCGCATCCCCCTCACCCCTCGTGTTTTTCACTACTTTTATTACCGTAAGAAATCAGAGACGAGGTCTTTATTTTTCAAGCTAGAATGAAGGCTATCTTTTTTTGACAAGATACCTTCTTACCTTCTTCTAATAAGGGATAGAAGTCCCACTATTTTTTTATTCGATCGGTCTTGCCCGTATCTTGGCCGACCGGCTAGCAAATGAATTTATCCCTTGTTCCGGAGTTGGACGACTATCATTGGGAGCCTACTTTTGTTTTAGCATTGGAAGCACTGGCTGGTCTAAAGTTCAACATCCACAAACTACTCCTAGAGGACTCTATATATTTGGGTTGAGTCCAATCAAGGTCGGACCATTATTCACCTTTGGTAAGGAACACAACCTTAATCTTATATTATAGCTAAGTGAGATTCTTTATCCTTTTTGTAGCTATGACCATGTGAAAAGTCTATGTGGGTGAGATCTTGAAGCTCGACGAGGACAAGCTAAACCAGAGTGGAGAAGCTGAGTTAGAAAAACATGGTCGCCAGTTGACCGACTCTATAAGTGGGGCCAATGCAAGTGAGGTGGCGACCAGTGAGGTAGGGGGAAGTGACGTGGTAACAAGCACAGGGGAACTGCTGCTACCCTTGCCTTCCATGGTTCTTGTGTGAGTATCTTCGGAGTCCATTAAATCCAATGATCCCATCAAGATCCGACACAAGACACATCTATTGATGACCCCCTCTACTCAGTCCCCCTCATAGGTCCCCTTGACGCACCCACCATTCGTTCAAGGAGAAACCTCAACACTAGCTCTCAAACAGTAGCAGGTAGGCGACCTGGGCCTGACCCCGACCGATCCCTCCTGCAGAGCTTTCAATCAAACCCCCATTTCCCTCAAGGCTGCCGACCCTATTGCCGCCCAACCACTTTTAGTCTTTCCATCTCCTTCGACCGACCTCATTTCGGGGGCTTCTCCGTCTAGACCCGGTTCGTGTCGTGGATCTATCCCCACTAAAATAAGTGTGACAATTGGGGACCATCCCACAAGGGGTTGGTCGTATTGCCTTCAAATCCACCAGTACCCCAACATCTTATAAGGCTGAGAGGTAAACTCACATACGCCTGGGAGGATTGAATGGGGTGACACAACAACCAATCTCCGAGTAGTTTGGCGGATGAATTCATCAAGATGTGACTAGGGTAAGCACTTAATTTTTAGTAGAACACCCCTATTTTTAGGACAATCTCAATATTTTATATATTTTCTAGTTTTGGACCACAAGGATGACCCTCTGTCATAAGTTGGTGGACCTGGATCAGGCGAACCAAGTAGTGAAGAAACGAATGGAGTCAGAGTCTGCCCATGTTCCAAAAACCTCACTATATAAAGAATATAATTAAAGTTAAAGGAGCATGTACATAATGGCAAAGGAACGTGGATAATGTCATCAGTCATCACATCTAAGGTTGAACCTTCGTTGCATCTTTTACCAGTCAAATTTTTCATCAAAAGATCCACCCCCCTTGTTGCAATTGGCTGCAAGCAAAGGTTTAGAAAACATGGCCTAGCTGCGGCGGCATGACTCTACCATAATACGTTGCCAACAAAAGCATGGCCTAGTTGTAGCATATTATGGAGTATTTTTCACCTTGGTGGCACCTCGGCTTCGCCTCCTCCACTCGATTCTTTATATGGTGAGGTTTTTTGGAGCTTTGGTAGACTCTAACTCTTCCACTTGTATAAATGATCTCCTATTAGTGTGAAGCAGTTGACCCTCATCTTAATGTCCCGAGCTTACTCTATGTCGGTTGGTAAGATCCCCTGCCGAAGATATGAAATTAGCGGAGCCCACCAATCAATTGGTTCTTCTATGCTTATTTGTAGATTGATTTAAACTATTAGCAGGGTTTGTGCCAGATATTTATCTAGAATCCAAGTGGATAATAAGAGGGTCAATTTTGCTAGTTTGTCTGCTTACTGATTATCCACTTGGACTATTTTGTGCAAAGTGACTTTCAGGAAACCAGCCCTCAACTTTTCATATGCTTCTATGTACATCTTGAGCAACTCACTATTAGCTTCAAAATTTCCTACAACTGTTGGGCCGCTAACTGAAAATCTAAGTGGATGATTACCTAAGTGGCCCCCATATGTTTTGTTGTCTAAACTTAGCTAGTAGAGTTTCATATTCAACCTCATTATTAGAGGCTCAAAAATTCAGCTAGATGGACAACTGCATTACATCCTTTTGGCGAGATATTAATAAAATTTCCACGCCACTGCCTTGCCAAATGGAGGATCTATCTATATATATTTTCCACATGCCATCAGGCTCTAGATTATGAATTTCAATTAAAAAATCGACGAGGGCTTGGGCCTTGATAGTCATTCGAGGTTAATATTATATGTCATATTCACACTCTGGCCACTTGATCAATCTTCCTGAAGCCTCTGGATTAATCAACACTCTTCCCAAGATGTTATTAGTGAGAACTATAATGTGATGAGAGAGAAAATAAAATGATAAACGATGAGCGATCAAAACTAGCCCATAAGCTAATTTTTTGAGGGCAGTATATCGACACTCAGTACCCTTTAATAGATGACTCAGAAAATATACAAACTATTATACATTGTTATCTTGCTTAACTAGTACTGATCTGATAGCCTCCGCCATGGTGGACAAGTGTAGCCATAGTTGCTCTATGGCTACAGGCTTGGAAAGGGATGGTAGCATCTCCAAGTATTTCTTGAGCTCGACAAGGGCTTTATCATAATCTTCACCCCACTAGAATCTAGTAGTCTGATGAAAAACGAGAAAGTTCGATCGGCTAATCGGGAAATAAACCTAGAGAGTGTTGTGATCTAGCCCATCAGTCGCTCGGCTTCTTTGAGATTTTATGGAGCATTCATATTTCTGAGTGGTTGGACTTTTTCTAGGTTGACCTCAATTCCTCACTCAGTGATAATATACCTGAGGATTCATCCTCCCCTTGTTCTGAACAGACACTTGTTTGGATTTAACTTGAGCCCATATTTTGGTAGAGTGCTACAAGTTTTTTTAATGTTTGGAATTAAGTTCACCTCTCATGAGGATTTGATCAAGATATCATCTACGTAGACTTCAATATTTTTTCGATCTATTGCCAACAGATTTTGTCCATGAGCCTTTGGTAGATTGCTCCTACATTCTTTAGCCTAAACAACATAACATTATAGCAGAAGTATCGTCAGAGGTGATAAAGCAAACCTTTTCTTGGTCTTCCAGGGTGAGAGAGTGTCACGCCCTAGAGGAGTCCCCGTCCGAAGAAATTTCGGCAGCATCTCCCCTGTACGGTGGACAATATGAAATTTCTACATATCACATATACATCAGCCACAGGCAGCTGGAATAATAACAATAAATAAAAACATTCACCACGCAGTTTATAATAGTAACATCACAATAATACTCTGACTCAAAATCCACCCTACTCCACTACACTCGTAAAAAACTCAAATCCGACGAAACTCACCTCTTCTGCCGTCCAGGCAGGCATGTAGTAAAAACATATCAAATAGAACATCCATCAATATCAAAAGAAAAACATACGATGTCCAAGTATCCAAATAACCAAGTACACACATAATCAAATAGGAACCAAACTAAATGATAAATAAATCATCGAGGTCTGCAGGGATCTAGCACTACGTGCAGTGAGGACTAGCGACTGGAACTCCCTCCTGACAGCATCAACCTGAAAATAACAACAATGGAGGCGGGGTGAGTCCAACACTCAGCAGGTACAATTGATATGCAAAGTAATGAAATAACACCTAGCACTAATCATGCGTACAGTCTCCTGATAAAAATAAAGATAAATGCAAACCGAAGTAAACAGGAGAGAATCTGTACTAACCAGGACCCGATATAAGGACAAACAGTCCGAAAGGTATAGAAGACCTGTATGCATGTCAAACATAGGTATCCAAACAATATGCAGCATATAAATGCAGCAAACACAATCACAAACAATAAATGCATCATGCATATGAAGCCAATGTCATGGTCACCCCTGACGCCAGTCAGTCAACTCACAACAAAAGTGGGACCAAGTGGGTAGGGTTGTGACGACCGTGCACTCTGCATCACTACCCCTGATGAGTGACCGAGTGGACGGGATGCTGTCGGAGTACACACGTACTCCTACCCCAAATCATAAATGGGGGAGCGCAATGCTCTCATCTCCCGGTACACTATGACGGGGAGGAATCTCTAACGTGCTACACGCTGCGTCACACTACCCATGAGCGGATCAACGGAGCACCGGAAGAGTCAAACTGACGTGCTATCACACCGTGTCACGCTACCCATGAGCGTCACAACGGAGCACCGAACAGTGATGAAAACTGGCAAAGTGCTCGACAATAATGGAGCAATCTCTCACACAGCATGCAATCATGCGAATGGTGCATGTCACTAAGCATGGTAATATGCTAAATCAATCTCTGGACATATGATAATGTGCACCAAAGTAAATATATCATATCAAGGTATACTGATCAATTAAGGTATCAAACCTAGGTCCTGACATGGTAAAACATGGTTATATCACTACCCATGAGCATGTGAAATCAGATAGGTATCAATACGAGATGCAAACAAACAATCAATCAAGCAGGCAACATGTATCGCGTAGTGATTAACCGAACAAATAAGAAAACACAATTAATGCAAATTGTTAATTTCATTACTAAGCATATCAAAGACAATAAGTCAAAAGTACCCGCCTCCAATAGGAAAAGTCCAAATCTGACTCCGAGATACCCGTCTCGCGTCAAAGTCATGTGTCACCAATATATATACATTTTTATTTAGCTACACTCATATAAATAGCTAAATAAAAATCTCTAACACTAAATTAGGGCAAAACCCTAATCATATAGCATTAATCCTACCAAAATTAAATCCAACAATTAACTAGGGTTAATTGTCTTTAACCCTAATCATAATATTAGATTAAAAATCTAAGTTAATCCAATCTACCCATTTCCAACAGCTTTAAATCTCCAATCAATAGTATCAATAATGGAGACAACACACACACTGCACGATTTAAATTCCAAAGCAAAATCACCAATCGGTAGTTCTAATTGACATTTGAACAAACAGGTATCATGCAGCGTTTGAAGCATTCATATTCCGAAAGAATTACCTCTTCTGTGGCAGCAAACAGCACAGAGGCTAGGTGGCTGTGGCGGCGAGAACTAGGGTAGAGGGTAAATTGTCGACGCTTGGCCGAGGAGGAGCGACACCCAGCAATCTCTTGCTCCGAATCGATGTCTTCTCTGTGGAGAAGACCAAGCACAAGAGAGATAAGCAAAAAGGGTAGAAAAGCAAGGACAGGGTTCAAACAACCTACCTTAGTTGCCTACCCACCCTCTCCACGGCGATGATCTAGAGCACAGCCAAGTGGAGTCTCGGATATGGCTGTGGTGACTCTGTGCCGGTGATGAAGAACCTCGGCAGTGGCACACAGAGGAAGAACTAGCACTCACAGAAGGACGGCGAGGTCGCGAGCCGAGGGAGGAGGAAGTCGGTCGGCTGTGGACCCAACCTAGGGCACCGGAAACTGGCCGAATCGGGCGGCGGTGGCTCGATAGACCTGGTGGCCGGCACTCGAAGGAGAGGTGAAGGAAAGGCCGGCGCTAGGGCTCGGATCCGGATCGGAGTGGTGGAGGCTCTTGATACGATTTGGGGATCTCCACTGCGACGAGGGGCGACGAACAGTGGCGAGGGGAAGAGGCAAAACCCTTGGCGATGAGATGAAGCGAAGGGGGAAGAAGATGAGGAATCGGGAAGAAGGAACCGCCGCCTGCGGTTAGGGCTTCGGGTTCGCCCGGGGAAAGAAGGAGTGAACGGCGACACAAAGAAAAAATAAATAAATAAAGAAAGAAAAAGGAATTAAGAAATGCAACTTTTCCTCATTTAAATGGGGTAGCCTAAACAGGCTTTTCCGGACCCCGTTTTTATCCCCGTCAACTCGTCCATACGAGCTCCGAAAAATTCCCGAAAAATTTCCAAAAATTCCGAAAAATTCCTTTATTCATATTCGCCTATTTTCCGGTATTTTACAAAGAGATATGGTGATATCCTTGATAAGCATAACAAACCATTTGGTTAATGTAAGGGAGAGAGTAACAGTCTTTGGGACTCGCCTTGTTAAGATCCCAGAAGTCGATGCAAACTCGCCACTTGTCATCAGGTTTGGCCACTAGCACCACGTTGGTGAGCTAGGCAAGAAATTGAACTTCTCTAATATGCCCCGCTTCCATCAGTTTGTTGACTTCCATTCAAATATCTTGTTCTGATTTGCCTCGAAGTCCCTTTTCTTTTGCTTGATAGGCTGAACATCTAGAGGGATGTTGAGTTTATGATCCATCGTAGATGGAGCAATGCCCATAATTTCCTGTGGTGACCAAGCAAAGATATCCCTATTATAGGATAAGTACACCACAAGACTCTCTTTCATTTATGGAGGAAGATCGACTGCAATATGAGTGACTCTTTCTGGCCGATTGGGGTGGATTTGTACCACCTCCCGCTCCTCAGTCTGCTAGGATATGGGCTCCTCTTGTATGACGTGCACTCTTGCCGCTTGGGTTTTTTAAGCTTTGCGTGCCTCTATCTTGACCATATCCATATAACACTTTCGTGTCACTAGTTGATCTCCCTTCATCTCGCCCACTTGACCTTCTATAGGAAATTTTACCTTTTAGTAGAAGGTGGAGACCGCCACTCAGAATTCATATAGGGTGGATCTTTCCAGGATAAGATTATAAGCAAATGGGGCATCCACCACTATGAAAGTTCTTCTCTGAGTCCTCATCAGGGGCTCGACTCCTAATGAGATGGCCAGGTGGATTTGACCAAGTGACTGTATTTTGTTTCCTGTAAATTCATATAAGGCAATGGCCATAGATTGGAGCTCACCTTGGTAGATTTTGATCATGTTGAAAGTTGTCTTGAAAATGACATTTATTAGGACATGTAGAGAGCTAGGGGGGTGATTAGCTCCAATCACTTCGTTGATGATGTATTGTAGTGAAAACTTGAAGCAATCACTAACACAATCATTTTACTTGGTATCTACCTCCTTGAGGTGATTAATCCAAAGGTCCACTTTCCTTACTCACAGATGCACTATGAAAACCTCCTTCCTGGAGATAGAGAAGTGTCGTACAATCTCAACACAAGAAATATAATGAGAGACTACAACCAAGATACAACAAGAATAAGGAAGTAAATAGATAATGAAAAACCATGCTCTTGATCTCTTGTTGCTTTGGACTATCCCTTGATCGCTTGGAAATACATCAACACTTCTCTTCAAACTTGACAAGATTTGGCAAAAATTGGCAGAGAAGAAAAATGATTTGAATCCTTCACAAAATCTTTTATATCACACTAATTTAGGGTTTCCAATCAATTGACCTTACTCCTAATCGATTACTATGTCAGATTAGATCCAATCTAATCGTCCAAACCTCACAACGACTCTTTTTTTCTTCTCCCAATAGATTAATCCATAGTCGTAATCAATTAAGCAGCTTCTTAATTGATCAGCTGATCGATTAAGAATGCTTCTATTCACGAAGAAGAACCTTCCCAATCAATTACCCAATCGATCTGGGAAGCCACTATTCACTCATGATTTCTTTCAATCGATTACTCAATCAATTAAAGATGATCTTGATTGATTACCCAATTGATCCAAAGCACTTCTGTTTCATGAAGAAAGACTCCCAATTGATCACCTGATTGATTGATTTTTTCCTTGATAGATTACCCAAATGATCCATAACCCTTCTATTTCACGAGGAAAAGTTCCCAATTGATCACCTAATCGATTGGCTTTAGACCAATCGATTACCCCATCAATTGACTAGCCCTAATCCCCTAAACAGTTTTAGGATTCCTTTGCCTACCCTGAAGCTTTCCATGATTTGTGAGGACTTCTCCTTACCTAGCATATAGTGAACCTTGACTTGCCAGGACTTCTTTACCAAGTGTCTGATCAACCCTTGACCAACTTGGACTTTCCCTTGCCTAGTTCCTAACTAGGAGTTCTCTTGTGTCAAGTGTTTAGCTCCTGACTAACCCACCTTGGACTTAACCTTGTTCCCAACTAGGTTTACCTAGTCCCACTAGGACTTCACTTGTATCAAGTGTTTAGCTCTCAGCTAACCCACCTTATACTTAACCTAGTTACCAACTAGCACTACAACAAAAATGTTAAAAGATAGCACCACAAAGACAACGATTTTGGAAGAAACTGTTGCAAATTTGATAAAAGACAACGGTTTTTGATAAAACTGTTGTCTTTGAGCTCCCATAAAATAAAAAGACAACAGTTTTATAAAAACTATTGTCGTTAAGCGATTCTATTTTAAATCAACAGCGTATTTTACAACGGTTATCTAAAACCATTGTCTTTAAATATTTTTTAGGGGTTATGACAACAGTTTTGTAAATCCTTGTGTTTTTTTATATTTTTTTATATAGTCAAAGACAACGGTTTTATTAAAACCGTTGTCTTTGACTTTATTCTTTCGCCATTTTTCCTTTTCGCCATTTTTATTGCAGTCGTGTATTTTGCCTTCCCTCTCTGCCAAAATTTTTGGCGCAGTATTTTCCCCCCTTAGCCTTCCCGAACCCTAACCCATTTTTCTTTCCCTCTCCTTATACAATCTCTTCACGCTGCGAACCCTTGTTGTTTTGTCTTCCTCCTCCTTCCCTGATCTTTGATCGAGTTGCCCCTCCTCCGTGGTCAGGCTGACTTCCACCCAATTTTCTCATCTCTGGCACCAACTCCTTCTGCACTTTCACCTTCAACCTCACCGTCTTCTTGTTAGTCATGAAGATCATTGCGCTCACTATGAACGTTGCTGGCGTCATCAAGGACCAGCTCCTCATGGCCTTCTCCTGGTCCATCATCCGTGACACAATCACCCTGATCAACCTCTTCGACTACAACGTCGCCTTCCTCGGCTAACAAGCCAATCGCGTCGCCACCTTCGTCATCAAGGCCGCGTTCCAAATCCAAGGCAAGGCTTTCTCCCTACTCGTCACCAACTCCCTCGTATTCGTCATTGTTTTCGTCTTCAATGCCATCGCCGACGCCATGGGTGGCGCCATCTTTAACCCCACCGGCAACGCCACATTCTACGCAGCGGGATTCGAAGACGACACCCTCATCTCCATGGCCATCCGCTTCCCTGCCCAAGTAGTGTTTGATCTCGCGCTCCATCTCGATTTCGCTGGTGGATCGAGTGCCTTGATGTATTTTGTGGGTTTTTTTCTCAGGCAGCCGGGGCGATCGGTGGGCTCTTGGCCCTCTATGAGATAATGCCGCCGAAGTACAAGAACTTGCTAGTTGGGCCTTATTTGAAGGTGGATTTGCATACGGGGGCCATCGCCGAGGGTGTCCTCACATTTGTCATCACTATGGTCGTGCTTTGTATCATCTTCAAGGGGCCTCGGAGCGCATTAGTGAAGACATTGATGATCACCATCTGCACCCATGGGGTCATTATTGCCGGAAATGGTTACACTGGGTCGTCCATGAATCCTACAAATGTAAACGCCCTTGACTTCTCTGTTACCTTCCTTCTCCTGTCCCTCTCGGCGTGTACTTTTATTCCTAGGTCTTTGAATTTCTCTTAAATCTATATTAAGATATATTTCCACTCAATTCTTACTAAATTACATAGATTTGGACACTGAATCTAGAGGGATATATAATGAAATATACTATGCTTTTAACAAACCAATCATATAAGGATAGCATGGAGTATTATTTTGGAAAAGAAAAAGGGAAAAGAAATAAAAAAGGGTGAGAAAGAGGGCATCTTCCATCAAGTGGCCTCCCACATTAAGTGTGATCTTTTCAGCATTCAGCAAAGTAGAACTTTTATTGCCCAAGAATGATCCTTTAAGTATTGGTAGATTAAGGCTTAGAACCAATGTACAACTTAGCTTCTTATGGTTTATTATCAATTTCTCCTATTATTCCTGTTTATGTTATTGATAACGTGGACAAAAAATCATTATGATTCTTCGTATTGTTACAAATCTGCAACCAAGTAGTTGCATAATCATTCACAAATCTGCTTTAATGGAATTCACTAAACATAAAGCTAGATTATATACTTGGAGTTTTAATGATATGTAATTATGACATTATGATTGTTTTCTCAAAGTAATTGGTCTGTGGAAAATTATATATTTTTTGTTTTTAGTTTTCTATTTCCATAAAACTGAATTTGAAAGTTGAAATATAAAATAAAAAGCTTTTCTCATCAACTTTTTGACACCACTGTGTAATAAAGTTATATTTAAGCAGAAGATGTTTGATGTTTATGAAATGAAAAGGAAAAATACTATGATAAATGTTGAGAAATGGAAAAAAAAAAATAGATTGTTTCCTTCACCAAACAAAGCTTCAGCTTCAATGGGTTAGATTGAGTGTAAATTGGAACTGAGTACTCTATCTCAAATCAATACGATAACTTCTTTTTTCTCATTGACTTTATTTCAGAAATCTTATTGGTAAATCTAGATTCCTAGTTTGAGTAAGATTGACTTGTGAATCATCAATTTATTTTAAATTTCTATGAACCATATATGTGTGAATTTGAGTAATCTAGTGATACCATACTAAATATGGAGGTGGTGAATTATGCTTAATATTTCTTGGTTATTGCACTTATATGCTATCTTTTTGTTTTTATCTATATGATTGTTATTTGTGTTGCATTCTTCAGGATATGATCATGCTTTCAAAGAGTGGAATGGTTACTCCACATACATGAATGAAGATGGCATGCAGGTGTGACATGTAACTTACACTAAAATATGCACAATGTCTATCTACTTCATAACTGATATGTGCAAATGTTGTAAATCAAATTAGCTTGTTCAAAAACATTAGTTTGTTCTCCCAACTTTGTAAATTATTTTTTATCTAGATTTCTGGAATTAGTTTTGGAGTCATCCTTTATGAAACACTGTTTTTTAAGCTCTTCCATAGAGATATTTTGGATGCTATGCTTGGTGTATCTTCTATTGTATTTTGATCATAAATGTTAGTTTACATAATTAAAGTTATATATGGATAAATTATCTACAAATATTATTTTCGGATTGAAGCACATGGCTTACCTTTGACTCAAGATGTATTGACTTCACTTCCTCTAGTATTGGAAATACGTAGTGGATATATGAGTACATATTTTAATTTTATTAAGTATTTATTTTAGTCAATAAAACTCTCATATGTCTACACTTATTGATGTACAAAGGAGCATAAGATTTTTTAATCCAAACAAGGAAAAGAAAAGGAAAAAAAACATGCTACATGGGAAGTAATAAAGGTATGCATGTCTATTGTTGTAGTTTGCATGACTCATTTTTAATAGATTTTTTTCGACAATTTTACAAAATTTATGCATTGACTATTTGTTTTGTGCATAGTTGTCATTGGATTTTGACTGTTATCGATGCTTATGTGGAGGTGGTTTATTTGTTCGATTCACTTAATCATCGCAATCATCATGAGAACTGAAAATATATAGTGAATATGTGAGTACATTTTTTTTTAATTAAGCATTTAATTTATTACTCATTTGTTAAATCTTGTTGTACGAAGGAGCTTGAAATTGTTCAATTCGAACAAGGAAAAGGAAAAAGAAGCATACGTGGGAAGTCGTAAAGGTTTCTATATTATATATACACATATATATCTACTTGTGATTAATTAAAAAATATTTAAATGTGCATTATTCATTGACAATTTTTTATGCCAAAATCGTTATCTTTTGCTCTTATCTATTTGTGAAAGCTTGTAGAAGTGAATATTAGCAATGCAATGGTGAAATAGATAATCTTGTTATGGAAGTGATAATATCATCTGATTTTACAACATGAGAAGTACAAAAAAGCATATTTTGGGTGTTGTCCTTGATTTTTTTTTTTTGTGGCGAAATAGATAATCTTGTTAGTAGACATGATCCAACCTCAGGGAAAGGAGCTTGATTTGCTCACTGTAATATTGCCTGATAATGATGGTTCTCTTTATGGTATGATGTCTTTCTTGTACTTGATCTTGTTCGACACAACTTGATATTTTTGCTTGTTGACAAATATCAATTGGCTGAAACTTTTAGCTCTAATTTTTTCTCTTTCCTTGTTCGCTTTATTATTATATGCCATAGTTATTACAGGTGATCAAAAGCAGATATGTGAGACAGGCCTTGGTTTAGTTTCACATTGTTGTTTGACAAAGCATGTTTTCAGGATAAGTAAACAGTACCTTGCCAATGTTGGCCTCTATATCAATGGAAAGGTGAGTACGTGGAAGGTGGATCTTATTTTCTTGTTCTGTTTTGTGTTACTAACGCTTGATTCATAGGTTGGAGGAAAGGATACAGTTCTTGTCGATGCATTGTCAAGGCGCATTCCTCTTGTTAGCAACCGACCAACTATAGTATTTGGTGCTGACGTAACACATCCTCATCCTGGGGAAGATTCTAGCCCTTCTATCGCAGTTGTAAGTAATTTTATCAATCTTCATTTCTTGCGATCTATGTATAGTTGCCTTGATGTATCCTTACTATCTTGATTATAGTTGGTTTGTCAGGTTGTTGCGACTCAAGACTGGCTCGAGGTGACAAAATATGCTGGATTGGTTTGTTCAAGTTGACTGGATATGATTCACTGGTTGCAATCAAACACATTTAAGTGTTTGACCACCTTAAAGCCTCAAGTTTATGCCCAAATCTTACATCAATTTTTGAATTGATTTACTACACTGTTTCTTGTGTTTATTGTTAGGAAGTACAAATATGTTCCATTTGGCATACTTATAAATATCAATATGTTGTTGGATTCGTTTATATGATTCCTGAAAACTGATTACAAGATTTCTTATAAACTTATATCTTGATGTTTTTCAATTCGAGGAGTTGCTCTAATCCGTGTTATAAGTTTACTTCTGGAAATTTGATTGTTGCTTAACTATTCTTAGTTTCCATTTTGAGATGATCTCACCACTGCTTAATTTGTTTTCAGGAAAATGAATACCTCCATAGAATGGGGGGTCCTCTGAGCATCAAGTCCAGGCTAGGGTGGAACTCTTGGACTTGCTAAAAGTCTTGTAAAGAAAGTTGTGAGACTAGATGTTCCTATTGACAAGAATCCAAGTGTATGTTTGTGTTTTCTTAGCTTCAACTAGTTAATCTCTCAACATGTATTAAACTGCTAGTTTCATGCGTTTCAGTACAACTTTGTTGGCCATTTACTGGGACTACATGGGAACTCCTTAAAAAGAGTTGAAGCTTCAACTCAATGCAGGGTTTATATACTAGGTCGAGGTTCAGTGAAGGATTCTATAATTGTATGTGGATATCATGTAATATTTATCTTAATGAAAAATGAGTATATTCCAATCTCCCAAGCCTTGATGTATCATCCTCACTATTAACTTTTGAAGGCCTACCTATATAAAAAATAGATCTTTGTCTTTCTGTTTGAAGGCAAAATAATCCATGTGTTTCGAATGTGATATGGGTTTCTCTTCTCTTGTTTCTGCTAGAGTATGTTGTTCTTTGTACAAGTTACACCGACATTAAGTTAACCGTGCATTTTAGAACCTATGTAATTTTCGATATTAGCATCCTATAATATGTCCTAATGGATTGTTATTATCAACTCAAAAGCTAAGGTGCATTATTTCTTGTCTTAATACTCAAGTTCCCCCCCCCCCTTTTTTTGAACAAGAAGAAAGCTTACGGGATAAACCTAGATATGAACACTTAAACGAACCGCTGCACATATTATTGGAGGCAGAATTTACACCAGACATAATTGATGCTCGCTTAAACCAAGTTGTTGCCACCCTTGAAGATCTTCTGAAACCTGTGGTAACAAAAACTTTCACCTGGGTTGCATCCTCCGCGTTGTTCTACAAGATGCCGACGTGAACGTTATTATTGAAACATAGTCACTATTCAAACTCCAAATCTTGCAGGACGAGTCAATGGACTACTACAAGAAGCAACAACTCAGGGAGTTGGCCATACTCAACGGTATGTTGAGGGAAGAGAGTCCACAAATGAGCCCACAAACGTTCAGGGAGTTGGCCCACAGGAAACAGTTGTAAATGGAGTTTATTTGTTTATTTGTATTGGGATAAATTTTATTTGAATATGAGACATGTTTCTTCTTTTATGATTATAATTCTTGTATAAATAACATTTTGAATGACATTGATATGGGGAATATTCTTTCTTTTGTGATTATGAGCTTTTATTATATATTTATATTGAAATATGATATATTGGTATTAAAAGATAATAGTTTAAAAGACAACAGTTTAAAATTGTTATTATTGTTGTCTATTGCCCTCAAAGACAATGGTTAAAAATCATTGTCGTAGCCCCAAAAACCGTTGTAACTGGCAGCATCGTTATTAAAAGTGCTCTAAACAACAACAATTTTAAACCGTTGTCTTTTCATTCAAAGATAACGATTTTAAACCGTTGCAAAACTGTTGTCATTTCATTCTACGATAACGATTTTAAACCGTTATCGTAGCCCCCACTTTTAACAACATTGCTAATTACAACGATTTTAAAGGCCCTACGACAACGGATAAAATCCGTTGTCTTTTATATTTTTGTTGTAGTGTAGGTTTGCCTAGTCCAACTAGGACGTCATTTGTGGCAAGTGTTTAACTCCCAGCTAACCCACCTTGGACGTAACCTAGTTCCCAACTAGGTTTGCCTAGTCCCACTAGGACTTTATTTGCCTAACATCCAATTAGGACTTCTCATTTGCCTAACTTTCAGTTAGGACTTTGTCAGTCAAGTCTCCAATCAACCTTGACCTACTTGACTTCTCATTCACACATATGTCCAAACATCAAAACTCAAGCTTGATCCAACTCGAGCTTAGTCAATCTAATCAACCTTGACCCAAGGAAGGTTGGAACAACAATATTAGCATAGCCTCCTGTATCCATGAAAACTCTGGCAACCTCGGAGTTGGTGATGATGGCTTTGATGATCAAGGCATCATCATAGGGGAGTTCTATCCCTTCAAGGTCTTGAGGCCCAAAGTTGATTTGGGAGCCTTCTGTTTGCTGATAACCATGATTTTGCTATAATATTTTGATTCATAAATGCATGCTTTTGTGATCTTCTCATGTGTTAAAGTCATGTTTACATCATGTTTCATGAGTTAGAGTTATTTTTGGACTTCATTACAAATTATCTCATAATTATGATATTTGATGCTAATATTCGAATATGATCTTTGTATGCATCAAAGGACAAGGACTTGAGCTTGATTAGCCCAGATTGTGCTAAAATCTGAGCTTAAATGAAGAGATCAAGCTCTGGAGTAATCTAGATCATCCATCCAAGACTTGAGGAGATCTGAGCCATTTATCATAATCCAGCCCATCCAACCTAAGGAAGAGTAGATCAAGACCTTTAATGAAGATCAACACCTTTGGATCGGATTTAAAGTGACTTCCCACCATTGATCAGGATCTGAATTATTTACAACCATCTGATCAGTTCTAGATCTGATTTAAATAAGGTGCTATAGTGGAGTGGGAAGAACTCTCTTCTTCATTCATCAAAAAGCTTCAGTGCTTGCATCAAAATAGAGATGTTGTCGTGATTTCGTTTCCTTTCCACCGTCGATGAGTAAGTGAGGTCAAGGGATTTTCCCTTCCTCCGGTCATCATCCATTTTCAAGTCGGCGATGCCACTTCAACCATCTAATCCAGATTTGATCGCGAACTCTGTCGCAAATTTGGGCAAGGAAGAAGAAGAGGAGAGGAAGAGAGAGTGGTGGATTCAATTCGTTCTCTTCATCTTCTAGCCGGCGATCATCCTTCGTCGAAGCTCTGATCATGTCCAGAATTTGAGAGTGCTTTTTGCCATGCATTCTTTATTCTGATACTGCTGATTGATGCTGTTGGATCATAGCTCATCTGATCAATCTTCATTTTCTGTGAGATCTAGATTACTTTGCTAGGATTTGTGAGTGATTGGGGGTATTCCCAGCTCACCGGAGTCCATTTTTTCTCTTCATTTCATTTTTGAATGTTGTTTGTTCTGTTTCCAGTTTAGTTTTAAGATCTGTAGCTATTTAATTTTGTAGATCTATATTATTTGAGTTAGCTAAATTCTTAGATATGTTTCTTCCTTTCATCTTTACTGAGTGCTTGTTAAATCTCTGAGAATATATCTAAATTTGTTTTTGAGTGGATCCAGTGACTGTTCATCTAGATTTAAATTTCCTATTTCAAAAATTGATTGAATTTGATTAGATTTTGTTCTTGTTTAGTATTGTTTGTTTATGTGGCATTCATCTTCACAGATATGAGTAAATCTCCTACCATCTGACAAATGGTAAGTTTGATCCATTGAGCATACGATCATTTGAGTTTGGTTTATTCATGTTTTTCTCATGTTTAGTTTCTAATTTGTTTGGATCTATTAACGGTGTAATCCATAGCATAGAGTGATAGTATGTTGTGGGCTCATGATTATAGATAGATAGGATCTCTTTTATTGCATTAGATTTAGTTTCATAATTGTCTTGTTATTTCATTCCTTAGTTTAAGAACTCAACAAATCTAAAACCTCAATCTCTTATCAAAAATTCAAAAGAAATAATAAATCAATCCGAAGATACCATCATTGTTACATTCATTAGGAGACGAACCGAGTCATCTCTATGCTTTATTAGTATTGAATGAATTCGATTACTTAATTCTTTTGATACCCATTTCATGACAAAATTTGGGTTAATCACTTGCTCTCAAAATTTGGATTTTGAGTCGGCGACCATGAGTTTTGGGGGGCTCTATTGGAATCTCCATTGGTGGGGCATCCAAAAATCATACCAACCCTTCTTACAACAGCATTGTTCAAATGTTCTTCTTGCCTACTCTAAGTCGGCTCCACACCATCATTAGGGGAAGCTTGGTTTCCTTGTAGTTGTCATGTATTGGTTGGCCAATTGGCTATATTAGGGCTTGGCGTTGGAGGTCCGATCAACTGTGGAGCAATTTGGAGAGTTGATCGACCTGCTTAGCCACTTGGCGACTATCTCGAGTGTACTGATGACAATCTTGAGTATTGTGAGTTTTGGTCCTATAGTAGGTACAGAAAGTCAGTATCCAGTGGCAAGGCTCAACAAACGAGGTTCACTCCACTTCCACATACTGTACTATTCACCCTTCCTGAGCAGAGGGGAGAGGACTCACTGTGCTCTTTGTATCATATGGGATGTGGAGTGGCCTTGTGCTTGGCTTAGAAGGAGGGGTCGGAGCAGGTACTTTTTTTTTTTTGAATGCCTTGAGTTTCTTCAACATTGATGTATTTGACTGTTCACCCCAACATACTGTCAAATTCCTTGGGAAGCTTTCTCACCAAGGAGAGGAAAATGTCCTCATCAACGAGTTCTTATGAAAAGATACTCACCGATATTTCAGAAGTGGCGGAAGGAACATACATAGCTACTTGATTGAACCGTCTTATGTAAGCCTTTAAGGACTCTTTTGCTCCCTGTTTAAGGGTGAAAAGGCTCAAGTTGGTATTGTGGTACCTTTGGCTACTGGAAAAATAATATAAGAAAGCCCTTTTGAAGTCTTTGAAGCATGTGATGGAACCAGCAAGGAGCAGATTGAACCACTTTTGCGTCGAAGCCAACAGGGTTGTTAAAAGCATTCGACACTTGACATCATCCATGTACTTGATTGAACCGTCTTATGTAAGCCTTTAAGGACTCCTTTGCTCCCTGCTTAAGGGCAAAGAGGCTCAAGTTGGTATTGTGGTGCCTTTGGTTGCTGGAAAAATAGTGTAAGAAAGCCCTTTTGAAGTCTTTGAAGCATGTGATAGAACCAGCAGGGAGACAATTCGAACCCAACAGGGTTGTTAAAAATGTTTGACACTTGATATCATCTGTGTATTGGTGTAGTAGTATGACATTTTCGAATTAACGGAGATAGTATTCAAGATCAGTGGAGCCTTCATATTCTCCGACCGACAGGGGTCAGAAATGTTTGAGCAACTTATCTTCAAGGATCACCTATGAGAAGGGCACGCTCGGTCGTTCAGGTGAATCACTGGTAGTAGGGGCCTTTTCTCGCTTAGGATCACGGGGAGGTGAATCTCCAATAGAAGATGCTTGAGATCGCTTGGCCTTAGTTGAATCTTTTGTAGGCATTTGAAGCAAGACCTTAGGGAACTCAGCCTATTGCGTTGGCTTAGACCTTCTATCAGTGGCCTATGGTCCATCGGATGATGCTACAGAAGCTTTTGAGAGGGGTGGCTCTATTGCTTGTTGCTTTTGTGCTAGTGCTTATGATTTGACCATTATTAGCAAATCTAAGTATTCTTGTGACAAGGTGACTATCGTAATATTTTTGACATTATCCATCTTCATGTTCCAAATTAGGTAGAGAAGTTCTCATAGACGATGCCAAATTTGATCATGTCTAGAAGCGGTGAAAGGTGGATTACCGGTGAGCTAGTTTGGAGCTTGACTGGAAGAAGACTTCGAGCTAGGAACGTGCCTGCAAGCACAAGTAGGTGGAAAAGGAGGAAGAAGATCGTCAATAAATGGGCTAGGGGGTCCTTGGCGTGGTTACTCCGACTATCAAGTTAGTATCCAGGGAAGAAGAAAAATAGTAGAAAGAGAAGTAAGTGTGTAGACTCATGTACCTACACAAGCAGAGAGAGACCCATTTTATAATACCTCTGTGATCTCTGCATTTAATGAGGAATCATATCACTTCTTGACAGCCTGTCTAATCATCTTGTTGCCACCATATCTAGCAATCCCATCATAGGCATGAGAGGAGTATTGCATATTTGTGCAAAGATACAACCCTCTAATTCTCTGACAAACCCATGTACCATATTAATGGAGAAATAAGCTCATGGGTTGGAAAGCCTATTGGACTGCTAGTTAGAAGATGGATCAAGAATAAGGAGTTCAATCTCTTATAAGGAGTGACTGGGGCATAAATAGCATCCCAGTGGAGAGTTAGGTCTTGATGGTATCGGAGTTGAGAGTTTGGCCCATGAGACGTCCGATCGGAGATATTTGTTTGGTATGTGATGGGGATCAAAGACCCAAAGGTAACTAGATGGGGAGCTGGGTCCCAGAGAGTATGCCCGATCGACATTAACCGATTGGGATGTGATGGGGAATAAAGCCCTATTGGTAACTAAGCGGGGAACTAGGCCCCAATAATATCTGATTAGGGAGTTGGTCCCTTGAGAGTATGTCCGATCAGCATTAACCAATTGGGATGTGATGGGGAGCAGAGCCTTATAAGTAACTGAGCAGGGAGTTGGACCCCTGAGAGTTTGTTCGATCAACATTAGCTGATTAGGATGTGATAACGAGTAGAGCCTTCTAAGTGTTTGGGTTGCAAGGTTGCAAACAAAGTCCCATATTGAAAACACATGGGAAAAATCATGGGCTTATAAGGGAAACTTATCTCCATTGATATGAGACATTTTGAATAAAGTTTAAAAATAAAACCATGAGAGCTTACACCCAAAGTAGACTATATCATACCATTGTGAAGATATCTAAATTTCTTTGGTCATAACAATTGATATTAGAGCCTGGACCGTCAAAAGGTCTAACCGCCAACTATGCACAAGAGTTATGGTCTAATCGAGTCATGTGAGTAAAATATTCACCTTGAACAAAGGAAGTGAGGGCTCCCGTTTTTGAATCAAGAGGACTATACACCAGATAGGAAGTCTTGGTGGACAACCAGGCAGAGAAGCCATAGTTATGGCTAGGTAAGGAAGATATAGTTGTTGGTACAGTTTGCACTAATAATCAAACTCATGTTTTGATGTATGATGATAAGTGTTAAGTATATAGGGTTTTCATCGTATTTTCACACTACATTCGACCTGCTTTTGCATGTATGATTTGAGATAATTTGATTTTATGCTTCATTTTCATGTTTTATTACTCATAGATATTACTCTCATGTATTTTGGATGGCAGGAGTGAAAATTGGAGTGAAACGGGCAGCAAAGAGACTAAGCTAAAGAAGCCTTTCTTTGCCACTGGTAGTCGTGCCTAGTGGCACGACCTATGCTCGGCTCTACCTCCCTATCATGACTTGCTCGTGCACAATGGCACTGATCATGCCCTGCTTGGCCTCCTTACCATGGGCGCTCATGCCCTGCCAGATCCAACGCTCCACGCTCCACATGGGCGCCCGTGCCAAGCGGCATGACCCGTACTATGAAAGCAAAGCCCCAAGAATCACTTCCTTTGATCACACATCCACATGACATTATCGAAGTTACAGAAAATGATCTCTTTATGGATATAAGTGTAGAGACTTGTGCAGAGATGGCAGAGCCCCAAGAATCACCACTGTTAGTTGCACTACCACCTGAGTCAAAGCTAAAACTATCATTTGATCCTGAAGAAGTAACATCCACTTGTTTAGAACTTTCAGGTGCATTTCAGCATTGCAAGGCTAGTATTCCTTGTGATCTTTTAAAAAATTTCATAGAGGTACATGTAATTGATTTAGTTAGATGTGATTCAATTTTTGATACACACTTCATCAAAGTTAATATGGTTCTAGTTCTATCTTATATAATATGCTTGTGGGAGGTATGTTTTTCCTGTGGGTGTGTAAGTTTTCATGAGGTCAAAAATTGAAAGCTATGAACCATCTTCGACCTTCGGAAAAAACTTCCAAGGAGACGAAGATGGAGAGAGTTGTTCTACACTAAATTGATCTCATAATGACAACTCTCTTCATAATAAAATGGGCTATTGGAAAGAATGTCCGGAAGTATCTTATTCCGGTAAGAGCGAGATTTAGATAAATTTAACAAGAGATAAAGTTAATGACGTAAAACAATCGCTTCTTGGGAGGCACCCCAAGTTCTTTCTTGTTCTCAAACCCTCTACCTAGTTTTTCTTGTCTATTGTAGACGATTCAAAGATTGAGAGGAGTGAGACCACTAAATGGAGGGGTCAATGACTTAGGCATTTGACACACATCATTTGGTAACCCTCTTTTTCAAAACCTCCTCCACATTACTTTTAGTTTTCATTGAGACATTGAAAAATTTAAGTTTGGGGGAATGTATATATTTTGGGTTGTTAGTTAGTTCCATCATGTTTCTCTTTACATAATAAATTTTTCTTCTCACTTGCATCATACTATGTTTATCTCTTATATATTATTTGGAATCGAACCGAAGCACCCATGAATGCTTTGTCCATTAAGAAATATTTTGATTTATTTAGTATTAGTGCTATCATGCGGATGCATTCTCTCATTTTTGGTGATCCATATTTTCTTATCTCGTAGTAAAATTTTATAGAAGCGATGATGAGTTGATTTTTGTTTCACCATATGCCTACTTGATAGTTTAAACATTACACTTCACTTTTGATTTGTTTTTAAAAGGTTGATTTAGTACAATATAGTCATTATTTTATTGGACTAGTACCATAGTGACATTAGGTGACCCTTTTGCCAATATTTTAGTTACTAGATCATGCTTAATTTGTAATAGCCTAGTTTGTGATAGTCTATTTGGAAAAATCAAAATTCCAAGTGAGAAGAAAAGAAAAGAAAATATTTGACATGCAATAAAATATTTGAGAAAAAAAGGCAATAATGGGATAGATAACAATTATCGTGGGTGGAAATGATAAGATATCTCTTTGAGACTGAGTTAGGTCACTAGAAAACACTTATCCATTTTTCTCAATACCAATCATTCCTTTGAGACTTTGTCCTGGGAAAAGAGGATGAACCTTGCATATGACAGGCAAGTGCACAACGCTGGAAACTTAGGGGGCAAAATTGAATGATGACTTGATTGGGAAGAAATTTGAGGCCCTATGAACAAAAAACATCACTGCGCACTAAACTAGCTTGTAGTCTTGGTGAAACTAATTAAGTACTTGCGCTTTAAGACGATAGCACTTGATTGGACTAGATGAGTTCACTAAAATTGGGAATACTGCTCACATGTTTCTTTTATATTCATATTTGTTTGAGGACAAGCAAAGGTTTGGTCTAGGGAAATTTGATGAGTGTGAAGTATATAGAATTTTCATCTTGTTTTCACACTACATTTGACCTACTTTTGCATACATTATTTGAGATAACTTAATTCTATGCTTTATTTTTATATTTTATACTCCTAGATACTACTCTCATGTATTTTGGATGATAGAAGCAAATATTTAGAGTGAAACGGAGAGTGAAGAGACCAAGCTAAAGAAGCCCTACTCTGCCACGGGCGGTCGTGCCTAGTGGCACTACTTGTGGCAGGTTCATGTGCCTTGCCACATGCAGCCATGCCTAGTGGAATGGTATGTGCCTGACTCTGCCTCCTTGCTACGATCTGCCTGGGCCCAGTGGCACGGGTCATACCACTCTCAGCCTCCTTGCCATAGGAACCCATGCCCAGTGGCACGAGCTGTGGCACGCTAGATCCAGTGCTCCACACTCCACACAGGTGCCTGTGACAAGCGACACAACATGTGTGGACACCCTAATTTCTAGCACTATTTAAAGGGGCTTCTTTATGTTGGTGCGGGTAGCACAAACGGTCTAACCCAGGTTTTGATGAATGACAAATAGGTTAAGTTAGTTGTGTTGTTGTCTAACACTTTGATCAAGTGTGCAGGAAAAGTCCAGCTAGGTCGACGGGCTGACCGGATAGCTGGCGAGAAGTCCAAGCGGGTCGACGGGCTGACCGGATGCTTGGCGAGAAGTCCAGCTAGGTCGACGGGCTGACCGGATAGCTGGCGAGAAGTCTAAGCGGGTCGACGGGCCGACCGGACGCTTGGCGAGAAGTCCAGCTAGGTCGACGGGCTGACCGGATAGCTGGCGAGAAGTCCAGACGGGTCGAAGGGCTGACCGGACGTCTGGCAGGTAAGTAAGGTAAGTCACTGGAGGGGAGTGACTGCGAGGACGCGTTCCCGGGAAGGGAACATTAGGCGTCGATCCGGCTTAGATCCATTTCGGATATCTAAGTCGAGATCGTGACTAGATTCCGGTCTCGGAAAGACGGAATCTAAGTCATACTTTGCTTATCTATAAAACTGTGCTAACAATCTTTGCTGCAGGGTACATTTGCCTCGGACTAACCTTTTCTTGCAGGAGAAGGACTTTCTGGAGAAGAGGGGTCCGGGCGCCCGGAGGGGATCCGGGCGCCCGGAGGTCCGGGCGCCCGGAAGGGATCCGGGCGCCCGGGAGGCAAGTTTTATCCCGATTGCGCGTCGCCACGTGGAGCTCACTGGTTGGACCTGCCACGTCTCACCAGGGCGCCTGGAAGGGATCCGGGGCGCCCTGAGCTTCATATAAAAGAAGGGGCAAGGGTAGAGCTTCAACAAGAACTTAGAATCCAAGATCTGCTGCTCTGTGCTCTTGCGACGCCACGAAAAGCTCTCCGACTCAGTGCTGGTTTTGTTTTAATTCTATTGTCGGTATTTTCTTTATCTGTCAATTCTTGTACTTAACTCTGTAATATTCGAATTGATAGTGATTGCCCAACGAAAGTGGTCAAGGACCACGGGCCTTCGAGTAGGAGTCGTCACAGGCTCCGAACGAAGTAAAAAAAACATCTGTGTCTATTTTACTTTTTCGCTGCGTTTAAACTCGTTGTTTTTCGAATCGATATTCACCCCCCCTCTATCGAATCTAACGGTCCTACAAGTGGTATCAGAGCTGGTACCGCTCTGATTTGGTGCAACCACCAATCAGGCAAAGGGGGGACTTTTTGAAAGAAAAATTAAATATCGTTTGTCTTTAAAATAAAACCTTACGCCTTTCGTTTTTTCCCTCCAAAACTGTTTTTGAAAAATACATCGTCATCTTTTCACTATTATTTAGTATCGACAAAATATTACATTTTCAAAAATTTTGAGATAATATTTTTTATTAATATTTTAATAATATTTTATTTTTTTTAAAAAAAAATAGTGAAATATTATTTTTTCCAGCACTGCTAATCCAAGACCAAGTCTTGGGATTTTGTCTTTGTTTCATTCTGTGCAAGAACAATGTCTTTTCAAGAAGGATGGAACCCCAATGAACCACCACCGTACGATGAAGATTTCAACTACTGGAGGCGAAGAATGGAATGCTTCTTAGGAAGCGTAGATATCGATTATATGCTAATATTGAAAAAACCTTCTCAAAACTCAGAACTGAATAAAAACGTAAGTAAAATTATTTGTAATATTTTACCTAACAATATCATATGCAGACTAGAAAAATACAAGAATGCATATGAGCTGTGGACCCAGTTGATCAAGCTTCACGAGACGCCAATGGAGCTAGAAGATCAAGTTAAAGTCGAATCCGGACTCGAGTCAGATCCAACGGAGAAGCCTGCTGAATTAGGGGTTGCGCTCAAGGTTAGTAATATTTACCAAAACACCCTTGCTAGTAGTAGTTTAAAATATGTGCATGTTAATTTGGATATATCTGAAAGTATATGTGAAAATAGTGTACATGACAATACTTGCGAAAATACCCCTAGGACATTTTCTGATAAAACAAATATAATTAATTCAGAAAATACAGAAAATACCCCTAGGATATTTTCGGATAAAACAAATATAATTAATTTAGAAAATACAGAAAATCTGAAAATAATTAATAAATCTAAAAATTCGAATTTAAACCTAAACAAATTTGAAAATTCAAACAAAAAGGATGACAAGGTCAATATCAATCTAGACACAATTAATAAATTGTTTAATAATCTAGACAATATCAATCTAGAAAATTCTATCCAAACCCAAGATAACTTAATTAACAAAAAATTAAATTTTAATGATAAGACTTATTTAATAAATTCCACTAATTATATCAACTTAAAAGGTAAAGAAAATATAAGGATAAAATCAAACACTTTGATAAAATCAAAACGGAAGTTAACAAACTTAAAATTAAATGTTAAAGATAACATATTAAACAAAAATAATCTAGAAAATTCAAAATTAACAATTAATAAAAAGTTAAAAGATAAACCCTTAAAGAAATATAATTCAAACAATTTAATTAACTCAAAATTAAATAAAAACCTAAACTTTAAAAATAAGCTACTAAAGAAAGATAAGTCAATTAACCCAATAAAATTAAAATTGAAAGAAAATTTAAATATTAAATATACTCTTTTAAAGAAAGATAATTTGACCAATTTAATTAATTCAAAATTAAAAACTTAAATTTAAATTACAAATTAAACATTAAAACTTAACTAAAACTAACTCTAATTATACAAGAAATCTTAAAAATAAAAATCAACAATTTAGGGGGAGGCTCCAGAATAGCTGGCACCTCCAAAAATAATTTACCCGACAGGGTAACCGAAACAAACTTACCCGGTAGGGTACCCAAAAACCAACCTACCTGGCAGGGTAGTTAGGAATAGAATAAACAGGGACAAAAAGTTTAACTTGACAAGTAGTACTGGTGAAGTTTTGGATGATAGTACGTTGGGGAAGCTTGGGCATCGCATGTCTAGAAAGATATGGCTTCGATCTGGTGCATTTGGCCAAGTGGAACTGACCGAAGCTACCCCTTACGGATCCTAACTAGGTAGACCAAGGTTTGGTACTAAGCTCCGTGGATAGGACTATTCGGAAAACCTCGAAGGGTTGGTTACTTCTAATGATGTCCAGGTGACTCACCAAGCTTAGAAGTTTATCCGAAGAATGCCTATTTGTTGAGACCAAAGCTAAACCTGAATCTAACACAAGTTAAACCAAACTCTATAATTAAATCTAATTCATCTCACAAAATTATAGGATTCCCTCATTGATAATCTAGATCGGGTGAGATGAATAATGATTAAATTAAATAATTTTCAAATTAAAATTAATTTTCAAATTTCAAATTAAATTAAAATTAATTAAAATTAAATTTCGAATTTCAAATTAAATTAAAATTAATTTTCAAATTTCAAATTAAATTAAAATTAATTAAAATTAAATTTCGAATTTCAAATTCAAATTATAATAACTTTAAAAACCATTTTAAAAATTCTTTAAAAACTATTTTTAAAAAATTCTTTAAAAACTATTTTAAAAATTCTATAAAATCTATTTTAAAAATTCTTTAAAAAACTATTTTAAAAATTCTTTAAAAACTATTTTAAAAATTCTTTAAAAACTGTATTTAAAAATTATTTTAAAAATTCTTTAAAATCTATCTTAAAAATTCTTTAAAAACTATTTTAAAAATTCTTTAAAATCTATTTTAAAAATTCTTTAAAAACTATTTTAAAAAATTCTTTAAAAACTATTTTAAAAATTCTTTAAAATCTATTTTAAAAATTCTTTAAAAACTATTTTAAAAATTCTTTAAAAACTATTTTAAAAATTCTATAAAATCTATTTTAAAAATTCTTTAAAAACTATTTTAAAAATTCTATAAAATCTATTTTAAAAAAATTCTTTAAAAAACTATTTTAAAAATTCTTTAAAAACTATTTTAAAAATTTTTTAAAAACTATATTTAAAAATTATTTTAAAAATTCTTTAAAATCTATCTTAAAAATTCTTTAAAAACTATTTTAAAAATTCTTTAAAAACTATTTTTAAAATTCTTTAAAAACGATTTTTAAAATTCTTTAAGAATTATTTGAAAAATTCTTTAAAAAACTATTTGTAAAATTCTTTAAAAACTATTTTTAAATTTCTTTAAAAAACTATTTTTAAAATTCTTTAAAAACTATTTTTTTAAAATTCTTTAAAAAACTTTTTAAAAATTCTTTAAAAACTCTTTAAAAAATTCTTTTAAAAATTATTTTAGAACATTTTAAAAATTATTTTAAAAACTCTTTTAAAAATCATTTTAAACTTTAAAAAATTATTTTAAAACATTTTAAAAATTATTTTAAAAACTCTTTTAAAAAATCATTTTAAAAAAAAAAAATTTAAATTATTTTAAAACATTTTTAAAAATTATTTTAAAAACTCTTTTAAAAATCATTTAAAAAAAAAAATTTTAAATTCTTTTAAAAAATTCTTTTAAAACCTTTTAAAAATTATTGTTATTTTAAAAATTATTTTAACTTAAAAATTATTTTAACTTAAAAATTATTTTAACTTAAAGATTATTTCAAAAATTATTTAAAAAAAAAACTTTTAAAAATCATTTAAAAAATATTTTAAAAATCATTTAAAAATTATTTTAAAAAATCATTTTAAAACTATTTTAAAAATTATGTATGATTTTGAAAAATTCTTCTTATTTTTTCACTATAATAAAATTATTTTAACTAAAAAAAAAAATAGTAATAATAAATTATCTCTATAGACTATTTTCACATTAAAAATTATTATTTTGACCTTAAACTTATTTTTAATCTTAAACATCATTTTAACCTTAAAACATTTTTTTTACTTACTGAAAACTAGATCTTAAATTAAAACTCATTAAAACTTAATTTAAACATTACTTTTCAACTTAATTTAACCTAACTGAAAATTAAAACTTAAATTAAAACTTAAAAATTTAACTTAAACTTAAAACTTAAACCTAAATTAATCACTGATATTAATTTTAATCTAAAATCAAAACTGAATTGAACGTATATTAATTGTCATTATAAAAATCATTTTAAAATCCTGTTAAAAATCCCTTAAAAATAATAATAATTATAATTCTTTTAAATTCATTTAAAACTTAGACACCTAACTTAAAAACTTAAATTCCGTTAACTTTAACTTTAAACTTAATTATGTAATTAATAAGTAGAACTTAACTATTTAAGTTTAAAGAACTAAGCTTGATTTGATCAGAACCTAGGTTTAACCTTAGCAAAAATATTAAAATTACTCTAAGTCATTTTTCTTAATCAACCTTTAAAATATTAATTATTTTTATTAAAATATAATTAAAGTTTGACTTAAATTGAACCTTACTTTAACTATGTTTAATAACTTTAATAAATTGTACTTGAAATCACTACTAACTTTAAACTAAGTTAATCCAACTTAAAAGGAAGTAAATGAAAAAATCGAATTATAACTAATACTTTTATTAACCAATTCAATTAATTAATACAAAGGTTAACTCATTTTAAATAAATATTAAATCATTAAATCATGTAAAAATTAATCAATAAATTATTGATAATGGTTAACTGTTATTAATAAATTCACTGTTATTGAATTAATAAATTCTTTTCGTATTTAACCTTAAGCTTAAAAGTCTGAATCTAAAATTAATTATTGATTAATCAAACTCAAATAAACAATTATGGGGGATAATAAAATAAGGAGGATTAATATATTAAAGGAGTATCAAATTCAGGGGGAGGTTTAATTATCTCCTGAAGTGTTATTTTTTAATCTTCTCTTTAAAATCTCTCTAGAAAATTCTACCTCAATTTAAAAAAAAAATAAATATATATCTACTTTGAATATTTTTAGCAAATATTTTCAAATTGTATGTCAGGTTCAGGAGGAGGAATTAATTAAAAATTTTCCTTTATATAAAATATTTTAAATTTTGTTTGAAAAATGTTCTCTTAAAAATTTCTTAAACCTACTTTTGAAAACTAACTCTTATAAAACTAAGTTGTTTTTAAAAATTGGGTTTTTACTTTTTATTGAAAATTGATTTTCAAACTTAGTTTTGAAAATTTTGGAAATTAGATTTTTTAAAACTTAAGTTTACAAACTAAAGCTTCTCAAAATCATTTTTCTTAATTTTGAAAATCAAAGTTTAAAAATCAATTTTCAAAATCAACTTGCTTAAAATTGTGAAAATTTTTTAAATCAACTCAAAATTGTTTCTTTTAAATCACAAACTTTTTATCCATTTTTCTTAGTTTTTGAAAAACTCAACTTTTCAAATATTTTAAACAATGATTTTGAAACTAGTACTTTTGAACTTTAAAATTTTGATTTTTGAAAATTAGATTTAATTATTTTACTTTATCAAAATTAATTCTACCAAACTCCTTTGAAAACTAAAAGTAAAGTTCAAAATCAATATTTACAAACTGAAATTTGATTTGCAAAAACTCAAGTGTTAAAAATTATGAAAGTTAGATTTTTTCAAACTTAGTGTTGAAAAATAAATTAGTGTTGAAAAATAAATTTTTCAAACTTAGTTTTGGAATTCTGGTTTTTGAAAACTTGTGTTTGAAAATGAAAACTTAGCTAGCTTTCTAAAAACTAAAAGCTAATGCTTTAAACAAATTTTCAAAGGCTTAAACTCCCCCAAGTCAACTTGACTATTTTTTAACTAGCTGTTAAAAATTGTACTTTTATCAGTATCTTTGAATTTCTTATTACTCTACACTATGCTTATTTACCCCTGCTTATTTTTTGATGAATGCCAAAGGGGGAGAAGGGTTAGGTGGTTAAGTTAGCTAAACCAATTTGAAAACACAAACTGACTTTAAAACCACACAAATGCATGTTGTTTTGTACATATGCTTTCACTAACTTAACCAGGTTGTCATTCCATCAAAAAGGGGGAGATTGTTGGTGCGGGTAGCACAAACGGTCTCACCCAGGTTTTGATGAATGACAAATAGGTTAAGTTAGTTGTGTTGTTGTCTAACACTTTGATCAAGTGTGCAGGAAAAGTCCAGCTAGGTCGACGGGCTGACCGGATAGCTGGCGAGAAGTCCAAGCGGGTCGACGGGCTGACCGGACGCTTGGCGAGAAGTCCAGCTAGGTCGACGGGCTGACCGGATAGCTGGCGAGAAGTCCAAGCGGGTCGACGGGCCGACCGGACGCTTGGCGAGAAGTCCAGCTAGGTCGACGGGCTGACCGGATAGCTGGCGAGAAGTCCAGACGGGTCGAAGGGCTGACCGGACGTCTGGCAGGTAAGTAAGGTAAGTCACTGGAGGGGAGTGATTGCGAGGACGCGTTCCCGGGAAGGGAACATTAGGCGTCGATCCGGCTTAGATCCATTTCGGATATCTAAGTCGAGATCGTGACTAGATTCCGGTCTCGGAAAGACGGAATCTAAGTCATACTTTGCTTATCTATAAAACTGTGCTAACAATCTTTGCTGCAGGGTACATTTGCCTCGGACTAACCTTTTCTTGCAGGAGAAGGACTTTCTGGAGAAGAGGGGTCCGGGCGCCCGGAGGGGATCCGGGCGCCCGGAAGGGATCCGGGCGCCCGGAAGGGATCCGGGCGCCCGGGAGGCAAGTTTTATCCCGATTGTGCGTCGCCACGTGGAGCTCACTGGTTGGACCTGCCACGTCTCACCAGGGCGCCTGGAAGGGATCCGGGGCGCCCTGAGCTTCATATAAAAGAAGGGGCAAGGGTAGAGCTTCAACAAGAACTTAGAATCCAAGATCTGCTGCTCTGTGCTCTTGCGACGCCACGAAAAGCTCTCCGACTCAGTGCTGGTTTTGTTTTAATTCTATTGTCGGTATTTTCTTTATCTGTCAATTCTTGTACTTAACTCTGTAATATTCGAATTGATAGTGATTGCCCAACGAAAGTGATCAAGGACCACGGGCCTTCGAGTAGGAGTCGTCACAGGCTCCGAACGAAGTAAAAAAATATCTGTGTCTATTTTACTTTTCCGCTGCGTTTAAACTCGTTGTTTTTCGAATTGATATTCACCCCCCCCCTCTATCGAATCTAACGGTCCTACACTTTATTGGATTGGGGATCTCGATTTGGAGGTCGTCCAGGGACACTAGGGGATGAGAGGACCTACTACCCTTGTGGGGGAGAAGGCTTGCCCCTCTTAAGGAAATCCTAGAGCATTCATCTTTATCCACTTCGACGATCCATCCACCTCCGGCATAAGGAACCACTCTGAAGACACCGAGAATCTTCTCCCTAGGCATTTCTTTATCCTTATTCTCTATTTTGGTATGTATGAATGCTTCTATTTGTATCTTTGGTTTGTAATTCCTTTGCAATGGAGTAGTTCTCTTGATTCTATGATGTAGGGAGTAGCCATTTTGATATGTGAACATCTTTTCATTCATTCTATTGAGTTTTCATGTTATTTGTTTGATGAAATGTGTGTTTATGGTCCGGATCTATCATATTAACATGACTTCGATGCTAAAAGCATGAGATTCATATCTCACGAGGGTTTGGGGATGAACCAGAAGGAGAACGCTGACCTTTGACCCATAGCAAACTGAGATGCAGAGAGTTAGATACGAAAGTACAACCCGGTATGCCATGAGGAACCTAGGCCATCATAGAGTTTACTGGATCAAACCTAATTTATTGTCACATAGTAGGAAAAATGCTTAATTAGAGGTCGAGGGATCTCGTGACAGGGTCCCCCCCTAGGTTTTGATCAGTAATTACGATCCCTTCAAAAGTAGACGATGATTAGGGTTGATACACCGGTGTAGAAGCAAAAGTTTACCGAATACCATAGGATGGTCTACCTACATAAATACCATTAAAGATAGGAAACCAAATATAGATTAGGTGTTTACAATCATTTAGGTGAAACTGAAGTCCTAAAATTGCCTTCACCACTAAACCTTCTGTGGTTTCTCTTCTTGTCTTCTTGTCTTGATCACACTCTGCCTTCTCACATTAATCACACTTTGCCTCTTTCCGTGATCATTTTGCCTTCTCTTTGATTTCTTCCCATCTACTTGATCACATTACTTCTCTCTCTCCCAACTCTTTTAACTGTCATACTCTGAAGCTTTCTTGTGACCACACACACCACCATGATCATCTAGATAACTTTCTTTGTAAAATTAGCTAGTGATTAATCAACAACCCCTATGAATCAATATTTTATTACTTGACGACACTTCCGTGCACTTGCGGATTTGCATACATCATATGAAAAATGGTTTAAAGTTGGATATTGTGTGGTCTAACCTATTTACCAAGTATGCATGATTGAAATACTTAATGAGACATAACACCAAGCTGAAGTCCAGTTCGATCTGAAGGGCCTAATAACTAGCATGAATCCTAGATATGTTGATATCTAGAAGGAAGTCCAGTTGGATCCATGGGACCTAACAACTGACTGAAGTTTAGATGGAGCATCTGACAGGAAGACTTGGTGGGTCAAGAAGATCAGAGTCAAGTAAGTCGGCAAATGGTAATTTATATAAGCACTAGAGGAGAGAGATCCGGTGAGGATGTGTTCCCCATTGAGGGAATAGTAGGCTTTGGTCTAATCTAGGATTTTAGTGAAATTCAAAGTCAAAATTGGATAATCTTGAGACTGTTAGAATAACTTTAATACTTTTTTTTTTTTGTCTATTTTGCTAACTCTACGGTACAAGACATCGAAATTAGAAGTTGGCTTGAAAAGGGACTTTCAGGTGCTAGGAGATCCAGGCGACCTGATTAGGTCCAAGCGCTTGGAATGACTTAAATCCAGCTTCGTGGGCAGATGAGCTAACAGATGCCGGTTGGCTGACCTACGTCATCATCCAAGTGTCCGGGGGTGGACCAAAAGCTCGGGAAGTGATAAAGGTGAATTAGATAAGGCTTCATCGAGGAGCAACCACATCAACATTGTGGATAATATCATACAATTGTGGAAATATCTAAATTTATTCGGTCCTAACAGTAAGTAACTGAGTGGGGAGCTAGGCCCCGATAATATATGAGTAGGGAGATGGGCCCCTGAGAGTATGTCCGACTGTCACTAACCGATCAGGATGTGATGGGAGTAGAGCCTCGTAGGTAACTGAGCGGGGAACTAGGCCCCAATAATATCTATGCATGGAGCTAGGCCCCTGAGAGTTATTTGATCGATATTAGCCAATCGTGGTGAGATAGGGAGCAGAGCTCCATAAGTAACTGAGTGGAGAGACAGGCCCTGATAATATTTAAGTGGGGAGCTGAGCCCTTGAGAGTATGTCTGATTGACATAAGCTGATCGGGATGTAATTGGGAGCAGAGCCCTATGGGTAACTGATCCGGAAGTCGGGCCCCCTAGGGTATCTAATTGGCCTTATCCGATCGGTGTGAGAAGATTCCACTCGGCAAGTTACCTGGGTTTTAACCTAACTTGGAATTTGACTGCCACCTACTTTAATCTGTTAACCATCGGACCTCACCCGAGGCTCTTCATTATTCGCCGTATTAATATTGATACAATAAAAGATAAATTGATAATCATGGGCATGCTTCTTTTTGAAAATATGAAAAATCAAGTCATGTATAACATTTAGGGTGTGTTTGGTTTAGGGTTATCACAGATAACCTTGGTTATCCGCCTATGGTTATCTATGGCAACCATGTTTGGTTTGAGGTTTTTCTGGATTTTGATGTTTTTCTCGATTATGAAAGGTCAACAAACATCATCAATTTGGGAATCTAACGTCAAATCGGAAACCCTTGAGTTGCCAAGGTTTTTCTCGATTTCGGAGGTTAAGTAAAAAAAAAATCAAAATTAACCTCTGAACGATCAGAGCATGATCAGAGCCAAGCGTGGTTGTCGAGCGGTGCAGTGTCGGAGGTGGCAGCAGGTGGTGGCAGTAGGTGTCACGTTCCTTCACGAGCATGGGTTGCCACGTTCCTTCACGCGCCTAGGTCGTCGCCGAAGCTTCGTGCGTGTGCGATAGCGGCGTGGCAACTGGAGGTGGCAGTAGCAAGTTGTGGGCAGCGGGAGTGAAAGATGACGAAGGATTTTGTTTTTAGCTTTGGTATTTTAATTAAAACCATATTAAATTAAATTAATCAACTCCTAGCTGTAGTTAGAATAAATTAAATAGACTTAATGTAAAGCCCAATAAAATTATTAAAAAAATTCTAAAATAGTAATAATAATAAAATTATCTAATTTTATTCATTTATATATGTCACTAATAATAATAATATTATTATTATTAAAAAATCAAGGATAATACGGTAAAATATTATACTAGGTTATACACTAAAATCTCCAAACAAACAAGTTTTTATTGCATTACATGAGTTGAACCAAACAATATCAGGTTATGTTACATTTGTTAGTTAGAGCTCTAGAGCCAATCATTTGATGATTGTATGGACTCATGTATATCATATTCATGTATATATATTAAGGCATTTGGTTTTTGGTTATTATGCTTATTTGTATTAGTGCCAGATAAAATAAGTATAGTAACGTCCTAGAGTAGAAGGTTCTTACCTATATCAATCGATTGGTTGAATCGATAGTGAGATGATATAGGGAACACTACTCTAAATCATTCCTAGTCGAGTATTAACATTTAGGGACAATGTTAATACAATAAGACTAGCATGTAGGTCAGCTCGATGACTTGATCTCACAAGTCATGGATATAGAGATATCAAGCTGACACATGGGTATACATTAGAGAATGTATACTGAATGACCCGCCATGAGAAAGTATCATGGATCGTTATATGAGTGTCATATACTTTCTCATGTGACTATTAATATGACTATTAGTCCTTTGACCTGAAGTCACCATGGATCCCTACATAAGGAGTTATGTACTTTGGTTTCGTCAAACGTCACCCGTAACTGCGTGGACTATAAAGGCGATTACTGGGTATATAACGAATTATGTAGAGGGATGTGAGTGATGTAGATGGGATCTATCCCTCCCATATGACGGGAGCGACATCGGTATTCTTGATAGAGTGAGACCACTAAGTGCATGGCCATGCCCAAATGAGTCAACATGAGATGTTGAGCTCATTTGATCGAGTGAGTCTACTTGGAGTTCAAGATTTAGATTGATTAGAGGATGACACGGTCTATGCCTCATATTGATCAATCTAGATGTCTAGGATAGAAGGACAATGTCACATATTTTGTGAGGAGTCACAATTGGTAGTCACAAGGTGATGTCGGATCTCGACATTCTTGTAACTTGGGTAGTAATGATGTGTTGCTAGATACCGCTCATTACTTATGCTCCTAAATGGGTTTAGGGCATTGCCAACGTTACAAGAACCTATAGGGTCACACACTAAGGACAATTAGATGGAGATTTGGTTCATATGATGAACCAAGAGGATTAGATTCATTTGATGAATCATATTGGATTAAGAGTAATCCAAATTGGGCTAATTGAGTTAGACTCAAGTTGATTCATGTATTCAATGAGTCTAATTTAGATTATGACTCATTAAATCAACTTAATTTAATGAATTAGATTCATTATATTAAGTTGGCTTGAATCATATGGTTGGATTAGATCAACCATGAGAGAGATTTGATCAAGTTTGACTTGATTTGAGAGGAAGAGAAAAAGTCATGTTTGACTTGACTTTTTGCCACATCACTAGTGAGTTGGCAAGATGTGGACCAATAGGATTGCTCCACATCATCAATGTGTGCCACCTCATGGAGGTTACAAGCCTCCATAGCATTTAATGTGGCCGGCCCACATTAAATGAGGAGGTTACACTTGTTGTCATGTCATTTAGTGAGGTGGCAAGATGTGGACCAATAGTGTTGATCCACATCATCTTAGAGTGCCACCTCATGAGGGTTACAACTCTTAATGGTCTCCACATTAATTGGAATTAATGTGGGGGTTACACCTCCTAGAGTGGCCGGCCACTTGATGGCTAAAGGGGTTGTTTGAATTTCCTCTCATTGATTCATTCACTCTTCTTCTCCCTTGGGTGCTCTCTCTTCTCCTTCTCCCATTCCTTGGCCGAACACTCCATTGGTGCTAGCACACCTTGTGTTTTGGTCATCTCCTTCTACTTGTGTTCGTGTGGATACATATAGAGGTTGTCTACTTTGACAACTAGAGATCCGGCGACATCTTGGACAAGCGGGAACGCGAAGGGCTTCGCTACAAGGGTAATGATCTTAACTTTAGTGTAGATCTAAAGTTTTTACAAACTCGTACAAGAAAAGGTTTTTCGATAATTTTGTTTATGAATCTTTGCACGAGATCCATGGCTTTGGGTGACTCGGGGTTTCCGCGACGCGAAAAAGCGGTTTTCGCGGCCCGAAGAACCCAACAGTGGTATCAGAGCCACGTGCAAAGACTTGTACGAGTTCATTTGTATTTTTATGAAAAATATACCTTCTGTGATTTTCTGTAAAAATTGAGTTTTTAGAGTTTTTATGAGTAATTTTTCCGTAGAAGCGAAGCACAAGTGTCTCGGCACTTGTAGGCATCGGCTATCGGAAAGTTTTCTTTTAAACGGCTTCATTTTGCCCCAAATCCGTTTGGGACAGCAGGGTCGGTGCCATTAGATCGCAAAGGAGCAACTCACGATGGTTAGATTGTGGGTAGGGGCATTGCCCCTAACCCCGCAAGGGAATTTGCTTCACGATTGCACCCGAAATCGCTAAAAACGAACCCGCCGGGAAGATTTTTCCGAAACGGCAATGTCTCGACCCAAATCGTTTTGGGATAGCGGGTTTAGGCGCTGTTGGATCGCAAAGGAACCCTCGCGATGGTCAGATCGCGGGTAGGGGCGCTGCCCCTGGGCCCCGCAAGGGGATCCGTTCCGCGATTGCGCCCGAAACCGCTAAACGGGACCGCCGGGAAATTTTACTCATAAAAATTGTAAAAATTATTTTAAAATTACAGAAAAATTATGAAAAATATATAATTTTGAATTATATATTAATTTGTGATAGTCATGGCCCAAAATACCCAATAAGATTGGATTTGTGTTGTAATTCATAATACGGCCTGCGTGCCGTCATATGATTGTGTGTGTTGTATTTTTATTTTTTTCCCCACGGCTTGCACGTCGTGCCTTTCTCTTATTCTGGTTGTAAATTAGATTTAGACTCGAATGTAACTCGAGTTTCAAATTATAATGTACAAATTGGAGCGGTGGAGGGTCCACACGAGACGGAGTTCCGAGGCGGGCACGAGCAACACAAGGTGGTCAAAGGGAGGAGCTTGGAGAAGCTATTGACCCTAGGTTGACCATTCGATCTTCTCATTGGCTTGAGAAGATCGTAGTAGGGCCATGACTAAATCACAAATAGATTAATTAATTAATTGTTATGTATCTGATGCATGTTTAATAATTAATTAATTAATTAGTGCCTTAACGATTAGATTAGATCTAAGTCGTGCACATGATACACCCTTGCGATTAGATTAGATCTAAGTCGTGCACAAGATGCATCCTTCTCGATTAGATTAGATCTAGATCGAACCAACTCTAAATGCCTAACCGTGCCGTGATACCTATCACTACCTCGATCACATGTATTGTTGAATCTGCCAAAGCAGAGCAATACATATTATCTTGGTAGGGTACGGAGGGACAATCTTGGTCCCGCCTATCAACGCATGGGTGAATACAAACTCAATTAGATTGAGTATTCCTAGTTACTCGGTTGGATCGAGTCAACTATAGGCATTCTTCCAATAGTTGGAAAGGTAGGACAAAATCACGTTTATATTAACTCTTGGGCGTATTAGCCAAAGCTAACTCCAGTTTTAATATAAATGCGGATATTGATTCTATAAACAAGAGTTGCATAGAGATGTAATTGGTAATCGTTACCTACCGATCATACTAAGCCTTGGGCGTATTAGCCAAAGCTAACTCGAGGGTTAGTATGATGTGGATCTTGTCCCACAAGAATTATAGTATTCAGTGGGAGCATCATTTAGTTAAAGGCCTAATTAAATGATTTTAAAAGAATATGATATTTATTTCTGCAAATTTTCTGTTGTAGATAACCATGACGTCGAATACGAACTTTTTCTCCCTGCGTTCTGTCCTTAAGAAGGACAAGCTCAACGGAGCAAATTTCCTGGACTGGTACAGGAACCTGAGAATAGTTCTCACTCAGGAACGTAAACTGTACGTTCTGGAGCAGCCCATTCCGGAGGCTCCTCCTGCCATTGCCACGCGAGATAACCGGGATGCTTACAAGAAGCATCAAAATGACGCATTAGATGTGTCCTATCTTATGCTCGCGACCATGAACTCTGAGCTTCAGAAGCAACATGAGTTGATGGGTGCTTACGACATGGTTGCACATCTTCATCAACTATATCAAGGACAAGCAGGGCACTGGAAGAGGAACTTCACAAGATACCTGGAAGATCTTAAGAAGAAGAGAAATAAGATTTCTACTTCAGGTATAAATGTTATAGAAGTCAACCTCTCTATTTCTTCGTCGTGGGTATTAGATACCGGATGTGCTTCGCACATTTGTACTAATGTACAAGCACTGAGAAATAGTAGAACATTGACAAAGGGTGAGATAGACCTACGAGTAGGCAATGGAGCACGGGTTGCTGCTGTTGCTGTAGGGACTTATTTTCTATCTCTGCCCTCTAGGCTTATACTAGAGTTAGACGATTGTTGTTATGTGCCTGCATTGACTAAGAACATTATATCAGTTTCTTGTTTGGACAAGAAAGGATTCTCATTTATAATAAAGAACAAATGTTGTTCTGTCTATTTAAACGATATGTTCTATTGTAGTGCACCTCTGATGAACGGACTCTATATTCTAGACCTTGAGAGCCCTATCTATAACATTAGTACCAAGAGGTTCAAATCGAACGATATGAACCACACCTATCTCTGGCACTGTCGCTTAGGTCATATAAATGACAAGCGCTTATCCCAGCTCCATAAGGATGGTTTGCTGGACTCATTTGATTTTGAATCATATGAGATATGCGAGTCATGCCTACGAGGCAAGATGACCAAGACTCCCTTTAGTGGGCACAACGAGAGAGCGACTGATTTGTTAGGACTCATACATAGTGATGTATGTGGCCCTTTCAATGTCGCTGCTAGAGGCGGTTATAGATACTTCATCACATTTACTGATGACTTCAGTAGATATGGTTATGTGTACTTGATGACACATAAGTCCGAATCATTTGAAAAGTTCAAAGAATTCAAGAATGAAGTACAGAACCAGCTTGGCAAGAGTATTAAAATACTTCGATCAGATCGAGGTGGTGAATACTTAAGCCATGAGTTTCGTGACTATTTAGCTGAGTGTGGGATTCTATCCCAACTCACTCCTCCTGGAACACCACAGTGGAATGGTGTATCCGAAAAGTGGAATCGTACCCTATTAGATATGGTACGATCTATGATGAGTCACACAGATCTTTCGACATACCTTTGGGGCTATGCTCTAGACACGGCAGCTTTCATTCTCAACCGAGTTCCATCCAAGGCCGTGATAAAGACACCATATAGGATATGGACTGGGAGAGATGTCCAGGTGTCTTTCATGAGGATTTGGGGCTGTGAGGCTTACGTACGACGTCAAGTCTCAGACAAATTAGGACCCAAATCCGACAAGTTGTTAGAGTGTATACTAAAAGTCTAGCTTTTGGTATAAACATTTATCTAGAAATAAGAATCACATTGGTCAAATGACTACATTTATGATAAATGTAGTTGTTCAATTAATTTATATTGTAGATAACATGGTGTGTGGTGTCACACACAGAAGATCATGTTATCAGTACCTTATAAATTATAAACAGTAGCTCACGACCAAGATGGAAAGGAACAAACCATTGGAAGGTCGTAGTGTAATTAGGTATTAGTTTATCTTAACTATATAATTACACTAGTACACTTAAAGTGTATTGAGTAGGACCATTTGAGGTCGTTCCTTTTATACTGACTTAATAAAGGAACAAAGACCTCAGTTATTATGGAAGCGTGTGCTCTTAATCCTAATATAATAACAAGCACATATATTTGATATTTATTTCTTTAATTTATCAATGGGTGAGATTTAGTTCGATAAATCAATAAGCCCGATAAGTTGGGAAATGATATCACTTATAGTGTGTGTTGTTGATTATAGAAGGAAATTGTGTCCTAGTGATCTAGGTTGAGAATGTCCCCAAGAGGAGCTCATAAGGATTGTCATGTTAAACCCTGCAGGTGGACTTAGTCCGACATGACGATGAAGTTGAGTGGTACTACTCTTGGAGCTAGATATTAATTAAGCGAGTTGTCAGTAACTTACTTAATTAGTGGACATTTGTTATCTTAAACACAGGGAGACTAACACACTCATGATAAGAAGGAGCCCAAAATGTAATTTGGAATTGGTGCGGTAGTTCAATAATAGTTCTCTAGTGGAATGAATTATTATTGATAAAATTAAGTTGTGTGTTCGGGGCGAGCACGGGATGCTTAATTTTATCGGGAGACCAAAACCAATTCCTCCTCTCGGTCCCTATCGTAGCCTCTTAATTATAGAGTACTATACCCACCTATACCCACCTTCTTACCCATCCTATAGGGGTCGGCCAAGCTAGCTTGGAGACCAAGGTAGGGCCGGCCATGAGTATGTTCATGGGTGAATTCATGTGGCCGGCCCTATTAAATAAAAAGGAATTTTAAATTTTAAAATTTTTCTTATGTGGATAATATAATTTAAAAGAGAGTTTAAAAATTTAAATCCTTCCTTTTATAAGATTCTACAAAAGATTAAGAGAAGAGTTAAAATCTCTTTCCTTATTTGTAGATTAAAAGGTTGATTTTAATTTTGGTAAAAACTTTCCTTTTAATTATATTCATGATTTAAAAGAAAGTTTAAAAATTTAAAAATTCTCTTTTATTAGTTTTACAAAAGATTAAGAAAAGATTTAATATCTTTCCTTATTTGTAGATTGAAAGGAGATTTTAATTTTTAGAGATAACTTTTCTTTTTGGAAATTATCCACATGTTTAAAAGAAAGATTTTAATTTATAAAATTTCTTTTTTATTAACCAATCATGAAGGGATTAAAATTATTGGAGAAATTTTTATAAATTTCTAGAAACAAATTAGGAAGTTTTAATTTTTGTTTTAATTAAAACTCTCCTTGTTTTGGGGAGAAGAGTGGCCGGCCATTATAATTTGAAAAGAGAAAATTATTTTAATTAAATAAATTTTCCTTTTCAATGGCAAAAGAATTAAGGAATTTTTTATTAAATTTTCCTTATTTGCCAAGACCAAGGATTATAAAAGAGGGGGTAGAGGAGGTTTCAAGGTGAACGACTCTATTATTTTTCTCCCTCTTTTCTTCCTTGGGTGTGGCCGGCCCTTTCTTTCCTCTCCTCTCCTTTGTGTGGCCGAAACCTTCTCATGGTGGAGATAGCTTTGGTGGCCGGATCTAAGAAGGAGAAGAAGGAGAGAAAAGAAGCCTCTTTTCTAGCATCCCTTGGAGCATGGTGGTGGTGGCCGAACCTCTTCATCCTAGGAGAAGTTTTGATGGCCGAAACTTGCAAGGAAGAAGAAGGTGTTTGGTGGTTCTCATCTCGGAAGATCGTTGCCCACACAACGTCCGAGGTTAGAAGAGGAATACGGTAGAAGATCAAGAGGTCTTTCTAAAAGGTATAACTAGTAATTTTTCTTTCTTCATCATACTAGTTATTTTTGGAAATAATACCAAATACAAGAGGCATACGATTCTAGAGTTTCGAATTTGTTTTCGATATAGTGTTCTTTTGTTTTTCTTTTCCTTGTGATTTGATTGTTCTTTTCGGTTAACCTAAAGTTATTTTAGGAAATTAAATATTAGCTTTCCATAAAAGGTTTTGTCTAGTCGGTGGTGGTTGCTCCCATATCCAAGAAGGCCATGTGCCTCGCCACGTCAGTACTGGGAACCAATTATGGAAATTAATATTTAATGAAATTAATAACTTAAGGTGATTTGGGTCGAACGTGTTAAGTTCCGCAGGAGACCCAAGTCAAAACCTAAAAGAACGAATAGATTAAGTTTTGGATCAAACGTGTTAAGTTCCGCAGGCAATCCAAAATTTAATTTAAAAGAACACATGGTAGCTAGGAAAAGGTTCAGACCTTTATATAAAATTTTTGTACAGTGAAACCTCTAGGTTTTCCGAGTAGCAACCAACAATTGGTATCAGAGCTAGGGTTTTGCCTCTGTGTATTTGGTATTAGTTTAATTATGCACATGTCATACATAATTTAGGCAGGATAATAGTAGGATGTGCTAACTTTGTGGATGCAGGATCCAACTATTATGGCTTATAGTTTTATGTGTGTGATTGGACCCTTGGACATGTCAAGGGCATTTATATGTGTGTGCATGATTGTATTATAAAATACAGCAGGAGCTGTATTTAGTTTTATTATGATTTTATTTTTGATCTAGATACATGTACATTCCTTTTATGGAATATAGGATCAAAATTATAAAATTCTATTTATGTCGCGGATCGAATCTTGCAAAGCGTAGAACCTTCTGAGGACCAGAGGCGCAGCGGAACAAGGAGCAAGATGGATGCGACAGCTAGACCCGGTGGCGGTGGCCAAATATGGCAGCAGCTTGGGATGACAACACACGGAGGACAACCATAGATAAAAGTCATAATAGTAGAAAATTAGATTTTCTATTTATTGCTTTTATATTGTGCTGTGTGTGCATGTTAGTATACATGACTAGTAGGCTAGCATAGTTAAAATTCCTCGTTTATAAATAACTAAGTGGGAGAGGGATTTTTAAATAAATCCCATGGTCTCCATTACTAGTTTGTAAGTGATGCAAACAAGCTTGCGCGTTGGCTCTGAGTGCCTTCCTCCATAACGGATGAGCTTGTTTGTGGATCACTAGAACAGACTTCCATTTTTGGATGACTATAGGAAGTTAATTAAGAGCGTGTGATCTTCCCCAACGGAAGGGGCATAATCTTATTAATGGACTTAGTGTCAAGTAATGGTATACACTTAGACACATCTAATAGTATCCTCCCCATCGGAGTCACTGCTATTATTTATGTGACCAAAAGACACCAACTATTAATTTTATTTGTCAAAAAGTTAGGTTGACAAGATAATAAAATTAATGGGTTAAAACTCTCCTTTTACAAAGGTTGAATTTGTATACGTCCACACTAACGTGGCATGCAAAATTCACGGTGTTTGAGGTGTTGGTGAATTTAAATAATATTATTTGAGGAATCAATGTTATTTTAAATTCAAAAAGTTTTGACCAAATATTTGATCAAAGACAGATCAACTATTAATTTTATTCGTCATAAAGTAAAGTTGACGAGATAATAAAATTAATGAATAAAATCTCCTCTTCGATTTTGTATACGTTCACACTATCGTGGCATACAAAATTCATGGGAATTTTTAAGGAGTTGATCTTGACCAAATATTTTTGTGATTCTTAGGATTTAAAATGTTTGTCAATTCCATAGTAGTCATACTATAGAAAAGACTTAGTAATCCCAATTGTAATGATTGGAAATAGGACTTGGACATTAAGGTAAACTGTCTTCTTAGAACTAAGAACAATATAGGTGTATTTAATTTATTAGTTGAAACATGTTTAGTGGTGTTATCTACCAGAACCTGGAGTGTAGATACAGATGTCATTAATCATGTCCGCAATTCATTGCAGGATTCCAGGAAACCCGGCAACTAAATGAAAATTAAAACATCGTCTACATGGGCACTACTGTAAAAATGGTAGCTGTGGCAGTGTGAGATGTTTATCTTTTGATAAGAATAAAACATGGATTTTTGAGTAATTGTCTTTACGCACCAAGTTTAGAAAGAACTAGTTTTCAGTTTCTAAACTATTCAAAGAACTTGATATTCTGCCTCTTTTTAAATAACAAAGTTGTTATTAAGAAAAAGAGGGAAGTTATCTGTTCTGGTACGTTGGTTGGCAATTTATAAATCCAATAACTCTCACGATGCAACAAATGGAAATTAGTAACACATCTTCTAACTTTAAGAGAAAGTAACCTTCGAAAATGAACCAATTATATCTTTGGCTTCTAAGGCTAGGTTATATTAACTTGAGTAGGATTCATTGGTAGCTGATGAACTTTTGGGTTCATTAGTAGTGGAAATCTTTCCAATCTACGAGTCTTACTTGGAAGGAAAAATAACCAAGAAGCTTTTAAGTCTAAGGGGTATGGAGTCAAAGATATATTGGAATTGGTTCATTCTGATTTGTGTGATCCTATGAGCATCCAGGCAAGATGTTGTTTCAAATATTTCATTTATTTTATAGACAACTATTTGAGATACGGATATATTTACTTGATGTGCCGCAAGTCTAAGTGCTTTGATTAGTTCAAAGAGTACGAGGTTGATGTGGAGAAACGACAAAGTAAAAATATCAAGACACTACGGTAAGATCGTAGTGGCAAGTACCTCTTGGGAGAATTTAGGAGTCATTTATCAGAAGTAGGGATTCAATCCCAACTAACTGCACCTTGGTACACCCTAACAGAATGGTGTAGGAAAAGGAAGGTATAGGACTCTTATGGAAATAAGTAGATTGATGAGTTATTAAGAATATTATCAAAATCATTTTAAGGATATACTCTGGAAACGGGAGTGAATATAGTACCTTCTAAAGTCAGAACTCTCTACTCATATAGAATTGCTGAATAGGCGTAAGCCTATTTCGAAGCATATTCGGATTCGGATAGTCCAGCACATATGCAGAAGAGAGACAATGATAAGTTGGACAGGAATTCACTTGTTTGTGGGTTATCCTAGTGAAATGAAAGTAGGTTTATAGTCTTAAAAATCAGAAGGTCATTGTTAGCATCAATGACCGATTTTTAGAAAAGGACTATGTAATAAACCATGTGCCCATAAGAAAATTTGTTCTTAAGGAAATAATAAAAGGCATGTCTAATCTAGTACCAACTGTACAAGATGAGATACCACAAGGAAACTGCAACACATATCACAAATGATACACAATTGCAGAAAGTGCCTTGTCGTAGTGGGAGAGTTGTTAGGCAACCTAAAAAGATTCATGTTTTGGGAGAGTTTTTGGACTCGATCCCTGGAGGACATGAACCTGATCTCCGGACATATGACGAAACACTCCAAGATAAAGATGCAATATCTTGGCAAAGAGTAATGAATAACAGAATTAGAATATATGTATTCTAATAAAATCTGGAAACTTATAGAACCACCAAATGGTATAAAAGCCTTTGGGTGTAAAAAGGTCTATATTAGGAAAAGAGGGATAGACAGGAAGGTAGAAACTTTCAAAGCAAGGCTAGATGAAAAAGGAAACTTTTTCACTGGTAGCCATGCTTAAGTCTATCCTGATTCTTTTATCTATTTGGCAAGTGGATGTCAAGACAGCATTCCTTAATGGAAGTCTTGAAGAAAACATCCATATAAAGTAACCAGAAGGGTTCATTGCAAAGGGCTAAGAGCATCTTGTGTGCAAGCTCAATCAGTCTAAGGACTGAGGCAAAGCTTCAAGGTCTTGGAACATCCGGTTTATCAAAGTAATCCAGATCTATGGATTTAGTAACCGGATAAGTCTTGTGTATACAAAAGATGTGATGGAAACGTGGTGGTATTTCTTGTACTATACTTAGATAACATTTTTGGTAGTTGGAAACAATATCAAAATGTTGTCAGAAGTAAGGGTATGGTTGTCCAAACAATTTGATATAAAGGACTTGGGAGAATGTATATATTCTTGAGATCAAAGTAATAAGGGATCGCAAGAAAAGAATATTTTACTTATCCCAAGCTTCATACATCAGAAAAATCCTTGCTCGTTTTAAGCATACAAAACTCCAAGAAAGGTTTCTTACCTTTTCAGGATGGAGTAACTTTATCTAAAGATATGTCTCTGTAGACATCAAAGGAGATAAAGGAAATAAATGCAGTTTTTTATGCTACGGCTGTTGGAAGCCTAATGTATGTTATGCACGAGATCAGAAATCTGTTTTGCCAAGGGCATAGTTAGCAGATATCAAAATAACCCTGGACAAAGACAGTGGACTGCAGTAAAGCATATATTGTAGTACCTTAGAGGCACTAGAGATTATATGCTACCTTACAAGGCAGTTAATTTAGTCCTTGTGGGTTGCATGGATTTTGACTTCCAATCAGATAGGGACAATAATAAGTCAACCTCGGGGTTTTGTGTTTACTTTAGAGAGGTAAAGTCATAACTATGGAAGAGTGATAAGCATAGGTGTTTTTCTGGACTCCACCATAGAAGCTTAGTATATGACAAGCCTCTGAGGTAGCCATAAAAGCTGAATGACTCAATAACCTCAAGATAGACTTAGATATGATTTCTGGTTTGTCCAAAAATTATTACAATTTATTGTAATAATGTTGGTGCAGTAGCAAACTCGAAGAAACCATAAGTCTATAAGGCAAGTAAACACAATAGAGCGCAAGTACCATCCAATACGAGGAATCGTATAAACGAGGAGAAGTTGTTGCCGCCTAGATTGCATCAGGTGATGACCTATAGATCCTTTCACTAAGGTCCTTAAGGCAAGAGCTTTTGATAGGCATGTTGAAGGGATGAGAATCAGATGTATGGCAGCAGATATGGCAGCTTAGTCTTTTAGTATAAGTGGGAGATTGTTAGAGTGTATACTAAAAGCCTAGCTTTTGGTATAAACATTTATCTAGATATAGAATCACATTGGTCAAATGTCTACATTTATGATAAATGTAGTTGTTCAATTAATTTATATTGTAGATAACATGGTGTGTGGTGTCACACACTGATCATGTTATCAGTACCTTATAAATTATAAACAGTAGCTCACGACCAAGATGGAAAGGAACAAACCATTGGAAGGTCGTAGTGTAATTAGGTATTAGTTTATCTTAACTATATAATTACACTAGTACACTTAAAGTGTATTGAGTAGGACCATTTGAGGTCGTTCCTTTTATACTTACTTAATAAAGGAACAAAGACCTCAGTTATTATGGAAGCGTGTGCTCTTAATCCTAATATAATAACAAGCACATATATTTGATATTTATTTCTTTAATTTATCAATGGGTGAGATTTAGTTCGATAAATCAATAAGCCCGATAAGTTGGGAAATGATATCACTTATAGTGTGTGTTGTTGATTATAGAAGGAAACTGTGTCCTAGTGATCTAGGTTGAGAATGTCCCCAAGAGGAGCTCATAAGGATTGTCATGTTAAACCCTGCAGGTGGACTTAGTCCGACATGACGATGAAGTTGAGTGGTACTACTCTTGGAGCTAGATATTAATTAAGCGAGTTGTCAGTAACTTACTTAATTAGTGGACATTTGTTATCTTAAACACAGGGAGACTAACACACTCATGATAAGAAGGAGCCCAAAATGTAATTTGGGATTGGTGCGGTAGTTCAATAATAGTTCTCTAGTGGAATGAATTATTATTGATAAAATTAAGTTGTGTGTTCGGGGCGAGCACGGGATACTTAATTTTATCGGGAGACCAAAACCAATTCCTCCTCTCGGTCCCTATCGTAGCCTCTTAATTATAGAGTACTATACCCACCTATACCCACCTTCTTACCCATCCTATAGGGGTCGGCCAAGCTAGCTTGGAGACCAAGCTAGGGTCGGCCATGAGTATGTTCATGGGTGAATTCATGTGGCCGGCCCTATTAAATAAAAAGGAATTTTAAATTTTAAAATTTTTCTTATGTGGATAATATAATTTAAAAGAGAGTTTAAAAATTTAAATCCTTCCTTTTATAAGATTCTACAAAAGATTAAGAGAAGAGTTAAAATCTCTTTCCTTATTTGTAGATTAAAAGGTTGATTTTAATTTTGGTAAAAACTTTCCTTTTAATTATATTCATGATTTAAAAGAAAGTTTAAAAATTTAAAAATTCTCTTTTATTAGTTTCTACAAAAATTAAGAAAAGATTTAATATCTTTCCTTATTTGTAGATTGAAAGGAGATTTTAATTTTTAGAGATAACTTTTCTTTTTGGAAATTATCCACATGTTTAAAAGAAAGATTTTAATTTATAAAATTTCTTTTTATTAACCAATCATGAAGGGATTTAAATTATTGGAGAAATTTTTATAAATTTCTAGAAACAAATTAGGAAGTTTTAATTTTTGTTTTAATTAAAACTCTCCTTGTTTTGGGGAGAAGAGTGGCCGGCCATTATAATTTGAAAAAAGAAAATTATTTTAATTAAATAAATTTTCCTTTTCAATGGCAAAAGAATTAAGGAAGTTTTTATTAAATTTTCCTTATTTGCCAAGATCAAGGATTATAAAAGAGAGGGTAGAGGAGGCTTCAATGTTAACGACTCTATTCTATTTTTCCTCTCTTTTCTCCTTGGGTGTGGCCGACCCTTTCTTTCCTCTCCTCTCCTTTGTGTGGCCGAAACCTTCTCATGGTGGAGATAGCTTTGGTGGCCGGATCTAAGAAGAAGAAGAAGGAGAGAAAAGAAGCCTCTTTTTTAGCATCCCTTGGAGCATGGTGGTGGTGGCCGAACCTCTTCATCCTAGGAGAAGTTTTGATGGCCGAAACTTGTAAGGAAGAAGAAGGTGCTTGGTGGTTCTCATCTCGGAAGATCGTTGCCCACACAACGTCCGAGGTTAGAAGAGGAATACGGTAGAAGATCAAGAGGTCTTTCTAAAAGGTATAACTAGTCATTTTTTTTCCGCATCATACTAGTTATTTTTGGAAATAATACCAAATACAAGAGGCATACGATTCTAGAGTTTCGAATTTGTTTTCGATATAGTGTTCTTTTGTTTTTCTTTTCCTTGTGATTTGATTGTTCTTTTCGGTTAACCTAAAGTTATTTTAGGAAATTAAATATTAGCTTTCCATAAAAGGTTTTGTCTAGTCGGTGGTGGTTGCTCCCATATCCAAAAAGGCCATGTGCCTCGCCACGTCAGTACTGGGAACCAATTATGGAAATTAATATTTAATGGAATTAATAACTTAAGGTGATTTGGGTCGAACGTGTTAAGTTCCGCAGGAGACCCAAGTCAAAACCTAAAAGAACGAATAGATTAAGTTTTGGATCAAACGTGTTAAGTTCCGCAGGCAATCCAAAATTTAATTTAAAAGAACACATGGTAGCTAGGAAAAGGTTCAGACCTTTGTATAAAATTTTTGTACAGTGGAACCTCTAGGTTTTCCGAGTAGCAACCAACACAAGTGCTATTTCATCGGATATCCCAAGGAAACTAAGGGATATTACTTCTACATTCCCAGTCAGCACAAGGTAGTTGTGGCAAAGACTGGGATCTTTCTAGAAAGGGACTTTGTTTCTAGAAAGACTAGTGGGAGCGCGTTCGATCTTGAAGAAGTTCAAGATGCGAACAATAGCACTGATGCCTCGATGGAAATTGAACTGGAACCACAAAGTGTTGTGGATGATGTTGTTCCACAAGTAGTTGAGGAACAACAACCGGTTCAAGTAGACATACCTCTTCGTAGATCTGATAGGGTACGTCGTCAGCCTGAGAGATACTCATTTCTCTTGTCTGACCATGATGACATTGTGCTCATAGAGGATGAGCCTACCACCTATCAGGAAGCTGTGATGAGACCAGATTCCGATAAATGGCTAGAAGCCATGAGATCCGAAATAGAATCCATGTACACCAACCAAGTATGAACTTTGGTTGATCCACCTGAAGGGGTAAAACCCATTGGGTGCAAGTGGGTCTTTAAGAGAAAGACTGACATGGATGGACTTATCTATAAGGGTCGCTTGGTAGCTAAAGGTTTCAAGCAGATTCATGGTATTGACTATGATGAAACCTTTTCTCCAGTAGCAATGTTTAAGTCCATTCGGATCATGCTTGCTATTGCAGCCTACCATGACTATGAGATATGGCAGATGGATGTCAAAACCGCGTTTCTGAATAGAAACCTGCTCGAGGTTGTGTACATGACACAACCTGAGGGTTTTGTAGATCCACAGCATACTAGCAGAGTATGCAAGCTACATAGGTCCATCTATGGACTAAAGCAAGCTTCTCGGAGCTGGAATCTTCGATTCGATGATGCAATCAAACAGTTTGGTTTGATCAAGAACGAAGATGAACCTTGTGTCTACAAGAAGGTTGTAAGGGATATAGTTGTCTTCCTCATATTGTATGTGGATGACATACTACTCATTGGGAAGGACATCCCTTTGCTTCAGTCTGTCAAGACCTGGCTAGGGAGTTGCTTCTCAATGAAGGACTTAGGTGAGGCATCCCGCATTCTAGGGATACAGATCTATAGAGATAGATCTAAGAGATTGCTTGGCCTAAGTCAGAGTACATACATTGACAAGGTACTCCGACGGTTTGCCATGCAGAACTCCAAGAAGGGATTTCTGCCGATGTCACATGGCGTGAGTCTTTCGAAGACTCAAGGTCCCTCTTCTAGAGAGGAGAGAGACCGCATGGATCAGATCCCTTATGCCTCAGCCATAGGATCGATCATGTACACCATGATATGTACTCGACCTGATGTCTCGTATGCTTTGAGCATGACGAGCAGATACCAGTCAGATCCAGGTGAAAGTCACTGGATAGCGGTCAAGACTATTCTTAAGTACTTAAGAAGGACTAAAGAATATTTCTTGATATATGGAGGCAATGATGAGCTAACTGTAAAGGGTTACAGTGATGCCAGCTTCCAGACCGATCAGGATGATTACCGATCGTAGTCAGGGTTCGTGTTTTGCATAAATGGTGGTGCTGTGAGCTGGAAGAGTTCGAAGCAGGACACAGTAGCTGATTCTACAACAGAGGCCGAGTATATTGCTGCATCAGAGGCAGCAAAAGAGGCAGTTTGGATCCGCAAGTTCATCACTGAACTTGGGGCGGTTCCTAGTATCGCTGACCCAGTTGAGCTCTATTGTGACAACAATGGAGCTATAGCACAGGCGAATGAACCTCGCTCACACCAGCGGACCAAGCACATACTACGGCGCTTCCATCTCATTCGAGAGATTATCGATAGAGGAGATGTGAAGATTTGCAGAGTACCGACAGGGGCTAACATCGTAGATCCCTTGACCAAGGCTTTGGCACAGAGGAAGCATGATGGTCACACTAGGTCATTAGGCCTTAGAGCCTATACTGATTGGCACTAGGGCTAGTGGGAGATTGTTAGTTAGAGACCTAGAGCCAATCATTTGATGATTGTATGGACTCATGTATATCATATTCATGTATATATATTAAGGCATTTGATTTTTGGTTATTATGCTTATTTGTATTAGTGCCAGATAAAATAAGTATAGTAACGTCCTAGAGTAGAAGGTTCTTACCTATATCAATCGATTGGTTGAATCGATAGTGAGATGATATAGGGAACACTACTCTAAATCATTCCTAGTCGAGTATTAACATTCAGGGACAATGTTAATACAATAAGACTAGCATGTAGGTCAGCTCGATGACTTGATCTCACAAGTCATGGATATAGAGATATCAAGCTGACACATGGATATGCATTAGAGAATGTATACTGAATGACCCGCCATGAGAAAGTATCATGGATCGTTATATGAGTGTCATATACTTTCTCATGTGACTATTAGTATGACTATTAGTCCTTTGACCTGAAGTCACCATGGATCCCTACATAAGGAGTTATGTACTTTGGTTTCGTCAAACGTCACCCGTAACTGCGTGGACTATAAAGGCGATTACTGGGTATATAACGAATTATGTAGAGGGATGTGAGTGATGTAGATGGGATCTATCCCTCCCATATGACGGGAGCGACATCGGTATTCTTGATAGAGTGAGACCACTAAGTGCATGGCCATGCCCAAATGAGTCAACATGAGATGTTGAGCTCATTTGATCGAGTGAGTCTACTTGGAGTTCAAGATTTAGATTGATTAGAGGATGACACGGTCTATGCCTCATATTGATCAATCTAGATGTCTAGGATAGAAGGACAATGTCACATATTTTGTGAGGAGTCACAATTGGTAGTCACAAGGTGATGTCGGATCTCGACATTCTTGTAACTTGGGTAGTAATGATGTGTTGCTAGATACCGCTCATTACTTATGCTCCTAAATGGGTTTAGGGCATTGCCAACGTTACAAGAACCTATAGGTCACACACTAAGGACAATTAGATGGAGATTTGGTTCATATGATGAACCAAGAGGATTAGATTCATTTGATGAATCATATTGGATTAAGAGTAATCCAAATTGGGCTAATTGAGTTAGACTCAAGTTGATTCATGTATTCAATGAGTCTAATTTAGATTATGACTCATTAAATCAACTTAATTTAATGAATTAGATTCATTATATTAAGTTGGCTTGAATCATATGGTTGGATTAGATCAACCATGAGAGAGATTTGATCAAGTTTGACTTGATTTGAGAGGAAGAGAAAAAGTCATGTTTGACTTGACTTTTTGCCACATCACTAGTGAGTTGGCAAGATGTGGACCAATAGGATTGCTCCACATCATCAATGTGTGCCACCTCATGGAGGTTACAAGCCTCCATAGCATTTAATGTGGCCGGCCCACATTAAATGAGGAGGTTACACTTGTTGTCATGTCATTTAGTGAGGTGGCAAGATGTGGACCAATAGTGTTGATCCACATCATCTTAGAGTGCCACCTCATGAGGGTTACAACTCTTAATGGTCTCCACATTAATTGGAATTAATGTGGGGGTTACACCTCCTAGAGTGGCCGGCCACTTGATGGCTAAAGGGGTTGTTTGAATTTCCTCTCATTGATTCATTCACTCTTCTTCTCCCTTGGGTGCTCTCTCTTCTCCTTCTCCCATTCCTTGGCCGAACACTCCATTGGTGCTAGCACACCTTGTGTTTTGGTCATCTCCTTCTACTTGTGTCCGTGTGGATACATATAGAGGTTGTCTACTTTGACAACTAGAGATCCGGCGACATCTTGGACAAGCGGGAACGCGAAGGGCTTCGCTACAAGGGTAATGATCTTAACTTTAGTGTAGATCTAAAGTTTTTACAAACTCATACAAGAAAAGGTTTTTCGATAATTTTGTTTATGAATCTTTGCACGAGATCCATGGCTTTGGGTGACTCGGGGTTTCCGCGACACGAAAAAGTGGTTTTCGCGGCCCGAAGAACCCAACAACATTTCCCATAACCAAAGTTATGTGATTACCTGGTGATACAGTGGTAACCAGCGGAGGCCACGTGGCTGGAGAGGTCAACAGTCTTGCCAGGGATAGTTAAAAGTTAAAGATGTACTCCCGACTCCCCAACTCTTAACTCTCGACTCAGGTTCTGAGTGCCCTCTAGCTAAACTATGACCCTAGTTATCAATAATTAAAGCAACAGTTGTTATTCATTGAGGACATGGATAATGTAATCGATATCACAAGAAAGGCGGAAAACAAAACAATTTACTCCAACATAAATGGGTCATAATGATCATTTATTTAGGGACATGGTTGGATCACGAAGAACAAGGGGCATAAGGAGAACGTGTTGGTGCATGTTGCATCATACGATCTAACCTGAGATTTTAATCTTGGCAATAAGTTGAAGTTAAGTCATGTGGTTTCCTAATATGTTGATTGAGTGTACATGAAAGTTCTAGTTAATACTAGGCAACGAAGTCCTAGTCAAGGAGATTGGGCATGAAGTCCTAGTCAAGGGATTGGGCACAAAGTCTTGGTCGAGTGGACTGGGCGGAAGTCTTGGCAGATTGAGGACATCGAGCGGAAGTCCTGGGGTCGCGAATACTAGGCGAAAATATAAGAGGGTTGAGGATCAGATGTCTAGCGAAAGTTCCAGAGGTCAAGGTTAGATGCTGAGCAGAAAGTCCAAATAGGTGTTTGACAAAAGGTAACTCTCCTAAGAGGAGTAGGTGATGGTGTGTTCCCCATTGAGGGAACAGTAGTCGTTAGTGTTAGAGTGTATACTAAAAGCCTAGCTTTTGGTATAAACATTTATCTAGAAATAAGAATCACATTGGTCAAATGTCTACATTTGTGATAAATGTAGTTGTTCAATTAATTTATATTGTAGATAACATGGTGTGTGGTGTCACACACAGAGGATCATGTTATCAGTACCTGATAAATTATAAACAGTAGCTCACGACCAAGATGGAAAGGAACAAACCATTTGAAGGTCGTAGTGTAATTAGGTATTAGTTTATCTTAACTATATAATTACACTAGTACACTTAGAGTGTATTGAGTAGGACCATTAGAGGTCGTTTCTTTTATACTGACTTTATAAAGAAACAAAGACCTCAGTTATTATGGAAGTGTGTGCTCTTAATCTTAATATAATAACAAGCACATATATTTGATATTTATTTCTTTAATTTATCAATGGGTGAGATTTAGTTCGATGAATCAATAAGCCCGATAAGTTGGGAAATGATATCACTTATAGTGTGTGTTGTTGATTATAGAAAGAAACTGTGTCCTAGTGATCTAGGTTGAGAATGTCCCCAAGAGGAGCTCATAAGGATTGTCATGTTAAACCCTGCAGGTGGACTTAGTCCGACTTGACAATGAAGTTGAGTATGTACTACTCTTGGAGCTAGATATTAATTAAGTGAGTTGTCAGTAACTTACTTAATTAGTGGACATTTGTTATCTTAAACACAGGGAGACTAACACACTCATAATAAGAAGGAGCCCAAAATGTAATTTGGGATTGGTGCGGTAGTTCAATAATAGTTCTTTAGTGGAATGAATTATTATTGATGAAATTAAGTTGTGTGTTCGGGGCGAACACGGGATGCTTAATTTCATCGGGAGACCAAAACCAATTCCTCCTCTCGATCCCTATCGTAGCCTCAGTATATAGAGATTTATACCCACCGCATACCCACCTTCTTACCCATCCAATGGGGCCGGCCAAGCTAGCTTGGAACCCAAGCTAGCCGCCAAGACCAAGTGGATGAGCCATGTAGGTGGCGGCCAAAACATGGGTCCCAAGCTTAGGTGGCGGCCACTAGAATATTAAAAGGATTTTATTAAAATTATTTCTTATGTGGATATCATGGTTTTAAAGAGAGTTTAAAATTAAAAATTTCCTTTTATAGCTTTCTACAAAAGATTAAGAGAAGAGATTAATCTCTTTCCTTATTTGTAGTTTAAAAGGATGGTTTTAATTTTTGGTAAAAACTTTCCTTATTTGTAAATCATCTACATGTTTAAAAGAGAGTTTAAAATTTGAAATCTTTCCTTATTTGTTGATTAAAGGAGGATTTTAAATTTTGAGAAAACTTTCAATTTTAACCATGTTCATGATTTAAAAGAAAGTTTAAAAATTAATAATTCTCTTTTATTAGTTTCTACAAAAGATTAAGAAAAGATTTGATATCTTTCCTTATTTGTAGAATAAGAGAGATTTTAATTTTTTAGAGATAACTTTCTTTTTATCCACATGTTTAAAAGAAAGATTTTAATTTATTAAATTTCCTTTTTATTAACCACCATGAAGGGAAAAATTATTTGAGAAATTTTTATAAATTTCCGAAAGCAAATTAGGAAGTTTTAATTCTTATGTGAATTAAAATTTCCTTGATTAAAGGGATTAAGGTGGCCGGCCATTACAAATAGAAAAGAAATATTATTTTTAATTAAATAAATTTTCCTTTTTAATGGCAAAAGAATTAAGGAAGTTTTTTATTAAATTTTCCTTATTTGCCAAGACCAAGGATTATAAAAGAGGGGGTAGAGGAGGCTTCAAGGTGAATGTCTCTATTATTTTTCTCCCTCTTTTCTTCTTTGGGTATGGCCGGCCCTCTCTTTTCTCTCCTCTCCTTTGTGTGGCCGAAACTCTCTCATGGTGGAGATAGCTTTGGTGGCCGGATCTAAGAAGGAGAAGAAGGAGAGAAAAGAAGCCTCTTTTCTAGCATCCCTTGGAGCATGGTGGTGGTGGCCGAACCTCTTCATCCTAGAAGAAGTTTTGATGGCTGAAACTTGCAAGGAAGAAGAAGGTGCTTGGTGGTTCTCATCTCGGAAGATCGTTACCCACACAACGTCCGAGGTTAGAAGAGGAATACGGTCGAAGATCAAGAGGTCTTTCTAAAAGGTATAACTAGTAATTTTTCTTTCCGCATCATACTAGTTATTTTTGGAAATAATACTAAATATAAGAGGCATACGATTCTAGAGTTTCGAATTTGTTTTCGATATAGTGTTCTTTTGTTTTTCTTTTCCTTGTGATTTGATTGTTCTTTTCGGTTAACCTAAAGTTATTTTAGGAAATTAAATATTAGCTTTCTAGAAAAGGTTTTGTCTAGTCGGTGGTGGTTGCTCCCATATCCAAGAAGGCCATGTGCCTCGCCACGTCAGTACTGGGAACCGATTATGGAAATTAATATTTAATGGAATTAATAACTTAAGGTGATTTGGGTCGAACGTGTTAAGTTCCGCAGGAGACCCAAGTCAAAACCTAAAAGAACGAATAGATTAAGTTTTGGATCAAACGTGTTAAGTTCCGCAGGCGATCCAAAATTTAATTTAAAAGAACACATGGTAGCTAGGAAAAGGTTCAGACCTTTGTACAAAATTTTTGTACAGTGGAACCTCTAGGCTTTCCGAGTAGCAACCAACAGTTAGTTCAACCTAAAATTTCATGAGAAATTCGAAAGTCAGAATCGGACAGTCTTGAGACTATCAAACTATGTTAAAATGCTATATTTTGCCTGTTGTGCTAATTCTGTTGTATAGAAAATCAAAGTTGAAAGTTGGCCAGAAAAGGGGCTTTTAGGCACTCGGATTTGGCCGAACTCAACCATGCGTGCAGATGATTTGGCACACTTTGATTGGCCAGTATACGTCAGAGTCCATGCGCCCAGAGATGGATAAAATCTTCATAGATAGAGTTAACCGATATGCGGCCACATCACCTATCCAGGCGTCCGGGGGTGGTCCAATCGCCCAGAGTTGGATAACTCCCCGACGAAGCAGGATTGGATATGCTTTGGTCCAGGCACCCGGGACTAGTCCAGACACCTAGATAATGCTATAAAATGGGGCTTCGACTAACAACTTCAGACAATAGTTCTCTACAACTTTTGTGCTTGCGTGCTGCTCTGAAGCCTTCGTTACGAAGCCCGAATGCTGATCTGACGACCAAAGCAAAAGCTGTTATTCTTTTCGAGTTGTGGTAAAATTGATTCTTTACTATTAACTGCATTTCATTATTTGTAATCGAAGTTTATTATACTTGACAAATATTTAGTGAATTGTCCAATGAAAGCAATCAACGATCGTGGGTCTTGGAGTAGGAGTCATCACAGGCTTTGAACCAAGTAAAAAACAACGTGTTATTATTATCTTCTTTGTTCTTCTCTTAATTCTTTCTTTCCGCTCCATTTCGTCAATTATTTTACAAAAAAGGTGAAAAAGTGACTCACGTTATTCACCCCTCTTCCCCCTCTAGCACACTTTTCGATCCTACATAACGTAGCAGATAGTCATGATCCTCTAAAAAGTAGTCAACCCTCATGAGAAAAGGTACACACACATCATTTTCACAAACCCTAATAGTATTCATCTTCTTCATTCCATTGAAACCCTAACTTGAGCATCAGAGTGATAACGCTGGAGAGCTCCTTGGCTATCTCTTAAACCTCTTGCTCTTCGTCTTATCTCCTACACATGTATCAACAAATCTCATTGTGGTATTCTTGTAGTCAGGTGACTGACGGCTAAATCAACATTGACGCCGACTCACTGGTGACTCACCCATCAGTGTTCCCAAAAGGATCAACTGGTAATCACATAATCAAAATTATACATGATAACTTTGAACCAAACACATTCTTAAGAATAAAATTGACTTTTACCATCAAGGCCCATCATAAATAGTCATTTTACCCTCCTAATATTTATAATAAAGGTCCATCATAAGTTTATCAAAATATTCATTATCATTACCCTCCCAATATGTATAGAAAATTTTATTCTGCTTAGTTGTTTATTTATTTACTTACTTTAAATGCTCTCCGCTTTTAAATTATCATTTTACCTGTTTTTTTCATAAATTTTATCGAAATGCACGTCTAATAGCTGTTAGCAATTCTAATGATTATGTGTGATGCACAATCACGAAATATACCATCATTTTATAAAATTAATATACATTTTTATGGTGTTGACAGAGTTTAAGGTCAATTTTTATTAATTTTAAAATTATTTGTTATTTCTAAAATCAGGCACCAAAATTTACCATAAAATAATTTAAAAACATATTTTTAAAAAAATAAGATGCCTTTTTAATAGTGTTAAGAAACTTTAAATTACCAAGATATTGTATTTTTAAATTACAAACTCAACTACAAACTAATTTAAAATTGCAGGCTGATTTATAAAATTGTTTTTTTTTTGTAAAATAAACTTAATTATTTATTTAATAATATTAATAGACGCGTAAGATTTTTTTACTAAAATTAACTTTTAAATAAAAAATTCTTTGACGATGTTGATGAATTTAAAATATTTAAGTTAATAATTTTTAGATAAGTAATCTGGTCTATAAATTAAGTTAACGAAGCAGGCATGCAAAACATTAGTCTCAACAACAGAAACATCATTATCATTGTTGTTTCAAATCACAATCTGATAATTGCATCCATTAATGCGTAGAACATTACAAATGTTAAAGTCGTCAAGAAAAAAAAGTAAGGTTCCATTCCATTGATTTACTAACAGCATTTTTTTTATCATTTAAATGTGATATTAAAATATATTTGAAAGTAATTTTGTGATTGGTAAACATAATATACATAAAATAATAATATTTTCATGGTAAAGAGTAGCGGTGCAAATGCTTAAAGATTCTCAGTTGGAGCTCGATGGAGTTTGTGAATTTGAGTTTGACTTCGCTGGAAAGATTGAATTTAAATGAATAAAAATTTTATAGCGGTGTGGTTCAAATCTTGACCATAAATAAATTTAATAAAACCTTCTAGCTATATACACCTATTCAACTTATTATTTATTTTGAAAATAATAATTATTTTAAATATTAAAATTCTTAATTAGCTCGGTTCGATAAAACCGGACCAGCCATCGAATCAGTATTAATTGAACTCGAGATTGACATGAATATAAAACTAGTCAATCCAAGCTAGGCTCAAACTTGATACTCTCAGTCTGAGTTCGCGAGCGGCTCTCATTTGCAAGGTTCCATCCCATTCGGTGCTAACAGCATTTTTTTTTTATCATTTAAATGTAATATTAAAATATATTTGAAAGTAATTTTGTGATTGGTAAACATAATATACATAAAATAATAATATTTTCATGATAAAGAGTGGACTGATTAGATGGAACGAATAATTTAATTGATGCGGTGATAATGAGGGGTTCATCCTCACAGTTATGATGGAGGTTAAAGGAAGTCAAAATCAAGGTGGTCAACATATGATGGCATCGTCCGATCGGGCGAAGTATGCCCCGACCGGGGAAAAGGCTCGGACCCGCCGTTGCCTTTGTTACGAAGAGAAGTCAAAACAACCGACGCTCAACGGAAACGATGTGCAGAAGTCGAGCCGAGTGGCTATCCCGCTCGGCCAAACTGCAGAGCTTGATGTGGGCAGAGTTCGACTTCGACCAAGCGGCTATCCCGCTTGGCCTGGCAGCAGGCCTCAGCAGTGACAAAGTGGACCTTCGGTTGAGCAAACATACTGAGGAATAGCGAGGTTTTAGTCGATCGGACGGGGCACCAGAGCGGCGGAAGGTCGGTCGAGTGACCAACTCATTCGGCCTAGCAGTACACTCTCTCTAATATCCATCGACATCCTTTTGGGAGTTGATACCGCCGACACCGGACATGGACAGCTAGAAGATCGCATGGCGGAAGCTTCCATTGTCACTTCAGAGATATGTTCGGCCCATTAGGGTTCTGTATCAGGGATACTTTACTAACAGGTCTTTTCAGGAAAATAATTGATAAGCGTGCTCGTCTTGGGAAGCATGCACGCATGCTACTGGAGTTTTATATAAAGGGAGGTCCAAGTCTCGGTGGAGGTAGGCGATATTCACTATTTGCATTACAGTCTTCTTGTTGCTCCGCTTTCCACTTTATCGTCGGTGACTGACTTGAGCATCAGAGTGCCAATGTCGGGGACCCCTTTCCTGATTCGACATTGACGTAATTTATGTTATAGGTCCGAGCAAAATTTACAGACGATCAATGAGAACATCTCAAACTTTCTATCTCTTCAACTTTAAAAAAAAATCATATGTAAAAATTGCGCACTATCTACAAATGGATTGTGACTCGCATCACTTTGATTGCCGCAGGGTGGTGTAGAGTGACCGCCTGAAATGGTTTAGCGTGACGTAGAGAGTTGGTGTGAAAGAGAAAACTAGGGTTTTTATTTAAGTCCAAATTTTGGAAGGCTCGGCATATTTTAATCATATAATAAATAACTCATATTTTTATCTTTACCATACAAATCATATCAAACAAAAACGATTTTATCCTACTTTACTAAATATCTCATCTAAAACATTACTATCACTCAAAAGCGGTGCCTAATGGTTTAATTCTTTGGATTGAACTTTATTAAATCATTATAATAAATAACTCATACTTTTGTCCTTACCATAAAATCATACTAAACAAAAATTATTTTATCATACTTTACTTAGATATCCTCATCTAAAATATTATTAACACTCAAAGTTATAGTTCATCAATAATCCTATCATACAAAGCGATGCCTAATGGTTCAATTCTTTGGATTGGCCCATGTGACCACTCTAACGAAGACAGTTGACTTGTTTAATTCATTCGGCTTGATCAACCCAATTGATCCAATTCAGCATACTTAGAACAACTCATCATACCAACTGAGATGAATTAACTCATTCCTACTGGATGCCTAATTTATAAAAGATGACAGATTTATTATAATAGGATAGAGACTAATTCCTAATAGGTGCATGTCTTCAGAAAAAAAATTCCTTCCACTCCTATCCACTTGATGATCAACTACAAGTTGATCTTATAATTTACTTTTTTTCACATAACTTAGGAACATACTATAAAGTACGTTTGGGATGAACGTAATCATTTTTTACTATAATGAGACGGGCTAACTCAGCATACCTAGAACAATTAACACACAAATTGATCAAACAAATTGATCCACCAGATTCAATTATGTTGGTCTGACTCAATACACCCATTAGAGCATCCACAATGATGAGAGCTCGATGAGAGCTCTTTTATTACTACATCCATAGCACGTCAAATGTAAAAAATCTTACACATCTCTACTATTTTTCGCCAAGTCACACACAAGTCAAGAAGATTAACACATTCGTCGCCCCAGCACTGTCTGATCAGACAACTATAATTTTGACATAAATAATGCCCTTGTTTGCTGCCATTTTTTATCACTGACATAGTGACATGCACATAGCAGCTAACAAGTTAGTCACGTATACACTTGAGAAAATAAGGTGTCTACATTACAATTGACTTAATGCTCTGCTTCCGTCGATATACGGATTGAGTAAATAATATGCAGAGAAGCAAAAAGGAGAGGTTTGAAAAGAAGACCACAAGAGAAAATTATGATTCTTAAAAAAAATAACATTATTTAATAATAGAGAATTATCTTTAAACAACTAAACAACAAGACTCTTATAGATAAACCTTAATTCTAATCTTACCAAGAAAAAAATTTTAAAATAAAAAAATATTATTAATATATTTATAATCTTAAAATTTTTAAACGGATTAAAAATCAAAAAAATATAAAAGATAGAAATTATCATAAATATCCTACAAATATCCTACAGACAAAAATATTCTAAATACCAAAATAATAAAAATTATTTTAAATAATAATAATAATCTGTATTAGTGACCCTATATTAAAATAACTCATCGTCAAATTTAGAATTATTTTAAAAAGTGGTAACCAAGAGACAGATCATCTAACATGGAATCGATAAAATCAAGTAACAGACTTTCACCTCTCAAAACTCATGTTCAACTGTTCTTTGTCAACTAACTCGAATGCAACATTATCTTTGAAATAATATAGATAACCTCTATCCGCTATTCCATTGGGACAACGTTCATCTTCAACAGAACCAATATGCTCAGTGTGGCAGATAGGATGACCATATGAACCCGTTATAGTATTAGAGGTAAATCGAAGCATTTCAGGAAAGACACCTTGATCATTGTCATAACCGGTCCGTGAGGACCCATAGCAGTTTAATATGTGTTCAGCTGAAAAAATATCATCAGCATGATGTTGATTCTGAAAGTTTAATTGATCACCACATCCATAAATACTTCCTTTAGCTATGTCTGAGTGGTGTGCAAAGTCAGGATTACTTGACTCAAATGATTTTCTTCTGATACGCTTTCTCTTGGCATGGTATAGGTTTCTCACACTCTTCACTTCTCTTTTCCTGGATTCCAAATATTTCCCTTTTATGCTGCAAGCTCGGTTAACTTTGTTAGGATTGTATATAGCAAGCTAAGCTCCTTGTATTCGAGCATTCGAGTTGAGGCCCCTGATGAGGTTTCAAGAGCAAAAACGAGAGAATGCCAACGGTTTTGTAATTCTTGAAGGGTGAATCTCCGGGGAAAACACACTGCACCTTTAGCTAATGGCTCCAAAGATACTCCTGTCTTCGTCCACTGCAAGGAAAAACAGTAATTCTGACGGAATTAACGACGAACATTTTTTTCCGTCGGTAATCACCGACGGAAAACAAATTCCACCTGTACAATTATAGATTATGCGGATGCATCACAGGGGGCCATGGTAATTAGGGAGAGGGGCGAGGGCATTTTGATCACTCCACTAGTTAGGGCTTTGGCTTTAAGTGAGGAGGAGGGCTTCTTCGATGAGAAAAGCACTGCCGCTATCCAATGCCACCTCTAATGACAGCCACTAACCGACCCACGCCCTTCGTCGAGGGCACAGTGCCATCGTTGCTGTTGGCACTCCTATCGGGCGATGAGCCGGCTCTCGAGCCACCGCTGATCCGGCTTTCGGGCCACTGCTATTGCACTCTACCTTGGTGACCCGCGTTTTGCACTGTGTGCTGTGTTCTGGCCATCGAGTCATTGTATTTTGTATTGCTATTATGATTGTGAGTTACTAGTATTATCCGGCATGTGTGTCGTATCCCGGCCTGCAAGCCGTTGTGGTATTCCGGCTTAGCAGTCGTTGTCAGATTTTGACCGACATGCCGCCTTTTGGATCCATGCTGCACCGGATTCCATGTCGTCGCTCCCAGATCCGGCTCCTCAGCTGACCCATATTCATCTACCCTTAAGGGCCACGACGACTCGATCAGCATCGCGACCAGCTCACCGATCCATCCGAGGGCGCCCCCCGAGACCAAGGTACGTTACTGTACTTATCTTGTATTTATTTAATTGTTCTACTATTATTCGGTTACTTATATATTCGTGGGACCTGCCTCGAGTATCGGGGTACCAGGGACCAGGGCAACCCGGTCACTGACTGCAGGTATTGCATGTTGACCAGAGGATTTCTGATGACTTGGTCAACACAGAAGACAACTCACCATCCAGGTCATGGAGATGCGGTCAACGTTCCAGCCACGTCATTCCGGCAGCCCCGTCTTCTTATATTCTCGATAGGAACATAATTGACGTCGTCTGTGGGACCTTCGCCTGATCTGGAACGTGAAGATGGACGACGCGCGGAAAATTCTGTCATACTCATGACTTTGGTGGGTTTCGACGAGCGTATCATATTCTCCTCACTCCACAGGTATTCGGGAGTCGAGGAATTGAGTCAGATCCTCTGCTGGACGGCAGGTCAATTTTTTCGCTGTATTTTCTCTTTCGATCATAGGATCTGCCATAGTTCTCCGGTCGAACACTCTCGTGCCGATCGGCCGGGATTGTCTTATATTAGAGCTACGGGCTCAATGTCGAAAACTCTCGTGCTGATCGGTCGGGCTTGTCTTATATTAGAGCTACGGGCTCAATGTCGAAGACTCCCGTGTCGATCGGCCGAGTTTATATTATATTAGAGCCACAGGCTCGATGTCGAAGACTCCCGTGCCGATCAGCCGGGATTACATTATGTTAGAGTCGTGGGCTCAATGTCGAAGACTTCCGTGCCGATCGGCGGGGGTAAGATTATCTCGAAAACGGTAGTCTTCTGGTCGCCGGCGAGGAGGTAAATCCCTATTGCGTTGACGGAGAGATAAGCAATCTGCAAGTTGAAATATAAGACGGAGTGTGCGTCGGAGGAGATCGACCTGTAGAGTTGCGAGGTTGCGGCCCACTTAGCATGGCATCATCGGTGGTGATGAGGAGGCAGTAGTCAGCAATGGTCCGATCGTTATCATCGGCGGTTGAAGTGAGCAGGGAAGAGACGGGTAGCACATGGTTAGGAAAGAGCGTATCGGTTGGGTAATCGAAGGAGGACCAAAGGGAGGCATTGGTGGCGTTGAGGTGACGGAGCTTATCGAAGGGGAGCAGCTAGCGGGCGGCGGCAGTGGCTGAAAGGGGCGGTGTCGACTAAGCGGGTGAGCGATTGGTGAAGCAGAGGGCGAGGCCAGACGTTGTGAGGGAGAGAGTGGAGGATGAGAACACAGGGGTGGCAGTCCAAACGACGACGCCAGAGCAAGCGTGGAGGACGATGACATAGTATCGAGAGTCTGGGCCGCTAGGGTTGTTGAAGGCGACTGAGAAGGAGGAGGTTGAGCAAAAGATACCAGAATTGTTGGTGAAGTTAAAGTATGAAGCGTAAAACTTGGGGTAAAGGAACTCGGTGGCGATGTCTTAGGCGAGGGAGTGGAATGGAAGGAAGAAGAGGAAGGAGAGAAGCCTGAGAGTGGGGTAGAGGTGTAAGAGGAAGAATAGGGAGAGAGCAAGAAATAATACGAGAGCAATAAAATCTATTGTTCACTGATATTTGTCATAAGGACAAGACAATATATAATGTTCAAAAAGTACTTGGTCAATAACTAATTAAATAATAGAATTATTCTAATAATAATTCTGAGAATAATTATAACAGAATTATTAGAATAATCCAAATACTAATATGATTTGATTTGGTAATTTGATCCGGTCAATTTTGATAATTTTGTTTTATCTCTTTTAAGATGAACTCTGTGGCGATGTCTCCGACGAGGGAGTGGAAGGGAAGGAAGAAGAGGAAAGAGAAGAGCCGGAGAGTGGGAGGGGTCATAGAAGCCATGAAAAAAAAAAAAGATTTTCCTCCTTCCATGTAAATTGGAAAGCATTTTATTTTGAGGAATCCCTGTAAAGACCTACTAGGTAAATTAAGAAGTACTTTATTGGAAGAAATCTCTAAAAATTCATTGTAGTGGGACACACTCCATGCCCTGGGGTGACATAAAAGCTAGAGACGAAGAGGAAAGGAACAACATAGAAAAAAAAATGGTTTAGCATTGGTTTTTGATCACATCATTATTACTGCTATTTATTACATATTTGAGAAGTCATCCAACAAACATTTCTCCTCATTGCAATTTGGGGTGGGGAAAAATATCAAACTTTCCATATACCGCACATATCATACCAAATTTTACCAAACTATATCGATTTTACGGTATACCGAAAAATTCAGTATTGCATTATATCATACCGAAATTTCCGATATTGGTATCGGTATACAATTTTTAACGAAATTTTCATTATACCGTATCGATATCGATACCGAAAATTTATATTAAACAGTATGAATATCGAAATTTTGGTAGGTTCGAAAAATATGGTATAAAAATTTTTCATACCAATACCGAATCAGAATATCAGTATACCAAATCTTTCTTATATCGAAATTCTGATATTTATATTATTTAGAGTAAATTTTTTTTATAGATATGGTATTCCAAAAATTTTGCTAAAAAGTTTACCGATTCTGATACCAAAAATTTCAGTATACCGCCTTCAACAACCCTTCGGATACCACACATATCGTACTAAAATTTTGTAAAAAAACCTATACGGATACTGATACCGAAAATTTTTCGTATACTGTCTTCAATAACCCTTCGTATACTGCACATATCGTACCAAAATTTACCGAACTATATCGATTTTACAGTATACCGAAAATTTTAGAATGGTATAATACCTTACCAAAATTTTTGGCATCGGTATCTGTATAAAATTTTTAGTGAAATTTTTGGTATACCGTGTCGATACTGAAAATTTACTCTAAATGCTATGAATATCGAAATTTCGGTATGCCAAAAATTTGGTATACTGAAATTCCGATACGGTATTGGTATGAAAATTTTTTATATCATATTTTTCGGTATGATAACGGCATATGGATTGGTGGTTCGGTATACCATATCGAACCACCCCTAATTAAAATCAAGCTGGCAATTAGTAAATATTCACATGGAAATTGAAAAATAGAATTGACTATTAATTTGAAACTATTGATTTGAACGACATTTTTAAAAATATATTACATATTAATTATATTAATATTTTTTTATTAACCCATATTCATATTAATATTAACATTTATTACTTATGATGACGGTCCATCTTTGCCATGTGGAACCCGTTGGAGGAGAATGAAATCGGCATGGGTAAGATCATCTCGAAGAGTGCAGTCTTCTGGTCGCCGACAAGGAGGTAAATCCGTGTTGCATTGACGGAGAGGTAAGCAACCTGCAACTTGAAATATTTGATGGAGTGTGCAACGGAGGAGATGTAAGAAGAAGAATAGAGAGAGAGGGAGGAATAAGATGAGAATAATAAAATCTATTGTTCATTGATATTTGCCCTAAGGACAATACAATATATAATGTTCAAAAGTACTTGGTCAAATAACTAATTAATAAATAACAGAATTATTCTAAGAATAATTCTGAGAATAATTATAACAGAATTATTAGAATAATTCTGAGAATAATTATAACAAAATTATTAGAATAATTAATTCAAATACTAATATGATTTGATTTGATAATTTGATCCGGTCAATTTGGATAATTCTGTTATATCTCTTTTACCCCCCGACAAACTCAACGGGAGATCTCTGACGTTGAGTTTGCTTGCTAACTTGTTGAAGCGTTGTCTGGATAGTGGCTTGGTAAAGATATCAGCGATTTGATCTTCAGTAGAAATATAAGAGACGGATAACTGCTGAGTTGCCACACGTTCACGAACAAAATGAAAATCAATTTCCACATGTTTTGTACGAGCATGAAAGACTGGATTTGCTGTGAGATATGTTGCTCCAATATTGTCGCACCAAATTTTTGGTGCAATATTTGATGCAAGATGAAGTTCGGAGAGAAGTGATTGAAGCCAAATAATTTCTGACGTTGTATTTGCTATAGCTTTATATTACGCCTCAGTGCTTGAGCGAGATACCGTAGGTTGCTTTTTCAATTCCATGAGATAAGATTTCGTCCAAGAAATATTGCATATCCACTAGTAGAGCGTCTATCTTCGGAGAACTTGCCCAATCCGCATCACTATATGCATGTAAATCTCGAGACGATTGGCGATATAAAAGAAGACCATGTAGAATAGTACCTTTGAGATAGCGAAGTATTCTTTTACATTATCCCAATTTTGTTCAGTTGGAGCATGCATGAATTGACAAGCACGATTTATGCAAAAGTAATATCGGGCGTGTGATAGTGACATATTGTCAAGCCCAACAATACTTGATAAATTTGTGGATCGGATAGAGCAGGAGAGGATGAAGTTGGAGAGTTGTTTATAGCAATTGGTGTAGAGACCGGACGTGCTCCATCCATTTTGGCTTTTGAAGAAGTCCAGTAATGTATTTGCTCTGCGAGAGACGATAGTCATCCTCATGTGGAATAAGCTCAATACCTAGAAAAAAACGAGCAATCCCCAAATCTCTAGTAGGAAATTCTTGATTGAGAATACTTAATAAAGTTGTGATACCCTTGTGATCATTGTCAGTTATCAGAATGTCATCCACATAAATAAGAAAAAATATCGTATTTCCATTATTATATTTGTGAAATAGAGATGAGTCTGTTTTTGATCCACAAAATCCTTGAGCTTGTAACCAATTAGATAGTCGATGAAACCATGCATAAGGAGCTTGTCGAAGACCATATAAGGATTTCTTGAGTTGGCAAACATGATATGGAAATTGTGGATGAATAAACCCAGGTGGTTGCTCCATAAATACAGTTTCCTCAAGATGACCATGGAGAAATGCATTTGAAATGTCCAATTGTCGTATAAGCCAATTAGAACTAACAACTATTGATAATAATAGTCTGACGCATGTAATTTTGATGACTGGGCTAAAAGTGTCATTAAAATCAATACCTGGTTGTTGACTAAATCCTTTAGCTACAAGTTGAGCTTTGTATCTTTCAAGAGAACCATCAGCTCGATGCTTAAGATGGAATACCCATTTAGAGCCCACAACATTCATTGAGGGAGTGCGCGGAACTAGAGTCCATGTTCCATTACGAAGAAGTGCATCAAATTCTGTAGCCATTGCACTACGCCAGTTTGGATCCTTATTTGCTTGTGTAAAACAGGTTGGTTCAATAGATTTGGAAGAAACCACTAGAGCTCGTGGAAGGGGATATCGAGTTGCATTTGGTGGGCAACGCTCATAAATATCACTAATGGGAAGCATGCGACGAGGAGCATTATCATCTGAATCACTTGTTGATGACGACGAGGAAGTAGGCTGACATGGTGATGTAGATGATGGACTTGCATTATCCGAGGAACCAGAGAGCATATTATCTTCGATTGGCGAGACTTCTAAGATTGGAGCAGCAACCGGAGGTGATTCTGATGGTATAGGAGAGTTATTAGAGAGCTCCGGAGCAGGACCTAGAATTCCATCACTTCTGATAATATTAGGTGGCATTAAGAAGGTGCCACTTGTATCTGGAGGAGAGATTGAAGAAGCTACCGAAAAAGGGAATAAAGACTCATCAAAAGTAACATGTCGTGAAATATAAATTCGTCCTGTTGGTATATGCAAGCAACGATAACCATGGTGCAAATTGCTATAACCAAGAAAACACATTATAGTGAACGAGAGTCAAGTTTGTGTTTAGAATAGGGGCGTAACCATGGATAACATGCGCAACCAAAAATTCGAAGGAAAGTGTAATCAGGGGTTTGATTATAAAGTTTTTCAAAAGGACATTTATGATTGAGCAATGGTGTAGGAAGTCGATTTATGAGATATACTGCAGTGCTAACAGCTTCATCCCAAAATTTGCGCGGAACGGATGCATGATGAAGAAGAGCTAAGGCAGTTTCAATTATATGTCTATGTTTTCTCTCAGCAGAGCCATTTTGTTCTGGAGTGTGAGGACAAGAAACTCGATGAACAATTCCACAAGAGACAAAATGACGATGGAGAGCTTGATATTCGCCTCCCCAATCAGAATGAAAAGAGAGTATTTTACGATTAAAAGATCGTTCAACTTGAATTTGAAAATTACAAAATATATCAAATAAATCAGATTTCCTTCTCATAGGATAAAGCCAAGTATATTTACTAAAATGATCAATGAATGTAACATAATATTGGAAACCTTGATTAGACAAAATAGGTGCAGGACCCCAAACATCAGAATGGATTATCTCAAGTGGAAAATTAGAAACATGATCAGATAAAGAGAAAGGTAGCTTATGACTTTTAGATTCCATGCAGGCCCTACATGAATAAGATGGAGAGGAGGTAATAGAAGTAGGTAAACCATACCTATTGATGATTGACTGAACAATACGAAGGGAAGGATGACCAAGTCGAGCATGCCAAGCTGGTTTATTTGTGCGTTCACCAATAAAAGCTTTGATTGAAGAACTCTGAAGACAATAGAGGCCATTTTTTATTCTCCCATAAAACATAATAGCATTTGTTCCTCTATCCTTTATAAGATAATGATTATGATGAAATTCAAAAATGACATTGTTATCAAGATAAAACTGGCGTGTAGAAAGTAAATTTTTAGTGATAGATGGAACATGAAAGACATTGCGCATGTGAAAAGTTCGATTAGATAAATGAACATATGTGTTTCCAAGATTAGCAATTTGCAAACCTGAACCATCGCCTACTTGCATCGTATCTGAGCCATAATATGACACTACGTCTGTAAGGATATTATAATCTGATGTGACATGATGAGTTGCTCCAGTGTCAATATACCAATCAGTAGATGAGAACTCTAAGTTTTTACCACAAGTAGGCACAGACGAAAGAACTTTAGGATATACTTGTGAAATAGATGGTTGTCTTGAGGCTGTAGGACCACCAATGAAATTTGAATCAAATGGACTAGGACATTGAATATCAAAATGTCCAATTCCAAGACAAATTTGACATTTTACCCTAGACCAATCAAGTCTTTTAGGGCATATATTTCCAGTATGACCGACGATGTGACAAATTTGACATCGGTATGGACTTTGCTTTTGTCCTCTTTGATGTCGTCGAGTATTTGACATTTAAAGTAAAAAATAACTTGTCCGGTGGTAGTGGAAAAAAAAAGAGATTAAGGAAGAGGAAAGAGAAGCAAAGGGGTTGGCAGCGGAAGAAAATAAGTATTTTTTGTTTGTTCTGAAAAATAGGGAAGAATAAGAAAATTAAAACACGTAGGAGAAAATAAGAGGCTTGAGGGAAAAATTTAAAAATTCGCCGTTTATACGATCTCCGCCTCAAGAAGTTGAGGGAAGATAAAAAAAAGAGAGATGGCTCTGATACCATGTAAGAAGAAGAATAGAGAGAGAGGAAGGAATAAGATGAGAATAATAAAATCTATTGTTCATTGATATTTGCCCTAAGGACAATACAATATATAATGTTCAAAAGTACTTGGTCAAATAACTAATTAATATATAACAGAATTATTCTAAGAATAATTCTGAGAATAATTATAACAGAATTATTAGAATAATTCTGAGAATAATTATAACAGAATTATTAGAATAATTAATTCAAATACTAATATGATTTGATTTGGTAATTTGATCTGGTCAATTTGGATAATTCTGTTATATCTCTTTTAGGAGATTGACCAGTAGAGTTGCGAGGTTGCGGCCCACTGCATCACAACGTGATTGTTGGTGATGAGGAGGCAGTAGTTAGTGAGGGTCGGGTCGTTTTCATCGGTGGCTGAAGTGAGCAGGGAAGACATGGGTAAGAGCTGGTTAGGAAGGAGCATATCTTTTGGGTAATCAAAGGAGGTGCAAAGGAAGGCTTTGGCGGCGTCGAGGAGATGGATCTCACCGGAGGGAGTAGTTGGAGGGCGGAGACAGCGGTTGAAAGGCACGATGTCGACAAGGCGGGCAAGCCATTGGTGAAGGATAGGGCGAGGCCGAACTCCCGTGTGGGAGAGAGTAGAGGATGAGTACATGAGGGTGGCAGGGTTGGAAGTCCAAATGACGGTGCCTGAGCAGGCGTGGAGGATTACGACATAGTATTGAGAGTTCGAGTCGCTAGGGTTGTTAAGGAGACTGAGCAAGCGGAGGTCGAGAGGAAGACACCGGAATTGTCGGTGAAGTTAATGTATGCAGCGTAAAAGTTGGGGTAGAGAAACTCGGTGGCGATGTATCCGGTGAGGGTGTGGAAGGGAAGGAAGAAGAGGAAGGAGAGAAGCTGAAGAGTGGGAGGGGACATAGAAGGCATGAAAAAAAATGTTTTTCCTCTTGCCAAGTAAATCGGGAAGCATTCTATTAGGAAGAATCCCTGTAACCACTTGCCAAGTAAATTAGGAAGTACTTTATTTGATGGAATCCCTATAAATTCATTGTAGTGGGAGACAACGACGTTCCCTCGGGTGACATAAAAGCCAGAGATGAAGAGGAAGAGTAACAGCATAGAAAAGAGATGGATTAGAATTGGTCCTTGATCACGTCAGTATTGCTGTTATTTTTTTACATGTTGCGAAGTCATCCAACAAACTTTTCTTTTTTTTACAATAAGGGGTCGGGAAAAAATATCAAAATTTTCGTATACTGCACATATCATACCAAAATTTACTGAACTATATCGAGTTTACGGTATACCGAGTTATGATATTATACCGTATTGAAATTTTCAGTATCAGTATCAGTTTATGATTTTTAGCAAAATTTTTGGTATTCCATATTGATACAAAAAATTTACTCTAAACAATATGAATATCGAAATTTCGGTATACGGAAGATTCGGTATACTGATATTCTTATTCGATATTGGTATGAAAAATTTTTACACCATATTTTTCGGTATGGTAATGGTATACGGGTCTGTGATTTGGTATACCGTACCGAACCACCCATAATTGCAATCAAGCTGGCAATTGGAAAAATATACATGTGTAAATTGAAAAATTGAATTGGCTATTCATTTGAACATTAACTATTGTTTAGAATGACATTTTAAAAAGTATATTAAATATTACATATATAAATATTTATTTATTAACCCATATTCATATTAATATTAACATTTATGACTCATCATAACTCCCCACCTTTGCCACGTGGAAACCGTTGTAGGAGAACGAAGTCGGCGAGGGCAAGATTATCTCGAAAATGGTAGTCTTCTGGTCGCCGGCGAGGAGGTAAATCCCTGTTGCGTTGACGGAGAGGTAAACAATCTGCGAATTGAAATATAAGAAGGAGTGTGCGTCGGAGGAGATCAACCTGTAGAGTTGCGAGGTTGTGGCCCACTATAGCATGGCCTCATCGGTGGTGATGAGGAGGCAGTAGTCAGCAAGGGTCGGGTCATTTTCATCGGCGGTTGAAGTGAGCAGGGAAGAGACGGGTAGCACATGGTTAGGAAAGAGCGTATCAGTTGGGTAATTGAAGGAGGACTAAAGGGAGGCGTTGGTGGCGTTGAGGTGACGGAGCTCATCGAAGTGGAGCAGCTAGTGGGCGGCGGCAGTGGCTAAAAGGGGCGGTGTCGACTAAGCGGGTGAGCGATTGGTGAAGGAGAGGGCGAGGCTGGACACTGTGAGGGAGAGAGTGGAGGGTGAGGACACATGCGTGGCAGTCCAAACGACGACGCCGGAGCTAGCGTGGAGGACGATGACATAGTATCGAGAGTCCAGGCCGCTAGGGTTGTTGAAGGCGACAAAGAAGGCGGAGGTCGAGCGGAAGATACCAGAATTATTGGTGAAGTTAAAGTATGAAGCGTAAAAGTTGGGGGTAAAGGAACTCGGTGGCGATGTCTCCGGCGAGGGAGTGGAATGGAAGGAAAAAGAGGAAGGAGAGAAGCCGGAGAGTGGGGTAGAGGAACTCTGTGGCGATGTCTCCGACGAGGGAGTGGAAGGGAAGGAAGAAGAGGAAGGAGAAGAGCCGGAGAGTGGGAGGGGACATAGAAGCCATGAAAAAAAAATATATTCCTCCTGCCAAGTAAATTGGGAAGCATTTTATTTTGAGGATCCCTATAAAGACCTGTCAGGTAAATTAAGAAATACTTTATTGGAAGGAATCCCTATAAATTCATTGTAGTGGGAGACACTTCATGCCCCAGGGTGACATAAAAGCTAGAGATTAAGAGGAAAGGAACAACATAGAAAGAGATGGATTAGTATTGGTTTCTCCTCATTGCAATTTGGGGTGGGGAAAAATACCAAACTTTCCATATACTGCACATATCATACCAAATTTTACCAAACTATATCGATTTTACGGTATATCGAAAAATTCAGTATTGCATTATATCATACCGAAATTTCCGATATTGATATCAGTATATGATTTTTAACGAAATTTTCATTATACCGTATCGATATCGATACCAAAAATTTATATTAAACAGTATGAATATCGAAATTTTGGTAGGGTCGAAAAATATGATATAAAAATTATTCATACCAATACCGAATCAGAATATCAGTATACCAAATCTTTCCTATACCGAAATTCTGATATTTATACTGTTTAGAATAAATTTTTGTTATCGATATGGTATTCCAAAAATTTTGATAAAAAGTTTACCGATTCTGATACCAAAAATTTCAGTATACCGCCTTCAACAACCCTTCGTATACCACACATATCGTACTAAAATTTTGAAAAAAAAACCTATATCAATACTGATACCAAAAATTTTTCGTATACTGCCTTAAACAACCCTTCGTATACTGCACATATCGTACCAAAATTTACCGAACTATATCGATTTTACAGTATATCGAAAATTTTAGAATGGTATTATACCTTACCAAAATTTTTGGCATCGGTATCTGTATAAAATTTTTAGCGAAATTTTTGGTATACCGTGTCGATACCGAAAATTTATCTAAATGCTATGAATATCGAAATTTCGGTATGCCAAACATTTGGTATACTGAAATTCCGATACAGTATTGGTATGAAAATTTTTTATATCATATTTTTCTGTACGGTAATGGTATATGGATTGGTGGTTCGGTATACCATATCGAACCACCCCTAATTAAAATCAAGCTGGCAATTGGTAAATATTCACATGGAAATTGAAAAATAGAATTGACTATTAATTTGAACATTGACTATTGTTTTGAACGACATTTTTAAAAATATATTACATTTTAATTATATTAATATTTTTTTATTAACCCATATTCATATTAATATTAACATTTATTACTTATGATGACGGTCCATCTTTGCCATGTGGAACCCGTTGGAGGAGAATGAAATCGGCATGCGTAAGATCATCTCGAAGAGTGCAGTCTTCTGGTCGCCGGCAAGGAGGTAAATCCGTGTTGCATTGACGGAGAGGTAAGCAACCTGCAACTTGAAATATTTGATGGAGCGTGCATCGGAGGAGATTGACCAGTAGAGTTGCGAGGTAGCAGCCCACTGCATCACGACGTGATTGTTGGTGATGAGGAGGCAGTAGTCAGTGAGGGTCGGGTCGTTTTCATCGGTGGCTGAAGTGAGCAGGGAAGACATGGGTAAGAGCTGGTTAGGAAGGAGCATATCGGTTGGGTAATCGAAGGAGGTGCAAAGGGAGGCTTTGGCGGTGTCGAGGAGATGGATCTCACCGAGGGAGAAGCTGGAGGGTGGCGATAGCGGTTGAAAGGCACGATGTCGACAAGGCGGGCAAGCGATTGGTGAAGGATAGGGCGAGACCGAACTCCCGTGAGGGAGAGAGCGAAGGATGAGGACATGAGGGTGGCAGGGTTGGTAGTCCAAATGACGTCGCTTGAACAGGCGTGGAGGATTACGACATAGTATCGAGAGTCCAAGCCGCTAGGGTTGTTACGGCGACTGAGCAAGCGGAGATCGAGAGGAAGACACCGGAATTATCGGTGAAGTTAATGTATGCAGCGTAAAAGTTGGGGTAGAGAAACTCGGTGGCGATGTCTCCGGTGAGGGTGTGGAAGGGAAGGAAGAAGAGGAAGGAGAGAAGCCGAAGAGTGGGAGGGGACATAGAAGGCATGAAAAAAAATGTTTTTCCTCTTGCCAAGTAAATCGGGAAGCATTTTATTAGGAAGAATCACTGTAACCACTTGCCAAGTAAATTAGGAAGTACTTTATTTGATGGAATCCCTATAAATTCATTGTATTGGGAGACAACTACGTTTCCTCGGGTGACATAAAAGCCAGAGATGAAGAGGAAGAGTAACAGCATAGAAAAGAGATGGATTAGAATTGGTCCTTGATCACGTCAGTATTGCTGTTATTTTTTTACATGTTGTGAAGTCATCCAACAAACTTTTCTTTTCTTTACAATAAGGGGTCGGGAAAAAATATCGAAATTTTCGTATACTGCACATATCATACCAAAATTTACTAAACTATATTGAGTTTACGGTATACCGAGGTATGATATTATACCATATTGAAATTTTCAGTATCAGTATCGGTTTATGTTTTTTAGCAAAATTTTTGGTATTCAATAACGATATAAAAAATGTATTCTAAACAGTATGAATATCGAAATTTTGGTATACGAAAGATTCGGTATACTGATATTCTTATTCGGTATTGGTATGAAAAACTTTTATACCATATTTTTCGGTATGGTAATACTATACGGGTTTGAGATTTGGTATACCGTACCGCACCACCCATAATTGCAATCAAGCTGGCAATTGGAAAAATATACATGTGTAAATTGAAAAATTGAATTGGCTATTCATTTGAATATTGACTATTGTTTAGAATGACATTTTAAAAAGTATATTAAATATTACATATATAAATATTTATTTTTTAACCCATATTCATATTAATATTAACATTTATGACTCATCATAACTGCCCACCTTTGCCACGTGGAAACCGTTGTAGGAGAACGAAGTCGGCGAGGGCAAGATTATCTTGAAAATGGTAGTCTTCTGGTCGCCGGTGAGGAGGTAAATCCCTGTTGCGTTGATGGAGAGGTAAGCAATCTGCGAATTGAAATATAAGACGGAGTGTGCGTCGGAGGAGATTGACCTATAGAGTTGCGAGGTTGCGGCCCACTGTAGCATGGCTCATCGGTGGTGATGAGGAGGCAGTAGTCAGCAAGGTCCGGTCGTTTTCATCGGCGGTTGAAGTGAGCAGGGAAGAGACGGGTAGCACATGGTTAGGAAAGAGCGTATCAGTTGGGTAATCGAAGGAGGACCAAAGGGAGGCGTTGGTGGCGTTGAGGTGACGGAGCTCATCGAAGGGGAGCAGCTAGTGGGCAGCGACAGTGGCTGAATGGGGCGGTGTCGACTAAGCGGGTGAGCGATTGGTGAAGGAGAGGGCGAGGCCGGACGCTGTGAGGGAGAGAGTGGAGGATGAGGACACATGGGTGGCAGTCCAAACGATGACGCCGGAGCTAGCGTGGAGAACGATGACATAGTATCGAGAGTCCGGTCCGCTAGGGTTGTTGAAGGCGACTGAGAAGGCGGAGGTAGAGCGGAAGATACCAGAATTGTTGGTGAAGTTAAAGTATGAATCGTAAAAGTTGGGGTAAAGGAACTCGGTGGCGATGTCTCCGGCGAGGGAGTGGAATGGAAGGAAGAAGAGGAAGGAGAGAAGCCGGAGAGTGGGGTAGAGGAACTCTGTGGCGATGTCTCCGACGAGGAAGTGGAAGGGAAGGAAGAAGAGGAAGGAGAAGAGCCGGAGAGTGGGAGGGGACATAGGAGCCATGAAAATAAAATAATTTCCTCCTGCCAAGTAAATTGGGAAGCATTTTATTTTGAGTAATCCCTATAAAGACCTATCAGGTAAATTAAGAAATACTTTATTGGAAGGAGTCCCTATAAATTCATTGTAGTGGGAGACACTTCATGCCCCGGGGTGACATAAAAGCTAGAGACGAAGAGGAAAGGAACAACATAGAAAGAGATGGATTAGCATTGGTTTCTCCTCATTGCAATTTGGGTTGGGGAAAAATACCAAACTTTCCATAAACCGCACATATCATACCAAATTTTACCAAACTATTTTATTTTACAGTATACCAAAAAATTCAGTATTGCATTATATCATACCGAAATTTCCGATATTGATATCGGTATAAGATTTTTAATGAAATTTTCATTATACCGTATCGATATCGATAATGAAAATTTATATTAAACAGAATGAATATCGAAATTTTGGTAGGGTCGAAAAATATGGTATAAAAATTTTTCATACCAATACCGAATCAGAATATCAGTATACCAAATCTTTCGTATACCGAAATTCTGATATTTATACTATTTAGAGTAATTTTTGTTATCCATATGGTATTCCAAAAATTTTGCTAAAAAGTTTACCGATTCCGATACCAAAAAATTTCAGTATACCGCCTTCAACAACCCTTTGTATACCACACATATCGTACTAAAATTTTGAAAAAAAAAACCTATACCGATACTGATACCGAAAATTTTTCGTATACTTCCTACAACAACCCTTCGTATATTGCACATATTGTATCAAAATTTACCGAACTATATCTATTTTACAGTATGCCGAAAATTTTAAAATGGTATTATACCTTACCAAAATTTTTGGCATCGGTATCGGTATAAAATTTTTAGCTAAATTTTTGGTATACAATGTCGATACCGAAAATTTACTCTAAATGCTTTGAATATCGAAATTTCGGTATGCCAAAAATTTGGTATACTGAAATTCTGATACGATATTGGTATGAAATTTTTTTATATCATATTTTTTGGTACGGTAATGGTATATGGATTGGTGGTTCGGAATACCATATCGAACCACCCCTAATTAAAATCAAGCTGGCAATTGGTAAATATTCACATGGAAATTGAAAAATAGAATTGACTATTAATTTGAACATTGACTATTGTTTTGAACGATATTTTTAAAAATATATTAAATTTTAATTATATTATTATTTTTTTATTAACCCATATTCATATTAATATTAACATTTATTACTTATGATGACGGTCCATCTTTGCCATGTGGAACCCGTTGGTGGAGAATGAAATCGACATGGGTAAGATCATCTTGAAGAGTGCAGTCTTCTGGTCGCCGGCAAGGAGGTAAATCCGTGTTGCATTGACAGAGAGGTAAGCAACCTGCAACTTGAAATATTTGATGGAGCGTGCATCGGAGGAGATTGACTAGTAGAGTTCCGAGGTTACGGCCCATTGCATCACGACGTGATTGTTGGTGATGAGGAGGCAATAGTTAGTGAGGGTCGGGTCGTTTTCATCGGTGGCTGAAGTGAGCAGGGAAGACATAGGTAAGAGCTGGTTAGGAAGGAGCATATCGGTTGGGTAATCGAAGGAGGTGCAAAGGGAGGCTTTGGCGGCGTCGAGGAGATGGATCTCACTGGAGGGAGTAGCTGGAGGGCGGCGACAGCAGTTGAAAGGCACGATGTCGACAAGGCGGGCAGCGATTGGTGAAGGATACGACGAGGCCGAACTCCCGTGAGGGAGAGAGTGGAGGATGAGGACAAGAGGGTGGCAGGGTTGGCAGTCCAAATGACGGCGCCTGAGCGGGCGTGGAGGATTACGACATAGTATCGAGAGTCCGAGCCACTAGGGTTGTTAAGGCGACTGAGAAAGCGGAGGTCGAGAGGAAGACACCGGAATTGTCGGTGAAGTTAATGTATGCAACGTTAAAGTTGGGGTAGAGAAACTCGGTGGCGATGTCTCCGGTGAGGGTGTGGAAGGGAAGGAAGAAGAGGAAGGAGAGAAGCCGAAGAGTGGGAGGGGACATAAAAGGCTTGAAAAAAAATGTTTTTCCTCTTGCCATGTAAATTGGGAAGCATTTTATTAGGAAGAATCACTGTAACCACTTGCCAAGTAAATTAGGAAGTACTTTATTTGATGGAATCCCTATAAATTCATTGTAGTGGGAGACAACTACGTTCCCTCGGGTGACATAAAAGCCAGAGATGAAGAGGAAGAGTAACAGCATAGAAAAGAGATGGATTAGAATTGGTCCTTGATCACGTCAGTATTGCTGTTATTTTTTTACATGTTGTGAAGTCATCCAACAAACTTTTCTTTTCTTTACAATAAGGGGTCGGGAAAAAATACCGAAATTTTCGTATACTGCACATATCATACCAAAATTTACTGAACTATATCGAGTTTATAGTATACCGAGGTATGATATTATACCGTATTGAAATTTTCAGTATCAGTATCGGTTTATGTTTTTTAGCAAAATTTTTGGTATTCCATATCGATACAAAAAATTTACTCTAAACAGTATGAATATCGAAATTTCGGTATACGAAAGATTCGGTATACTGATATTCTTATTCGGTATTGGTATGAAAAATTTTTATACCATATTTTTCGGTATGGTAATGATATACGGGTTTGTGATTTGGTATACCATACCGAACCAACCATAATTGCAATCAAGCTGGCAATTGGAAAAATATACATGTGTAAATTGAAAAATTGAATTGGCTATTCATTTGAACATTGATTATTGTTTAGAATGACATTTTAAAAAGTATATTAAATATTACATATATAAATATTTATTTTTTAACCCATATTCATATTAATATTAACATTTATGACTCATCATAACTGCCCACCTTTGCCACGTGGAAACCGTTGTAGGAGAACGAAGTTGGCGAGGGCAAGATTATCTCGAAAATGGTAGTTTTCTGGTCGCCGGCGAGGAGGTAAATCCCTGTTGTGTTGATGGAGAGGTAAGCAATCTGTGAATTGAAATATAAGATGGAGTGTGCGTCAGAGGAGATCGACCTGTAGAGTTGCGAGGTTGCGACCCACTGTAGCATGGCCTCATCGGTGGTGATGAGGAGGCAGTAGTCAGCAAGGGTCCGGTCGTTTTCATCGGCGGTTGAAGTGAGCAGGGAAGAGACAGGTAGCACATCGATAGGAAAGAGCGTATCAGTTGGGTAATCGAAGGAGGACCAAAGGGAGGCGTTGGTGGCGTTGAGGTGACGGAGCTAATCGAAGGGGAGCAGCTAGTGGGCGACGACAGTAGCTAAATGGGGCGGTGTCGACTAAGCGGGTGAGCGATTGGTGAAGGAGAGGGCAAGGTCGGACGCTATGAGGGAGAGAGTGGAGGATGAGGACACATGGGTGACAGTCCAAACGATGACGCCGGAGCGAGCGTGGAGGATGATGACATAGTATCGAGAGTCCGGGCCGCTAGGGTTGTTGAAGGCAACTGAGAAGGCGGAGGTCGAGCGGAAGATACCAGAATTGTTGGTGAAGTTAAAGTATGAAGCGTAAAAGTTGCGGTAAAGGAACTCGATGGCGATGTCCGGCAAGGGAGTGGAATGGAAGGAAGTAGAGGAAGGAGAGAAGCCGGAGAGTGGGGTAGAGGAACTCTGTGGCGATGTCTCCGACGAGGGAGTGGAAGGGAAGGAACACTACTAGAAAACTAGGTTTTTGAGACACAACAAAATATGTCTTAAATTATAAATTTACTGTCTCAAAATGTTTTTGAGATGGTGATGAGACAGTAATATAGTCGTCCCTAATACAAGCGTCTCAAAAAAATATTGAGACAGTTGTACTGTCTCAAATGCTATTTAAGACGGTGATGAGACAGTTATTTAATTGTCTCAAAAGTATTTAAGACAGTTATTGTTTTGTCTCAAATGTTGTATCTTATCCTGTGAAAAAAACTAAAGACACTAAATTGAGATGGTAATGTGATGTCTCAAATAGAAGTGAAGACAGTAAATTACTATCCCTAATATTTTAGCTTGTTAAATGCAACAATTATGATAAAAATTAATAATCTTTAAAGAGCATTTATTATACAAATTAATTAATCTAGATTAAATCTAATAAATTGTCATTTCAAAACAAAAGGAAAAATTCTCTCTTTATAAATTAAAAATGATATCCACAATATAAAATTCTATAATCAGTACATCCAACATTCATCCAACATTCATCCAAAAAAAAACTGCTCCCATGAAAGTTACATAAAAGAAAGTCTAAAGAGCAACTCCTCGTGATCTAGAGATAACTTCTATAATCCTTCTTCACCAGAATCCTGAACATAAAAAAAAAAAACTCTTATTAGAGGTAAAGATGATTTATAATATATACTGTTAAAAAAAATCAATAAACAGAACATTTCAATAAGAAATCTCATCATCTGACACATAATCCTCTTTCTTGCAACTATATATATATACAACATAAACAACCCCAAGTTAAACAAACATATTCATCTCGTAATAAGAAATGATGGTTTTTAGGGATGGGCGAGGGTCTACATGGGTCTTGATTAAAATCTGACCCAACATGAAATTTTCAAATTACTGAAGATCCAACTCAGAAACTATTGAGAAAGCTTTAAAACGATTAAATTACTCAAGTTTACATTTCAGACACATGCATAAGGTGGATCGAGACTTTTGAAGAAGGGTTTAGATTTTAAGCATGAAGGAGAAATCAATTCCAGAATTAAGGGCTTTGACTTATTACATTACATTAAATTCTTGATAATGGTTTGGTTTAAGATTTGGGCTTCTTAGGATCAAAAAATCCAGGGAAAACTTGAAATTTTGAGTCAAACCAAGGTACACCAAAGTTTGGTTCAGTTATTTGCACATCCCTTGGTGCTACGTCTTTCTGATCATTAAGAAGAAACTTGTAGCCAATTCAACTAACCCCAACCAAAACAAAAGTAATCAAAGCAACAGGCATCGGAGAACTCTCAGATCAGTCATTAAACTTAAAAGATCAATCTGAAAGGGAAGATCTAGCTAAGGCTCCACAGGAATAATATTTGAATTTATAATAAAGCATATAAACTGAAAGAAAAAGAAAAATAGGAACAAAGTAACATAAATCATAACAAAACAATAATGCGCATATAATTCTCATATTGCCTGGTTTTACAACCTTCATACAATTCACACTCAGCTTCTTGCAATAATTTCATATATCGCCTGGTTTTTTCATCCATCCCAACTGAATCATCTTCTAATCCAAAATCATGGCTATTGTTGGCACCAAAAACATCTTGAACCATTCTAAACATATTATCATCTGTATTCATATCACTTGTACCTCCAGAAGACAAGGTTGTTTGTTGAGAACTGTAAGTTTCCCCATGGTAAACCCAAACTCTATATTTGTTATAAAAGCCTCTAACAATAATATGCATCCTAGCATCTAACTTAGAGACAAAATAATGATTCTTGCAATCACAACATGGACAATAAATTCTGCTATCTTCAATCTTGTCTTTGTAAGCTAACTCTAAAAATTCATCAACTTTTCTTCTATATTCTTCTGAATTCCTATTCTTTGAATCAATCCAACTTTTTTCCATATCGCCGATGTTCATCGAGGAACAATTTACTGATAAAAAAATCATTTATAAAATTTTTTTTTGTCAAATTTATACATTTATGACAATTGAATCATTATATGACCGAATAAAAGTTACTTCTTAGATCACGACTAAATATTTACTACATAAATAGCACTTACAAGTACAATTAAATTTAACTAATAAAAGAACAGTACCTTTTCTAGAAGTTCTCTCCAATGTGATAAAGCTCTAACTTCAGAACTGTCAGTATTCAATGCCTACAAATGAAATTGTAAAAAATTAAAAGTGCATCATGACATCAAAGGATTGACCACCCACCTTCAATTGCAATGCAAAAAATCATCACTAGATCTATTTCTTTTCCAACTTCTTGTGTCTGTGAAGTTTTTCCTATAGTAAAACAACACAAGCTTTCCAATCCTAAGAGAAATACTAAAAGTACTATTTACCTTCAACTATTGCATGCTAACATTTGGGGTCCGTATCAGGTAGATTCACTTAATGGTTCTCATTATCTCTTAAAAATATGCTTGCTTTGTTTGGTATATAGTTAGTAGTAATCTTAAAATTGCCGAGTTCTCAAAATTAATCATATTGACATTTTATCGAACATCTTAATTGCAATAGGATGGGGAACTAAATTTCTTTTCTCTCCCTCACATCCAGTCAAACTAATAAATCAAATCAAAAGCAATAAGAGATATACCATGTAAATTGATTTACTCAGGGACAGATCCAGGAATCAGAGTTAGGAAAGGCTTGACTTGTGTTCACAATTTTAAATCTAGAATGCAAGAGACAAAAATGAGTGTAACAAATAAAAATTGAAGTGGATAATAAGACATAATAATAATATCAATTATTAGTAATGCTCTTTTGAGATTCTATTTGCCTTTTGTATTTCTCTAGAGTAAATTTTAGTTAGATGTAGTTCTCTTTATCTTCTGTGTTAATATTTTGATCTGAAGAATAATTATTTGGCCAAGAGTATTTTTTTAAAATCAATATAATTTGTTGATAGATAGTTCAAACTTTTCTTCATGATTTTGAAAAGAGCCTAAGTGTTTACAATAGGCAACTACACCACATAAAGCTTATGCAATCACTAGCTGAAGTTGGCTTCAATATGTAAGATCGCATATGTAGTCTATGTTGTCATTTTTGCCGTTTCTGTTGCTACATATGCAAGCATCCAAAAGAAAAACAGACTGTTCTTGTCTGCTCAAACAGTGGATGAACTAAATCAAATAAAATCAACAAATAATAATATCAATTTAGCTTTTATTTTTCTTGTAAACAAAAATTCATTTGCAGAATAGTTAAAGATGAATATACTTCTTGTAAATTCTAGAACTCATGAGAAGTATGTTAAAAAAAATGCACGTTGTAGTTCTTCTTGTCGACGACTTGAAAACATGAGGTATAGCTAATAGCTTCATAGTATTTCTTCTAATCAACACTTCACGATATCAACGCTTATAAATTGTGCCAACTTTCCTACATTTTTCTGATACAACTTATATAAAAGCTAAATAGATACAATTGTAAAATAGTTACAAGTAGAAAAGAGGATAGAAACAGATTAAAAAAGCACATATAAGAAAACATCCGATGTTATTACTTATTATCAGACCAGTTAACTAAATTGACATCAAACAATCTATCTCGAATTAGCAACAGTTTGAAAAAAAATAAAATTGTAATTTGTATTGAAATAATTTGAATGACTTGATTAAATAAAAATAATAGCAGTTGGCAAAAGAAAGTTATTACAAAGATTTTTTTATTTCAAAACTTGTCTTCATCATAAAAATAATAGCTAGCAAAATACTACAACCATAAGATCAGTCTCCAACTCATTCTTCTATTCCATATCTCCTATTCTATGTGGGATGCACTATTAATAAAGGTCAGTATCTTGCTAGGTTGTTATTTTTTATGGGACCAGTGTGGCCAGTTGCCCACACTGGGCTTGGCTAAGCTCCGCCCATGAGTCTACTGCCAACTCATATCGTGCGATGCTTTGGCCGCGGCAATGGCCGTGCTGTGATCTTGGAAAAGCAGCTCCCATGGCCATGTGCACAGCAGGAGCCGCGGCCAAAGCATCGTGCGACATAGCGGCAGGGCAGGAGCAGGGTTGCGAGTTGGTCGCACGAGCAGCAGCAACAGCGCGACGCCAGCGGATGCAGTAAGAGAGGAAATCTCAATAGGTTGTACGGAGAGAAGAGAAAAACTAAAGAAGTACCTGAGATTTGCCGTCGAGATCGTCGTTGCCTCCGTCGCCCTCTTTGCCCTCTTTGCTCGCCGGCTTCTGTTTTGTCGCATGAAAGAAAAAGTAAATAAACCTAACCCATCTAATAACAAATATAAAATTAATGTTAAAATAAAAAAACTTAAAACCTTTAATTATATTAAGGTAACGTATTAACCTAACCCATCTAAATCCAGATAATAACAAATATAAAATTAATGTTAAAATAAAAAACTTAAAACCTTTAATTATATTAAGATAACGTAGATAATAAACTTATTAACCTAACCCCTTTAAACCCAAGTAATAACAAATGTAAATTTAATGTTAAAATAAAAAATTTAACACCTTTAATTATATTAACTAGATATATAATAAACTTATTATTTATTTTAGTATATATCGTAGGCCCATCAAAAGATAGTATATTATTAAATATTTAATATGTTTTTTTCATAAATTTTAAATTATCAATAATCTAAACATAAATTATAAATTAAAAAAAAATTATTAAGTTAAATTTGTAGATGTATTTTTCTATGTTATTAATAATAATAATATATATAATATATATATATATTCGATCCGTGTCATGACCGTTCCGTGAAAAGATATCGGAACTAGAACGGTAGAGTCTGTAATGATTATTGTAACCGTTCCGACGAACCATATTCAAGATAATTGGAGACAAATACTTTTTTACCGTCTTATTTGAATGTCTTATATAATTATTTTTTTAACCGTCTTTATTAGATGTCTTATTTAGTTGAATTTGAGACAAAATCTTAAATACTGTCTTAAAATTAATGTCTCCATGTAAAATTTTGAGACGTCTATTATTACTGTCTTAATTACTTGGCATTTGAGACGAATTTTGTCACTGTCTTAAAATTTTTGTCTCAAAAGCCTAGTTTTCAAGTAGTGGAAGAAGAGGAAGGAGAAGAGCCGGAGAGTGGGAGGGGACATAGAAGCCATGAAAAAATAATATTTTCCTCCTGCCAAGTAAATTGGGAAGCATTTTATTTTGAGGAATCCCTATAAAGACCTGTCAGGTAAATTAAGAAATACTTTATTGGAAGGAATCCCTATAAATTCATTGTAGTGGGAGACACTTCATGCCCCGGGGTGACATAAAAGCTAGAGACGAAGAGGAAAGGAACATAGAAAGAGATGGATTAGCATTGGTTTCTCCTCATTGCAATTTGGGGTGGGGAAAAATACCAAACTTTCCATATACTGCACATATCATACCAAATTTTACCAAACTATATCGATTTTATGGTATACCGAAAAATTCAATATTACATTATATCATACCGAAATTTCAGATATTGATATCGATATACGATTTTTAACGAAATTTTCATTATACTGTATCGATATCGATACCGAAAATTTATATTAAACAGTATGAACATCGAAATTTTGGTAGGGTCGAAAAATATGGTATAAAAATTTTTTATACCAATACCGAATCAGAATATCAGTATACCAAATCTTTCGTATACCAAAATTCTGATATTTATACTATTTAGAGTAAATTTTTGTTATCAATATGGTATTCCAAAAATTTTGCTAAAAAGTTTACCGATTCTGATATCGAAAATTTCAGTATACCGCCTTCAACAACCCTTCGTTTACCACACATATCGTACTAAAATTTTGAAAAAAAAACCTATACCGATACTGATACCGAAAATTTTTCGTATACTGCCTTCAACAACCTTCGTATACTGCACATATCGTATCAAAATTTATCGAACTATATCTATTTTACAGTATACCAAAAATTTTAGAATGGTATTATACCTTACCAAAATTTTTGGAATCGGTATCTGTATAAAATTTTTAGTGAAATTTTTGATATACCGTATCGATACCAAAAATTTACTCTAAATGCTATGAATATCGAAATTTCGGTATGCCAAAAATTTGGTATACTGAAATTCCAATACGGTATTGGTATGAAAATTTTTTATATCATATTTTTCTGTACGGTAATGGTATATGGATTGGTGGTTCGGTATACCATATCGAACCACCCCTAATTAAAATCGAGCGGGCAATTGGTAAATATTCACATGGAAATTGAAAAATAGAATTGACTATTAATTTGAACATTGACTATTGTTTTGAACGACATTTTTAAAAATATATTACATTTTAATTATATTAATATTTTTTTATTAACCCATATTCATATTAATATTAACATTTATTACTTATGATGACGGTCCATCTTTGCCATGTGGAACCCGTTGGAGGAGAATGAAATCGGCATGGGTAAGATCATCTCGAAGAGTGCAGTCTTCTGGTCGCCGGCAAAGAGGTAAATCCGTGTTGCATTGACGGAGAGGTAAGCAACCTGCAACTTGAAATATTTGATGGAGCATGCATCGAAGGAGATTGACCAGTAGAGTTGCGAGCTAGCGGCCCACTGCATCACGACGTGATTGTTGGTGATGAGGAGGCAGTAGTTAGTGAGGGTCGAGTCATTTTCATCGGTGGCTGAAGTGAGCAGGGAAGACATGGGTAAGAGCTGGTTAGGAAGGAGCATATCGGTTGGGTAATCGAAGGAGGTGCAAAGGGAGGCTTTGGCGGCGTCGAGGAGATGGATCTCACCGGAGGGAGTAGCTGGAGGGTGGCGACAGCGGTTAAAAGGCACGATGTCGACAAGGCGGGCAAGCGATTGGTGAAGGATAGGGCGAGACCGAACTCCCGTGAGGGAGAGAGCGAAGGATGAGGACATGAGGGTGGCAGGGTTGGTAGTCCAAATGACGTCGCTTGAACAGGCGTGGAGGATTACGACATAGTATCGAGAGTCCAAGCCGCTAGGGTTGTTACGGCGACTGAGCAAGCGGAGATCGAGAGGAAGACACCGGAATTATCGGTGAAGTTAATGTATGCAGCGTAAAAGTTGGGATAGAGAAATTCGGTGGCGATGTCTCCGATGAGGGTGTGGAAGGGAAGGAAGAAGAGGAAGGAGAGAAGCCGAAGAGTGGGAGGGAACATAGAAGGCATGAAAAAAAATGTTTTTCCTCTTGCCAAGTAAATCGGGAAGCATTTTATTAGGAGAATCCCTATAACTACTTGCCAGGTAAATTAGGAAGTACTTTATTCGAAGAAATCCCTATAAATTCATTGTAGTGGGAGATAACTACATGCCTTCGGGAGAGATAAAAGCCAAAGATGAAGTGGAAAAGTAACAGCCTAGAAAAGAGATGGATTAGAATTGGTCCTTGATCACGTCAGTATTGCTGTTATTTTGTTCCATGTTTGCGAAGTCACCCAACTTACTTTTCTTTTCTTTGCATTTTGGGGAGTGGAAAAAATACCGAAATTTTCATATATTACACATATCATACTAAAATTTACTGTACTATATTGATTTCACGGTATACCGAAAATTTCAGTATGGTATTATACCATATTAAAATTTTCGGTATCAGTATCGGTATACATTTTTTAGCAAAATTTTTGGTATACCATATCGATACCAAAAATTTACTCTAAATAGTATAAATATCAGAATTTCGGTATACGAAAGATTTGGTACGATATGTGCGGTCTGGGCCGCTAGGGCTATTGAAGGCAACTGAGAAGGCGGAGGTCGAGTGGAAGACACCGGAATTGTCGATGAAGTTAAAATATGCAGCATAAAATTTGGGTAGAGGAACTCGCTGGCGATGCCTCCTGCAAGGGAGTGGAAGGGAAGGAAAAAGAGGAAGGAGAGGAGCCAGAGACTGGGAGGGGACGAAGGAGCCATAAAAAAAAATGCATTTCCTCCTGCCAAGTAAATCGGGAAACATTTTATTCAGAAGAATCCCTATAAATACCTGCTAGGTAAATCAGGAAGTACTTTATTAAAAGGAATACTTATTATTTCATTGTAGTGAGATACAACTGCACGTCTCGAGGTGACATAAAAGCAAGAGATGAAGAGGAAAAGGAACAACATAGAAAAGAGATGGATTAGAATTGGTCCTTGATCACGTCGGTATTGCTGCTATTTTTTACATGTTTGTGAAGTCATCCAATAAACTTTTCTCCTCATTGCAATTAAGGGTGGGGAAAAATACTGAAATTTTCCTATACCGCACATATCGTACCAAAATTTATCGAACTATATCGATTTTACAATATACCGAAAATTTCAGTATGGTATTATACCTTACCAAAATTTTTAGCATCGGAATTTGTCTAAAATTTTTAGCGAAATTTTTGGTATACCGTGTCGATACCAAAAATTTACTCCAAATGGCATGAATATCGAAATTTTGGTATGCCAAAAAATTGGTATACTGAAATTCGGATATGGTATTGGTATGAAAAATTTTTATACCATATTTTTCTGTATGGTAACGGTATATGGATTGGTGGTTCTGTACACCATATCGCACCACCCGTAATTGCAATCAAGCTGTCAATTAGTAAATATACACATGCAAATTGAAAATTTGAATTTACTATTAATTTAAACATTGACTATTGTTTTGAACGACATTTTAAAAAATATATTACATATTAATTATATTAATATTTTTTTTATTAACGCATATTCATTTTAATATTAACATTTATTACTTATGATGACTATCCAGCTTTGCCATGTGGAACCCGTTGGAGGAGAACGAAGCCGGCATGGGCAAGATCATCTCGAAGAGGGCAGTCTTCTGGTCGCCGACGAGGAGGTAAATCCGTGTTACGTTGACGGAGAGGTAAGAAACCTGCAAGTTAAAATATTTGATGGAGCGTGCGTCGGAGGAGATTGACCAGTAGATTTGCAAGGTTGCGGCCCACTGCATCACGACATCATCGTTGGTGATGAGGAGGTAGTAGTTAGTGAGGGTCAGGTCGTTTTCATCGTTGGCTGAAGTGAGTGGGGAAGATATGGATAGGAGCTAGTTAGGAAGGAGCGTATCAATTGGGTAATTGAAGGAGGAGCAAAGGGAGGCGTTGGCGGCGTCAAGGAGATGAGCTCACTGGAGGGAGTAGGTGGAGGGTGGCGGCAGCAGCTGAAAGGCACAGTGTCGATAAGGCGGGCGAGCGATTGGTGAAGGAGAGGGTGATGCCGATCGCCATGAGGGACAGAGTGGAGGATGAAGACATGGGGGTGGCAGGGTTGGCGGTCCAAATGATGGCGCTATAGTGGGCGTGGAGGATGACGACATAGTCTCGAGAGTCCGAGTCGCTAGGGTTGTTGAAGGTGACTGAGCAGGCGGAGGTCGAGAGGATGACATCGGAATTATCGGTGAAGTTAATGTATGCAGCATAAAAGTTGGGGTAGAGGAACTCGGTGGCGATGTCTCCAGTGAGGGAGTGGAAGGGAAGGAAGAAGAGGAAGGAGAGAAGTCGAAGAGTGGGAGGGGACATAGAAGGCATGAAAAAAAAATGATTTTCCTCTTGCCAAGTAAATCGGGAAACATTTTATTAGGAGCAATCCCTATAATTACCTGTCAGGTAAATCAGGAAGTACTTTATTCGAAGGAATCCATATAAATTCATTGTAGTGGGAGACAACTACACACCCCCGGGCCACATAAAATCTAGAAATGAAGAGGAAAAGTAACAGCATAGAAAATAGATAGATTAGAATTGGTCCTTAATCACGTCAATATTGATGCTATTTTTTTACATGTTTGCGAAGTCAACCAACAAACTTTTCTCCTCATTGCTATTAGGGGTGGAGAAAAATACCAAAATTTCCGTGTACTGCACATATCATACCAAAATTTACCAAACTATATCAATTTTGAACCATACCAAAATTTTTGGTATCGATATCGGTATATGATGTTTAGCGAAATTTTTGGTATACCATGCCGATATCGAAAATTTACTCTAAACAGTATTAATATCAGAATTTTGGTATACCAAAAATTTGGTATACTGATATTTTGATATATTATTTGTATGAAAAAAATTTATATAGTATTTTTCGGTACGGTAACGGTATATGGATTGGTGGTTCCATATACCGTACCGAATGATCCCTAATTACAATCAAGCTGGCAATTGGTAAATATACATGTGCAAATTGAAGAACTGAATTGACTATTAATTTGAACATTGATAATTGTTTTCAATGGCATTTTAACAAATATATTACATATTAATTATTTTAATATTTTTTTATTAACCCATATTCATATTAATATTAATATTTATTACTCATGACAGTCCAACTTTACCATGTGGAACCCGTTGGAGGAGAACGAAGCTGGCGGGGCTAAGATCATCTCGAAGATTGTAGTCTTCTGGTCACTGGCGAGGAGGTAAATCCTTGTTGCGTTGATGGAGAGGTAAGCAACCTGCAAGTTGAAATATATGACGTGTGCGTCGGAGGAGATTGACTAGTAGAGTTGCGAAGCTGCGGCCCACTGTAGCACGGAGTCATCGGTGGTGATGAGGAGGTGGAAGTCAGCGAGGGTCGGGTCATTTTCATCAGCGGCTGAAGTGAGCGGGGAAGAGACGGGTAGGAGTTGGTTAGGAAGGAGTGTATCGGTTGGGTAATCGAAGGAGGACCAAAGGGAGGCGTTGGCGGTGTTGAGGAGACGGAGCTCACTGGAGGGCGGCGGCAGTGACTGAAAGGTGCAGCGTCGACTAGCTGGGTGAGCAATTGGTGAAGGAGAGGGTGAGGTCGGACGCCATGAGGGAGAGAGTAGAGGATGAGGACACAGAGGTGGCAGGGTTGGCAGTCCAAACGATGACGCCGAAGTGGGTATGGAGGACGACGACATAGTATCGAGAGTCCGGGCCGCTAGGGTTGTTGAAGACGACTGAGAAGGCGGTGGTCGAGAGGAAGACACTAGAATTGTCGGTGAAGTTAAAGTATGAAGCGTAAAAGATGGGGCAGTGGAACTTGGTGGCGATGTCTCTGGTGAGGGAGTGGAAGGGAAGAAAGAAGAGGAAGGAGAGAAGCCGGACAGTGGGAGGGGACATAGAAGCCATGAAAAAAATGGTTTTCTTCTTTCTATGTAAATCGAGAAGCATTTTATTAGGAGGAATCCCTATAAATACCTATCAGGTAAATCAGGAAGTACTTTATTGGATGGAATTCCTATAAATTCAATGCAGTGGGAGACAACTGCACACGCCAGGGCGACATAAAAGCCAGAGATGAAGAGGGAAAGGAACGACATATAAAAGAAATGGATTAGAATTGGTCCTTGATCACGTCAGTATTGCTGCTATTTTTTACATGTTTTCAAGTCATCCAAGAAACTTTTCTCCTCATTGCAATTAGGGGTGGGAAAAATTACCAAAATTTTCGTATACTACACATATCATACCAAAATGTACCGAATTATATCGATTTTGCGTATACTAAAAATTTTGGTATGGTATTATACCTTACCAAAATTTTTAGTATCAGTATACGATTTTTTGGAAAATTTTCGGTATATCATACCGATACCGAAAATTTACTCTAAACGGTATGAATATCAGAATTTTGGTATATCGAAAATTTGGTATACTGATATTCCGATACGGTATTGGTATGAAAATTTTTTATATCATATTTTTCAATACAACAACAATAACCAGACTGATGGTTCAGTATACCGTACCTAACCACCTCTAATTGCAATCAAGCTAATTGAAGAACTGAATTGACTATTAATTTGAACATTGACTATTGTTTTGAACAACATTTTAAAAAATATACTATGTATTAATTATATTAATATTATTTTATTAACTTATATTCATATTAATATTAACAATTTTTACTCATGATGACTGTCCAGCTTTGCCACGTGGAACCCGTTGGCGGAGAACGAAGCCGGTGGGGTAAATCCCTGTTGCATTGCCGGAGAGGTAAGCAACTTACAGTTTGAAATTTTTGACGGAGCATGTGTCGGAGGAGATCGACCAGTAGAGTTGCGAGGTTGTGGCCCACTACAGCACGACATCATCGGAGGTGATGAGGAGTAAGTAGTCAGCGAGGGTCAGATCATTTTCATCGGCGACTAAAGTGAGCAGGGAAGAGATGGGTAGGAGCTGGTTAGCAAAGAGCGTATTGGTTGGGTAATCGAAGGAGGACCAAAGGGAGGCATTGGCAGCGTCGAGGAGACGGAGCTCACTGAAGGGGAACAATTGAAGGGCGGGGGTAGCGGTTGAAATACGCGGTGTCGACCATGCGGGCGAGCAATTGGAGAAGGAGGGGGCGAGGTCGTACGTCGTGAGGGAGAGAGTGGAGGATGAGGGAACGGGGGTCGGAGGGTTGGCTGTCCAAACGACGGCGCCAAAGCAGGCGTGGAGGACAACGACATAGTATCAAGTGTCTAGGCTGCTAGGGTTGTTGAAGGCGACGGAGAAGGTGGAGGTCGAGAGGAAGACATCGGAATTGTCGGAGAAGTTAAAGTATGTAAAAGATATAAAACAGAATTATCAAAATTGACCGAATGGGCGACAAGATCATCTTGAACACGACCGCCTCTTGGTCATCGTCGAGGAGGTAAATCCATGTTGCATTGACAGAGAGGTAAGCAACCTGCAAGTTGAAATATTTGACAGGGCGTGCATCGGAGGAGATTGACTTGTAGAGTTGTGAGGTTGCGACCCACTGCAGCATAGCGTCATAAGTGTTAATGAGGAGGCGGTAGTCAGCGAGAGGTTGGGTCATTTTCATCGGCGGCTGAAGTGAGTAGGGAAGAGACGGGTAGGAGCTGGTTAGGAAGGAGTGTGTCGGTTGGGTAATCGAAGGAGGACCAAAGGGAGTCGTTGGCGGAGTCAAGGAGACAGAGCTCACCGGAGGGGAGCAATTAGAGGGCAGTGGCAGCGACTGAAAGGTGTGGTGTCAACAAAGCGGGCAAGCGATTGGCGAAGAAGAGGGTGAGGTCGGACGTCGTGAGAGAGAGAGAGAGAGAGAGAGAGAGAGAGAGAGAGTGGAGGATGAGGACACGTGGGTGGCAGGGTTGGTGGTCCAAATGACGGCACTGGAGCGGGCGTGGAGGACGACGACATAGTATTAAGAGTCTGGGTCGCTATGGTTGTTGAAGGCGACTGAGAAGGCAGAGGTCAAGAGGAAGACACTGGAATGGTCGGTGAAGTTAAAGTATGTAGCGTAAAAGTTGAGGTAGAGGAACTCAGTGGCGATGTCTCCGACGAGGGAGTGGAAGGGAAGGAAGAAGAGGAAGCAAAAAAGCCGGAGAGTGGTAAGGGACATAGAAGGCATGAAAAAAAAATGATTTTCCTCTTGCCATGTAAATCGGGAAGCATTTTATTAGGAAGAATCCCTATAAATACCTGTCAGGTAAATCAAGAAATATTTTATTGGAAGGAATCCCTATAAATTCATTGTAGTGGGAGGCAATTGCACGCCCCGGGGTGACATAAAATCCAGAGATGAAGAGGAAAAGGGACAACATAAAAAAATGGATTAGAATTGGTCCTTGATCACATCAATATTGCTGCTATTTTTACATGATTGTGAAGTCATCTGACAAACTTTTCTCCTCATTGCAATTAGGGGTAGGGAAAATATTGAAATTTTTGTATACAACACATATTGTACCAAAATTTACCGAACTGTATCGATTTTATGGTACACCGAAAATTTTGGTATGGTATTATACCGTACCAAAATTTTCGGCATCAGTATCGGTATATGATTTTTAGCGAAATTTTCGATATACCGTACCAATGCTGAAAATTTACTCTAAACGGTATGAATATATGAATTTCAGTATATCAAAAATTTGGTATACTTATATTCCGATACGGTATTGGTATAAAAGATTTTTATACCATATTTTTAGGTACGGTAACGATATACGAGTTGGTGGTTTAATATACTGTACCGAACCATCCCTAATTACAATAAAGCTGACAATTGGTAAATATATACGTATAAATTGAAGAACTGAATTAATTATTAATTTGAACATTGATTATTATTTTGAATGACATTTTAAAAAAATATATTATATATTAATTATATTAATATTGATTTATTAACTCATATTCATATTAATATTAACATTTATTATTCAGGATGACTATCCTCTGATTCATCTATATTTTTAATATCTAAAATTTATTATGTTATTTATTTATTTATAAAATTAATTAATGAAAATTAAATATTATTAATGTCTGTTATGACATCCATCTAGTTTGCAGTATCATTTAGATGTTGTATCACTTACATATTAATATCAATGTGGATATTCTTTTCCACTTAAAAGTTGATAATATATTATTTTCATGAATTGACATAGTTATACTTTAATAGGTGATTATTTTTATTTATTTTAGAATTAACTTTCAATAAATAAAAAGTATTTTACTGAATGCCTGATCTCTTCATGTAAAAAATCTACTAAATAAATACCCTTCGTAATCTATCCTCTTTAAAAAAAAATATGGATAACGACTTCAACATTGTTCTAAAGATAACATCATATTGCATTGATTTAAAATATAAGTTTATGGAAAATGGTCAACGTTCAATTTATTGATCTCATCAAACTGAAAAATAATACACACTCGTAACCGGACCTCAATTCAAAAATATTTAAATATTTAAGTCGGGTCATATAGAATATTAGGTTTTTCCCTCACTTTAAAGATTAAGAGAGCAATTTATCAAAATTTGAAGAATAAGAATAAAATATAATTTACCAAAATTGGGAAAACGAAACAAAAAAGGAGTGCTAGAGGTAACTTTCTCTTTCAGATTTCTCCATTCTCAATTCCCATGGCTTTTGTTATTTCTGATGAATGGAAGCTGTGAAGCCTCCATTTAACCAAAAATAAAGAATCTATTATGAAAGTATATTTGATCCTGTATAGAAGAAGCGAAAGGTGGACAACTAGTGAGCTGATTTGAAGGTTGATTGGAAGAAGACTTCGAGTTAGGAATGTGCATGCAAGCACAAGTAGGAGGGAAAGCAGGAAGAAGATTGTCAGTAAATAGGTGTGTGGAAAAACAGTAGAAGGAGAAGTAAGTGTGTAGACTCGCGTACCTGCACCAGCGGAGAGGGACCTCTTTTATAATACCTATGTGATCTCTGTTAGTTAGAGTCCTAGAGTCAATCATTTGATGATTGTTGTATGGACTCATTGTATCATATTCTTGTATATTAATAAAGACATTTGTTTTTGGTTATTATGCTTACTTGTATTGATGCCAAATAAACTAAGTATAATAGCGTCCTTGAGTAGAAGGTTCTTACCTATATCAATCGATTGGTTGAATCGATAGTGAGATGATATAGGGAACACTACTCTTAATCATTCCTAGTCGAGTATTAACATTCAGGGAAAATGTTAATACAATAAGACTAGCATGTAGGTCAACTCGATGACTTGATCTCACAAGTCATGGATATAGAGATATCAAGTTGACACATGGGTATGCATTGGAGAATGTATACTGAATGACCCGCCATGAGAAAGTATCATGGATTGTTATAAGAGTGTCATATACTTTCTCATGTGGCTATTAGTATGACTACTAGTCCTTGGATCTGAAGTCACCATGGATCCCTACATAAGGAGTTACGTACTTTGGTTTCGTCAAATGTAGCCCGTAACTGGGTGGACTATAAAGGCGATTACTGGGTATGTAACGTATTATGCAGAGGGATGTGAGTGATGTAGATGGGATCTATCCCTCCTATATGACGGGAGAGACATCGATATTCTTGATAGAATGAGACCACTAAGTGTATGGCCATGCCCAAATGAGTCAATATAAGATATTGGGCTCATTTGATCAAGTGAGTCTACTTGGAGTTCAAGATTTAGATTGATTAGAGGATAACACGGTCTATGCCTCACATTGATCAATCTAGATGTCAAGAATAGAAGAACACTTGTAATATATTGTGAGGAGTCACAATTAGTAGTCACAAGGTGATGTTGGATCTCAACATTCTTGTAACTTGGGTAGTAATGATGTGTTGCTAGATACCGCTCATTACTTATGCTTCTAAATAGGTTTAGGAGCATTGCCAACATTACAAGAACCTATAGGGTCATACACAAAGGGCAATTAGATGGAGATTAGGTTCATTTGATGAACCTAAATGATTAGGTTCATATGATGAACCAAATTGGATTAAGAGTAATCGAAATTAGGCTAATTGAGTTGGACTCAAGTTGGTTCATGTGTTAAGTGAGTCTAATTTGGACTTAGACTCATTTAATTAATTTAATTCAATGAATAGAGATTCATTAAATTAAAATTGACTTGAACCAATGGTTAGATTAGATCAACCAAGGGAGAGAAGTGGTCAAGTTTGACTTGACTTAAGTAGGAAGATGAAGAGTCAAGTTTTAACTTGACTTTGACTTGACTAATGTCACATCATCAAGGCTTCTTCATTTGGTCAAGTTTGACTTGACCAAATGCCACCTTATGGAGGAGATCAAGAGACTTGACTCATGATATTCCATGGGGGTTACAAACCATTATGTGGCCGGCCACCTTTAGTGTGGATGAGATTGATTTTTTCATTCAAGGCATTCATTTCATCTTCTTAATTCCTCTTGCTCTCAATTTTCTTCTCCCTCTCCTCTCTTGGCTGAACACTTCGTAGGTGCTAGAACACCTTTTGTTTGGCCTCTCCATCTCTTGCTTGTATGGATACACATAGAGAAGTGTCTACTTTGACACTTTCGAGATCCGGCGAACCGAGGACTAGCGGGATTGCGAAGGGCTTCGCACCAAGGGTAAAATTCCTTCTCCTTGTAGATCTAGTTTAGAACTAGTGTAAGAAACTCGTACTCGTAATGTTTTCAAAATTTTAATCTTCGCACAGATCTGGTGGCTGGGGTTTCAGGGTTTCTACAACGCAAAAAGCGGTTTTTGCGGCCCGAAAATCCCAACAGTGATATCAGAGCCACGTGCGAAGTCCTGTACGAGTTTAATTTGTATTTTTAAGAAAAATATCAGTTCTGTAACTTTCTGTAATTTTATGGTTTTTATGGGTATTTTTCTCGTAGAAGCGAAGCACAAGTGTTTCAACACTTGTAGGCTTCGCCTACCGAGAAGATTTTTCCGAAACGGCAAGGTTTCGCCCCAAATCTTTTTGGGAAAGCGGGCTAAGGTGCTGTAGGATCGCTAAGGAACACTCGCGATGGTTATATCGCGGGTAGGGGCGCTGCCCCTAACCCCGCAAGGGGCTTCGTTCCGCGATTGCGCCCGAAACCCCGCTAAACGGAACCGCCAGGAATTTTTTTTCATAAAAATTGTAGTAAAAATTACAGAAAATTATAGAAAATACATAATTTAGAATTATGTATTATTTTGTAATAGTCATGGCCCAAAAGACCCAAATTGGATTTGAAAATTGTGTTGTAATTCATATTACAGCCTACGCGCCGTCATTTGTGTTGTGTGTGCTGTATACTTGATATGCGACCTGCGCGTCATGCCTCTCTTTTATTCTTGTTGTAAATTAGTTTAGACTCGAATGTAACTCGAGTTTCAAAATTGTAATGTACAAAATTGGAGCGGTGGAAGGTCCACTCGAGACGGAGTTACGAGGAGGGCGCGAGCAACACAAGGTGGTCAAAGGGAGGAGCTTGAGAAGTTGTTGACCCTAGGTTGACCATCCGATCTTCTCATTGGCTTGAGAAGATCGTAGTAGGGCCATGACTTATCACAAATAGTATAATTAATTGCTTGTGTGTGTATTTGATGCATGCTAGTAAAGTAGTTAATTAGCGCCTTAACGATTAGATTAGATCTAAATCGTGTACAAGATGCACCCTACGATTAGATTAGATCTCAATCGCGTCAACTCTAAAATGCCTACCATGCCGTGATACCTATCACTACCTTGATCACATGTGTTGTTGAATCTGCCAAGCAGAGCAACACATATTATCTTGGTAGGGTACGGAGAGACAATCTTGGTCCCACCTATCAACGCATGGGTGAGTAAAGACTCAATTTGATTGAGTACAACTAGTTAAATCGAGTTTAACTGTAGGAATTCTTCCAACGGTTGGAAAGATAGGGCATAAATCACATTTATATTAATTCTTGAGTGTATTAGCCAAAGCTAACTCAAGTTTTAATATAACTGCGAATAATGATCCTATAAACAAAAGTTGCATAGAGATGTAATTAGTAAATCGTTACCTACCGATCATACTAAATCTTTGGCGTATTAGCCAAAGCTAACTCAAGGGTTAGTATGATATGGATCTTGTCCCACATGAATTATATAATTCAGTGGGAGCATCATTTAATTAAAGGCATAATTAAATGATTACTAGAATATGATGTTTATTTATTTTTTGTATTTTTCTATTGTAGATAACCATGACGTCAAACATGAACACCTTTTCTCTGCGTTCTGTCCTTGACAAGGACAAGCTCAACGGAGCAAATTTCCTGGACTGGTACAGGAATCTGAGAATAGTTCTCACCCAGGAACGTAAACTGTACGTTCTGGATGCTCCTCCTGCCAATGCCACGCGAGCAGACAAAGATGCTTACAAGAAGCATCAAGATGACGCATTAGATGTATCATGTCTAATGCTCGCGACCATGAACTCTGAGCTTCAGAAGCAACATGAGTTAATGGGTGCTTATGATATGTTTGAACATCTTTGTCAACTATATCAAGGACAAGCGCGGCACGAGAGATTTGAGATCTCAAGGGCACTATTTTAGTGCAAGATGTCAGATGGGGCTCCCGTAGGTCCATATGTACTCAAGATGATTAGGTACATAGAAAACCTACAGAGGTTGGGGTTCCCACTTGGCCAAGAGCTGGCCACTGATCTGATCTTGTAGTCCTTGCCAGATAGCTATAGTCAATTCGTTCTAAATTATAACATGAACGAAATTGACAAGCCACTGCCCGAGCTGCTTAGCATGTTAAGAACTGCTGAGCTCAACCTTAAGAAGGTTAAGCCCAACTCTGTTCTGATGGTTCAGAAACATAAGGGCAAGGGCAAGCCCAAAGGCAAGGGAAAGTCCCAAGCCAAGGGCAAAGGCAAGGCACTGAAGCCTAAAGGAGGGGTTGCCAAGGATGCTACCTATTTCCACTACGGTCAAACCGGGCACTGGAAGAGGAACTGCAAGGTGTACCTGGAAGATCTTAAGAAGAAGCGAAGTGAGACTTCCACTTCAGGTATGTATGTTATAGAAGTCAATCTATCTATTTCTTCATCATGGGTATTAGATACCGGATGTGCTTCTCACATTTGTACTAATGTACAGACGTTGAGAAATAGCAGGGCATTGACGAAGGGCGAGGTGGACCTACGAGTAGGCAATGGAGCACGGGTTGTTGCTGTTGCTGTAGGAACTTATCATCTATCTCTGCCCTCTGGGCTTGTATTAGAATTAGATGAATGTTGTTATGTGTCTGCTTTAACTAAGAACATAATTTCAGTTTCTTGTTTGGACAAGAAAGGTTTCTCTTTTATAATAAAGGACAAATGTTGTTCTGTTTATTTAAAAGATATGTTCTATTATAGTGCACCTCTGATGAACTGACTCTACATTCTAGACCTTGAAAGCCCTATCTATAACACAAATACCAAGAGGTTCAAGTCAAATGACATGAACCAAACCTATCTCTGGCACTGTCACTTAGGTCATATAAATGACAAGCGCTTATCCCAGCTCCATAAGGATGGTTTGCTGGACTCATTTGATTTTGAATCTTATGAGACGTGCGAGTCATGCCTACTAGGCAAGATGACCAAGACTCCTTTTAGTGGGCACAGCGAAAAAGCGACTGATTTGTTAGGACTTATACATAGTGATGTATGTGGCCCTTTCAATGTCGCTGCTAGAGGCGGTTATAGGTACTTCATCACATTTACTGATGACTTCGGTAGATATGGTTATGTGTACTTGATGACACATAAGTCTGAATCCTTTGAAAAGTTCAAAGAATTCAAGAATGAAGTACAAAACCAGCTTGGCAAGAGTATTAAGATACTTCGATCAGATCGAGGTGGGGAATACCTTAGCCATGAGTTTCGTGACTATCTAGCTGAGTGTGATATTCTATCCCAACTCACTCCTCCTAGAACATCACAGTGGAATGGTGTATCCGAAAGGAGGAATCGTACCCTATTAGATATGGTACGATCTATGATGAGTCACACAAATCTTCCGATATTCATTTGGGGCTATGCTCTAGATACGGTAGCTTTTATACTCAACCGAGTTCCATCTAAGGTCGTGATAAAGACACCATATAGGATATGGACTGGGAGAGATGCCCAGGTGTCTTTTATGAGGATTTGGGGTTGTGAGGCTTACGTTCGACGTCAAGTCTCAGACAAATTAGGACCCAAATCCGACAAGTGCTACTTTATTGGATATCCCAAGGAAACTAAGGGATATTACTTCTACATTCCCAGTCAGCACAAGGTAGTTGTGGCAAAGACTGGGATCTTTCTAGAAAGGGACTTTGTTTCTAGAAAGACTAGTGGGAGTACGTTCGATCTTGAAGAAGTTCAAGATGCGGACCATAGCACTGAAGCCTCGATGGAAGTTGAACTGGAACCACAAAATGTTGTGGATGATGTTGTTCCACAAAGAGTTGAGGAACAATAACCAGTTCAAGTAGACATACCTCTTCGCAGGTCTGATAGGGTACGTCGTCAGCCTGAGAGATACTCATTTCTCTTGTCTGACCATGATGACATTGTGCTCATAGAGGATGAGCCCACCTCCTATCAGGAAGCTATGATGAGACCAGATTCCGAGAAATGGCTAGAAGCCATGAGATCCGAGATGGAATCCATGTACACTAACCAAGTATGGACTTTGGTTGATCCACCTGAAGGGGTCAAACCCATTGGGTGTAAGTGGGTCTTTAAGAGAAAGACTGACATGGATGGACTTATTTATAAGGGTCGCTTGGTAGCTAAAGGTTTCAAGCAAATTCATGATATTGACTATGATGAAACCTTTTCTCCAGTAGCGATGTTTAAGTCCATTCGGATCATGCTTGCTATTGCAACATACCATGACTATGAGATATGGCAGATGGATATCAAAACTGCGTTTCTGAATGGAAACCTGCTCGAGGATGTGTACATGACACAACCTGAGGGTTTTGTAGATTCACAGCATACTAGCAGAGTATGCAAGCTACATAGGTCCATTTATGGACTAAAGCAAGCTTCTCGGAGCTGAAATCTTCGATTCGATGATGCAATCAAACAGTTTGGTTTCATCAAGAATGAAGATGAGCCTTGTGTCTATAAGAAGGTTGTAGAGAACACAGTTGTCTTCCTTATATTGTATATGGATGACATACTACTCATTGGGAAAGACATTCCTTTGCTGCAGTCTGTCAAGACTTGGCTAGGGACTTGTTTCTCAATGAAGGACTTAGGTGAAGCATCCGGCATTCTAGGCATACAGATCTATAGAGATAGATCTAAGAGGTTGCTTGGCCTAAGTCAGAGTACATATATTGACAATGTACTCCTTCGATTTGCCATGCAGAACTCCAAGAAGGGATTTCTGTCGATGTCACATGGTGTGAGTCTTTCGAAGACTCAAGGTCCCTCTTCTAGAGAGGAGAGAGACCGCATGGATCAGATCCCTTATGCCTCAGCCATAGGATCTATCATGTACTCCATGCTATATACTCGTCCTGATGTCTCATATGCTTTGAGCATGACGAGCAGATACCAGTCAGATCCAGGTGAAAGTCACTGGATAGCGGTCAAGAATATTCTTAAGTACTTAAAAATGACTAAAGAATATTTCTTGATATATGGAGGCGATGACGAGCTAGCTAAAAAGGGTTACAGTGATTCCAGCTTCCAGACCGACCAGGACGAATATCGATCGCAGTCAGGGTTCGTGTTTTGCATAAATGGTGGTGCTGTGAGCTGGAAGAGTTCGAAGCAGGACACAGTAGTTGATTCTACGACAGAGGCTGAGTATATTGCTGCATCAGAAGCAGCAAAGGAGGCAATTTAGATCCGCAAGTTCATCACTGAACTTGGGGTGGTTCCTAGCATTGCTGACCCTATTGAGCTCTATTGTGACAACAATAGAGCTATAGCACAGGTGAAGGAACCTCGCTCACACCAGCGGACCAAACACATACTACGGCGCTTCCATCTCAATCGAGAGATTATCGACAGAGGAGATGTGAAGATTTGCAGAGTACCTACAGAGGCTAACATCGCAGATCCCTTGACCAAGGCTTTGGCACAGAGAAAGCATGATGGTCACACTAGGTCATTAGGGCTTAAAGCCTACACTGATTGACACTAGTGCTAGTGGGAGATTGTTAGTTAGAGCCCTAGAGCCAATCATTTGATGATTGTTGTATGGACTCATTGTATCATATTCTTGTATATTAATAAAGGCATTTGTTTTTGGTTATTATGCTTACTTGTATTAGTGCCAAATAAACTAAGTATAATAGCATCCTTGAGTAGAAGGTTCTTACCTATATCAATCGATTGGTTGAATCGATAGTGAGATGATATAGGGAACACTACTCTTAATCATTCCTAGTCGAGTATTAATATTCAGGGACAATGTTAATGCAGTAAGACTAGCATGTAGATCAACTCGATGACTTGATCTCACAAGTCATGGATATAGAGATATCAAGTTGACACATGGGTATGCATTGGAGAATGTATACTGAATGACCCGCCATGAGAAAGTATCATGGATCGTTATATGAATGTCATATACTTTCTCATGTGGCTATTAGTATGACTACTAGTCCTTGGACCTGAAGTCACCATGGATCCCTACATAAGGAGTTACGTACTTTGGTTTCGTCAAACGTCACCCGTAACTGGGTGGACTATAAAGGTGATTACTGGGTATGTAACGAATTATGCAGAGGGATGTGAGTGATGTAGATGGGATCTATCCCTCCTATATGACGAGAGAGACATCGATATTCTTGATAGAGTGAGACCACTAAGTGCATGGCCATGCCTAAATGAGTCAATATAAGATATTGAGCTCATTTGATCAAGTGAGTCTACTTGGAGTTCAAGATTTAGATTGATTAAAGGATGACACGGTCTATGCCTCACATTGATCAATCTAGATGTCAAGGATAGAAGAACACTTGTTATATATTGTGAGGAGTCACAATTAGTAGTCACAAGGTGATGTTGGATCTCAACATTCTTGTAACTTAAGTAGTAATGATGTGTTGTTAGATACCGCTCATTATTTATGCTTCTGAATGGGTTTAGGAGCATTGCCAATGTTACAAGAACCTATAGGGTCACACACAAAGGGCAATTAGATGGAGATTAGGTTCATTTGATGAACCTAAATAATTAGGTTCATATGATGAACCAAATTGGATTAAGAGTAATCCAAATTAGGCTAATTGAGTTGGACTCAAGTTGTTTCATGTGTTAAGTGAGTCTAATTTGGACTTAGACTCATTTAATTAATTTAATTCAATGAATAGAGATTCATTAAATTAAAATTGACTTGAATCAATGGTTAGATTAAATCAACCAAAAGAGAGAAGTGGTCAAGTTTGACTTGACTTAAGTAGGAAGATGAAGAGTCAAGTTTTAACTTGACTTTGACTTGACCAATGCCACATCATCAAGGCTTCTTCATTTGGTCAAGTTTGACTTGACCAAATGCCACCTCATGGAGGAGATCAAGAGACTTGATTCTTGATATTCCATGGGGGTTACAAACCATTATGTGACCGGCCACCTTTAGTGTGGATGAGATTGATTTTTTCATTCAAGGCATTCATTCCATCTTCTTCCTCTTGCTCTCAATTTTCTTCTCCCTCTCCTCTCTTGGATGAACACTTCATAGGTGCTAGCACACCTTTTGTTTGGCCTCTCCATCTCTTGCTTGTGTGGATACACATAGAGAAGTGTCTACTTTGACACTTTCGAGATCCAGTGAACCGAGGACTAGCGGGATTGCGAAGGGCTTCGCATCAAGGGTAAAATTTCTTCTCCTTGTAGATCTAGTTTAGAACTAGTGTAAGAAACTCGTACTCCTAATGTTTTCGAAATTTTAATCTTCGCACGGATCCGGTGGCTGGGGGTTCGGGGTTTCCGCAACGCAAAAAGCAGTTTTTGCGGCCCGAAAATCCCAACAATCTCCGCATTCAATAATGCATCACATCACTGCTAGATAGCTTGTCTAATCATCATGCTGTCATCGTATCCAACAATCTCATCATAGGTATGAGAGGAGTATTGTGTATCTTTACAAAGATACGACCCTCTGATTCTCTGACAAACTCATGTGTTACATTAATGGAGAAAGAAACTCATGGGTTGGAAGGCCTATTGAACTGCTAGTCAAAAGGTGAGCTGAGAATAGGGAGCCCAATCTTTATAAGGAGTGAATGGGCTATAAATAGCATCCCAGTGGAGAGCTAGGCCCTGATGGTATCTAAGTGGGGAGTTAGGCCCCTGAGACATCCAATCGAAGATATCCGATTTACATGTGATAGGGAACAGAGATATGAAGGTAACTGAATGAGGAGTTGGGCTCTTAAGAGTATATCCAATCTACATTAGCCGATCGGGATGTGATGGGGAGCAGAGCCCCATAGGTAACTGAGCGGCGAACTGGACCCCAATAATATTTGAGTGGGGAATTGGGCCCTTGAGAGTATGTCCGATCGGCATTAGTTGATCGGGATGTGATGGAGAGCATAGCCCCATAAGTAATTGAGTAGGGAGCTCGACCCTGATAATATCTAAGTGGAGAGTTGGACCCATGAGAGTATGTCCGATTGGCACTAGCCGATTGGTATGTGATGGGGAGCAGAGCTCCAAAGGTAACTAAATAGGGAATTGGACCCTGATAATATCTGAGTGGGGAGTTGAGCCCCTGAGAGTATATTCGATCGACATTATCTGATCAGGATGTGATGGGGAGCAGAGCCCTGTAAGTAACTGAGTGGGGAGCTAGGACCCTAAGAGTATGTAAGATTAACACTAGTTAATTGGGTTGTGATGGGGAGTAGAGTCCCTTAGGTAATTGAGCGGGGAACCAGGCTCCTTGGGGTGTCCTATCGGCCTTGGCCAATCGGCGTGAGGAGATTCCACTGAGCAGGTTACCCAGGTTTTGACCTACCTTGGACCTTGACTGCCATCTACTCCAGTCTATAGACCATCGGACCCTACCTGGAGGACTCTCATCATTCACCGTATGACAACCCTTCTCTTCAAGTCTAGTCAAAATAGGCTCGGGACCGATTGACTAGACCCCCCAGGTTTTAGTTTTCCCGACCAACTCCTTTTTCTTGGCTGATGTCACTTTGTTATGCTTATCGTTGATGTTATCCATCTCAAAAAAGGGCGTGTCAGATGCCATAAATGCACAATAATGTGTGGTGATACGCATGATGACATATTATAGTGATGATTCGCTTGTCACATCCATCATAAATGCCTTTTTCTACCGTACCACTACATGATCCACCCATGCCTAGAGTTTAATCCCTGAAGAGATGTCTGACGGTTAGACTTTTGGCAGTTTTGGCTCCTTGATCAGATTGCTACGGTAATTAGCCCGCCTTTTTGTCCTTGAGATTGAACGGTTGTGCCTCAACCCTTGGGTTTATAAGCTCCGCTGGTCCAGTGTTTTCGTCGATGTGTTCTTCTTCTCCCTTTTCAACACTCGTCGTCCATAGCCTCCAGTGATTTTCTCCTTAGGTTTCGACTTGCTCCCTCTGTGAGTTTCTCCCTGACACTACATGATCTTTCCATTTTTTTTCTTTTCAGACTATGGCCCTCAACATCCCCACTCATATTCCCACTCTGTGGTACACCTCTACCTTCTCTGATATCAATGGCGGGGACCTAGACTAGATTAGACCCGCCTTTGAGATCCCTACACGCTATCACATAACTATTCCCAACATCTTTGACCGACCTCATCTTCCTCCCCTCGGTTATATTGTCTTCTTCAATGACTAATTTCTAAGAGGTCTTAGTTTTCCTATTCCCGACTTCTTTTTTGAGATATCCCTGTATTTCCACATACCTCTTCAGTAGTTAGGCCCCAATTCTATCATACTATTGTGCGGGGTCGTCATCCTTTTCTGCTTATTCCGCATCCCCCTCACCCCTCGTGTTTTTCACTACTTCTATTACCGTAAGAAATCAGAGACGAGGTCTTTATTTTTCAAGCTCGAATGAAGGTTGTCTTTTTTGACAAGATACCTTCTAATAAGGGATAGAAGTCTCGCTATTTTTTTATTCGATCGGTCTTGCCCGTATCTTGGCCGATCGGCTGGCAAATGAATCTATCCCCTGTTCCGAAGTTGGATGACTATCGTTGGGAGCCTACTTTTGTTTTAGCATCAGAAACACTGGCTGACCTAAAGTTCAACATCCATAAACTGCTCCAAGAGGACTCTATATATTTGGGCTAAGTCCAATCAAGGTCAGACTACCATTCACCTTTGTTAAGGAACACAATCTTAATCTTATATTATATCTAAGTGAGATTCTTTATCCTTTTTGCATCTATGACCATGTGAAAAGTCTACGTGGGTGAGATCTTCAAGCTCGACGAGGACAAGCTAAACCAGAGTGGAGAAGCAGAGTTAGAAAAACACGGTCGCCAGTTGACTGACTCTATAAGTGGGGCCAATGCAAGTGAGGTGACAACCAGTGAGGCAGGGGGAAGTAACATGGTAACAAGCACAGGGGAACTGCCGCTACCCTGGCCTTCCATGGTTCTTGTGCGAGTATCTTCGGAGTCCACTAAATCCAATGATCCCATCAAGATCCGCCACAAGAGACATCTATTGACGACCCCCTCTACTCAGTCCACCTTACAGGTCCCCTCGACGCACCCACCATCCGTTCGAGGAGAAACCTCAACACTAGCTCTCAAAGAGTAGCAGGTAGGCGACCTGGGCCTGACCCTGACCGATCCCTCCTGCAGAGCTTTCGGTCAAGCCCCCTTTGCCCTCAAGGCTGACCAACCCTATTGCCGCCCAACCACTTTTAGTCCTTCCATCTCCTTCGACCGGCCTCATTTCGGGGGCTTCTCCGTCTAGACCCATTTCGTGTCGTGGGCCTGCCCCCACTAAAATAAGTGTGACATTTGGGGACCATCCAACAAGGGGTTGGTCATATCCCCTTCAAATCCACCAGTACCCCAACATCTTATAAGTTTGAGAGGCAAACTCGTATAGGCCTGGGAGGACGGAATGGGGTGACACAGCAACCGGTCACCGAGCAGTTTGGCAGATGAATTCATCAACATGTGACTAGGGTAAGCACTTAATTTTTAGTAGAACACCCCTATTTTTAGGACAATATCAATATTTTATATCTTTGCTAGTTTTGGACCACAAGGAAGACTCTTTGTCATAAGTTGGTGGACCTGGATCAAGCGAACCAAGTAGTGAAGAAACGAATGGAGTCAGAGTCTGCCCAGGCTCCAAAAACCTCACTATATAAAGAATATAATTAAAGTTAAAGGAGCATGTACATAATGGAAAAGGAACGTGGATAATGTCATCAGTCATCACATCTAAGGTTGAACCTTCATTGCAGCTTTTACAAGTCAAATTTTTCATCAAAAGATCCAACCCCCTTGTTGCAATTGGCCGCAACCAAATGTCAAAAAACATGGCCTAGCTGCAGCGGCACGACTCTACCATAATACGTTGCCAACAAAAACACGACCTAGCTGCAGCATATTATGGATGGTTTTTCACCTTGGTGGCACCTCGGCTTCGCCTCCTCCACTCGATTCTTTATATGGTGGGGTTTTTTGGAGCTTTGGTAGACTCTAACTCTTCCACTTATATAAATGATCTCCTATTAGTGTGAAGCAGTTGACCCTCATCTTAATGTCCTGAGCTTACTCTATGTTGGTCGGTAAGATCCCCTGCCGAAGATATGAACTTAGCGGAGCCCACCAATCAATTGGTTCTTCTATGCTTGTTTGTAGATTGATTTAAACTATTAGCAGGGTTTGTGCCACATATTTATCTAGAATCCAAGTGGATAATAAGAGGGTCAATTTTGCTAGTTTGTCTACTTATTGATTATCCACTTGGACTATTTTGTGTAAAGTGACTTTCAGGAAACCAGCCTTCAGCTTTTCATATGCTTCTATGTACATCTTGAGCTACTCACTATTGGCTTCAAAATTTCCTACAATTGTTGGGCCGCTAACTGAAAATCTAAGTGGATGATTACCCAAGTGGCCCCCATATGTTTTGTTGTCTAAAACTTAGCTAGTAGAGTTTCATATTCAACCTCATTATTGGAGGCTCAAAAATTCAGCCATACGGACAACTGCATTACATCCTTTTGGCGAGATATTAATAAAATTTCCATGCCACTGCCTTGCCAAATGGAGGATCCATCTATATATATTTTTCACATGCCATCAAGCTCTAGATTATGAATTTCAATCAAAAAATCGACGAGGGCTTGAGCCTTGATAGTTGTTCGAGGTTGATATTATATATCATATTCATACTCTGGCCACTTGATCAATCTTCCTGAAGCCTCTGGATTAATCAGCACTCTTCCCAAGACGTTATTAGTGAGAACTATAATGTGATGAGAAAGAAAATAAAATGATAGACGAGAGCGATCAAAACTAGCCCATAAGCTAATTTTTCGAGGACAATATATAGACACTCAGTGCCCTTTAATAGATGACTCAAAAAATATACAAACTATTTTACATTGTTATTTTGCTTAACTAGTACTGATCCAACAGCCTCCGCCATGGTGGACAAGTATAGCCATAGTTGCTCTCTGGCTACAGGCTTGGAAAGGTATGGTAGCGCCTCCAAGTATTTCTTGAGCTCGGCAAGGGCTTTATCACAATCTTCACCCCACTAGAATCTAGTAGTCCGATGAAGAACTTTGAAAAAAGAGAAAGTCCGGTCAGCTAATCGGGAAGTAAACTTAGAGAGTGTTGTGATCCAGCCCATCAGTCGCTGGGCTTCTTTGAGATTTTATGGAGTGTTCATATTTCTGAGTGGTTGGACTTTTTCTAGGTTGACCTCAATTCCTCACTCAGTGATAATATACCTGAGAATTTGTCCTCCCCTTGTTCTAAACAGACACTTATTTGGATTTAACTTGAGCCCATATTTTGGTAGAGTGCTACAAGTTTTTTTAATGTTTGGAATTAAGTTCACCTCTCATGAGGATTTGATCAGGATATCATCTACATAGACTTCAATATTTTTTTGATCTATTGCCAAAAGATTTTGTCCATGAGCCTTTGGTAGATTGCTCCTACATTTTTTAGTCTGAATAACATAATATTATAGTAGAAGGTACCATCGGAGGTGATAAAGCAAACCTTTTCTTGGTCTTCCAGGGTGAGAGAGATCTGGTGATATCCTTGATAAGTATAAAAAACCATCTGATTAATGTAAGGGAGAGAGTAATAGTCTTTTGGACTCACCTTGTTAAGATCCCGGAAGTCGATGCAAACTCACCATTTGTCATCAGGTTTGGCCACTAGCACCACATTGGCGAGCCAGGCCAGAAATTAAACTTCTCTAATATGCCCCGCTTCCATCAGCTTGTTGAATTCCATTCAAATATCTTGTTATGTTTGCCCCAAAGTCCCTTTTCTTTTGCTTGATCGGCTGAGCAACTAGAGGGATGTTAAGTTTATGCTCCATCATAGATGGAGCAATGCCCATAATTCCCTGTGGTGACCAAGCAAAGATATCCCTATTATGGGATAAGCACACCACAAGACTCTCTTTCATTTATGGAGGAAGATTGGCTGCAATATGAGTGACTCTTTCTGGCCGATTGGGGTGGATTTGTACCTCCTCCCGCTCCTTAGTCTGCTAGGATATGGGCTCCTCTTGTATAATGTGCACTCTTGCCGCTTGGGTTTTTTGAGCTTTGCGTGCCTCTATCTTGACCATATCCATGTAACACTTTCGTGTCACTAGTTGGTCTCCCTTCATCTCACCCACTTGACCTTCCATAGGGAATTTTACCTTTAGGTAGAAGGTGGAGATCACCACTCAGAATTCATGTAGGGTGGATCTTTCCAGGATAACATTATAAGCAAATGGGGCATCTACCACTATGAAAGTTCTTCTCTAAGTCCTCATCAGGGGCTCGACTCCTAAGGAGATGGCCAGGTGGATTTGACCGAGTGACTGTATTTTGTTTCCTGTAAATCCGTAAAAGGCAATGGCCATAGACTGGAGCTCACCTTGGTAGATTTGCATCTTGTTGAAAGTTGTCTTGAAAATAACATTTATTAGGGCATATAGAGAGTGGGGGGGAGGGGGTGATTAACTCCAATCACTTCGTTGATGATTTATTGTAGTGGAAACTTGAAGCAATCGCTAACACAGTCATTTTACTTGGTATCTACCTCCTTGAGGTGATTAATCCAAAGGTCCACTTTCCTTACTCACAAATGCACTATGAAAATCTCCTTCCCGGAGGTAGAGAAGTCTCGTACAATCTCAACACAAGAAATATAATGAGAGAATACAACCAAGATACAACAAGAATAAGGAAGTAAATAGATAATGAAAAACCATGCTCTTGATCTCTTGTTGCTTTGGACTATCTCTTGATAGCTTAGAAATACAACAACACTTCTCTTCAAACTTGACAAGATTTGGCAAAAACTGGCAGAGAAGAAAAATGATTTGAATCATTCACAAAATCTTTTATATCACATTGATTTAGGGTTTCCAATCAATTGATCTTACTCCTAATCAATTACTATGTCAGATCAGATCCAATCCAGTCATCTAAACCTCACAATGACTCTTTTTTTCTCCCAATAGATTAATCCATAGTTGTAATCAATTAAGCAACTTCTTAAATGATCAGCTGATCGATTAAGAATGCTTCTATTCACGAAGAAGAACCATCCCAATCAATTACCCAATCGATCTAGGAAGCTACTGTTCACTCACGATTTCTTTCAATCGATTACCCAATCAATTGGAGATGATCTTGATCGATTACCCAATTGATCCAAAGCACTTCTGTTTCATGAAGAAAGACTTCCAATTGATCACCTGATTAATTGATTTTTTCCTTGGTAGATTACCCAAATGATCCAGAACCCTTATATTTCACGAGGAAAAGTTCCCAATTGATCACCTAATCGATTGGCTTTAGACCAATCGATTACCCCATCAATTGACTAGCCCTAATCCCCTAAACATAGTTTTAGGATTCCTTTGCCTAACCTGAAGCTTTCCATGACTTGTTAGGACTTCTCCTTACCTAACATATAGTGAACCTAGACCTGCTAGGAGTTCTTTACCAAGTATCTGATCAACCCTTGACCAACTTGGACTTTCCCTTGCCTAGTTCCCAACTAGGAGTTCTCTTGTGTCAAGTGTTTAGCTCCCGACTAACCCACCTTGGACTTAACCTTGTTCCCAACTAGGTTTGCCTAGTCCCACTAGGACTTCACTTGTATCAAGTGTTTCGCTCTCAGCTAACCCACCTTGTACTTAACCTAGTTACCAACTAGGTTTGCCTAGTCCAACTAGGATGTCATTTGTGCCAAGTGTTTAACTCCCAGCTAACACACCTTGGACTTAACCTAGTTCCCAACTAGGTTTGCCTAGTCCCACTAGGACTTTATTTGCCTAACATCCAATTAGGGATTCTCATTTTCCTAACTTCCAATTAGGACTTTGCCAGTCAAGTCTTCAATCAACCTTGACCTACTTGACTTCTCATTCACACATATGTCCAAACATTAAAACTCAAGCTTGAGCCAACTCGAGCTTAGTCAATCTAGTCAACCTTGACCCAAGGAAGATTGGAACAACAATATTAACATAGCCTCCTGTATCCATGAAAACTCTGGCAACCTCAGAGTTGGTAATGATGGCTTTGATGATCAAGGCATCATCATAGGGGAGTTCTATCCCTTCAAGGTCTTGGGGCCCAAAGCTGATCTGGGAGCCTTCTGCTTGCTGATAACCATAATTTTGCTACAATATTTTGATTCATGCTTTTGTGATCTTCTCATGTGTTAAAGTCATGTTTACATCATCTTTCATGAGTTAGAGTCATTTTTGGACTTCATTACAAATTATCTCATAATTATGATATTTGATGCTAATATTCGAATATGATCTTTGTAGGCATCAAAGGGCAAGGACTCGAGCTTGATAAACCCAGATTGAGCTCAAATCTGAGCTTAAATGAAGAGATCAAGCTATGTAGTAATCTGGATCATCCATCCAAGACTTGAGGAGATCTAAGCCATTTATTATAATCCAGCCCATCCAACCTAAGGAAGAGTATATCAAGACCTTTGATGAAGATCAACACATTTGGATCAGATTTAAAGTGACTTCCCACCATTGGTCAGGATCTGAATTATTTACAACCATCTAATCAGTTCTAGATCTGATTTAAAGTAGGTGCTATAGTGGAGTGGGAAGAACTCTCTTCTTCGTTCATCAAAAAGCTACAGTGCTTGCATCAAAAAAAGAGAGGTTGGTGCGATTTCGTTTCCTTTCCACCGCCGATGAGCAAGTGAGGTCAAGGGCTTTTCCCTTCCTCCAGTCATCATCCATTTTCAAGCCGGTGATGCCACTTCAACCATCTAATCCAGATTTTATCGCGAACTCTGTTGCAAATTAGGGCAAGGAAGAAGAAGAAGAGAGGAAGAGAGAGCGATGTATTCAATTCATTCTCTTCATCTTCTAGCCGGCGATCATCCTCCGTCAAAGCTCCGATCATATCCAAAATTTGAGAGTGCTTTTTGCCGTGCATTCTTTATTTTGATACTGCTGATTGATTCCGTCGGATCATAGCTCATCTGATCAATCTTCATTATTCTGTGAGATCTAGATTACTTTGCTAGGATCTGTGAGTGCTTGGGGGTATTCCCAGCTCACTAGAGTCCATTTCTTCTCTTCATTTCATTTTTGAATGTTGTTTTTTCTGTTTCCAGTTTAGTTTTAATATCTGTAGCTATTTAATTTTGTAGATCTATATTATTTGAGTTAGCTAAATTTTTAGATCTGTTTCTTCCTTTCATCTTTACTGAGTTCTTGTTGAATCTCTGAGAATAGATCTGAATTTGTTTTTGAGTGGATCCAGTGACTGTTCATCTTGATTCAAATTTCTTATTTCAAAAATTGATTGAATTTGATTAGATTTTGTTCTTGTTTAGTATTGTTTGTTTCTGTGGCATTCATCTTCATAGATATGAGTATATCACCTACCATCTGACAAATGGTAGGTTTGATCCATTGAGTATACGATCATTTGAGTTTGGTTTATTCATGTTTTCCTCTTGTTTAGTTTTCAATTTGTTTGGATCTATTAATAGTGTAATCCATAGCATTGAGTGACAGTATGTTGTGGGCTCATGATTAATAGATAGATAGAGTCTCTTTTATTGTATTAGATTTAGTTTCATAATTGTCTTGTTATTTCATTCCTTAGTTTAAGAACTCAACAAATCTAAAACCTCGATTTCTTATCAAAAATTCAAAAGCAATACTAAATCAATCCGAAGATACCATCATTGTTACATTCGTTGGGAGACAACCCGAGTCATCTCTATGCTATATTAGTATAGAATGAATTTAATTATTTAATTCTTTTGATACTCATTTCATGACAAAATTTGGGTTAATCACTTGCTCTCAAAATTTGGATTTTGAGTCGGTGGCCGTGAGTTTTTGGGGCTCTATTGGAATCTCCATTGGTGGGGCATCCAAAAATCATACCAACCCTTCTTACAACAACATTGTTCAAATGCTCTTCTTGCCTGGTCTAAGTTGCCTCCGCGCCATCATTAGGGGAAGCTTGGTTTCCATGTAGTTGTCGTGTATTGGTTGGCCGACCGGCTATATTAGGGCTTGGCGTCGGAGGTCCGATCAACTGTGGAGAAATTTGGAGAGTTGATCGACCTACTTAGCCACTTGGCGACTATCTCGGGTGTACTGATGACAATCTTGAGTATTGTGAGTTCTGGTCCTATAGTAGGTACAGAAAGTTAGTATCTAGTGGCGAGGCTGAACAAAGGAGGTCCACTCCACTTCCACATACTGTACTATTCACCCTTCCCAAGCAGAGGGGAGAGGACTCGTTGTGCTCTTTGTATCGTATGGAAGGTGGAGGGGCCTTATGCTCGGCTTGGAAGGAGGGGTCGGAGCAAGTACTTCTTTTTTCGAATGCCTTGATCTTCTTCAACATTGATGTATTTGACTGTTCACCCCAACATACTGTCAAATTCCTTGGGAAGCTTTCTCACCAAGGAGAGGAAAATGTCCTCATCAACGAGTTCTTATGAAAAGATACTCACCGGTATTTCAGAAGTGGCGGAAGGAACATCCATAGCTACTTGATTGAACCGTCTTATGTAAGCCTTTAAGGACTCCTTTGCTCCTTGTTTAAGGGTGAAAAGGCTCAAGTTGGTATTGTGGTACCCTTGGCTGTTGGAAAAATAATATAAGAAAGCCCTTTTGAAGTCTTTAAAGCATGTGATGGAACCAACAAGGACCGGATTGAACCACTTTTGCACCGAAGCCAACAGGGTTGTTAAAAACATTTGACACTGGACATCATCCATGTACTTAATTGAACTGTCTTATGTAAGCCTTTAAGGACTCCTTTGCTCCCTACTTAAGGGCGAAGAGGCTCAAGTTGGTATTGTGGTACCTTTGGTTGCTAGAAAAATAGTGTAAGAAAGCCCTTTTGAAGTCTTTGAAGCATGTGATAGAACCAGCAAGGAGACAATTCAAACCCGACAGGGTTGTTAAAAATGTTCGACACTTGACATCATCCGTGTACTGGTGTAGTAGTACGACATTTTTGAATTGACAGAGATAGTCTTCAAGAGCAGTGGAGCCTTCATATTCTCCAATCGACAGGGGTCAGAAATGTTTAAGCAACTTATCTTCAAGGATCACCTAGGAGAAGGGCACGCTCTTTCGTTCAGGTGAATCACTGGTAGTAGGGGCCTTTTCCCACTTAGGATCACGGGGAGGTGAATCTCCAATAGAAGATGCTTGAGACTGCTTGGCCTTAGCTAAATCTTTTATAGGCATTTGTAAGCAAGACCTTGGGGAACTCAGGCTATTGCCTTGGCTTAGACCTTCTATCAGTGGCCTATGGTCCATCGGATGATGCTCCAGAAGCTTTTGAGAGGGGTGGCTTTGCTGCTAGTTGCTTTTGTGCTAGTGCTTATGATTTGACAATTATTAGCAAATCTAAGTATTCTTGTGATAAGGTGACTATTGTAATTTTTTTGACAATGTCCATCTTCATGTTCCAAATTAGGCAGAGAAGTTCTCATAAACAATGCCAAATTTGATCCTGTCTAGAAGCAGTGAAAGGTGGACTACCGATGAGCTAGTTTGGAGCTTGACTGGAAGAAGACTTCGAGCTAGGAACGTGCCTGCAAGCACAAGTAGGTGGAAAAGGAGGAAGAAGATCGTCAATAAATGGGCTAGGGGGTCCTTGGCGCGGTTACTCCGACGATCAAGTTAGTATCCGGGGAAGAAGAAAAATAGTAGAAAGAGAAGTAAGTGTGTAGACTCGTGTACCTACACAAGAAAAGAGAGACCCATTTTATAATACCTCTGTGATCTCTGCATTTAATGAGGAATCACATCACTTCTTGATAGCCTGTCTAATCATCTTGTTGCCACCGTATCCAGCAATCTCATCATAGGCATGAGAGGAGTATTGCATATTTGTGGAAAGATACAACCCTCTGATTCTCTGACAAACCCATGTACCATATTAATGGAGAAATGAGCTCATGGGACAGAAAGCCTATTGGACAGCTAGTTAGAAGATGGATCAAGAATTAGGAGCCCAGTCTCTTATAAGGAGTGATTGGGGGCATAAATAACATCCTAGTGGAGAGTTAGGTCTTGATGGTATCTGAGTTGGGAGTTGGGCCCTTGAGACGTCCGATCAGAGATATTTGATTAGTATGTGATGGGGATCAAAGCCCCAAAGATAACTAGACGGGGAGCTAGGTCCCAAAGAGTATGCCCGATCGACATTAACCAATTGAGATGTGATGGGGAATAAAGCCCTGTTGGTAACTAAGCGGGGAACTAGGCCCCGATAATATCTGATTGGGGAGTTGGACCCTTGAGAGTGTGTCCGATCAACATTAACCAATTGGGATGTGATGGGGAGTAAAGCCTCATAAGTAACTGAGCAAGGAGCTGGACCCCTGAGAGTTTGCCCGATCGACATTAGCCGATTGGGATGTGATAACGAGTAGAGCCTTGTAAGTGTTTGGGTTGCAAGGTTGTAAACAAAGTCCCACATTGGAAACACATGAGAACGATCATACGCTTATAAGAGAAACATGTCTCCATTGGTATGAGACATTTTGCATAAAGTTTAAAAATAAAACCATGAGAGCTTACACCCAAAGTAGACTATATCATATCATTGTGAAAATATCTAAATTCCTTTGGTCATAACAATTGGTATTAGAGCCGGGACTGTCAAAAGGTCTAACCGCCAACTATGCACAAGAGTTATGGTCTAATCGAGTCATGTGAGTAAAATATTCACCTTGAACAAAGGAAGTGGGGGCTCCCGTGTCCGGATTAAGAGGACTATTCACCAGGTAGGAAAGTCTTGGTGGGCAACCAGGCAGAGAAGCCCTAGTTATGGCTAGGTAAGGAAGACATAGTTGTTGGTGCAGTTTGCACTAATAATCAAACTCATGTTTTGATGTATGATGATAAGTGTAAAGTATATAGGATTTTCATCGTATTTTCACACTACATTAGACCTGCTTTTGCATGTATGATTTGAGATAACTTGATTCTATGCTTCATTTTCATATTTTATTACTCCTAGATATTACTCTCATGTATTTTTGATGGAAGGAGTGAAAATTGGAGTGAAATGGGTAGCAAAGAGACCAAGATAAAGAAGCCTTTCTCTACCACTGGAAGTCGTGCCCAATGGCATGACCTGTGCCCGGCTCTGCCTCCCTGTCATGACCTGCTCGTGCACAATGACACAGGTCGTGCCCTACTTGGCCTCCTTACCACGGGCGCTCATGCCCAGCGGCACAGGTTGTGGACTGCCAGATCCAATGATCCATGCTCCACACGGGTGCCCGTGCCAAGCGGCATGACCCATGTGGACACCCCGATTTCCAACACTATTTAAAGAGGGTTTCTCCATTGGATTGGGGATCTCAATTTGGGGGGCGTCCAAGGACCCAAGGGGACAAGAGGACTCCGTTCCCCTTGCATGGGGTTTTCCCCTCTTGGGGAAACCCTAGAGCATTCATTTTCATCTACTCTAACGATCCATCCACCTCCAGCGCAAGGAACCACTCTGAAGGCACCGAGAATCTTCTCCCTAATCATTTCTTTATCCTTATTCTCTATTTTAGTCTATATGAATGTTTTTATTTGTGTATTTGATTTCTAATTACTTTGCAATGAAATAGTTCTCTTGATTTTAGGATATAAGGAGTAACCCTTTTAATATGAGAACATCTTTTCAACAATCTATTAAGTTTGCATGTTAATTGTTTTGCCAAAATCATGAGATTTGTATCCCATGAGGGTTTGGGGATGACTAAAAGAAGAACTCGACCCTCTGACCCATAAAAAATTGAGACTCGGAGAGTTGGATACGAAAGTTCAACCCGGTATGCCACGAGGAACCCTAGGTCATCATAGAGTTTAATGGATCAAACCTAATTCATTGTTACAAAATAGAAAAAGTGGTTAACTAGAGGTTGAGGGATCTCCTAATAGGGCTCCTCCGAGGTTTCAATCACTAGTTGTAATCATTCCGAAAGTAGATGATGATTAGGGTTGGTATGCTGGTGTAGAAGTACACATCGGATACTATAGTATAGTCTACCTACATAAATATCATTGAGGATAGGAAACCAAACATAGATTAAGTATTTACAATCATTTAGATGAAATCGAAGTCCTAGAATTGTCTTCACCACTGAACCTTCTATAGTTTCTCTACTTGTCTTCTTGTCTTGATCACACTCTGCCTTCTCACATTGATCACACTTTGCCCTCTTTCCATGATCATTCTACCTTCTCTTTGATTTCTTCCCATCTACTTGATCACATCACTTCTCTCTCTCCCAACTCTCTCAATTCTCATGCTCTTAAGCTTTATTGTGACCACACACACCACCACGATCATCTAGATAACTTTCTTTGCAAACTTAGCTAGTGTTTAATCAATAGTCTCTGTGGATTGATATTTTATTACTTGACGACACTTCTGTGTATTTATAGATTTGCATACATTAAGTTTTTGGTACCATTCCCGGGAACTGTTTCGATTAACATTAGTTGACTAATAATTTAGTTACTCTAGATATTTTCTTTTTATTTTTAATTAGAAATTCTACAAGTTCCTTTTTTATTAAATTCTGTATTTTCTTTCTTGTAGTTTAAATTCTGCATTTTGTTTTCTAATAATTTGTTTTGAAGGTGATTAGATCTAATGAGCACTAACATGAGAGGCAGTCATTTAAAAGAATTTTTTATAGCCATTTCTGCAAAATTTAGATCTCCCATTGTGGCACCTCTCATAGAAGTTGACAACTTTCAACTTAACCCAAATTTGAAAATCATAAATTTAGAGGAGAAAATTTATAAAACCCTTATGAACACCCTGAGATATTTCTTGGATATTGTAATATGGTGAATTGTGAGGGAATCTTAGGGGATGCCATTCGATTGATTGCATTTCCTTTCAATATTAAAGATAAAGCACAGACATGGTTGTATTCTCTTCCTCCACAAAGTATTACAAGTTGGGAACAACTTGAACAATGATTTCTGAATTACTTTTTCCCTCCAAGAACAACGGGGAATTGTATCACAGATTTTACTCAGGCGGGTGGAGAATCACTATTTGAAGCATGAGACAGATTTAAAAATTTGCTAAGATAGTGTCCCACCATGGTTTGGAAAGATGGTTAACAGTGCACATATTCTACATGAGGATTTCCTTCTTAGATAAGTCATTATTAGATTCATTAGCCAGAGGCTCTTTGATGAACAAAAGTTTTAACAAAGCTTATGAATTAATAGATCAAGTGACACTGAACCTCCAAGAGTGGTCAAATGAGAATTGGAAAGAATCCTCACCAAGAATCCCAAAAGTGCAAGCTATAAAAGCAAATGAAAATGCCAAAAGTGAACCACAAAATCTCATCCCACCCACCACTCCATCTAAGGTTTATAAACCACCAACACCGTTTCCTCAACAATTGGTTTGAGTACCTCAATCTAACAATGATGATGATCTTAGCCTAATGCATCCACCGAGAACCTATGTACCACCAATCCCCTTTCCATAAAGGTTAGTAAAAGACAAGAAATATGAAGAATTTGACAAATTCTATAATAATGATATGGAGACATGCAATTTTCTAGATATAACTAATGAGGTTACAGGTGGTTATGATGTTGTGAATTTTTCCAATAATGATTGTGATGTTGGCACGGTTGCTTGCAAATTTGTTAATATACTTAAAGATGAAGATTTTTCTGATGATGATGATAATAATGTGGTTACTTGCAAATTTCTTAATGTGCTTAAAGATGACGATTTATATGATGGTGATGCTTAGTATGAAATTTCTGATGAAGTTGTTGATGCCCCTTTTTATGATATTGATGTTAATGAATTGTCCACTATTTATGATGATGTTAATATTGTGGATAAGAGTGTAGCGACTTGTACTATGAAAGCAAAGCCCCAAGAATCATTTCCTTTGATCACACATCCACATGACATTATCGAAGTTACAGAAAATGATCTCTTTGTGGATATAAGTGTAGGGACTTGTGCAGAGATGGCAGAGCCCCAAGAATCACCATTGTTAGTTGCACTACCACCTGAGCCAAAGCTAAAACTATCATTTGATCCTGAAGAAGTAACATCCACTTGTTTATAACTTTTAGGTGCATTTCAGCATTGCAAGGCTAGTATTTCTTGTGATCTTTTAAAAAACTTCATAGAGGTACATGTAATTTATTTAGTTAGATGTGATTCAATTTTTGATACCCACTTCATCAAATTTAATATGGTTATAGTTCTATCTTATATAATATGCTTGTGGAAGGTATGCTTTTCCTGTGGGTGTGTAAGTTTTCATGAGGTCAAAAATTGAAAGTTATGAACCATCTTCGACCTTCGGAAAGAACTTCCAAGGAGACGAAGATGGAGAGAGTTGTGCTACACTAAATTGATCTCATAATGACAACTCTTTTCATAATAAAATGGCCTATTGGAAAGAATGCCCGGAAGTATCTTACTCCAACAAGAGCGAGATTTAGATAAATTTAATAAGAGATAAAACTAATGGCCTAAAACAAGTGTTTCTTGGGAGGCACCCCAAGTTCTTTCTTGTTCTCAAACCCTCTACCTAGTTTTTCTTGTCTATTGTAGAGGATTCAAAGATTGAGAGGAGTGCGACCACTAAATGGAGGGGTCAATGACTTAGGCGTTTGACACACATCATTTAGTAACCCTCTTTTTCAAAACCTCCTCCACATTACTTTTAGTTTTCATTGAGACATTCAAAAATTTAAGTTTGGGGGGATGTTTATATTTTGGGTTGTTAGTTAGTTCCATCATGTTTCTCTTTACATAATAAATTTTCTTCTCATTTGCATCATACTATGTTTATCTCTTATAGATGATTTGGAATCGAACAGAAGCACCCATGAATGCTTTGTTCATTAAGCAATATTTTGATTTGTTTAGTATTAGTGCTATCATGCGGATGCATTCTCTCATTTTTGGTGATCCATATATTTTCCTATCTAGTAGTAAAATTTTATAGAAGCGATGATGAGTTGATTTTTGTTTCACCATATGCCTACTTGATGGTTTAAACATTACACTTCACTTTTGATTTGTTTTTAAAAGGTTGATTTAGTACAATATAGTCATGATTTATTTTATTTGACTAGTACCATGGTGACCTTAAGTGACCCTTTCCCAACATTTTAGTTACTAGATCATGCTCAATTTGTAATAACCTAGTTTGTGATAGCCTATTTGGAAAAATCAAAATCCCAAGTGAGAAGAAAAGAAAAGAAAATATTTGAGATGCAATAAAATATTTGAGAAAAAAGGCAATAATGGGATAGAAAACAATTATCGTGGGCGGAAATGATAAGATATCTCTTTGAGACTGAGTTATGTTACTAGAAAACACTTATCCATTTTTCTCAATACTGATCATTCCTTTGAGACTTTATCTTGGGAAAAGAGGACGAACCTCGCATATGACAGGCAAGTGCCCAACCCTAGAAACTTAGGGGGCACAATTGAATGATGACTTGACTGGGAAGAAATTCGAGACCCTATGAACAAACCATCACTGCGTACTAAACTAGCTTGTAGGCTTGGTGAAACTAATTAAGTACTTGTGATTTAAGACGATACCACTTGATAGGACTAGATGAGTTCACTAAAATTGAGGATACTGCTCACATGTTCTTTTTATATTCATATTTGTTTGGGGACAAGCAAAGGTTTGGTCTAGGGGAATTTGATAAGTGTGAAGTATATAGAATTTTCATCATGTTTTCACACTACATTCAACCTACTTTTGCACGCATTATTTGAGATAACTTAATTCTATGCTTCATTTTTATATTTTATACTCCTAGATACTACTCCCGTGTATTTTAGATGATAGAAGCAAATATTTAGAGTGAAACAGGGAGTGAAGAGACCAAGCTAAAGAAACCCTGCTCTGCCACAAGCGGTCGTGCCCAGTGGCACTACTTGTGGCAGGTTCATGTGCCTTGCCACATGTGTCCATGCCTAGTGGAATGGCATGTGCCTGACTCTGCCTCCTTCCCACGATCTGCTTGTACCCAGTGGCACGGGTCATACCCCTCTCAGCCTCCTTGCCATAGACACCAGTGCACAGTGGCACGAGCTGTGGCTCGCTAGATCTAGTGCTCCACGCTCTACGTACTCCACATAGGTGCTTGTGACAAGCGGCACAACCTATGTGGACACCTTAATTTCTAGCACTATTTAAAGGGGGCTTCTTTATTGGATTGGGGATCTCAATTTGGGGGTCGTCCAAGGACACTAGGGGATGAGAGGACTCTGCTCCTCTTGTGGGGAAGAAGATTTGCCCCTCTTAAGGAAATCCTAGAGCATTCATCTTCATCCACTCCGACGATCCATCCACCTCCGTCACAAGGAACCACTCTGAAGACATCGAGAATCTTCTCCCTAGGTATTTCTTTATCCTTATTCTCTATTTTGGTATGTATGAATGCTTCTATTTGTATCTTTGGTTTGTAATTCTTTTGCAATGGAGTAGTTCTCTTGATTCTAGGATGTAGGGAGTAGCCATTTTGATATGTAAACATCTTTTCATTCAATCTATTGAGTTTGCATATTATTTGTTCAATGAAATGTGTGTTTATGGTCTAGATCTATCATATTAACATGACCTAAATGCTAAAAGCATGAGATTCGTATCCCACGAGGATTTGGGGATGAACCGAAAGGAGAACTCTGACCTTCGACCCATAGCAAACTGAGATGCGGAGAGTTCGATATGAAAGTACAACCCGGTATGCCATGAGGAACCTAGGCCATCATAGAGTTTAATGGATCAAACCTAATTCGCTGTCACGTAGTAGGAAAAGTGCTTAATTATAGGTCGAGGGATCTCATGACAGGGTCCCCCTAGGTTTTGATCACTAATTACGATCCTTTCAAAAGTAGATAATGATTAGAGTTGATACATCGGTGTAGAAGCAAAAGTTTACAACGAATACCATAGGATGATCTACCTACATAAATACCATTAAGGATAGGAAACCAAATATAGATTAGGTGTTTACAATCATTTATATGAAACTGAAGTCCTAAAATTGCTTTCACCACTAAACCTTCTGTGGTTTCTCTTCCTGTCTTCTTGTCTTGATCACACTCTGCCTTCTCACATTGATCACACTTTGTCCTCTTTCCGTGATCATTCTGCCTTCTCTCTGATTTCTTCCCATCTACTTGATCACTTTACTTCTCTCTCTCCCAACTCTTTTAGCTCTCATACTCTTAAGCTTTCTTGTGACCACACACACCACCATGATCATCTAGATAACTTTCTTTGTAAAATTAGCTAGTGATTAATCAACAGTCCCTATGAATCAATATTTTATTACTTAACAACACTTCCGTGCACTTACGAATTTGTATACATCGTATGACAAATAGTTTAAAGTTGGATATTGTGTGGTCTAACCTATTTACCAAGTATGCAGGATTGAAATACTTAATGAGACCTAACACCAAGTTGAAGTCCAGTTAGGTCTGAAGGGCCTAATAACTAGCATGAAGCCTAAATATGTTGATATCTAGAAGGAAGTCCAGTTGGGTCCATGGGACCTGACAACTGACTAAAGTCTAGATGGAGCATCTGGTAGGAAGACTTGGTGGGTCAAGAAGATCAGAGTCAAGTAAGTCGACAAATGGTAATTTATATAAGCACTAGAGGAGAGACATCCGATGAGGATGCATTCCCCATTAAGGGAATAGTAGGCGTTGGTCTAATCTGGGATTTTAGTGAAATTCAAAGTCAAAACTGGACAATCTTGAGACTGCCAGAATAACTTAAATACTTCTTTTTTTTTTTCTATTTTGCTAACTCTATGGTACAAGACATCAAAATTAGAAGTTGGCTTGAAAAGGGACTTTTAGGTGCTAGGAGGTCCAGACGACCTAATTGGGTCCAAGCGCTTGGAATGACTTGAATCCAGCTTCGCGGGCAGATGAGCTGACAAATGTTGGTTGGCTGACCTACGTCATCATCCAAGTGTCCGGGGGTGGTCCAGAAGCTCGGGAAGTGATAAAGGTGAATCAGATATGACTTCACCGAGGAGCAACCACATCAACATTGTGGATAATATCATACTATTGTAGAGATATCTAAATTTTTTTGATCCTAACAGTAAGTAACTGAGCGAGGAGCTGGGCCCCGATAATATATGCGTAGGGAGATAGACCCCTAAGAGTATGCCTGATTGGCACTAGCCGATCGGGATGTGATGAGGAGCAGAGCCTCGTAGGTAACTTAGTGGGGAACTAGGCCTCGAAAATATCTATGCGGGGAGCTAGGCCCCTAAGAGTTATTTGATCGATATTAGCCAATTGTGGTGAGATAGGGAGCAGAGCTCCATAAGTAACTGAGTGGAGAGCCGGGACTTGATAATATTTAAGTGGGGAGTTGAGCCCTTGAGAGTATGTCTGATTGACACTAGCCGATCGGGATGTAATTGGGAGCAGAGCCCTATGGGTAACTGAGCAGGAAGTTAGGCCCCCTAGGGTATCCAATTGGCCTTATCTGATCGGTGTGAGGAGATTCCACTGGGCAGGTTACCTGGGTTTTAACCTACCTTGGAATTTGACCGCCACCTGTTAGTGTGGTTAGCACTAACGGTCTAACTCAAGTTTTGATGAATGACAAAATATGTTAAGTTAGTTTTGTTGTTATCTAACACTCTGACAGAGTGTGCAGGAGAAGCCCAGATAGGTCGACGGGCTGACCTAATGTCTGGCACGAAGCCTAGCTAGGTCGACGGGCCGATCGAATAGTTGGCACGAAGTCCAAACGGGTCAATGGGTTGACCGAACGTTTGGCACAAAGTCCAGCTAGGTCGACGGACTGACCGAATAGCTGGCACGAAGCTCAGAGGGGTCGAAGGGTTGACCGGACGTCTGGCAGGTAAGAGAAGGTAAGTCACTGGAGGGGAGTGACTGTGAGAACGCGTTCCCGGGAAGGGAACATTAGGCGTCGATCCGACTTAGATCCATTTCGGATAGCTAAGTCAAGATCATGACTAGATTCCGGTCTCGAGGAGACGGAATCTAGAAAATACTCTGCTTATTAACTTTGAACTATGCTAACACTTTGTTTTGCAGGATAATATTATTTACATTTTGCCTCGGACTAACTCTTTCTTGCAGGAGAAGGATGTTCTGGAGAAGAGTGGTTCGGGCGCCCGGGAGGGATCCGAGCGCCCGGAAGTGAATTTCTATCCGCAACGTCATTTCGCCACGTGGAACGCCTTGGTTGACTCGGCTATGTCATATTCAGGGCGCCCTGGAGGTTCCGGGCGCCTCGAACCTCCTACATAAGGAGGGTAAAGGCTGAAGCTCAACACAACAACGAAAGATCTACTCCTTTGTGCTCCTGCGACGCTGCGAAGCCACTCTGACAACGCGCTGCTCTTTTTCCTTTCCTTTTGTCAGTATTGTCTTTTTCTATTAGCATTCTTATACTTTAAATTGTAAACAAGTATTTCGAATTGCTAGTGGATTATCCATCGAAAGCACCCTTGCGTGCGGGCCTTGGAGTAGGAGTCGACACCGGCTCCGAACCAAGTAAAACTACTTATACCATTCTTTTCGCATTTATTATTCCGCTGCTTACTCGAGAATTTTTTTTAATCGATATTCACCCCCCCTCTATTGAATTCACGATCCAACACCGCCTACTTTGGTCTATTAACCATCGGGCCTCACCCGAGGCTCCTCATCATTCGCCGTATCAATATTGATACAATAAAAGATAAATTGATAATCATGGGCATGCTTCTTTTTGAAAATATGAAAAATCAAGTCATGGATAACATTTAGGGTGTGTTTGGTTCAGGGTTATCACAGATAACCTTGGTTATCCGCCTATTGTTATCTATGACAATCATGTTTGGTTTGAGGTTTTTCTAGATTCTGATGTTTTTCTCGATTCTGAAAGGTCAGCAAATGTCATCAATTTGGGAATCTAACCCAAAATCAGAAAGTCTCGAGTTGCCAAGGTTTTTCTTGATTCCGGAGGTTAAGTAAAAAAAAATCAAAATTAGCCTCTGAACGATCAGAGCATGATCGGAGCCAAGTGTGGTCGTCGAGTGGGGGAGTGCCGGAGGTGGCAGTAGGTGGTGGTAGTAGGTGCCGCGTTCCTTCACGGGCATGGGTTGCCATGTTCTTTCACGTGCCCAGGTCATCACCGAAGCTTCGTGTGCATGCGATAGCGGCATGGCAACCGGAGGTGGCAGTAGCAAGTGGTGGGCAGCGGGAGCGAAAGATGACGAAGGATTTTGTTTTTTTGGTTTTTTAACTTTGGTATTTTAATTATAACCTTATTAAATTAAATTAATCAACTCCTAGCTATAGTTAGGATAAATTAAATATACTTAATGTAAAGGCCAATAAAATTATTAAAAAAATTCTAAAATAATAATAATAATAAAATTATCTAATTTTATTCATTTATATATATATCACTAATAATAATAATATTATTATTATTAAATCAAAGATAATACGGTAAAATATTGTACTAGGTTATATACTAAAATCTCCAAACAAACAAGTTTTTATTGTATTACCTAAGTTGAACCAAACAAGATTAGATTATGTTACATTCCCCATAACCAAAGTTATGTGATTACCTAGTGATACGGAGGTAACCAGTGGAGGCCACGTTGTTGGAGAGGTCAATAGTCTTGCCAAGGGGTAGTCAAAAGTCAAAGATGTACTCCCGACTCCCCAACTCTTAACTCTCGACTTAGGTTCTAAGTGCCCTCTAGCTAAACTAAAATGACCCTAGTTATCAATAATTAAAGCAACAAGTTGTTATTCATTGAGGACATGGATAATGCAACCGATATCACAAGAAAGGCAGAAAACACAACAATTTACTCCAACAAAAATGGGTCATAATGATCATTTATTTAGGGGAACATGGTTGGATCACGAAGAACAAGGGGCATAAGGAGAACATATTGGTGCATGTTGCATCATACAATCTAACCTGAGATTTTGATCTTGGCAATAAGTTCAAGTTAAGTCATGTGGTTTTCTAATATGTTGATTGAGTGTACATGAAAGTTTTAGTTAATACTAGGCAACGAAGTCCTAGTCAAGGGATTGGGCACGAAGTCTTGGCAGATCCAAGACATCGGGCGGAAGTCCTGGGGCGCGAACACTAGGCGAAAATATAAGAGGGTTGAGGATCGGATGTCTAGCGCAAGTCCCGGAGGTCAAGGTTAGATGCTGAGCAGAAAGTCCAAACAGGTGTTTGACAAAAGGTAACTCTCCTAAGAGGAGTAGGTGAGGGCGCGACCCCCGTTGAGGGAACAGTAGCCGTCAATTCGACCTAAAATTTCATGGGAAATTCGAAAGTCAGAATCGGAAATTCTCTATCAAACTATGTTAAAATGCTATATTTTTCCTATTGTGCTAATTCTGTGGTATAGAAAATCAAAGTTGAAAGTTGGCCGGAAAAGGGGCTTTCAGGCACTCGAATTTGGTCGAACTCAGCTGTGCGTGCAGATGATTTGACACACTTTGATTGGCCAGTATACGTCAGAGTCCAGGCGTCCAGAGATGGATAAAATCTTCATAGATAGAGTTAACCGATATGCGTCCACATCAGCTATCCAGGCGTCCGGGGGTGGTCCAATCGCCCATAGTTGGATAACTCCCCAACGAAGCAGGATTGGATATGCTTTGGTCCAAGCACCCGGGACTAGTCCAGACACCTGGATAATTCTATAAAAAGGGACTTCGACCAACAGCTTCAGACAATAGTTCTCTACAACTTTCGTGCTTGTGTGCTGCTCTGAAGCCTTCGTTACGAAGGACGAATGCTGATCGATGACCAAAGCAAAAGCTGTTATTCATTTCGAGTTGTGGTAAAATTGATTCTTTACTATTAACTGCATTTCATTATTTGTAATCGAAGTTTATTATACTTGACAAATCTATAGTGAATTGTCCAATGAAAACAATCGACATCGTGGGTCTTAGAGTAGGAGTCGTCACAGGCTTCGAACCAAGTTAAAAACAACGTATTATTATTATCTTCTTTGTTCTTCTCTTAATTCATTATTTCCGCTGCATTTGTGGATTATTTTACGAAAAAGGTGAAAAAGTGACTCACGCTATTCGCCCCTCTCCTCCCTCTAGCACACTTTTCGATCCTACATAACGTAGCAAATAGTCATGATCCTATAAAAAGTAGTCAACCCTCATGAGAAAAGGTACATGCACATCATTTTCACAAACCCTAATAGTATTCATCTTCTTCATTTCATTGAAACCCTAATTTGAGCATCAGAGTGACAACGCTGGGGAACTCACTGGCTATCTCTCAAATCTCTTGCCCTTCGTCTTCTCTCCTACACAGGTATCAACAAATCTCATTGTGGTCTTCTTGTAATCAGGCGACTGACGGCTAAGTCAACATTGACGCCGACTCACTAGTGACTCACCCATCAGTGTTCCCAAAAGATCAACTGATAATCACATTATCAAAATTATACATGATAACTTTGAACCAAACACACTCTTAAAAATAAAATTGACTTTACCGCAAGGCCCATCATAAATAGTCATTTACCCTCCCAATATTTATAATAAAGGTCCATCATAAGTTTATCAAAATATTCATTACCCTCCCAATATTTATAGAAAATTTTATTTTGATTAGCTGTTTATTTATTTACTTACTTTAAATGCTCTCCGCTTTTAAATTATCATTTTACCTGTTTTTTTTTTATAAATTTTATCGAAATGCACGTCTAATAGCTGTTAGCAATTCTGATGATTATGTGTGATGCACAATCACGAAATATACCATCATTTTAAAAAATTAATATACATTTTTACGGTGTTGACACAGTTTAAGGTCAATTTTTATTATTTTTAAAATTATTTGTTGTTTCTAAAATCAGGCACCAAAATTTACCATAAAATAATTTAAAAACATATTTTTTAAAAAAATAAGATGCCTTTTTAATAATGTTAAGAAACTTTAACACCCTATTTAGAAATAACTTAAGTCATAAAATTAAATTGAATTTTATTATGAATTGAATTCCATAAAAAATTAAATTCAATTTTCATGTTTGGAATGAATTGTAATTTAAGTTATGGAATTCTTATATTTTATCATTTTATTCTTCTCTCTTTTTTCTTTTCTTTTTTTACAAAAAGAAGAGAATGAGAGCACAATGGACATAATATGGAGAATTGAATTCCCTATCATTTCCAAACAGACTATAAATTACCAAGATATTGTATTTTTAAATTACAAACTCAACTACAAACTAATTTAAAATTGCAGGCTGATTTATAAAATTGTTTTTTTTTGTAAAATAAACTTAATTATTTATTTAATGATATTAATAGACGCGTAAGATTTTTTTACTAAAATTAACTTTTAACAATAAAAAATTCTTTGACGATGTTGATGAATTTAAAATATTTAAGTTAATAATTTTTAGATAATTAATCTGGTCTATAAATTAAGTTAACGAAGAAGGCATGCAAAACATTAGTCTCAACAACGGAAACATCATTATCATTGCTGTTTCAAATCACAATCGATCTGATAATTGCATCCATTAATGCGTAGAACATTACAAATGTTAAAGTCGTCAAAAAAAAAAAAAAACTAAGGCTCCATTCCATTGATGTGCTAACAGCATGTTTTTTTATCATTTAAATGTGATATTAAAATATATTTGAAAGTAATTTTGTGTTTGGTAAACATAATATACATAAAATAAAGAGTAGATGCCATCGTCTGGTCGGGTGAAGCATACCCCGACCGGAAAGCACGTACCAATCTGCCATCGCCTTCGTTACAAAGAAAAGTCAAAACAACTGACGCTTAAGGGAGACGATGTGCAGAAGCCGAGCCGAGTAGCTACCCTGCTCGGCCAAACAGTAGAGTTTGATGTGAGCAGAGTTCAACTTCGACCAAGCAGCTACCTCGCTCGGCCTGGCAGCAGGCCTCGACAGTGACAAAATTGACTTTTAGTCGAGCAGACACACTGAGGATTAGCGAGGTTCTGGCCGACCGGACGGGGCACCAGAGTTACGGAAGGCCGATCGAGCGACTAACCCGCTCGGCTTAGTAGTACACTCTCTCTAATATCCAGCGACATCTTTTTAGGAGTTGGTGCCGCCAACACCGGGTATGGACAGCCAGAAGATCGTACAACGGAAGCTTTCAGTGTCACTTCAGAGATATGCTCGGCCCATTAGGGTAAAGTCTTTTCAGGGAAAGTTTTGAGAAGCGTGCTCTCCATAGGAAGCGTGCACCCGCGCTACCAGAGCTCTATATAAAGGGGGGGTCCAAGCATCGACGGAGGTAGACGATATTCACTGTTTGTGCTACAGTCTTCTTATTGCTCCGCTTTCTACTTCATCGTCGGTGACTGACTTGAGAGTCGGAGGGCCAATGTCAGGAACCCCTTCCCTGGCTCGGCACTGACGTAGTTTGTGTTACAGGTCTGAGCGGAGTTTACAGGCGGTCAGCGAGAGCGCCACATTCCCGGCTTTTCATCTCTTTGACTTTCAGACAAGATCATATATAAAAATTGCGCACTATCTACAAATTGATTGTGACTCGCATCACTTTGATTGCCCCAAGGTGGTGTAGAGTGACCGCCTGAAATGGTTTAGCGTGATGTGGAGAGTTGGTGTGAAAGAGGAAACTAGGGTTTTTATTTGCGTCCAAATTTTGGAAGGATAGGCGTATTTTAGTCATATAATAAATAACTCATATTTTTATCTTTACCATACAAATCATACCAAACAAAAACGATTTTATCATACTTTACTAAATATCCTCATCTAAAATATTACTATCACTCAAATTTATAATCCATCAATTTCCTAACGGTGCCTAATGGTTTAATTCTTTGGATTGAACTTTACTAAATCATTATAATAAATAACTCATACTTTTATTCTTACCATAAAAATCATACCAAACAAAAATTATTTTATCATACTTTACTAGATATCCTCATCTAAAATATTATTATCACTCAAATTTATAATTCATCAATAATCTTATCATACAAACTAAGCGATGCCTAATGGTTCAATTCTTTGGATTGGCCCATGTGACCTAGTCTAACTAAGTCAGTTGACTTGTTTAATTCATTCAACTTGATCAACCCAATTGATCCAATTCAGCATACTTAGAACAACTCATCATACCTAATGAGATGGACTAACTCATTCCTACATGAATGTCCAATTTATAGATGATGACAGATTTACTATAATAGGATAAAGACTAATTTCTAATATTACATGTCTTCAGAAAAAAAACTCCTCCCACCCTTATCAACTTGACGGTCAGCTATAAGCTGACCTTGTGATTTACCTTCCTTCACATAACTTAGACACAGATTATAAAAGATACTTGGGGTGAGCATCATCATTTTTTACTATAATGAGATGGGCTAACTCAGTGTACCTAGAACAATTAACACACAAATTGATCAAACCAATTGATCCATTGGATTCGACTGTGTTGGTCTGACTCAATACACCCATTAGAGCATCCATAATGGTGGGAGCTCGATGAAAACTCTTTTATTACTACATCCGTAGCACATCACAAGTAAAAAACCTTACACATCTCTCCACTATCAAAAAAATTTCTCAACAACTCTTTCATAAATCCCGCATTTCTTTACATCCTCATGCCATATATCTCTCCTAATTAAAATAACACCTCCATTATCACATTTAAATTAAAACATATTATTTAAATTTTTTCAAAAAAGGATGGAGCTGCTCCTTACCGAATGGGAAGAGCTCCCTCCCATTATGGGAGAGAGCTCCCTCCATATCACCATATCAGCTGTGGGAGCTACGATAGGGCTCCCATCGTGGATGCCCATAGGCTCAAAGTGACATACGTCTAATTCAATTTGCTTGCTTAATTAATCAAAGAGCGATAGAATGGAAAAAGATTTATTAAGAGAAAATTGACTTCAAAATAATTTCCTATCTATCAAACACTGAAAAAAAATTTCTAGAAAACGATTCTACCAAACAAATAGAGTCTACTATTTTTCTCCAAGTCACACACCAGTCAAGAAGATTAACACATTCGTCGCCCCAGCACTGTCTGATCAGACAACTATAATTTTGACATAAATAATGCCCTTGTTTGCTGCCATTTTTTATCACTGACATAGTGACATGCACATAGCAGCTAACAAGTTAGTCACGTATACACTTGAGAAAATAAGGTGTCTACATTACAATTGACTTAATGCTCTGCTTCCGTCGATATACGGATTGAGTAAATAATATGCAGAGAAGCAAAAAGGAGAGGTTTGAAAAGAAGACCACAAGAGAAAATTATGATTCTTAAAAAAAATAACATTATTTAATAATAGAGAATTATCTTTAAACAACTAAACAACAAGACTCTTATAGATAAACCTTAATTCTAATCTTACCAAGAAAAAAATTTTAAAATAAAAAAATATTATTAATATATTTATAATCTTAAAATTTTTAAACGGATTAAAAATCAAAAAAATATAAAAGATAGAAATTATCATAAATATCCTACAAATATCCTACAGACAAAAATATTCTAAATACCAAAATAATAAAAATTATTTTAAATAATAATAATAATCTGTATTAGTGACCCTATATTAAAATAACTCATCGTCAAATTTAGAATTATTTTAAAAAGTGGTAACCAAGAGACAGATCATCTAACATGGAATCGATAAAATCAAGTAACAGACTTTCACCTCTCAAAACTCATGTTCAACTGTTCTTTGTCAACTAACTCGAATGCAACATTATCTTTGAAATAATATAGATAACCTCTATCCGCTATTCCATTGGGACAACGTTCATCTTCAACAGAACCAATATGCTCAGTGTGGCAGATAGGATGACCATATGAACCCGTTATAGTATTAGAGGTAAATCGAAGCATTTCAGGAAAGACACCTTGATCATTGTCATAACCGGTCCGTGAGGACCCATAGCAGTTTAATATGTGTTCAGCTGAAAAAATATCATCAGCATGATGTTGATTCTGAAAGTTTAATTGATCACCACATCCATAAATACTTCCTTTAGCTATGTCTGAGTGGTGTGCAAAGTCAGGATTACTTGACTCAAATGATTTTCTTCTGATACGCTTTCTCTTGGCATGGTATAGGTTTCTCACACTCTTCACTTCTCTTTTCCTGGATTCCAAATATTTCCCTTTTATGCTGCAAGCTCGGTTAACTTTGTTAGGATTGTATATAGCAAGCTAAGCTCCTTGTATTCGAGCATTCGAGTTGAGGCCCCTGATGAGGTTTCAAGAGCAAAAACGAGAGAATGCCAACGGTTTTGTAATTCTTGAAGGGTGAATCTCCGGGGAAAACACACTGCACCTTTAGCTAATGGCTCCAAAGATACTCCTGTCTTCGTCCACTGCAAGGAAAAACAGTAATTCTGACGGAATTAACGACGAACATTTTTTTCCGTCGGTAATCACCGACGGAAAACAAATTCCACCTGTACAATTATAGATTATGCGGATGCATCACAGGGGGCCATGGTAATTAGGGAGAGGGGCGAGGGCATTTTGATCACTCCACTAGTTAGGGCTTTGGCTTTAAGTGAGGAGGAGGGCTTCTTCGATGAGGACAGGACCGCCCCTCTCCCCTTTTCCTCCCTGATCCTGTCCGAACGCTGATTCAATGGACGCTGGGCACGTGGCGCTTCCTGGCTGCTGGTGTGGATCTTCGGACGGCGACACGAAGCTCCGGCGAACCTGCACAGAAGTCGGGCCGGGAAGGGGTTACGTTCCCGGCGGCGACCCTCCGACGCTCAAGTCAGGCGAAGCTCAAGGAATAAATAATGGCTTCAAAACGCGTAGAATGCCTACCTCCGGCGAAGAATGAGGGCCTTTATATAGGGCAGCGAAGAAGTGAGTGTACACCTGCCGAGGTGTACACGTGTCCATGGCCCATACCCCAGTAAGGACTTGTCAGTGAGCTTCCCTAACCCATACTGTTACAGTCTCGGCATGTCCTCGATGGGACAGCGAAATCCCCTGTCACAGGATTTGGAGCATGGCCTACACATGAAAAATACCTGCTGTCAGAAAAAGACGTCCCCTGTCCTTTTCCCCATTGCTCCCGATCTGGCGCCCGGGCGGACAGCAACCTCAAAATCTGGCCGGACATATGCGGTGGTTTACTTGGGGAGATTTTCCGTCATATACTTTGTGGAGACTATTAGCAGTGTTACCTTATGGCTTTGGCCGAGCGTGAGGTCCGCTCGGCCCCACGACCTTTTCCACTGAGCGTCGGAACCCTGATTTCGATAGGGAACCTTTTAACCATCAGCCGACTATCGTCTGATCGGGACGTTCGATTCCACCGGACGGCCGGCCTGCCGCCCGGTCGGACCCGGCCCTGCCGTCCGGTCGGACCCGGCCCTCTCCGGATGGACAACTGCCACTGTGACTTCTACGTGGCGTTGACTCCACAGGGTGGGGTCCCCTGTTCTTACTACCGGATCACTTGTCTTCCCTTCAAGTCTAGTCGAAGGAGGCGAACAGTCCGACTGACTTGACTAAGAATCTAGCCGAGCGGTTCCTCCGTGCTTGTATCTCCCGCTCGGCCGACCATAGAGGTAGGCTTGAGCGAATCAACAATGGCGTTCACTGGATCTCCTCGTGTTCTGCGCCAATCTTCGACGTTAAGGTCGAGCATGCTTTCATTAAAGGCTCCGAATGATTGAATGCCACGTGGAGCAATGCCATCGGCGTACGACGGCGGTGGCATGGTGTTTTGATGTGATCGAAGCGATTCGAAATGGACGGCTCGATGCATGCTTGGATTCCCGTGACCTGGATCCAACGGTGGAGGCCACCCGGCCTTCACCCTATAAATTCTTCGTTTTCTTCTATCCCCTCACTTGCCTCCGTGATCTTGACCCCTGCCCCCTGCGCTTTAGAGCCCCGGCGATCCTGTTTCTGCTCTCCGACGCTCTCCGGCGCCTTTCCCTTGATCCCTCTCCTCGCGGCAAGGTTTTATATCTTTCCTTCCTCCTTTCCGGTGTTTCCTCCGCATTTCTTCCTCGGTTTCGATCCTTGAAACTTCCTTTCGTTTTCTGGTGTTTTTCTTCTGCCTTCTTGCCTTTTGACTCCTTCCAATCGGCCCATGGCTAGTTCTTCCAATCCCGAAGATCAGTCGCTCGGCCCATGGTACACCACCATGCAGTCCCGATTTGAACAGCGGGACTTCGATATTTTGACAGATAACTTCGAAATCCCAGAGGATTTCGAAATTCGCTTAGCTGGTCCTTCCGCCCGGCCTCACAGGTCGCCGCGCGGAGGTTTCTGTGTCTTCCAAGACCAGTTTACCGCCGGTCTTCGTTTTCCTGTGCATCCTTTCATCATAGATGTCTGTAATTATTTTGGTGTGCCGCTCGGCAGTTTAGTACCCAACACCTTCCGTCTCCTTTGCGGTGTAGTTGTTTTGTTTAAGATTCACAACATCCCCCTCCGACCGGAGGTCTTTTTTTATTTCTACTACCCTAAGCAAGCCGAGTCGAGCACCTTCATGTTCCAAGCTCGACCCGGCTTGGTTTTCTTCAACAAGCTTCCTACTTCCAATAAACATTGGAAGGATTATTTTTTCTACATCCGCATGCCCGCTCGGGCCAACTTCCCGACCCAATGGCAAGTCAGCCTACCCCCCCCCCCCCACTCCCGAGTTGAAGAAGTTCAAGACCCGACCGGACTATCTCCACGCTGCAAATATACTGGCCGGTCTGCGACTTGACATCAACAAACTTCTCCACGAGGGAGTGATGTACATCTTCGGGCTGAGTCCTATACGGACTCCTCTTCCGACCGGCTTCGGTAAGGACTTTGCTTGGGCATTTGCTTTAATTGCTAACTGATTTCTTTTCTTTCTCCTGCAGCGGACATCGTCATGGATTCGGTCATGGCCGGTGTTTTGAAGAGAAAGGCGACCGCTCTGGAAGCCGCGGCGGCCAGAGAAATGGAAGCTTTAGGTATCCAGCCGGTCGGATCCCATGAAGGAGAGAGCGGGACTCAGGCTGAGTCGACCGCTCCCGCTTCTCAGCAAAACGTGGCCAGCGGAGCCACTCCTCCTGGAGAACCAACTGCCCCCGAAGAAGGTTCCGCTCGGGAGGAGGAGCAGCCCTTACCAAAGAGGCGTCGAGTGGAGACTCCCCTGCGGTCGGCAACCTCCGCGGTCCAACCATCCGAGCGGGTCACTGCAACTGCTCGGGGCAAGGCGCTAGAGACCGAAACCATCTCGTCCGACCGGACGCCTTCGGATTGGGACGAGCCAGCTGCTCCAGTGGAGGCTATTCCAATCAGCACCCTTCCGCCCGCTCGCCATTCAGCCCAGCGCTCCCAGCTTCTGATCCCCTTCCGACCGCCGGTCGGACGACCCCCGGTCATGGCCGCACGATTCGAGTCACTCTTCATCTTCCGACTGAAGAGCTGATTCCAGAGGCCGACCGTCCATCTGCGCCCGAGCACACTATCACCCTGAAGGGGCCTCTCGCTGAGATGTGGGCCGACGCTCGGGCACGCGTCGCCCTGATCCCCATCGGGAATTTGGCTAACAGCCATATGCAGCAGGTCACGGGGGTAAGTTTGTAATCTACCAACTTTTGTGTTCATTCTTTCCGATCGGCCGCTAATAACTATAATTTTCTTTTGCCAGAGATGGGTGGAGGAAATTGCGGTTTCCAACCGCTTGGCCTTGGTGGATGAAGAGCTACGGCAACTGAAGGCCGCAGTTGGTCCGTCCGGCCATCAAGGCCCTTCCTATTCCGAGCTGCAAAAGGAGCTGAAGAAAGCTCAAACTCTGCTGGCGGCCAAACAGAAGAAGACAGCCGACCAGGCCCACGCCTTGGCCGAGTCCGAGCGACAAGTCAAGTCGCTTGATACAAAAATAACTCTGGCAGACTATCTCCGATCGGAGAAGAAGAATGTTGAGGCTCGGGGCTGAGGTGAAGATAAAGGAGTTGACAGAGCGGCTCGACAAGGAGAAGGCGGGCCGCTCGGCGAAAGCGAGCAAACAGGCCTCACTGGCTCCCAGGCGGCTTTCAAAGAATATCATGATGCCGAGCCGAGCCGAGTCGCCGCTCTATGACAGAGCTACATCCGATCGAATTCTGCGAGCGGATGTACACAGCCTTCGACTTGGCCATGACTGCCACTATGACCTATCTGAAGTCGAAGGGCCTTCTTCAGGAGTCCACCAATATTCCGGCCGGCGATCAGGTGGCGCTCCTAGATAACATCCCCAAGACCCTCTATGATTATATCGAGTAATTTTTGTAATTTGGCCACTCGGCTAAATATGATCCCTTTTGTACTTAGGCCGCCCGGCCTGAGATTTTATTTTTAATGCAGTGCTTTCCTTTCGCGTACTCTATCTTTTTGCACTTTGTCCTTTTGCTAATTAATACGTGTGTTGCCCGCTCGCCTATTATCACACCTCTAGCATTCGAAAGGCATTTTTGCGAAGTACTTGACTATGCCCTTCCGCTCGGGCAAATATTCCGGACGCGTAACATTCCGCTTTGCTAGCAAGGATCGCTCGCTATAAGCCGACAAGAACCTTTGGGACCTGAGCCGAGCAGAACGTAGAGTCGGTCGAACGGTATTGGAGGCGAACTTCTCGGACTAGACGTCGGCTCGTCTCTCAATATTTAACGTCGGAGCTCGACGGTATTCCGCTCGGATGATTTATAGACGCCGGCTCGTCTCTCGATATTTAACGTTGGAGCTCGACGGTCTTCCGCTCGGATGATTTATAGACGCCGGCTCGTCTCTCGATATTTAACGTCGGAGCTCGACGGTCTTCCGCTCGGATGATTTATAGACGCCGGCTCGTCTCTCGATATTTAACGTCGGAGCTCGACGGTCTTCCGCTCGGACGTTTATAGACGCCGGCTCGTCTCTCGATATTTAACGTCGGAGCTCGGCGGTCTTCCGCTCGGATGATTTATAGGCGTCGGCTCGTCTCGATATTTAACGTCGGGCTCGGCGGTCTTCCGCTCGGATGATTTATAGACGCCGGCTCGTCTCGATATTTAACGTCGGAGCTCGGCGGTCTTCCCTCGGATGATTTATAGACGCCGGCTCGTCTCGATATTTAACGTCGAGCTCGGCGGTCTTCCGCTCGGATGATTTATAGACGCGGCTCGTCTCTCGATATTTAACGTCGGAGCTCGGCGGTCTTCCGCTTGGAGCGTTTATAGACGCGGCTCGTCTCTCGATATTTAACGTCGAGCTCGGCGGTCTTCCGCTCGGATGATTTATAGACGCCGGCTCGTCTCGATATTTAACGTCGGAGCTCGGCGGTCTTCCGCTTCGGGACGTTTATAGGCGTCGGCTCGTCTCGATATTTAACGTCGGGCTCGGCGGTCTTCCGCCGGATGATTTATAGACGCGGCTCGTCTCTCGATATTTAACGTCGAGCTCGGCGGTCTTCCGCTCGGCGTTTATAGGCGCCGTCTCGTCTCTCGATATTTAACGTCGGAGCTCGGCGGTCTTCCTCTCGGATGATTTATAGACGCCGGCTCGTCTCGATATTTAACGTCGGAGCTCGGCGGTCTTCCGCTCGGACGTTTATAAGCGCCGGCTCGTCTCTCGATATTTAACGTCGGAGCTCGCGGTCTTCCGCTCGGATGATTTATAGGCGTCGGCTCGTCTCGATATTTAACGTCGGGCTCGGCGGTCTTCGCTCGAGCGTTTATAAGCGCGGCTCGTCTCGATATTTGCGTCGGAGCTCGGCGGTCTTCCGCTTGGATGATTATAGACGCCGGCTCGTCTCGATATTTAACGTCGGAGCTCGGCGGTTTTCCGCTCGGAGTTTATAGACGCGGCTCGTCTCTCGATATTTAACGTCGAGCTCGGCGGTCTTCCGCTCGGATGATTTATAGACGTCGGCTCGTCTCTCGATATTTAACGTCGGAGCTCGACGGTCTTCCGCTCGGATGATTTATAGACGCCGGCTCGTCTCTCGATATTTAACGTCGGAGCTCGACGGTCTTCTGCTCGGATGTTTATAGACGCCGGCTCGTCTCTCGATATTTAACGTCGGAGCTCGACGGTCTTCCGCTCGGATGATTTATAGATGCCGGCTCGTCTCTCGATATTTAACGTCGGAGCTCGACGGTCTTCCGCTCGGATGATTTATAGACGCCGGCTCGTCTCTCGATATTTAACGTCGGAGCTCGACGGTCTTCCGCTCGGACGTTTATAGACGCCGGCTCGTCTCTCGATATTTAACGTCGGAGCTCGACGGCCTTCACGGCTAACTTAGATATTGCCGATCGGCGTAACCCTTGACCATCCTTTAAATTAATTTTGCTTCCTGCATTACAAGGACACGAGCTACTAGCATATACACAAAAATAAGTTACATTCGTGCACCTTTCATCCAGCTCGATAAGGCTGGAGATGATTTGCACTCCACGGTCGATCTAGCTGCCGCCCGTCTTCACCCTCCAAATAATATGCGCCCGAGCGGAGCTTTTCAATAACCTTGAAGGGGCCCGCCCACGGTGCCTCCAGTTTGCCGACGTCGCCGACCGGCTTGACTTTCTTCCAGACAAGATCGCCGACTTGGAATGATCTGGGGATTACACGGCGGTTGTAACTTTGTTTAACTTGACTCCATATTTGCGCAGCGTTCGGAAGGTTTCCTCCATGTCCTTGAAGAGATCTGCCGCTCGGACGGACTTAATGAGAATGTCGTCCACGTAAACTTCTAGATTCCGTCCGATCTGCTCTCTGAACACTTTATTCATCAAGCGCTGATATGTGGCCCCCGCATTCTTCAATCCAAACGGCATTACATTATAGCAATAAGTGTCATCGGCCGTCACGAAGCTGACCTTTTCTTGATCTTCACGGGCGAGCGGCACTTGGTGATAGCCCTGGTAAGCGTCGAGCATACAGATTAATTCACAGCCGGTCGTAGAGTCCACCAGCTGATCTATCCGAGGCAGAGGATAAAAGTCTTTCGGGCAAGCTTTGTTGAGATCCCGAAAATCTATGCATACTCTCCACTTGTCGCCCGGCTTGGAGACTAATACTACGTTAGCCAACCAGCTCGGGAACTGTACCTCGCGGATATGGCCGACCTCCAAGAGTTTCTCCACCTCCGCTCGGATGATAGCATTCTGCTCGGCGCTGAAATCTCTTTTTCTCTGCTTCACGGGCCGTGCGTCCGGTCGGACGTGTAGTTCATGCTGCGCTATACTTGGTGAAATTCCGGGCAGCTCATGTGTCGACCAGACGAAGACATCATGATTTCTTCGGAGGCATTGGATCAATTCTTCTTTCTGCTTCTCTTCCAGATCGGACGCTATAAAGATTGTGGCCTCCGATCGGGTTGGGTGAATCTGCACTTCCTCATAAATTAAAGAGGGTGGCTTTTCGGTGATGGCGTTTACCTCGATCCGGGGCGCCTTCCTAGCGGAACAGGCCTCTGCTCGGACCATCTCGATGTAGCATCGCCGAGCTGCTAGCTGATCTCCCCGTACTTCTCCCACTTTGTCCTCTACGGGGAACTTGATCCTCTGGTGGAAGGTTGAGACGACCGCTCGGAATTCGCTGAGAGCCGGTCGTCCCAAAATAACGTTGTAGGACGAGGGAGAATCGACCACCACGAAGTTTGTTGTCCTGGTCCTCCTGAGCGGCTCTTCTCCCAGCGAGGTAGCCAGCCGGATCTGTCCGACCGGCTGAACTTCGTTACCAGTGAACCCATAGAGCGGAGTTGTCATGGGTAACAGCTCGGCTCGATCAATTTGCAACTGATCGAATGCTTTCTTGAAGATGATGTTGACCGAGCTTCCTGTATCTACAAAAACGCAGTGGATAGTATAATTCGCTATTACCGCTTTGATGAGCAGAGCGTCGTCGTGGGGCACTTCAACTCCTTCCAATTCCCCTGGCCCGAAGCTGATTTCCGGTCCGTTCGCCCGTTCTTGGCTGCATCCAACGGCATGGATTTGGAGCTGCCGGACGCTCACCTTTCTAGCTATGTTGGAGTCTCCTCCGGTCGGCCCGCCAGTAATAACGTTGATTTCGCCTCGGGAGGTATTGCTTTTATTTTCCTCTTCCCGAGCGGACGGTCGAGACCGTTCTCTGGACGCTCGGCGATTCTCCTACCTTGGGGAACGGTGTCGATCGGGAGTTTGTTGTTGTCGCCTATCAGCTTGCGTCCGATCGGCTCCTTGAATTCTCTGTCTCCTGTCGACTGAGGGAGACCGTCGTTCGGCATTCCGGGGTACGAGATGAGACACGAAGGGAAGACTTCGACAATCCCTTGTGTTGTGCGTATCCGTCCGGTGGAAGGAGCAGAACATCGGGGTCCATTTCTTTTTTGGCTTGGGCCGGGCGGCGGCTACCTCTTGCACATGGGACCTGGCATGGGGGGATCAGATTGCTTCGGCCCTTGGTCCTCTGGGCGGCTGATGAGTGACGTGTTACTTCCGCTCGGCTGGAGGAGCCCGCTCGGTTGGAGTTTCTTTTTTCCTAACCGCTTGTGCCTCTTCCACGTTGATGTATTCGTTCGCCCGGTGTAACATGTGATTATAGTCCCGGGGCGGCTTTCGGATGAGCGATCGAAAGAAATCCCCATCCACCAGGCCTTGTGTCAAGGCATTCATCATGGTTTCTGAGGTGGCCGTTGGAATGTCCATCGCCACTTGGTTGAACCGCTGGATGTAAGCTCGAAGCGATTCACGGGCTTCTTGCTTGATGGCGAACAGTCTCACGCTCATTTTCTGGTAGCGTCGACTGCTCGCAAAATGGTGGAGGAAGGCCGTTCGGAAATCTTTGAAGCTCGTGATGGATCCGTCCGGCAGCCTCCGGAACCACCGTTGAGCCGATCCCGAGAGAGTGGTAAGAAAAACTCGGCACTTTACTCCATCTGTGTATTGATGGAGAGTAGCTGTGTTATCGAACTTACCCAGATGATCATCCGGGTTGGTTGTCCCCTTGTCCTCGTCGATCGTCGGAGGCGCGTAGTGCTTTGGCAGAGGGTCTCGTAGGATAGCCTCTGAAAACTGGCGATTGATCCGCTCGGGCGATGAGTCTGCTCGGGGGGCTTTCCCCTTCCTGTCATCTCGCCTAGGCATTTCATCCAAAGAAGATCCCCTATCCCGGTGGGCTGCCACGGCTTCAGGGGTGTGGAACAGAGCCCGATGAAAGGCGACGGTGGCAGGTGGTGCCTCCGCTCGGCCGCCAGACGCTGAAGTTGCTTGCTGCTCCGGCCGCTCGGCTGCTGCCTTCTGTTTTTGCTCCACAAGCTTGGCGGCCCTTATCTCAATCAGAGCGTCGAGTTCCTCAGTTGAAAGTGTCACCGCGTGTTGTCGTCCAGCCTCGTCCATTGTTTCCGATCGGATACAGGAGCGTTCCCACAGACGGCGCCAAATTGATCCTGTCCGAACGCTGATTCAATGGACGCTGGGCACGTGGCGCTTCCTGGCTGCTGGTGTGGATCTTCGGACGGCGGCACGAAGCTCCGACAAACCTGCACAGAAGTCGGGCCGGGAAGGGGTTCCCGGCGGTGACCCTCCGACGCTCAAGTCAGGCGAAGCTCAAGGAATAAATAACGGCTTCAAAACGCGTAGAATGCCTACCTCCGGCGAAGAATGAGGGCCTTTATATAGGGCAGCGAAGAAGTGAGTGTACACCTGCCGAGGTGTACACGTGTCCATGGCCCATACCCCAGTAAGGACTTGTCAGTGAGCTTCCCTAACCCATATTGCTACAGTCTCGGCATGTCCTCGATGGGACAGCGAAATCCCCTGTCACAGGATTTGGAGCATGGCCTACACATGAAACATACCTGCTGTCAGAAAAAGACGTCCCCTGTCCTTTTCCCCATTGCTCCCGATCTGGCGCCCGGGCGGACAGCAACCTCAAAATCTGGCCGAACATATGCGGTGGTTTACTTGGGGAGATTTTCCATCATATACTTTGTGGAGACTATTAGCAGTGTTACCTTATGGCTTTGGCCGAGCGTGAGGTCTGCTTGGCCCCACGACCTTTTCCACTGAGCGCCGGAACCCTGATTTCGATAGGGAACCTTTTAACCATCAGCCGACTATCGTCCGATCGGGACGTTCGATTCCACCTGACGGCCGGCCTGCCGCCCGGTCGGACCCGGCCCTGCTGTCCGGTCGGACCCGGCCCTCTCCGGATGGACAACTGCCACTGTGACTTCTACGTGGCGTTGACTCCACAGGGTGGGGTCCCCTGTTCTTACTACCGGATCACTCCCCGATGGCTCTACCGCATCCAATGGCCTTTGCCACCACCGCCGAGTCCAGCGGCCACTGCCGCCACCTCTAGCGGTTGCTGCCGCTATCCGATGCCACCTCCAATGACAGCCACTAACCGACCCACGCCCTTCGTCGAGGGCACAGTGCCATCGTTGCTGTTGGCACTCCTATCGGGCGATGAGCCGGCTCTCGAGCCACCCAGGTCAGATCCTCTGGACCGCTTTTGCGGTCCAGAGGATGCTCCCTATGCATGTATTGGTGGAGATGCATGGTCCCTACTTATAAAATAGGTGGGGACCATACATCCCTGTTGGTGCAACATCCCTCAGGTCAAGGTTGACCTGGTTGACCAAGCTTGAGTCTTGGTTTGGGTTTCGATGTTTGACAATGCAAGGTTGATTGAAGAAGAGTCAAGTAGGTCAAGGATGACCGGATACTTGACTGGGAAGTCCTAACTGGGATATTAGGCAGAAGGAAAGACCTAGTGAGTGAAGCTAGGCAGGAGGAAAATCCTGGTCAGTGAAGCCAGGTGAAAGACCTAGTGAGTGAAGCTAGGCTGAAGGAAAATCCTGGTGAGTGAAGCCAGGTGAAAGACCTAGTGAGTGAAGCTAGGCAATTGGGAAAGTCCTGGTGAGTGAAGCCAGGCAAGAGAAATCCAGATGGGTCAAGGTTGACCAGACATCTGGTGAGAGTCCAAGTAGGTCAAAGGGATTGACCGGATACTTGGCACGAAGAGAAAAGTCCAAGTGGGTCAAAGGGATTGACCGGACACTTGGTGGGGAGTCCTGGCAGGTCAAGGGAGTGACCAGATGCTAGGCATGATATACCAATAGGTCATGACTGATGAATATTGGATTGAGAGGCTTGGGACTTGTTTTGGGCAAAACCAAGAGCTGGATCGATCGGTGGATCGATCGGGCTCTCCACAGAGCCTCTGGATCGATCCGTGGATCGATCCAGAGGTCCCAATCGATCGGCTGATCGATTGGGACGCTGCTGGTTCGCGCGATAAGCGCTGGATCGATCCGTGGATCGATCCAGGCATTTTCTCCAGAGCACAAAGGCGCTCTGGATCGATCCGTGGATCGATCCAAAGCCTCCCCGATCGATTGGGAGTTTTCGAATCGATCGGGATCCGACCGTTGCGTCGTATTTGAGCTGCAGGCGTGCGATGGCTGCGGCATCTCTTCACCGATTCATTTTCAGATCTTCACCAGCATTTCTCAAGCTCGAGATCGCCAGTTCTTGAAGGCTCTTGGAGGTTCTTCCAAGTCAAGAGGCGGATCAAAGCAAGAAGAAGAAACTAGGGTTAGGGTTTTTGCTCTCATTGTAAGCTTGTAAGCTTGTATTTCATTACCTTTCCCTTTCTTCTTGTATTGAGTCTTGTAGGGCTTCTCCGCCCTTGGTAGTTACCATAAAGGAGAGTTTTATTAGTGGAGGGTGTGTGTGTAGGTGTGGATCCTTGGACTAGTCACCTCTTGTGAGGTGGATACCAAGTAAACCAAACTTGTTAGCGTTGTGTGGTTTGTTTCTGTATTTTCCGCTGTGCATCTTTGAAGAAACAAGCAACGCCGAGCAAAGAGCACGCGACGAGCTATTCACCCCCCCCCCCCCTCTAGCTACTTTTCGGTCCCAACAATCCCTACTAATGCATGAAAAGGGAGCATCCTCTGGACCGCAAAAACCGGTCCAGAGGATCTCCTCTCCGAGCCACCGCTGATCCGGCTTTCGGGCCATTGCTATTGCACTCTACCTTGGTGACCCGCGTTTTGCACTGTGTGCTGTGTTCCGGCCACCGAGTCATTGTATTTTGTATTGCTATTATGATTGTGAGTTACTAGTATTATCCGGCATGCGTGTCGTATCCCGGCCTGCAAGCCGCTGTGGTATTCCGGCTTAGGAGTCGTTGTCAGATTTTGACCGACATGCCGCCTTTTGGATCCATGCTGCACCGGATTCCATGTCGTCGCTCCCAGATCCGGCTCCTCAGCTGACCCATATTCATCTATCCTTAAGGGACACGACGACTCGATCAGCATCGCGACCAGCTCACCGATCCATCCGAGGGCGCCCCCCGAGGCCAAGGTACGTCACTGTACTTATCTTGTATTTATTTAATTGTTCTGCTATTATTCGGTTGCTTATATATTCGTGGGACCTGTCTCGAGTATCGGGGTACCAGGGACCGGGGCAACCCGGTCACTGGCTGCAGGTATTGCATGTTGACCAGAGGATTTCTGATGACTTGGTCAACACAGAAGACAACTCACCATCCAGGTCATGGAGATGCGGTCAACGTTCCAGCCACGTCATTCCGGCAGCCTCGTCTTCTCATATTCCTGATAGGAACATAATTGACGTTATCTGTGGGACCTTCGCCTGATCTAGAACGTGAAGATGGACGACGCCGAAAAATTCTGTCATACTCATGACTTTGGTGGGTTTCGACGAGCGTATCATAGTCTCCTCACTCCACAGGTATTCGGGAGTCGAGGAATTGAGTCAGATCCTCTGCTGGACGGCAGGTCAATTTTTTCGCTGTATTTTCTCTTTCGATCATAGGATCTGCCATAATTCTCCGGTCGAACACTCCCATGCCGATCGGCCGGGCTTGTCTTATATTAGAGCTACGGACTCAATGTCGAAGACTCCCGTGCTGATCGGTCGGGCTTGTCTTATATTAGAGCCACGGGCTCAATGTCGAAGACTCCCATGTCGATCGACCGAGTTTATATTATATTAGAGCCACAGACTCGATGTCGAAGACTCCCGTGCCGATCGGCCGGGATTATATTATGTTAGAGTTGTGGGCTCAATGTCGAAGACTTCCGTGCCGATCGGCCTGGATTATATTATGTTAGAGCCGCGGGCTCAATGTCGAAGACTCCTGTGTCGATCGGCCAAGATTATATTATATTAGAGTCGCGGGCTCAAAGTCAGAGACTCCCACGTCGATCAGTCGGGTTTGAGTTATATTAGAGCCATAGGCTTTAGAAGTTGAGCGGTGACTATAAACTCATGTGAAGACCGTCGAGCGGCGACGTTAAACCCAGGTCTCCACCAACGGTCGAGCGGAGACTTTAAACCCGAGTCTGCATCAAATCGTTGAGCGGCGACGTTAAATCCAGGTCTCCACCAACTGTCGATCGGCGACCTTAAACTCGAGTCTGCATCAAACTGTCAAGCGGCGACGTTAAACCCAGGTCTCCACCAACGGTCGAGCGGTGAACTTAAACCCGAGTCTTCATCAAATCGTTGAATGACGACGTTAAACCCAGGTCTCCACCAACGGTCGAGCGGCGACCTTAAACCCAGGTCTCCACCATCGGATCTCCTATCTCCCCCGTTCGGGGTCGAGCAGTCTTCATTGGTCACAGATCAGCATATCATAGCTCCTATCTCCCCCGTTCGGGGTCGAGTGATCATCACATATCGGATCTCCTATCTCCCCCGTTCGAGGTCGAGCGATCATCACATATCGGATCTCCTATCTCCCCATTCGGGGTCGAGCGGTCTTCACTGGTCACAGACCAGTCTTATTGAATATTCTATCTCCCCCATTCAGGGTCGAGCGGTCTTCACTGGTCGCGGACCAGCATATCAGATATTCTATCTCCCCCGTTCAGGGTCGAGCGGTCTTCATTGGTCACAGATCAGCATATCATAGCTCATATCTCCCCCATTCGGGGTCGAGCGATCGTCACATATCGGATCTCATATCTCCCCCATTCGGGGTCAAGCGGTCTTCATTGGTCGCGGACCAGCTTAGTAGATTCTCTTATCTACCCCGTTCGGGTTGAGCAATTTTCACCGGTCATAGTCCAGATTATCAAAGCATTTATCTCCCCCGTTCGGATTCGAGCTATCTCCAATGATCTCGGACAGGAGTATCTCCACTAATCTTGGACCATCGAATCGCCACTGCTCTAGGGTTGAAGTATCTTCACTGGTCTCAAACCAGGGCATCCTACGGGTTCCATGCCCTTCGGCCGCATGAGCCTCGTACCCACTCGAGATACCGACGTCGTGCTTTTCGCTCTCCCATTCGGCATCATCCCACTCAGTACTTGATTGCCAGGCCAGCATTTTACGATCACCCGGTTGGCATTCTCTAGGTCGCTCGCTCAACACTCTTGTAGTCGATCGTCCAACCGGTATCGTTCAGCCATCCGTTTGACCACACACTTGAACTAGGTCGAACGCTTGACATTCTCTAGATGGTCTGGTCAATATTTTATGATCGATGGGGTGACACTTTCTCGATCGCCCACTCGGCATCGCCTGCTCGTTCGCACAGTTAGCATTTTACGATCACCTGGTTGACATTATTGGGTCATCCGATCACATTTTACGGCCATTCGACCGACATTTTTTGGTGGCCAGGTCAGCATTCTCTTGATCCCTCGGTTAGCATTTTCGCAATCGCATGCTCTGCCTCGCTTACCCAGCATCTCTCCGCCTGATTGGCATTCTTCCGACTACCCCAGTCGACACTTTTTCACTCGGTCTGCTCGGCATCCCACGTGTCACTCGGTTGATTATCAATTTACTCATCGCTCACTTGATATTTTTTCGTTCGCTCTGCATTGGTCCGGTTGTTGACTCAGTATTATTTCTCGTGGTTCACTCGGCATCGCTACCATCTCTTGTACGACACCATTACTATAGTGGCCACTTGTGAGGCATTATACAAGGGATTTAGCAATTTGACCCTGATATCAAGAGCGATACAGCTTTCGCGACAGACTATCTAGTCAGTCGGACTTGCGCCTCCTTCAACTAGACTTGAAGGGAAGACTTGTGATGCGGATGCATCACAGGGGGCCATGGTAATTAGGGAGAGGGGTGAGGGCATTTTGGTCACTCCACTAGTTAGGGCTTTAAGTGAGGAGGAGGGCTTCTTCGATGAGAGAAGCCGGGGGGGTGGGATTCCCCCGCCGCCACCATGGACCTAAGCAAAGGTTTCTTCTTGGTCCCTCGTCGTAGCCGCCGGAGAGATCTGCCAACGACAACCGTCTTTGGGCCATCTCCTTTCTCCGCGCCGGCGCCACTATGCCATCTCCCTCGACACCTCTCTCCCTCACGTACGTCGCTGCCCTCCTCATACGGACCACTGCCTGTCGCCGCCTATGTCGCCTCGCTCTCACGCATGTCATCTCCAGTGTTGCTCGTTGTAGAGGCCTGCCGTCGCTAGGACAGGACCGCCCCTCTTCCTCCCTAGCGGCTCTGTCGCATCCAGTGGCCTTTGCCGCCACCTCCTGCGGCCACCGCTGAGTCCAGCGGCCACCGCCGAGTCTAGCGGCCACTGCAGCCACCTCTAGCGGCTGCTGCTGCTATCCGATGCCACCTCCAATGACAGACACTAGCCGACCCACAGCCTTCGTTAAGGGGACAGCGCCATCATCACTGTTGGCACTCCTATTGGGCGATGAGTCGGCTCTCGAGCCACCGCTGATTCGGCTTTCGGGCCACTGCTATTTCACTCTACCTTGGTGACCCGTGTTTTGCACTGTGTGCTATGTTTCGGCCACCAAGCCACTGTATTTTGTATTGCTATTATGATTGTGAGTTACTAGTATTATCCGGCCCGCGTACCGTGTCTCGGCCTGTAAGCCGCTGTGGTATTCCGGCTTAGGAGCTGTCGTCAGATTTCGACCGACATGCCGTCTTTTGGATCCATGCTACACCGGATTCCATGTCGTCGCTCCAAGATCTGGCTCCTCAGCTGACCCATATTCATCTACCCTTACGGGTCGTGACGACTCGATCAGTATCGCGACCAGCTCACTGATCCATCCGAGGGTGCCCCCCGGGGTCAGGGTACGTCACTGTACTTATCTTGTATTTATTTAATTGTTCTGCTATTATTCAGTTGCTTATATATTCGTGGGACCTGCCTCGAACATCGGGGTACCAAGGACCGGGGCAACCCGGTCACTAGCTACAGGTATTGTTAACTAGAGGATTTCTGATGACTTGGTCAACATAGAAGACAACTCACTATCCGGGTCATGGAGATGCAGTCAACCTTCCAGCCACGTCATTCCGGTAGCCCCGTCTTCTCATATTCCCGACAGGAACAATGCTGCAAGCTCGGTTAACTTTGTTAGGATTGTATATAGCAAGCTCCTTGTATTCAAGCATTCGAGTTGATGCCCCTGATGAGGTTTCAAGAGAAAAAAACGAGAGAATGCCAATGGTTCTATAATTCTTGAAGGGTGAATCTCGGGGAAAACACACTGCACCTTTAGCTAATGGCTCCAAAGATACTCCTGCCTTCGTCCACTACAAGGAAAAACAGTAATACTGACGGAATTAACGATGGATGACAGAAAACAAATTCCACCTGTACAATTATAGATTACCGACGGAATAAGTTTTCCGTCGGTAAATACCGACAGATTTTTTTCCCGTCGGTAAACACCGATGGAATTAGTTTTCTGTCGGTAATCAATTTATTGACAGAATTAATATTCCATTGGTAAACCCATTTTTTAGGGCACCCGATACCCTTTTTCCTTTCACGCGCACTCGCTGCCTCTCCTCCTATCCCGATCTCTCCGGGCCTCTCCTCCGATCCAAATCTCTCCAATGATTCAATACGTTCCCCTCTTTCTTGCTTCTCCCAACGCCGACAGTGACTAGCGGGTGGCACAGCACTCACCTAGCAGCAGTGCCGGCCGCCAGCATGCGGCTACGATGGCCGCCAGCATGCGGCTGCGGCGGCCGCCAGCACGTGACTGCGGAGGCCGCCAGCACGTGACTACGGTTGCGGCGACTGCCAGCACGCGACTGCGGCTACAACGGCCGCCAACATGTGACTGCGGCAGACGCCATCACGCGACTACGGCTGCGGCGGCCGCTAGCATGCGGCTGCGGCGGCCGCCAGCATGCGGCTGCGGCGGCCGCCAGCATGCGGCTGCGGCGGCCGCCAGCATGCGGCTGGCGGGTGTTTTGGCGCCAATAGTGGCCAACAACACGTGGTTGGCTTCTTTGTCGGCTGTCGGTGCGTATATTAGGCGGTCATCGGCTTGTTCCTTTTGAATTTATCTTAGCATGTCATATTTTTTTTTATTAATTTTCTCTAAATTTTATTACTTTTGTAATATACTACATTTGCTGCTCTTCTCCAGTTGAACTACATATATTCAGGTATAATTTATATGGTTGAATTTAGATATAGGTTAAGTTAGTATTTTGATATATAACATGATATAGTCATGTATATGGTGATTTTAGTGTTGGTAGATATTACATGTTTAATATATGGAAAAACAATCTAGGTTTGTTTTGATTCACTAAGTTGAATGTTCAATAGAAAGTGAACATTATGTGTGATCTAACCTATTATGTTGTTAAATGGAAACTACTCACATTATATTATGTTTGATTACTTTATTTAATGTTAAATTAAACTGCACAAGTTTAATAGTATTTTAAATTGTATTGCCATTAGGTGATAATGTCTATGAACAAAGTATGGATGTATAATCGATTAGAACAAGGATTTATTAGAGATGATTTTATTGTTGAAGTAGAACAATTTGTGAACTTTCCTAAGAGTCATCCAGAATGTATGAATGGTGTCGAGTTACGGTGTCCATACAATCATAAAAAAATGTCAAAATAGAGCTTTCCGTGATGAGGATACCGTGAAAGTACATATATGTAGAAATGGTTTTGTGCCAAATTACTCTAATTGGTACTGTCACGAAGAGCCTTATTTGTATGAACCAATTGGGCCTTCTGGTGGTTCTTCATTTGGTACAACTTTTACTGCGCCTGAATCATCAACTTATGATATTGGAATGCAATCAATAGTTCACGATGCAATGAATGTTGCAGTTGATTATTTCAACATCAATGAAATACCAACACCTGAATATTAGCAACTATATGAAATGTTAAGGCTAGTAATAGAGAAGTGTGGGAAGGCATTCCCTCTAGTCATTCGCAATTATCAGCTACTACAAGGTTATTGAATATGAAAACAGAACATCATTTTTCAGAAAGATGTTATGATGACATATGTCAATTGATGTCAGAGTTGCTCCCTGCTAATAACATAATGACAGATAATTTTTACAGTACAAAGAAATTGGTTAGAGGTTTAGGTTTGCCTGTAGAGAAGATTGATTGTTGTATAAACAACTGCATGATCTTTTGGAATGAAGACAGCGAACTGAGTGAATGTAAAATCTGTACTCGCCCTCGTTATAAGCATCGTACTAGCATACCAAGGAAGAAGAAGAAAAATATTGCTTGGAAAGTGATGTATTACTTTCCTTTAACTGCTAGACTTCAATGATTATATCCATCTGGCGCTACAACTTATCACATGGCATGGCATCATGAACATGAGCATGAAGGAGGAATTATGTGTCATCCTTGTGATTCTCTTACATGGAAACATCTTGATACTGTATTTCCCTCCTTTGTAATGGAACCACGTAATATGAGATTGGGACTTTCTACAGATGGATTTCAGTCATTTGGTCAGTCGGTACAGCAATATTCATCTTGGTCAATTATATTAACATCATATAATTTACCACCATAGATGTACATGAATGATGAATTTATGTTTCTTACTGTGCTTATTCCTGGTCCAACCAATCCCAAAGAGAAGATAGATGTTTTTTTGCAACCGCTAATTGCCGAATTAAATGATTTGTGGAATGTAGGGTCAATGACTTATGATGTTGCAAGTAAAACTAATTTTAGATTGCATGCTGTATTATTATGGACGATCAGTGATTTTTCAGCATACTCAATGTTGTCAAGATGGAGCACGGTTGGTAAATTAGTTTGTCCACACTGCATGACAGATTCTGATGCATTTCATTACCTTGCAGTGGGAAAGTATCTTGGTTTGATAATCATCGTAAATTTTTACCTGTTGATCACCCTTTTAGGTGAAATAAAAAAATTCCTAAAGAATGTGATAGTCAGAAAACCTCCCCCAACAATCCATACTTTAGTTGAAGAAATTATTGAACAAATAGATAATTATGGATTTCTACCAGTATCTCAACCTGGTTTTGATGAGTTAAATAAATACATTGTTAGGATGTGCAAGTGTGGTTGGAAAAAAATGAGTATTTTTTGGGAGTTGCCATATTGGAAGTATCTACTTATTCGACATAATTTAGATGTCATGCATGTTAAGAAAAATTTCTTTGATAATATCTTTAACACTGTGATGAATGCGCCTGAAAGAACTAAAGACACTGCAAAATCACGTGAAGAATTAAAAGAACTAGTCAATAGATCGGTGTTACATCAGGATGAAACAAGCAATAATTTCCAAGGGTTTGTTATACATTAGACAAAGATGGTAAATAGGCTTTATGTAGTTGGTTAAAAGAAATAAAATTCTCAGATGGGTATGCCTCAAATATGGCTCGATGTGTGGATATAAACAAATTAAAGATGTTTGGAATGAAAAGTCATGACCGTCATGTATTCATGCAAAGACTTATTCCAGTAGCTTTCCATGATTTACTTCCTCATAATGTTTGGCAAACACTCATAGAATTGAGTCTATTTTTTAAAGATTTGACAGCGAGGTGTATTATGATGGATGATATGCTTCGGCTAGAAATAGACATTCCTCTCATACTATGTAAGCTGGAGCATATATTTCCACCCAGTTTTTTTGATTCAATGGAACATCTTCCAGTACATTTACCATACGAGGCACAAATAATTGATTCTGTGCAATACATATGTATGTATCCTTTCAAACGGTTTTTAAGGAAATTAAAGAATAATGTTCGTAACAAAGTAAGAGTTGAGGGTTCAATATGTAATGCTTATCTGGTTGAAGAAGCATCTTGTTTCTGCTCCTATTATTTGTTGATAATGTGAAGATTAGACATCGCAAGTGTCCTAGAAATTCTGATGATGCTCAGACAATAGACCATTCGATGCTTTCTATTTTCAAGTTTCCTGGCAAGTCAATTGGTACATCTGTTTCTAGATTCTTAACTTCAGAAGAATATTATACTGCAAGAACATATATACTCTTAATATGTGATGAAGTAAAACCATACATAAAGTAAGTTGACTTCTCCAATAAAAAATTTATCACATGTTTAATTTTATTGTTTGATATCTCAATTATCTTAAAATTACCTTCTTTCCCAGATTGTATGAACAACAACTATATCTATAAAATCCATCAATCGATGCAGGTGGGGTAGTTGAAAAGTTAGTGGTCGACTTTGCATTATAATTTGACTATATGTAAGTTGGAGATTTTATCAAATCTTTAAGTTGGTATTTGTGTTAAATGATCTATGGACAACAATAACACTCAGTTTAATTACTATGGTAGACTTGAGGAAATCATAGAGGTTGAATATCTTGCATTACCTATAAAAAGGTGTGTATTATTCAAATGTTTATAGTACAATCCTACCCCAAGAACAGGTACCAGAATACATCCATATTATAATTTAGTTGAGGTTAATGCAAACAAAAGGTTCAATAAGTTTAAACCTTTTATTTTCGGAGTATAAGCGAGTCAGGTTTTCTATCTTGAATACCCTACAAAGAGAAGAAGACCTAGTGAATGGTTATCTGTTTGCCAAACGAAGCCTCGCTCGACAATAGAAATGTCGAACACCATCACTACTCAGAACCATGATGCATTTCAAAATGACAAAGTGATGAGACATTCAGTTGATGCACAACTCCAATCTACATCTCAATTACTTGTAGATGTTAATATTACTTAGGAAGAGATAGATGATGGAGAGATGTCTAACAGTGAGGATGAAGTTATACTAATAGAGTATAGTGATGAGGACTTAGAAACTGTTATTGTTGATTAGTCAGATGTTAAAAATGATAAAATATTAGCATTATTATTCATCAATTAAGTTATGTTTGCATATTGTTTTGTATTGATGTCATGCATGTTTGTAAACTTTAGTATATATATATGTTGTGTTGTAATATTATTTTATAGATATTATTATGGCTGAGTGGCAAGCAGTAGCACCCCGTGGCTATAAGGTTATTAGAGTTGTTGGAGACACGTAAGTATTTTTGTTATTAGTATTTTTTTTGTTATTAGTATTGATGTCATGCATATTTTTTTCTTGCAGATTTATTCCTAATAGCAACCGAATTTCATCTCACATCATTGAAAAATTTAAAGAAAGAGTGTGCACTTTTAGTACTTCATAGAGGCATGTAGACCAAGACATGAAGACGTTTTACTATAATGAATTTGTAGTAAGTAATTTAATATATTTAGTATTCCATGTTATATTTGTCATTTCATATACTAAATGTTCAACTTATAATTGCAGAAAAGGTATACATGGGAAGAAGGCCAACAAGAACAATTTATGACCACATGGAATAGCTATTGTGCCAAACTGTACAGAGACATGATGTACTACATCAAAAAGAAGGGCACAAGACCGACGTATATTTCTGAGATGGTATGGAGTCCATAGACGCCCACTTGGGCTATAGAGAGGTGGCAAGAAAATGCAGAAAAGGCTAGAACAAACAAAAATACAGAGCTAAGTGGCCCAAACACTGGAACTGCTCGGCATACGTCAGGATCCAAATTCATTGTTGAGCATGTCATGGATCTAATGAGTTTAATTTAAAGTTAAATAAACAAATTTTATATTTATTATTAAATTTATATAATTTTGCCCCAAATTATGTGTGTATGCAGGAACATGAACTAGTCCGCCAGCCTCTAAGAAAAATTCAACTAATAATATTAAAAATATTACTTTACAAAAAAATTTAAATAAATTAACAAATTCAGAAAAGTTAAATATTAAAAATTCAAATTTAAACTTAAATAAATCTGAAAATTCAAATGATAATTATGACAAGGTCAATATTGATCTAGATAAAATTAATAAATTTCTTAATAAATTATTTAATAACCTAGACAATATCAATCCAGAAAATCCTATCCAACCCAAGATAATTTAATTAACAAAAAAATTAAATTTTAAAGATAAGACTAATCTAATAAAGTCAACTAATCATATCAACTTAAAAGGCAAAGAAAATATAAGGATAAAATCAAAACTAAATTTAACAAACTTAAAATTAAATGTTAAAGATAACATGTTAAATAAAGATAATCTAGAAAATTCAAAATTAACAATTAATAAAAAGTTAAAAGATAAACCTTTAAAAAGATATAATTCAAACAAATTAATTAATTCAAATTTTAAAATTAATAAGAACTTAAACATTAAATACACTCCAGGACAATTTGACCAATTTAATTAATTCAAAATTAAATTAAAACTTAAAACTTAAATTAACTTAAAACTTAAATTTAAATTAAAAATTAAACATTAAATCTTAACTAAAACTAATCTTAATTATACAAAAATCTTAAAAGAAAAATCAATAATTTAGGGGAGGCTCCAAACTAGTTTGCACCTTCAAAAATAATCTACCAGGGTAACTAAAAATAACCTACCCGACAAGGTAATTAAGACTAGTTAAAAAGGGACAAAAGTTTAACTTGAACTGCGGTACTTGTGAAGTTTTGGATGATAGTACGTTAGGGAAACTCTGTCTATGCACGTCTAGGAAGATATGGCTTCGACCTGGTGCATTTGACTTAGTAGAACTAACCGAAGCTACCCCTTACTAATTTTAACTAGTTAGATAAGACTATTTGGAAAACCTCAAAGATATGGTTACTCTAATGATGTCCAAGTGACTCACCATAACCCAGAAGTTTATCCAGAGAATGTCTATTTATTGAGCCCAAAGCTAAATCTAAATCTAACACAAAGTTAAACCAAACCCTAAAATTGAACTTAGCTTCATCTCACAAAAATTATAGGTTTTCAACGTAATTTAACAACTTGAAATTAACAACTTATTTAATTTACTTAATTCCTAATCTTACTTATAAAATTTAACCTAACCTACTTATCTCCTAACTTATTAACAAATTAATTAATCTATTAAAAAGTTATTTTAAAAATCATTTTAAATCTTTTAAATGTTACTTTAAAATCCTTGAAAAATTATTTTTAAAAATCATTTTAAAAAATGGTTTTAAAAGATACATTCAAAATCATTTTTAAACTTATACACTTAACTTAAAATTTAAATCATAATTTATCTCAATTAAAGATTGACTCAAATTAAAGAACCTTAAAATTAATAACTTTAATAAATTTATCTCCAAATTTAGTTAATCTAAGGATAATGTACATAAACAAAATAAATTATAACTAAGACTTTCATCAATTAACTCAATCAATTAATACAAAATTTAAATTATTCAAATAAGTATTGAATTATTGAATTAAGTAAAAGTTAATCAATAAACTATTGATAATGATTAACTATTATTGAATTAGTAACAAATTATGTTAGTTTACCTTAAAATAAAGTTTGAACTTAATACACCTAAATCTAAAGTTAATTATTTTTAGAATAATTGATGAATGATTAATCAAACTTAAATTATACCAAGTATATAGAGATAATTATGTAAATAATAAACTTTATAAACATAAGTGTTACTAACCCTAAATCCCCTACAACACTTAGGTAGAAAAATATGTCAAGGCTTTGAAATTTAACCCTATTGTTAACTTAAAGGGAAGTGTTGACTTCAGGGGGAGTGCTGACTTCAGGGAGAGTGTTGACATCAGGGGAGGTGTTTTTGAGAAATATGTTTGCAAAATCTTTTGAAAAATTATTTTTATAAATATATTTGAAAAATCTATAAATATGAAAATATTTTGAAAAACCTTCTCACACTTTATTTGAAAAATATTCTTAAAATATTTTCAAAACTTTTTTACTCATTTTGAAAACTATTTTACAAATTTTTGTGAAAACACCTTGAAAATATTTTGAAAATGCACTATCAAAAATTTACTTAAACTTTCAAAAGTTATTAATTGTGAAAACTCATGTTTATCACTTAGAAAATTTGTTTAAAATTACTTTTAAATTCTCTTCAATAGTTTTATAAAGTTCAAAAAAAGGGTTTTCTTAAGTTTTCTTTTATGCTTACTTAGAAAGATGTTTTTGCAAACACTTTGCAAAGTTTTTCGCACATTGTTGGTGCAAAACCTAATAGAACCTTAAGTTTATATCCATTTGATGTGTGCCAAAGGGGGAGAGTGATGTCTTAAGTTAGAAAAAATTATCTAAAACGTCTCAAACTTTTTCGAATTTATCAACTCTTGAGAATTAACCCTTAAAGACCCAAGCCTAACTTAAAAAAATTATCAAACATCAAAAAGGGGGAGATTATTGGTGCAATCGACCTCTAGAGTATCGATATTTGACAATATACCTTAGTTTGGTTAATTTGACCAAGGGTTGACCCAAACAGAACTTGATGTTTGGGAGAGAGAAGTCTAGTCAGGGCTAGATGACTAGCAAAGGTAAGTCCTAACCAAAGGCTAGGCAATGTGGAAGTCCTGGTGAGTGAAGTCAGGCCCTAGTGAGTGAAGCTAGGTAGTGGAAGTCCTGGTGAGTGAAGTTAGGTGCTAGTGAGTGAAGCTAGGTGGAGGAAGTCCTGGTGAGTGAAGTCAGGCCCTAGTGAGTGAAGCTAGGTGGAGGAAGTCCTGGTGAGTGAAGCCAGACAATGGAAGTCCTAGTGAGTGAAGCCAGACAATGGAAGTCCTAGTGAGTGAAGCTAGGCAACCCTAGGGAGGTAACCCTAGGTTTACTATACCATGTTTATCTATTGTGCTAACTCGGTGTTGCTAGGTTGACGGGCTGACCAGGTAGCTGGCACAAAGTCCAAACGGGTCGACGGGTTGACCAGACGTCTGACAGGTAAGTTAAGGTAAGTCACTGGAGGAGAATGACTGTGAGGGCGCGTTCCCGAGAAGGGAACTTAGGCGCCGATCCAACTTAGAAGCATTTCGGAACTCTAAGTTGAGATCTTGATTAGATTTCGGTCTCGGTGAGATAGAATCTAATTACTACTCTTCTTCTATTATGCTAACTTCTATTTTGCAGGGTAGTTTAAACTATTATTTTTACCTCGGACTAACTCTTTCTTGCAGGAGAAGGATATTCTGGAAAAAGGTGATTTGGGAGCCCGGAAGGGATCCGGGCACCTGAAGTTTGTCCGGCTGCCCGAAAGGGATCGAGCGCCCGGAGTTGGTTCGGGCGCCCAAAACTAGTCCGAGCGCCCGGAAGGAAAATCTCATCCTCACGTAGTCGTCGCACATGGAGCTCACTGGTTGGCTGGGCTACGTCACGGTCCAAGCGCCGGGAAGGGATCCACGCGCCCGGAGACTCCTATATAAGGAGGTGAGTCCTGAAGTAAAGAACAACAACAACATCTGCTCTACTGCGCTGTGCTCCTGCGACGCTGCTCCTCCGACAACCTGCGGCTCAAGTTATGTTTATTGTTGTCATTATTGTTCACCTTTTTGTAGTTCTTGTACTCAAATTTGTAAACCTTTTATGAACTATTAGTGATTGCCCAACGAAAGTACTCGACGAGTGTAGGCCTTGTAGTAAGAGTCGATCAAGACTTCGAACCAAGTAAATTGGTTCTTGTTAGCATTGCTCTATTTCTTTTCGGCTGCGTACTCACTACGATAATATTTCGATCGATATTCACCCCACCCCCCTCTATCGACTTTCACCATCCAACACTAATGAAGATTTTGTTGAAAACAAGAATGATGAAAATGAAGAATTTGTGAGAAATGAAAGTGATGAGAATGAGAAAGTTATAGAAAATGAGAACGAAGAGAATACAGATTTTAATGATTTGGATGAAATTGAAATTGACAAAACTAAAGATATTGATAAGTGTTGTGATGATGAGCATGCAAACAAATATCAATGTTCAACACCTAAATATAATTTGAACATATTTGATCCAAGAGTTTGGGATACTCTTGATACAAAAATGAGGGATTTACTTGTGGAAAGAGGTCCTAAAAGAGAATATATTCTCAAGTTTTCTTTGGATAAAGAATCTCGACACTTTTCTCATACTGATTATGTTCTAATGTTACCAAATGGTGAGACTCGTGATCGAAAATGGTTAGTGTACTCGAAGGAGTTAGACAAAGTATTTTGCATTTATTGTAAGTTGTTTAAAGTAATACACACCAAAAGTAATTTAGCAAGAGAAGAAGTTAATGATTGGAAACATTTATCTGACAAACTTAAACAACATGAAAATAGTGTTGAACACCTCACTAATCTAAGAGTTTTTGTTGAACTACAAATGAGATTAAAGAAAACATTGACAATTGATAAGGAATAAAAGAACAAATTAAAAAGGACACAAAACATTGGAAACACGTTATGCTAAGAATAGTTGTTGTTGTCAAATGTCTTGCTATACATAATTTGGCATTTCATGGTACACATGACAAAATTTATAAAGATGGTAATGGTAATTTTTTGGGTTTACTTGAAATGATTGCAGATTTTGATCCAATAATGCAAGAACATTTTCGACTCATTCAAGATAAAAAGATTTATTATCATTATCTTAGTCATAAAATTCAAAACGAGTTAATATCTATTCTAGCCTCCAAAGTCAAGAATGCAATAATTAAAAAAAGAAAAAGAGACAAAATATTTTTCAGTAATTTTTTATTGTACATCGGATGCAAGTCACAAAGAACAAATGACTCTCATATTAAGATGTGTAGATGTTTCAGAGACTCCAATTAAAATAAAAGAGTACTTCTTAGAATTTATAAATGTAGAAGATACAACTGATTTAGGTCTTTTCAATGAATTGAAATTTGTTTTACAATCTTTAGAACTTGATATTGATAATGTGAGAGGGCAAGGTTATGATAATGGATCTAATATGAAAGGCAAAAATCAAGGTGTGCAAAGAAGATTGCTTGACATTAATCCTAGAGCATTTTACATACCATGTGATTCTCATTCTCATAACCTAGTTGTTTGTGACATGACAAATTCTTGTGTTAAAGCAAAATTATTTTTTGGAGTATGTCAATATATGTACACCGTGTTCTCTAATTCAACAAAAAGATGGAATGTTTTATTTGAATAAATTGATGGATTAACTTTAATATCATTGTCAACTACAAGATGGGAAAGTCATATTGAAATAGTTAAAGCAATACTATCTCAAGCTTCCCAAATTAGAGAAGCTTTGTTCAAATTAGCATAAATAAGTGAAGATAGAAAATTAAGTAGAGATGCTGAAACGTTAGCATCTGGTGAACTTTCAAGTTTTGAATTTATATTAAACCTTGTTATTTGGCATGATATTTTGCATAAAATTAACTTAGTTAGTAAAAAATTATAGTCAGAGGATATGCGTCTTGATGTTGCTGTAAAATAATTGTCTGGTCTTGTTTCTTTTTTTGAAAAATATAGAGAAAATAGTTTTTCTTCTGCTATGGTTAATGCAAAAAAAATAACATCTGATATGGAAATTGAGCCTGTATTTCCTACAAAACGTAAAATTAGTAGAAAGAGGTATTTTGATAAGATTGTTAATACTGAAAGGGAAAATCAATCACTAAAAGAGTCTTTTCGAATAAATTATTTTATCTTAGTGATCAATATTGCTCTTGGGCAATTGAAAAGTCAGTTTGAATAGTTGCATTATTTTGAATATATATTTGGGTTCTTGTATGATGTTGCAAAATTAGTTTCGATAGATGATGATGAATTGATGAGTTCTTGTGTGAATCTTGAAAATACTTTAAAAAATAGTGACACTTCTAATATTGATGCAAAATATATGTTTTCAGAATTACAAGTTTTGAAAGTAATGTTACCCAGTGAATCTTATGAAACAAGTAAAAAATGGTCTTCCATTCAAATATTAGAGTTTTTAAAAACAATGGATATGTTTCCAAATATGATGATTGCTTATAGGATATTATTGAGAATACACATAACAGTGGCATCTGCCGACAGAAGTTTTTCAAAATTAAAATTAATAAAATCTTATTTACGGACCACAATGACTCAAGATAGGTTAAATGGATTAGCAATTTTATGCATTGAAAATAATATTTTAGAAAACATTGAATATGGTGATATTATTGATGATTTTACTTTTAAAAGTACATCACGAAGACACTTTAAATGAGTTGCCTTTGTGTTTTTTTATAGGTGTATTACAGCATTCACTCTTATTTTTTTTTTTTTATTTAGTGAGGAGGAAGGGAAGAAGAAGGTTTACAATGTTTGTGAGTGATACTTTGGATTTAGATGTGAAATTAATGAGGAGACATCCAACAAGCTAGAAGGTTTGTGTTAATTATGATGAACTAATATTTTTTTATAAACTAAAATTTATTTTACTTTTGTACTGAGTAACCAAGTAGGTCATTCTCCATGGAAAGTTTTTGCTCACCACATGATGCCTTAGTCAATTTGAAATTTTAAAAAATTATAGTATTTTTAATTTTTGTTATTACTATGATTCCTATATAAAATTTAATTCATTTATACTGAGTTTTAATTTTTCTTATCAAATAAAGTATATAAGCAATGTAACTTTTTTTCTCAACATCAAGTCAGCTCTAACACCCAACTTGCCTTAACTACTATAACAATTGGAATCTTTAGGAAAACTAATAATTTAGCTACTATAAAAAAAGTTAATCAGATCTTGTCGAGAATCTATTTTTTGGATATTCATCGTTTTCTATGGTTACTGCTTAAGCTATAGTGATAGAAAGTTTATGTATAAGAAAATTGTCATCTGATGAGACATGTTTATTAAGTGCAATGTTTTAAATCATGGATCGTTAGCTCAGAAAGTTTATTTGTTTAACTTAGCTTTGCCATAGCATGTGGAAGATTTTAATTCAATAAAACTACTTTGGATCTTACTATTTGTGCATGTCTCTTTATGGCTACAGGAACCCCTAAACTTGGGCATTGTCATTAGCTTTTCTGATCATGGTTGTCATCTTCATTTTGATCCTTGGTCATGGGTGTGGTTTTTTATAGGATGCTCAACCTTCTTTTATGCCCTTTGTTTCTAAAATCTATATGCATTGTCTTATCAATCCTCTGGCAACTCATGTTCTAAAGGCTATACATTCCTCAACCTAACTCATTCAGGTTACAATACCTTTTTTGAGCATATGATGTTAGATGATCAGCTATTGTTGCCTATAAAGTAGGGTTGAAACTTCTTCTCTCGTGTTACTTCAAATCAATCTAATACAATATAATAGTTAAATAATTTATTATAATAAAAAAAAATAATTTAACTTTCTGTAGGGTCAATTAAAATGAAATTAAAAAAATTCTAGATATCTAAAAAACTATTTTTTTTATATATTGCTTCTAAGTGATGCTTCCAGAACATCAATAAGCATGTTATTACTTAAGTTTTTTGTTTTGACTTTATTTGTGTGATTCTAAAACATTCCACCACCACCCATGGCATTTATTTCTTTGTTGAATATGTGGATCGAAAAGATATAGAAATTCTAAATATTGATTCATTTTTGTAAATTCCCCATAAATGAGCTTCATTTTTTTTTCCTTGTCTACTGCTTGGAGAGGAATAATGGTTCACTGTTGGAGGTCAACATATTCCTTTTGGTGAATCACCATAGGTAAGTTTATTTTGCCTTTCTCTGATAGTTATGGTATGTTTCCTTAAATTATCTCCCATCATCTCTAGTGAAAATATTGCTGCTATATATCTAGCAGTCACTTCTTTCTGGCATGCCCCCTGCACATCTCTATTTTCCTCAATAAATTGCAAAGTTTTATCGTAGTTTCACCCAAATGTGTTTCCATGACTTACAAATTTTTATGATTTTTGTAGGATATCTGGACTGAACTTAAACCTCCTTGTGGAATCTATCAGAAGCAGGTGAATGATTTTACATTTCAAATATATTTTTCTTGTGCTCTATTCTGAACTCCTGAGTACTACTTTATAGGGACTAGTGTTTGGAAAAGATTTTAATTCTTAACTACTTTGCTGAATAAATTGTTTAAGTTGCTCAAACTCAAAGTGAATATATTTGTGATAGCTCTTCCTGATGTTCTCTTCGTTCTTCTAGATTCGTTGATGTTGAAAATAAGGATTATGGAGGTAAGCTGACTAGGCTACACTTCTTTATTATTTTTCAGTTTAGTGTCTGAATTTTGTGTTACATTACCCTGCTTCTCTCTTTGCATTCTTTGTGTTACATTACTCTGTTAATCTCTTTGCATTCTTAAATTAAAATTTTCTTCATTGTCAATGTTCTTTTGTTAAAAAATCAAGTGATTACTCTTTATAAACACCTTTTGCATTCTAAATGAAATTGATTACAAATAGAATTGTTATTCTTGGATAATTTAATAGTGTAGGAATGGAAAAAAAAACTTTATTTCAATAGTTTTAGAATTGATACTGCATTCTTATTTCTATGTTAGAATGGTAGGAATTTATGTGTAAATAAAAAAAAAACAATCATCCTAGACAAAAAAAAAATCTTATTTCCTTATCATATTTTAAAAATAAAATTTTATAGATTAAAATAATTATTATTTAGATTAGTGGAAAGATAAAATTAGAATATAATTAATAATTTCGTCCATAACCTTTAAACCGGCTCTACACTACCTTTGATGCATTATGGAGAAGTGCATGAGCACACCAATTGAGCTAACTTTTCCTCTTCCTCCGTGGAAATTGGTTCCACCTCTGGGCATGGAAAGGTCAGGGTTGTTCAATGAGGGAAGATGAAGCGCGAAGATATTTCCAACAACTTATTTATGCCGTCGATCACTGCCATAGCAGGGGAGTTTACCATTGCGATTTGAAACTAGAAAACTTACTACTCGATGATTAGTGTAACCTGAAATTTTCAGACTTCCTATTAAGTGCATTATCGCAGCAAGTCAGGGATGATGGCTCGTTTCATACCACTTGTGGCACTCCAAGTTATGTTGCTCCAGATGTTCTCAATGATAGAGGCAACGACGGAGCAACTGCAGATTTATGATCTTGTGGAGTCATCCTATTCGTGCTGCTTGCAGGTTACTTGCCTTTTGAGAATCCGAATATTATCACCTTGTATAAGAAAATTTCATTTACCGAATTCACATGTCCATCTCCATCTTGGCTTTCCTTCTACTCTATGACATTGTTGTCAGATGTTATTATGTCAAGATCGATATTAACTGAATTGTGATTTGATTATGTTAAGTGTGGAAAAAAAAAAAAAAAAAAAAAAAACCATGCCACTCACCCACGTGCACATGCCCTCCCCCACACCCCCTTTTTCCTTTTCCCTTTTCTTTTCCCCACCGATGCCTCAAAACCCTTCTCTTCTTCTCCTTTCCCTTCTCTAGCGACGACGAACTGCGGATTTCTTCCTCATTCTTCTTCTCCAAGCTTGCAACCCCCTTCTCTTTTGTTTTTCTCTTCTCCAACGACCACAAGCAACAAGTCTCTTCTTCCTTGTTGCTGTCCTGCTTCTCGGCAACATCGTCGGAGCTCCTCGGAGTGTGCCGGAGCTCGCCGGACCACTAGGAAAGGAGGGAAAAACAAAGCCCTAGTTGCTCTCTCCTTTTCCCCTCCAACAGCAGCACCTTGCTGCCTTTTGTTTCCTCCAACAGCAGCCCTAGCTGCTGCCCTTTTCTTGGCAGCACTGCCGGAGCTCGCCGGAGCTCGCCGGAGCTAGCTGAGGCGGCCAACGACGAAGGGAAAATAACCCTAGTTGCTGTCCTCATTTCCAGCAGCCACACAAAACCCTTAGAAGGTATATTTTAGGTTGCTTTGGGTTAAGTTAATGTGTAGATTTTAGGTCATTATTATTATTAGATAGTATTTTGATTATTTAAGTTATGTTTGATATTGTGTTTGTAGATCCGAGCTCGAGTGGAGCACGGTGACCTGCCGATACTCGGAGATTTTTGCTGTATATAAGGTGGATATATCTACTCTTGTCTATTTCCTTGTGCATGAAAAAAATATATAAATTGGAATATGTATATGTTGTATTATTGTTTTCAAAATGGGGATTAAACTGATATTAGAAATAGCGAAATGGGTTAGAATATTAAAATTATTGGAGGGTAAATAATTGATATTATTTCTTGTTCATATGTGGGTTCATATTGGGATTGATATGGGGAGGGTTGTTTTTAAAATTAAAGAAATATTCGAAATTTATCTTCTGTTGCTACCTTGTCTCTTTTGACTTGCTTGACCTTTCATACTTCATGCTTTTGATACTCTATCTGTTGATACTTGTAACTTTTTATCTGTGGACCCTATAATGATAAACTAATAGATTTGATACGAAAATATTACCTTGATTGACCAATTAATATGAAAAGAGAATAATCATGATAAATGGATGAATATAATCATAACGGTGAATTAATAAAGATAATAAATGAAGAATTAAAAAGTGAAGACCATGAGCCTAGCTTTATACCAGAGCTCTATATTAGAGTACTGGACCGCCCACATGTTATTGTGGTAGCGCGGTGGCCGCGGTCCAGAGTACCTGACCGTACACCCGAGGCGTGTTGGCTTGATGTAGCCCTCGGTCAGTGTTTATTATGTCTTCCACCGGTGAGGGCTGATAGCCCGTACGTCAGATGACGTATGCGACAGTTTTATACTCTTAGGAGGCTTTTAGCCTATCCATATGATATTTCACTCTGATGATATTGGCTCCAGTGATTCACTTTTTAGTTGATTTATCAGATTCAGACTATTGATATACATGTTGATCTTACCATGATAACTTATAATTGAGTGATTAAATAATAAGATTGAAAATTTGATTTTATTAATGATGACAAGTGATGATAAGGTGAAGATCCTAAACTCTAATCTAAAAATTTTACCTGATTATAGATAATGAGAAGATGATTATACATATATATGTATAAATGTAGAACTTTAAGAATAATCCTAAAGTTGTAACAAAAGATGATGATTTATTCTACTTCCTTGACTTCTTCAAGAAGATTAAATTCATGCACATCTTTCTTGAGTATCCACTTAGCCATTTGGCTAATTTGCTACATTCCTTGGTCTCCAGTTTTGCAGACACAGGGATCCTTTTGATATTACTGTTGATTTTGGACTTTCATAGAGTTGCTCAGAGATCTCGACGTGTTGATTTTCTGGTTTGTTTTACTTTTGTTTCGCTGTATTTACATTTTGCACTTTTGTTACAGATGTCGTTTATCTGTATAGTAATTGTAGTCTATGGATAGATATATATAATTGATACATTTCGTGGTTATTTTGTTTCTATTTTCTGTATGTTCCAGCCGTGGGGGCTGATGAATATGTTGTTTATGTTTATATATTGTGATGTATGTATGTATGCTTCATATTGTCACCGGTACAGGGGAGATGCTGCCGGATTTTTGTCTGGCAGGGACTCCTCTGGGGCGTGACAATTTTATTGGTATCAGAGCTCGGTTTTTCGTTTTCTGTTCGTGGGTTTTGGCTTTATTTCGAGATTTTTGTTTTCAGTTTATGTACTTCTCGAGCAAAGGAATTTTTATACAAGTCGAGTTGTATCTCTGAGCTATAGGATTTACGGGGCATTCTTTGTTTTAATTATCGTGATTATAAATGATTATTGAAAATTTTCATCTGATTTCATAGGCAATGCCACGAGCCCGTGGTCGCGGTTGGGGCGGTAGTCGTGCCCGTAGTCGCAGGCGTGGTTACGACAGTGGTAGTGGTCGCGGTCGTGGTCGTGCATGTCAGCGTGCCACTACTACTGATCTTGGTTTGGATGAGGCTCCTATCTCTCCATCTGAGTTGGTACCGGGAGCTCAGGTTGGTCCCAGTATTGGAGTCGGTGGTCAGACTGAGGGACAACCTCATCTTGTTGCAGCTCAGGTAGCCGTACCAGCCATTCCTACAGCATCGTTTATTATGGAAAAGGCCCGTATTCCTTTGCTTGCTAGTTCAGCAAAGGATCGTTTTACGCTGTTCCATGGAGGCACCGATCCTTGGGTGGCGCGTACATGGTTGGAGGATATTGAGGGCACTTTTGGGTACATGTCCTGTTCAGACACAGAAAAGGTAGAGCTAGCCGCTTATCATTTTCGAGGGCAAGCATCCACATGGTGGAAGATGCAAAAGACAGTCTTTGGGGATCAGATTATCTCTTGGCAGTCTTTTCGAGAGGCGTTCGAGAGACAGTATTTTCCTGCAGCATTTTGTGTTGCTCGACGCCAGGAATTCATGAGTCTCAAGCAGGGTGACCGAAGCGTGCTAGACTATAGTGCAGAATTTAGCAGACTTGCTGAGTTTTGCCCACATATGGTTGCTCAGGACTCAGACCGTATGTTTCACTTTACACAGGGACTGGCAGCATATATTCGGATCAGGATGTCTGGATTTCCTGTTACTACTTATCGAGAGGCACTTGATCGAGCCATATTTATTGAGATGACTCAGCAGCAAGTCTCTCAAGAAAGAGAAGCCAGCCGACAGACCTCGCAGAGCTCACACTCTAGACAGCAGAGTCGAGGTCGTCGATCTCGTGGTCAGGATACGACTAGAGAATCTTCACGGTCACGAAAGGTGGCCAAAGTATCACAGGGATCTAGTCGCCCAGTTCCATCACAGCGGGGCCAGATATCGGTGAAGTGTTTTCAATGTGGTGCACCAAATCACCTGGCATCAGAATGTCCATTGGATAAGAGTATATGTTTTTATTGTAAACTGCCCGGACATATGCAGAAAGATTGCACTTTGAAGGCACAACATCAAGCAGGAGGATCACAGTCTCAGCAGGCTCGACCTACCTCACGACCTCCACAGTCTCGGCAGCAGAAAGGCCCGCAGAGATCCCAGCAGTCTCAGCCACGAAATCCCCCACCTACACAGTCTGCTCACCAGCCACAACTCTATCATTTGCAGTCCCAGGTGGAGAGTGAGTATCACTCAGTACCTCCACTTCAGCAGTATCTGCCAGCTCCATCTCAGCAGTACTTGCCAGCTCCATCTCAGCAGTATTTGGTGGCTCCACCCCAGCAGTACCTGCTACCTCCACCCCAGCAGTACTTATTACCTCCACCCCAGTAGTATCAGCCACCATTATCTTATCAGCCTTCGACCCAGTCATACCAGCCTTCGCAGGATCAGAGTCAACCCTCTTCTTCTATCCAGAGGGGTCAGCCATCAGGTCTTGAGCCGGGACATGTTTATGCTTTGACTCGTGAGGAGGCACAGCGAGCTGGAGGATCTGTTATCCGAGGTATTATTTCTGTTTATAATATTCCTGCGGATATATTGATAGATACGGGTAGCTCGCATTCCTTTATTTCTCCTGAGTTTGTATGCAAGATTAGGAGGGTCCCAACTCTTCGACCTTATGGATTATCAGTAGTGACACCCTCAGGTGGAGTATTGATGTCAGATCAGGAGGTCAAGAGTTGTCCTTTAAATTTCGATAGCCATATCCTTACAGTGGATCTCCATGTGCTAGAGATGACTGAATTCGATATTATTTTGGGTATGGATTGGCTGTCAGAGCATCATGCCACTGTCGATTGTCGAGCCAAAGTGGTGACTTTTCAACCCGTAGATCAATCATCATGGGAATTTATTGGGATCAATGATCGAGGGGTATCTATTATCTCAGCTCTCCAGGCTCAGCAGTTGTTGGCTCGGGGATGCAAGGGGTATCTCTTGTCTTTAGTGAGTTCCAATGTGGATAGTTCTGTCCAGCTTTCTGATGTCCACATAATACGTGAATATCCCGACGTATTTCCTGAAGAACTTCCTGGCTTGCCACCTCGGCGACAGGTAGAGTTTGCCATTGAGTTGCTTCCTGGCACAGCTTCAATATCGAAAGCTCCATATCGGATGGCACCAAGAGAACTGGAGGAACTAAAGATTCAACTTCAGGAGTTGTTAGACAAGGGTTTTATCCGTCCTAGTGTTTCTCCTTGGGGTGCTCCAGTGCTCTTTGTTAAGAAAAAAGATGGATCCTTGAGGCTCTGTATTGATTATAGGCAGTTAAACTCTGTAACTATCAAGAACAAGTATCCTCTACCTAGAATAGATGATTTATTTGATCAGCTTAAAGGTACTTGTGTGTACTCAAAAATTGATTTAAGATCAGGCTATCACCAGTTACGAGTTAGAGATACAGATATTCAGAAGACTGCCTTCCGTACTCGATATGGACATTATGAGTTTTTGGTAATGCCGTTTGGGCTTACCAATGCTCCTGCAGCATTTATGGATCTAATGAACCGGGTATTCTTAGAATATTTAGACCGGTTTGTTATTGTCTTTATTGATGACATTCTGGTATATTCGCGATCAGAAGAGGAACACGAACAACATCTCAGAATAGTTCTAGAAACTTTACGGAAGGAACGCTTATATGCAAAGTTTAGTAAATGTGCTTTTTGGCTTACTTCTGTGGGATTTCTAGGGCATGTAATCTCTAGCAAAGGGATTTCAGTAGACCCCCAGAAGATTGAAGCAGTTGACCGATGGGAACAACCAAAGTCAGTGCAGGAAATTCGTAGTTTTCTCGGATTAGCTGGGTACTATCGGAGATTTGTGGAAGGATTTTCTAGTATTGCTGCACCTTTGACTCGATTAACTAGAAAAGGAGTCAAGTTTACTTGGTCTGAGGCTTGTGAAGCAAGCTTCCAAGAGCTCAAGCAGAGATTGGTGAGTGCTCCAGTATTAGTTATTCCCTCTGGAGATGATGGATTCATTCTTTACACGGATGCATCTATTCAAGGATTAGGGGCAGTTTTGATGCAGTATGATAGAGTAGTAGCTTATGCTTCTCGTCAGCTAAAAGATCATGAGAAGAATTATCCCGTGCATGATTTAGAATTAGCAGCCATCATTTTTGCCCTTAAAATATGGAGACATTATCTCTACGGTATTACCTTTGAAATATTCACCGATCACAAGAGTCTGAAATATCTTTTCACTCAGAAAGAGTTAAACCTTCGACAGAGAAGGTGGATGGAGTTTCTGAAAGACTATGACTGCACTATCAACTACCATCCTGGAAAAGCTAATGTAGTCGCAGATGCATTGAGCAGGAAGTCTAGAGGAGTATTGGCAACTCACAGGGTGGCAGTTACAGATCTAGTCAGACAGTTTTCAGAGTTAGATTTAACTGAAGTAGGGCAAACACAGCATGGTATACTGGTCTCCTTGATCGCACAGTCCCCATTGGTGGAGCGGATTAAGGAAAGTCAAATGGAAGACCAGTATCTCAGATCTATAGCTAGTGAGTTGGAGTTAGGCCCCAAGCCAGAATTCACACGTGATATGGATGGATCTCTTCGGTTCTGAAGCAGATTATGTGTCCCAGAGGTACATCCTGTTAAGGAGGATCTCCTTCAAGAAGCCCACCGATCGAAATTTGCAGTTCATCCTGGTGGTACACGGATGTATCGAGATTTGAAGCGATCATATTGGTGGAAAGGTATGAAAAGAGGTATTGCAGACTTTGTAGCTCGGTGTCTAGTTTGCCAGCAAGTTAAGGCAGAACACCAGAGACCGACCGGGTTACTTCAGAAGATTGTAGTGCCGGAATGGAAGTGGGAGCATGTCACTATGGATTTTGTCACGGGGTTACCAAGGACCCAGAGGAGACATGATTCAATCTGGGTGATTGTCGATCGGTTAACTAAATCAGCACATTTCTTACCGATTCGTAAGACAGAATCTCTAGATCGTCTAGCAGAGTTATATTGCAGAGAAATTATTAAACTCCATGGTATTCCCCTCAGTATTATTTCTGATAGAGATCCACGTTTTACTTCGAGATTCTGGCAAAGTTTTCAAAAGGCGTTGGGAACCGAGCTACGCTTTAGCACCGCTTTTCATCCTCAGACTGATGGACAGTCAGAGCGCACTATCCAGACTCTAGAGGATCTGTTGCGTGCTTGTGTGCTAGATTTTGGGGGTAGTTGGGAGGACCACCTACATTTGGTAGAGTTTGCTTATAATAACAGTTACCACTCTGCTATTCAAATGGCACCGTTTGAGGCACTCTACGGCAGAGCATGTAGATCTCCTATCTTATGGGACGAGGTCGGTGAACGTCAACTCTTGGGCCCTCAGAGTGTTCAGCAGGATGCTGAACTAGTACGAACTATTAGACAAAGACTGTTGACTGCTCAGAGTTGCCAAAAGAGTTACGCAGATAAAAGACGAAGAATGTTAGAATTCACAGTAGGTAATCACGTATTTCTTCGTGTTTCACCCATAAAAGGAGTTAAGAGATTTGGGTTAAAAGGGAAGTTAGCACCCAGATTTATCGGACCTTTCCAGATTCTTGAGCGGATTGGTGCTATTGCATATCGACTTGCGTTACCCCCAGCTTTAGCAGGAGTACATAATGTTTTTCATGTTTCTATGCTGCGGAAATATGTTCCGGATCCAACACATGTCTTGAAGGATCTTATAGTTCCCCTACAGTCTAATGCGACATACGAAGAATTCCCTGTTCGTATTCTAGATCGCAAGGAACATCGGTTGAGGAACAAATGCCTTCGTCTCGTAAAGGTTGGGTGGCAACACCACTCTGATCAAGAAGCAACTTGGGAGCGTGAGGAGGATATGCGTATCGGATATCCTCATTTATTTACCTCAGGTATCAATGCGTCTCAATTACTTAAATTTGGGGACCAAATTTCTTTTAGTGGGGGAGAATGTTAAGTGTGGAAAAAAAAAAAAAAAAAAAAAAAAAACCATGCCACTCACCCACGTGCACATGCCCTCCCCCACACCCCCTTTTTCCTTTTCCCTTTTCTTTTCCCCACCGATGCCTCAAAACCCTTCTCTTCTTCTCCTTTCCCTTCTCTAGCGACGACGAATTGCGGATTTCTTCCTCATTCTTCTTCTCCAAGCTTGCAACCCCCTTCTCTTTTGTTTTTCTCTTCTCCAACGACCACAAGCAACAAGTCTCTTCTTCCTTGTTGCTGTCCTGCTTCTCGGCAACATCGTCGGAGCTCCTCGGAGTGTGCCGGAGCTCGCCGGACCACTAGGAAAGGAGGGAAAAACAAAGCCCTAGTTGCTCTCTCCTTTTCCCCTCCAACAGCAGCACCTTGCTGCCTTTTGTTTCCTCCAACAGCAGCCCTAGCTGCTGCCCTTTTCTTGGCAGCACTGCCGGAGCTCGCCGGAGCTCGCCGGAGCTAGCTGAGGCGGCCAACGACGAAGGGAAAATAACCCTAGTTGCTGTCCTCATTTCCAGCAGCCACACAAAACCCTTAGAAGGTATATTTTAGGTTGCTTTGGGTTAAGTTAATGTGTAGATTTTAGGTCATTATTATTATTAGATAGTATTTTGATTATTTAAGTTATGTTTGATATTGTGTTTGTAGATCCGAGCTCGAGTGGAGCACGGTGACCTGCCGATACTCGGAGATTTTTGCTGTATATAAGGTGGATATATCTACTCTTGTCTATTTCCTTGTGCATGAAAAAAATATATAAATTGGAATATGTATATGTTGTATTATTGTTTTCAAAATGGGGATTAAACTGATATTAGAAATAGCGAAATGGGTTAGAATATTAAAATTATTGGAGGGTAAATAATTGATATTATTTCTTGTTCATATGTGGGTTCATATTGGGATTGATATGGGGAGGGTTGTTTTTAAAATTAAAGAAATATTCGAAATTTATCTTCTGTTGCTACCTTGTCTCTTTTGACTTGCTTGACCTTTCATACTTCATGCTTTTGATACTCTATCTGTTGATACTTGTAGCTTTTTATCTGTGGACCCTATAATGATAAACTAATAGATTTGATACGAAAATATTACCTTGATTGACCAATTAATATGAAAAGAGAATAATCATGATAAATGGATGAATATAATCATAACGGTGAATTAATAAAGATAATAAATGAAGAATTAAAAAGTGAAGACCATGAGCCTAGCTTTATACCAGAGCTCTATATTAGAGTACTGGACCGCCCACATGTTATTGTGGTAGCGCGGCGGCCGCGGTCCAGAGTATCTGACCGTACACCCGAGGCGTGTTGGCGTGATGTAGCCCTCGGTCAGTGTTTATTATGTCTTCCACCGGTGAGGGCTGATAGCCCGTACGTCAGATGACGTATGCGACAGTTTATACTCTTAGGAGGCTTTTAGCCTATCCATATGATATTTCACTCTGATGATATTGGCTCCAGTGATTCACTTTTTAGTTGATTTATCAGATTCAGACTATTGATATACATGTTGATCTTACCATGATAACTTATAATTGAGTGATTAAATAATAAGATTGAAAATTTGATTTTATTAATGATGACAAGTGATGATAAGGTGAAGATCCTAAACTCTAATCTAAAAATTTTACCTGATTATAGATAATGAGAAGATGATTATACATATATATGTATAAATGTAGAACTTTAAGAATAATCCTAAAGTTGTAACAAAAGATGATGATTTATTCTACTTCCTTGACTTCTTCAAGAAGATTAAATTCATGCACATCTTTCTTGAGTATCCACTTAGCCATTTGGCTAATTTGCTACATTCCTTGGTCTCCAGTTTTGCAGACACAGGGATCCTTTTGATATTACTGTTGATTTTGGACTTTCATAGAGTTGCTCAGAGATCTCGACGTGTTGATTTTCTGGTTTGTTTTACTTTTGTTTCGCTGTATTTACATTTTGCACTTTTGTTACAGATGTCGTTTATCTGTATAGTAATTGTAGTCTATGGATAGATATATATAATTGATACATTTCGTGGTTATTTTGTTTCTATTTTCTGTATGTTCCAGCCGTGGGGGCTGATGAATATGTTGTTTATATTTATATATTGTGATGTATGTATGTATGCTTCATATTGTCACCGGTACAGGGGAGATGCTGCCGGATTTTTGTCTGGCAGGGACTCCTCTGAGACGTGACAGATTAATCTTTATTTTTTCTGATCCGGCGGGATAGTTCAAATCTGTGCTTAATGCATATACATCGATAAGTTTTTGACCAAAAACGGAGCTATCATCACCGGGGAAACAAATTCAACTACGCCTAAACTTTCTATACATATTTTAAAATTTTAGACGGTAATGGAGAGACTCTCTTTAGCACAAGCTGCAATCTGTTTTCCCAGTACAATCCGTTTGGAATGAGTCACGTTGAGGCTGGACCCAAAGCCTATGCTATCTCGGCCCAGACACCTCCTGCGACGACAAGTAGGAGAGCAGCGGCGGCGTCGCCGATGACCTCCCACTCGTGGTGCTTGTTGCCGATCCTCCTTGCCTCAAGTGCAATTCCCGTGACCAGTGTCCGTACAGCCTCAAATATTTTAGCGAGTTCGGCCGCGGCTCACCTACCGGTACCGTCCCCTCCAGCATCGCCACCACCGCCGTCATGCTCGGCCGACTCCCCGGCTCCTCGTGCAGGCAGCACAGGGCCACCCTGACGATCCTCTCCAGCTCCGCCCAGTTCACGTTCCCCTCCAGCCTCGGGTCAGCCAATTCCTCGTACCTACCCTGCTCGTGCATCTCCAAAGCCAACATCGGGAAGTACGGAGACGGGGAGCCGGTCAACTCTGAGTCGCTTCCGTCGGCGCGATTTTTTCGCCCCCGTAATATCTCCAGCAGCACCATCCCGAAGCTGTACACGTCTGTCTTATCGGAGATGGCGGCGTTGGTGAGCCATTCCGGCGCTAGGTAGCCGCGCGTCCCCCTCATGGTGGTGAAGAGCCCAGACTGCTCCGGGTTCATCAGCTTGGCCAACCCGAAGTCCGCAATCTTGACCTGGTTGTGATCGTGGAGCAGGATGTTCTCCGGCTTCACGTCGCAGTGGATGATCCTGTGCTCGCATCCGGCGTGGAGGTAGGCGAGCCCGCGCGCGGCTCCCACCGCAACGTCGACCCGTTGCTTCCACTCGAGAACGACCAGGCTGGAGCTACGGACAAAGAGCGCACGGTCGAGGGAGCCACGGTTCATGTAGTCGTAGACCAGTAGCCGCTTGCGGCTCTCCGCGCAAAAGCCGCGAAGGCGGACGAGGTTGACGTGGTGGATGTTGCCGATGACGGCGATCTCAGTGCAGAATTCCCGCCGGCCCTGCTGCGTGCTGGCGGCGTTGATCCGCTTCACGGCGACGAGGGACTTGTCTGGGAGTTGCCCCTTGTAAACGCACCCGAATCCTCCGGAGCCGATCACCGTCTGGAAGTTGTCGGTGGCCGCTTCGAGCTCAGCATAGGTGTACCGGGTGGGCAGACCGGGGATCACGATCTCTTCCTCTTTCTCCTCCTCCTCGTCGTCGGACAACTCAGCAAGTGTCGGCCACTTCTGCCATCTGGAGACTGATTTGGTCCGTGTCTCGTCTCTTCTCCCGCGCTTGTTCCTTCTCCACCTTGCAAAGCAGAAAATGGCAATCGAGATCACCAGCAGAGTCGTTGCGGTGGCTGGTAATAAGACGATTACCAAACGGGTGGGAGAGGAAGGTGGTGATATCCGGCCAAATGTCTTGACATAGACGATGGGCGTCGCGTCGCTGTTTACCGTCTCAACGGAAAATAGGGAGCCGATTCGGTGTTGAAGGAAATAACACGACTTGGACGAGGCTCTATATAAGTAGCCGAGACAGGAGCAATTGGCGGAACAGAGATCTTGGCAAGTCGAGATGTTCGGTGGGAAATTGTTTGGTGTGGAGAATTTAGTCCCGAAGTAGCCAATTCGGCTTCCCAAGCTCATAAATGACGGCGGTGATCCAGCGTCGCCATCGTTAGTGCATGAGGAGGAATTCGTGAAAACAGAGCTGTTGACAGGGGAGCATCCGTTACCCGACGCAGCGAAAGAATCCGGGCATCTGCAGGTGGAGTTGTTGGCCCACGGGACGCAGAGGCCCAGCGAGCCACATATGTTCGGGAGATCGCAGTTGTTGCTCGGCGCCACGAGGTCGGTATCGAAGAAGGAGGTCGACAGGGACTCGTTCGGCGAGAAGCTCATTTGCCGAAACCGACCGGTATGGTCCAGCTTTGCCATGTGGAATCCGTTGGAGGAGGGCGAAGCCGTGGAGGGCAAGATCATCTCGAAGACGGCAGTTTTCTGGTCGCCGGCGAGGAGGTAAATCCCTGTTGCGTTGATGGAGAGGTAAGCAACCTGCAAGTTGGAATCTTTGAGGGAGCGTGCGTCCGAGGAGATCGACCAGTAGAGTTGCGAGGTCGGGGCCCACTGCAGCACGGCGTCGTTGGAGGTGACGAGGAGGCGGTAATCACCAGGGGCCGGGTCGTTTTCATCGGCGGCGGAAGTGAGCAAGGAAGAGACGGGGAGGAGCTGGTTAGGAAGGAGCGTATCGGTCGGGTAATCGAAGGATGACCAAAGGGAAGCGTTGGCAGCGTCGAGGAGACGGAGCTCGCCTGAGGGGAGCAGCTGGAGGGCGGCGGCGGCGGCGGAAAGGCGTGGGGTCGACCAGGCGGGCGAGCCGTTGGGGAAGGAGAGGGCGAGGCCGGACGCCGTGAGGGAGAGAGTGGCGGATCGGGGCACGGGAGCCGCAGGGTTGGCGGTCCAGACGGTGGTGCTGGAGCGGGCGTGGATGACGACGACATAGTATCGGGAATCCTGGCCGCCAGGGTTTTGGAAGGCAACGGAGAAGGCTGAGGACGAGAGGAAGACACCGGAGTTTTCGACGAAGTCGAAGTAAGTAGTGGAGAAATTGGGGTACAGGAACTCGATGGCAGTGTGTCCGGCGAGGGAGTGGAAGGGAAGGAAGAAGAGGAAGGAGAGGAGTCGGAGATGAGGAGGGGACAAAGAGGCCATGAAGAGAAGAGAAGAGAGAAAGAACGGCCATTAAAAGACGAACAAGTTGTTCGGCAATGCGGAAATAGATTTCAAGAGTTTGTTAGGAAGGCGTTGACTATAGAGAAGAGATTGATTGAACGGCGGCCTACAGGAGGGCAGGTGGCAGGTTCTAAGTTGTTGCTTGGTATCAAAAAAAAATGCAACTAGAGGATTAGGGAACAACTGGGGTATGACGATTAATAGCAATCGTCAAAGTGTTTATCCGATATCGTTGACAAAACGTAGTTGATGAATTAGACTCTTCACATCGTTTATAAAGTCATTCAGTCACTTTCCTTCTCCTCGTTCCAATATAAGTGAATGAATTCACACTCTTACACACTTAAATATAGCATCGTATTGGATTGATTTAAAATATAAGTTAATGGAAATGGTCAACGTCCAATTTATTCATGAGAATGCATCATACATAATAACCTACGAAATATTTTTCAGCAATTTATCAAAGGTGCATGTAAATTTTCAAATTCACCATCAAAATATTTTTCAACAATTTATCAAAGGTACATATAAATTGTTAAATTGATCAAAAGGTACACACTATTTTGATATTTATCAAATAAATTATGATCTTCTTATTCTACCCATCCGGTCAAAATTGACTTTGTCTCTTTCTCTTTTCTATTTCTCCTCATCATGCACACTCTTTTCTCTTTTCTCTTTCTTCTCTTTTTTACATGCGTGATGTGAATTCAACGAGAAAGATATCTCAAGAACTCATAACGAATTAAAGACAAAAAAAAGGAAGGTCTAAGACGATAAGATGGATGAAAAGAAACTTCGACCCAATACTAGGAAAGCAAAAACCTTGATATAGGAGATGGAAGACATCACAACTTTAGGATTGAGGTTGATAAGTCTTAGAACGCCACAAGGAAATGCCTTGATAACATCTAGTTCAATGAAGAACCAACAAGCGAAAGCCTCACCGTGCTTTAGATTGAAAAATATGTCAAAGATACATGTGTGACCATCACCCCCTTTATTATAGCTAGAGAGTGACAAAAAAATCCTAAAAAGCCAAAAGAAAGTCCATTTAGTAAAGGCATATATAGACTATGTAACGACCGCACTTCTATACCCTGACTCAAGCCACGGGCGTTACTCCTTTCATACTACTAAGGACATTATTGTATGTACATTGTTGGGTTCAGAGATCTACTCTGAACTTGTTTCGACTGCTAAGTAGTGGTTTGGGAGCGAAATAGAGCTAAGATGAAGTTTAGAATTGATTGAGAATCTGGGCCGTGTGATGATGACCGGCCATGTAGCCTTACTAAGCGTTTGGGCACGGCCGTGTGTCCCACACGACCATGTAAGACCCTCCTTGCTGGAGCAAGGCACGGTCGTGTGGCTTCCACACGGTCATGTCACCTTGGTCGTAACGAAGAGGGGCATGGATGTGTGGCTCACACGCTCGTGTCACCTTGGCTGAGTCAAAGGGGTGCACAGCCGTGTGAATCCACACGACTGTGTCATTTTGCCTGAGGAGGAGAGGTGCATGGTCGTGTGTGGCACACAGCCGTGCAACCTTTCCAGAGACTAAGCCTTGCATGGCCGTGTGTGGCACACAGCTGTGCAACTTTTCCAGAGACTAAACCTTACATGGTCGTGTGTGGCACACGGCCGTGCAACTTTTCCAGAGACTAAACCTTGCATGGTCATGTGTGACACATGACTGTGCAACTTTTCCCAAAGACTAAACCTTGCATGGCCGTGTGTGACACACGACCGTGCAACCCTGGCCGAGAGGGAGAGGGTTGGGGTCGTGTGACTCCACACGGCCGTGTCACAAGCGTGTGGGGATCACGCCCTGCACCCAAAAAGGAGTGGTTCTCCCCCTTTGTACTCCTTCTTGACTTATCATTTTATCCCACAACCTTAGGGAGAATATTTGACACTTCAACTACTACCAAACCGCAAATTCATTGTACACCATTCTTAATAGTACTTTTACACTAAGCGGAGATAAGAACATATGTCCATCAGCACCAAAATCTAACATGGTCAGATACTAGCAAATTTCAAGATCGCTTCCCACTGTTCCGTCACCCCTACCATTAAACATTGCTCCTACTGCCCCTTCTTACTCCAGCTTTCCCTTACCTTTATCTGCAGTATAAGGAAATGCAAACTATAAACAAAGGCTTAGTAAATACCATCTACTAACAAAACTACGCATTAAAGAGAACATGCCTTTTTATTGTAAAACTGCTTGGAAAGAGAACAACAAACATGCACTTGAGAATAGTTCACGCTAAAACATATGCTTTGTAAATATGCACATGATATGTATTTTTAAACAGTTTTAAAATGCTAAACACCAACTTAAACCTTGCTAGTAATGTAATGGAACAGAAATCCTAGCATATTATAGAGTTCACCAACACTACACTTTATAACGCAAGTTCTCCACTTAATGATGGTTTCACTTCAACAAACCAATGCACTTTGAAAACTTTATCATACATATTAGTGAACATAATAATCAACTTTCTTGGGCCCAACAATGTACCACTTGCGTGCATCCTTAATAAAATTCGAGGTAGCTAATCCCAAACCTATTAAGGTACTACTAGGTGAACTTATGCCTAGGGGCAATCTAGGAGTCCATCCCATGGACCTTGTGTGTACATGCCATTTTAAAGTAAAATACTTTCTTCTACTCAATACTTTCTTCTAATTACACTTGTTGTCATTTCGACAAACACCTTATGTGCACTTAATCCCCCACACATATAGGGAAGCATCTTAGGTCACTTGATTATGCTTCTTAGTCCCAGAAACTTAATGGGAAGCAAATCAAAGTACTCACATGCTCTTAATCCCAAACTTAGAGGGGCATCTTTACATATCATGCATTATATCTTCTTTAACATGCACTTTAACATGAAATTTCGTAATCATGCATACAACCATACAAACCTACCACAAATAGGTTCCTTCATGCATAATCGAAACAACTTATACTGCAGGTGAGGAGTACTTACATCCTTTCGCTAGATCTTACTCTTATAGGGTGTAAGAAAAGCAACACTCTCTTTTGTATGTCTTGATCTCCAAACCACCCACCTCGTACGTATAAATCCTGATGAAAACTCCCCTCTAGATTCTCTTCTTGAAGAACCTAGAACTTTGGAACCCTAGAGTTCTTGGCCAAAACTACAAGAGAAGAAGAGGGAAGGAGTTTCGGCTAGGTATGGGAGAAGGGAAATGAAGAGATTTATGTTTTGATCTCATCCCTCACCTTTTATACTAAGTGAAAGTTGAAGCATCTCTTCTCCCAAAATCTGCTTATAAGGAATTGTTTCCTATTGCTAGTGTGATGCTTTACCACCACCCTAATGGAAACTTTAACCAATTATATATAAGAGGTCTTGGGTTCAATCCTACCCAAGGCCATTTTTAAATCTATTTTTTTATTTCTTTTTCTCTTCTTCTAGTTCTTTTTGCCTTTTTGAACAGAGAGAAAATTTACGGGTGTTACAGTCTACTTAGCCATTTTAATCTTATGACATTATTACAACCTAAATAAAGGTAGAAATTGAGTCCAAATTGAACCTACACATCCATACTACATAGATATGAGACTTAAATGTTAATTCAACTCATCTAAGGCTTGAATTAGGTTGACTAAGCCAAATGACTTACTCTTGGTCAAACCTTCTTCAATGATAGTTTTGACCTTCACATCTTCAATTAGCACATTAAGTGCTTCTTTCATCATTTTAACCTTAGCCCTTGTAATTGAGTCTCCATTGATACATAATGGATCATCATTAATATCTAAAGTAGGTTGAGCATAATCCATATCATAAGTTTGTTGCGCAACTTATTGTTCTCCTTCTTTTACTACATCAATGTGTCGACTTGATTTCTTCCTATTCTACCCTTCTGGTCAAAATTGACTTTTTCTCTTGTTCTTTCTTTTTTCTCTCTTCTTTTTCCTCTTTCCTCTCTCCTAAACTCTTTTCTCTTCCTCTCCTCTCCTCTCTTTCTCTTTTTTACATGTATAATGTAAGTCTGATATGATTTCTTCACATTCTACCCCTCCTACCAAAGCTGACTTTTCTCTTTTTCTTTTCTTTTCTCTCTTTTCTTTCCTCTTTACTCTCTCCTATATATGCAAACTCTTTTCTCCTTCCTCTCCTCTCTTCTCTTTCTTCTCTTTTTTGCATACATAAAGTGGGTCTAATATGTAAATCATATCAGACCTCGACATTTAGGGTTTAGCTAATTCATTAAATAATTGTTAACACCTCCGGATAAAATGAAATAAGCAATAGAGAGCACTATTGGACTTCTTATAGCCTCAGAAATTTACAGAATCTGAAATGATTACAATCTAAGATATCTAAGTCAATTAATAGGTTTTGACTGAAATATACTGATTGACCTAGACAGGTCCGATTGAATCCATTTTATGTCCTATAAATTTTTGAAGTTGTAAGAAGTCTAACCATGTCCTCCATTATTTATTTCAGCTTCTCCCGAGATGTTAAAATGTAATAAGAAAAAATCGGTAAAAAAATCACATTTATATCAAGCGCACATGTAGTTTTTTGCGCATTTTTTCCTTATTATATTTTAACACCCTCAGAAAAGCCAAAATAAATATGTAGGACACTATTGGACTCCTTGCAACATTAGAAATCTATGAGGCCTGAAATTGTTGCAATCTGAGGTTTCTAGGTCAATTAGTGGATTTTGACTGACCTATTACAAGGTTTCTAGGCCTTATTACATTTGACCTAGATATGTCGGATTGGATTCATTTTAGGTCCTATAAATTTCTGAGGTTGCAAGGAGTCCAACGGTACCCTCTATTAATTATTTCAACTTCTCTAGAGGTGTTAAATGTAATAAGGAAGAATCGGTAAGAAACATTACATTGGGCCTGATATGAATCATATCAGACCCAACATGGGTCTAATATGATTGTATATCGGGCTCAATGTGGACATGATGTAGAATTAAATCAGGTTTAACGTATACATGATATGAAATCAAATTAAACGCCTCCAAAGAAACCAAATTAAACAATGGAGGGCACTATTGGACTCATTGCAACCTCAAAAATCCACAAGACTTGAAATGATTGCAATCTAAGATCTCTAAGTCGATTAGTGAGTTTTCACCGAAACTCATTGATTGACCTAGACAATCCGATTTGACCCATTTTAAGTCCTATGGATTCTAAAGTTGCAAGGAGTCTAACGGTTCTTTCCATTGTTTATTTCAATTCCTCTGGAGGTGTTAAAATATAATAAGAAAATTTTGACAGGGGCCAAATAAACAATAAAGGACAACATTGGACTCCTTGCAACTTTAAGAAACCACAAGACTTGAAATTGTTGCAATTAGATGTCTCTAAGTCGATTAGTGGATGTTGACTGAAACTCATTAATTGACTTAGACGGGTCCAATTTGATCTATTTAAGGTTCTATGGATTTCTGAGGTTGTAAGGAGTCCAACGATGTTCTCTATTTTTTATTTTAGTTTTTTCAGAGGTGTTAAAATATAATAAGGGAAAAAATTAACAAAAAAATCACACGTTGGACCTGATATGAATGATATTAGGCCCAACATGGTCCTGATATGATTCTATATCAGGTCCATGTTGGGCTTAATATAGAATCATATCATGGCCACTGTATGTTTTTTTTGTCTATTTTTTCCTTATTACATTTTAACACTTCCGGAAAAGTCAAAATAAATAATGGAATGCACTGTTGAACTCCTTACAACTGCAAAATCTATAGGACTTGAAATTGTTGCAATTTGAGGTTTATAGGTTGATCAGTGGATTTTGACTGAAACCCACTATTGATCTATATAGGTTCGATTGGATCCATTTAAGGACCTGTGGATTTCTGAGTTTGAAAATAACCTAATAGTGTCATCCATTGATTATTTTGGCTTCTTCGGATATGTTAAAATGTAATAAGGGAAATCAGCAAGAAACATCATATTGGGCCTGATATATTTCTATATTAGGCCCAATGTTAGCCTGATATGGAATCATATTAGGCTCAACATGTGTCCCCTCGAGATGGACTAGTGGCTAGTGCATGGGGTGTTGCCACAATAAGGTCTGGGGTCAAATCTTGGCTAGTAGCCAAGTTCCTACCCTCCCCTATGCACTAGTCATTGTCTGGGCTAATGGCCCCCATGATTTACCTCCTCCGTGTTGGCATAGGGACGGGTTGGCGGAGGCGCTGAGGGCGAGCGAATCACCTTTTGCCACAATATTAGGCTCAACATGTGGTTTTTTGACAACTTTTTTTATTACATTTTAACACCTCCAGAAAAGTCACAATAAACAATGGAGGATACCGTTGGACTCTTTGCGACCTCCAAAATCCACAAGACCCAAAATGGATCTAATCGGACCTGTCTAGGTCAATTTATGGGTTTCGATCAAAATCCACTAATCAACTTAGAGATCTCATATTGTAACAATTTCAGGTCTTGTAGATTTATGAGGTTGCAAGGAGTCCAACAGTGTCCTCCATTGTTTATTTCGACTTCTCCGAAAGTGCTAAAATATAATAAGGAAAAATCGGCAAAAAATCCTACAGTGGACCTGATATGATTCATATCAAGCCCACCATAGGGTTTTTTGCCGATTTTTCCTTATTATATTTGAACACATCCGAAGAAGTCGAATAAATAATGGAGGGTATCGTTGGACTCCTTGCAACCTCATAAATCCATAGGACCTAAAATGAATCCAATTGGATCTATTTAGGTTAATTAGTGGGCTTCGTTCAAAACTCACTGATCGACCTAAAAACCTCAAATTGCAACAATTTTAGGTCCTGTAGATTTTTGAGGTTGCAAGGAGTCTAATGATGCTTCCATTGTTTATTTCGACTTCTTTGGAGATGTTAAAATGTAATACGAAAAAATCGACAAAAAAAAACTCATGTTGGACTTGATATATTTATATTAGATCGATTATATCAGACCCAACGTGGATTTTTTTAATAGATTTTTTTCTTATTACATTTTAGCATCTCCATAAAAGCCGAAATAAACAATAAAGAGCATCATTGGATTCCTTATAACTTCAAAAATCTACATGACCTAAAATAGGTCCAATTGGACCTATCTATGTTAATTAGTCAATTTTAGTTAAAATTCACTTATTGACCTAGAGATTTCATATTGTAATTATTTTAGGTCTTGTGAATTTCTAAGATTATAAGAAGTTCAATAATGACTTCTATTGCTTATTTCGTCTTATTTAAAAGTGTTAAAATATTATTGAATGAATCAGTTAAATCTTAAATATCAAGGTTCTGATATGATTTGTAAATTAGGTTTACTCTATGCATATAAAAAAAATTGTATATTAGGCTTACTTTATGCATATAAAAAGAAGAAGAAAAACAGAGAAGAGATAGAGGGAAAGAGCAATGAGATTGTACATATCTACGAGAAGAAAAAGGGAAAAAACGAGAAAGAGAAGAAATCAATTTTCATATAATGAAAAAATTAATAATTAAGTCCTTTGATAAATCTTAAAATGATAAATCTCAAAATAGAATGCATTTTGATTAATTCGGAAACCTACTGTACCTTTTAATAAATTGTTTTAGTAAATTGCTGAACATTTTTACTTAACAATCAGTGGCTGCTATTGTTTTCCTGAGGCACGCTAGCCAAGAACACATTCGTCGCCCCATCACCGTCTCTCTAATCACACAATTAAACTCTGTAATTTTGAGTTCTCTAGCAATTTACATTGATCTAAACAAATTACGTGTTTATCAAGGCTCAAAATACCATCCGTTCTAACCCATCAAAATAAAATAATAAGCAAATAAAACTTCCAGCCTTGCGACGACACATAAGCTTTTCATATTTTGAAGATGGTGTACTAGGAGGAAAACAAGGACTTCAGGGGAATGGGACCCAGATTATGAGGAATAGAGTAAATGAGAAACACTGGTAAACACCTGACCCTGTTGGGCAATGTTAAGATTGCATATATATTCTCTTCCTGTACCTCAGACTTTCTTGCATATTCACATAAAGAATGCCCTTGTTTGCAGCTGCCATGTTGACCACAGGCATGCACATTTGTCCAAATGTGACATTGATTGTTTATTCACCAAGCATAAACATATTTTGCACATCAAAACTGACTTGTCGCCCTTTAAGACGAGGAGACTAGCAAGTTACTATGTTGATAATTCATATCCTCGATAGAACCCTTGAGAAAATAAGGTGCTTAAACTAGAATTGACCTTCAGGATACAAAGACTGGAAGAAGAGCATTGCTGCTAGATTAAATTATATCACCATTATGGAAACAAGTCAACTGCCACTGTCATATCTTTGCAGACGAGTTCAAGATTGACAGGTACAATAAAACACCCTAACAACGTTGCAAGAGTTCCATGCTCTTTTTAGGACAATTCAAATCTGTGCTCGACATATTACAAATTTAAATCTTAATTTCATATTTGAAGTTTATTTGAGTACAGTAGCTGCCAAAAGGCTCCTTTACAATTTCACGTGGAAACTCCATATACATTATTAATGTTAGCCTACATCACTTCTTATATAACTAAAAGGTATAACAAAAATTTAATTAATTATTTTAGGCAAAGCTAACTTAATATTTGAAGTATGGAGATGCGGGGGATCGAACCCCGTGCCTCTCGCTTGAAGCGAGAGGTCTACCATTTGAGCTACATCCCCAATTGAAAATTGTATGCTGATATATTTATCAATCGAAAAATCAACTGACCTTACTGGCTTCAGATAATTGACGAGAAATAAGCATCCTCCCTTGGCACAGCCAAACAAAATAGAGATCCTATTCTTAGGCCAAAACTCTCTGTACACAACTTCTAAAATTTTAGACGGTAACGAAGCATCCCTTCGGCACAAGCCGCAATCTTTTTCCTAGATAAATTCCCTAAGCAAAACTTTCTAGACCTGAAAAAGTGAAACGTCGCTAAACAAACAGGTATTTATGTTCATAAACATAATTATGCCAAACGTGAAAGGGCACAGTCATCTATATGATTCATGAGTGTTTATAATCAACGACGACACAAATACACAATAATTGGTAGGCAAAGCAGAATAAAACATGGTATATGGTCTCGATAATTCGAGAGGTAATTAGATAGGAATACAAAGAAATGCGGTGGATTAATAGGAAGTTGCAATGCAGGGATCACAAATGAACCAAGCTGTCCCCCTCAGCTCGCTGCACCTCCGCAGCATCTCCTCCCGATCGCGCCGCTTCGATGTCAACGACAATTCGTTGCTCTGCTCTGCCTTCCCTCCGAGTCCTAGCGTCGCCATCACAGTTGTCGCTCCAGTCGCAGCTGTTGTAACGCTTTCGCCGCAGCTCGCCTGGCCGCCGCCCTGTTGCCGGGGCTGGCTGCTCACTATCGCCTCCGCTCCCTCCTCAAGCTCCTTCTCATCTGCTTCGTTTTCTTCCATAATGTCTTCCTCGAACTGACGTCTCTCTTCTGCTTGCTGAAATGCCATAGCGTCGGACGCAGGCTCCACGAAGCATAAGATTAGGCGCCCGTACTCGCGCTGGGCGTGGAGGTACTTCCTCGACGGCGACGGCACAGCCTCTATCACCAGGCGACCGTCGCGGCGGTGGGGCCGCATTTTGAGGCAGGGCCGCCCGTCGCTGAGAGCGATGGACCGAAGCGGCGGCGGAAAACACCGAGCCGACGTCCTCCTGCCGATGGAGCAATGGTAGTTCACCAGCATCGTCCCCTTCGCTTCGCGATAGCGCTCCTCTGCTCTGTCGACAACCACGATGCTCTCCTCGTGCACGAATTCAACGCTCTGCTTTTCCGCATGCTCTGTTTCAACGGCGTCATGGAGTAGGGTGAAGTCGTCGGAGCCGGTCTCCGACCCGAGTCTCTCCGTGCAAATCTGGAGGCTCATCGAGCTCAAGGAGCGACGTCGAACTAGAGGATGAAGGTAAGGCGCCGCTGGCGGCGGCTCGGTTACCTTCTCAGCCTGAATGCGACTCCATATGCCTAATTGATTATTGGGTCTCAGCTTGTTATCTTCCACGGCGATCATCTCCACCGGAGCATGATTTTGCTGCTCCTCCCGAGCCAGCCATCCGTGCTTCTCGATCTGGAATGGAGATTGAAGTACATCTACCGACATCGTAATCAAATCACTCGGAGGTGGAGAACAAAGTCGACTAGAAATAGCGGGAGAATGGCGGTATTTATAGGAAAGAACAAAGGAGATTCTCTAAGTGCTTTACTTGGTGCTCCACCATCATCAATTCATTATTTGACTTGCTTACACTGGATTACTTTGAAAAGTTTCTTTTGCGCAGGAGAAAAAATATTTTTTTTTTCAAAGGCTTACTATAAGATCTTAATGATATTATCAGTTCCAAAAAGATAAATGCTCCATCTGAAAATCTGAGGAATTTGTTCGTGTATACTGACATTTTAGATCAAGTGAGCAGGTCCATCCTAGCAATTCGAGAAGAAAGACGAATTATGTGATTATGATATTTCAAAAATAAAGGGCATGGTCTTACAAGACAAGACTCTAAGCTAGCTTTAAAAAAATCATCCTAGCTTTTGGATCAACGATTCAGAGCCTCTTGGTACAAGCACTTCAATGATCAAGTTTACAATTTAAGTAACAGAATATTTCCGTTCAAGATTCTCAAGTACACATCAAGAATACCTTTGCAGTACAAAGCCAGGGACATGAACCCGATAGTTTAGACCTTTTGAGTACAACGGCGATGAGGAATACCAGCATTCAATTCCACCGTAGCTTTGCTTTTTCAATGCATGCCTTTTGATGAATTCTTGAGCTATGATCCTTGCTAGCGACGTTCGTCGCTCTATTAAACTAATGCACTAATCTATTTGTTTAACCAAGCTAAAGATTCCTGGCTAGATCTTTTTAGGTATTCATTTTCCTTTTATTCTCCAGGCGTAGCTTTGGTGTCATCGCGACCCAAGCGAAAGCCTAAGCCTCGTGTAAACGCACTGAATTACATCCTTTTTTGTTTATGGTAATGAGAGTGACAAACAGAGCAGTGCACACTGCACTGCGCTCGCCTGATTTCCAAATTGAAGAGCACAATGAGTCGCGTCGAGTACAAAGAAACAAGATGATACTACATAGTCAATTAGCGACTTTATTTTCTATTTTTGTTTTGGTCGAATTGACAAAAGTCGAATCGTCAATTTCCCAAATTGTGTAGCTAGTTATGCGATTTATCCAATCGCGTAGTTGGGTTTGGGAATATTGTCTATCGTGTAGTCTCATGTGGGTTCATTTTCCATTTTATCCTTGCTCCTGTTAGCACGACAATCTCATGTGTGTCCAAAGCAAAGATCACTCCGAGCCATGCTCGTGTTTTCTCGGAAAAGTGTGTTTAGCGATGGCCCCTAAACAGTGCAGCTTATTTTCTAGCAAACGGTGATTTTCTAGTGCATGAAAAAGACAAACGGAGATAAGATGACAAACGTCGGGCCGAGGCCAGTATTTTCTGACGAATGGTGCAACTTCTTGTCAAGATAATGGTTTCATCTCTTATGAGCATTTTAACTTATTGTATGCAGAAAAAGTCATCGGAAAAAACCTAACAAATGTAGTTCCGGTGTAACTTTTTCTCCAACGAACAATGCAGTTTATGTCTCTGACGATTCTCAAGAGGTAGTTATTTCCGACCACACACCTCCTTCCTAACCACAAAGTTAGAAATTGACGAAACCTCACTCCAGGCAGTAACTTTGCTAGTTTTATGTTGTTGTATTAGAGTAAGATTCAAGTGAGGTGTTGGCCATTGGGTGTAAGCAACTGTAACGTTAACTTTAAAAATTTCTAAGTACTCGTTAAATTTTGTCAACTAGCATTCCAGATAATCTATAAATAGTATTATTGGTGCAATATCCCTAGGTCAAGATTGACCTGGTTGACTAAGCTTGAGTTGGCTCAAGTTTGAGTCTTGATATTTGGGTTTCGATGTTTGACAATACATGGAGATTAATTGCAGATGCAATCGTCCGATTATGGAGATTGTTGATATAATTCCCCTCTGGTCAAGAGATGACCAGTTTGATGTGAAGAAGAGTCAAATAGGTCAAGGTTGACCGGATACTTGACTGGGAAAGCCCTAACTGGAGGGTAGGCAGTTAGAAAATCCTAATGAGCGAAGCCAAGTGAAAGACCTAGTGAGTGAAGCTAGGCAGGTGAAAGTCCCGGTGAGTGAAGCCGGGCAGTGGGAAAATCCTGGTGAGTGAAGCCAGGTGAAAACCCTAATTAGTGAAGCTAGGTGAAAGTTCTGGTGAGTGAAGCCAGACAGATGGAAAGCCTTGGTGAGTGAAGTCAGGCAGATGGAAAGTCCTAGTGAGTGAAGCTAGGCAGATAGAAAGATTTGGTGAGTGAAGCCAGGTACGTGGAGATCTAGGTGGATTAAGGTTGACCGGACACTTGGTGTTAGGAAGCCCGAGTAAGTCAAAGGATTGACCGGATACTTGGCACGAGGAAATCTAGATAGGTCAAGGGTGACTGGACATCTGGTGGAAGTCCAAGTGGGTTATGAACCATTCACACTTTGGAGGACTTGTTGAGGTCTTGCGTTATGGATTTCGGAGGCAGTTGGGAGGACCACCTGCCATTGGTAGAGTTCGCCTACAACAACAGCTATCATTCGGCTATCCAGATGGCATCGTTTGAGGCGTTGTATGGTAGACCTTGTCGGACACCCACCCTCTGGGAAGAGGTTGGGGAGGCTCAGCTGGTAGGACCTCAGAGAGCTCAGCAGGAGGCAGAGTTGATTCGTACTATCAGACGGAGGATGTCAGAGGCTCAGGACCATCAGAAGAGTTATGCTGATCGGCGACGGAGACCCCTGCAGTTCTCTATTGGTGATCATGTATTTTTGAGAGTTTCACCCACGAAAGGGGTGAAGAGATTTGGTCTTCGAGGTAAGTTAGCTCCACGATATATTGGATCATTCCAGATCTTGGAGAGGATTGGAGCAGTAGCTTACCGTCTGGCGCTACCACCATCTCTAGCAGGCATTCACGATGTATTCCATATATCTATACTGAGGAGATACGTATCCGACCCAGCACATGTTCTGTCAGATATATCAGTTCTCATTCAGCCTGACGTTACTTACGAGGAGGTTCCTGTACGGATTCTGGACCATAGAGAGCGTCAGTTGCGGAACAAAACTGTCCGGCCGGTTAAATTCGGATGGCAGCATCATTCTGACGAGGAGGCTACTTGGGAGTTGGAGGATACGATCCGAGCTCGATATCCTCATCTTTTTACTTGAGGTCATGGGTTAGAGTTTCTTTCAGCATTTATACTGTTTGGTTATATTCGAGTGTTTGCTGTTGGTTATAGCGAAATTTGGGGATCAAATTTTTATTAGTAGGGGAGAATGTGAGATATCGAAAAATTAAATAAATAGGGTTATTTTAGAAATAGCCTTATAGAATTTTTTTCGAAATTTTTAGAAATTTTCTGAGAATTTTTCAGAGTTCGTACAATGGGTTTAGAGGGGATTGATCGGCGAATTTGGATAAAGCCTGTTTGGGATACCCGTTAAGTGAGGAAATGTTTAATTATAAATTTCCTTTTTCCCAAATACGCCACTCAACTCCTCCTTCCCCGATCCCCTCTGCTCACGCTGCCTCTCGCTCGCGGATGAATCAGCGCCGACAGGAACGGAGCTTCGACCTCCGGCGATCTTCCTCTGCCGGCATCGACACCTAGTAAGCCCAGATCCAGCCGAGGCCCTTCTCCTTCTAGCTCTGATCTCTTCTCCTCGCCACTGGTTCTCTCACGGGGATGAGCCGACGCTATTGAATCGAGCCCGATCCACTCGATCGCCGGTGTGGAGGAGGCAGTTAGGGCTCCGGTGGTAAGTAATCGAACCTTCTTCTTCTATTCCTCCAACTCGTGCCCTAGCACAGTCGCCCATTTCTTTCTTTCCCTTTGATGTCGATCCTTCTCTGTTCTTGAGTCTCATGTTCTTCGCGGCTGGATTAGGTTACGGATTTGGAGACGTTGGGGATCAGTGAGGTAAGATTTAGTTGTTGGATAAGCTGTTGTTTGATTCTTGGATTTCAATATTGATCTGATCAATGAATTCCTGCTTGATTCCTGTTGTAACTGTTGTAATGCGATTGATTTCAATCTTGATCTCACCTTGATCCGAATGGTAGGGAAGAAATCCAGCAGGGAGGCTGTGTTCTGGAAGTGATCGAAGGTGATCTTGGGTTCCAGCAGTGACGATCCTCGGTTGTGGATCAATTGATGAGGGTTGTGAGGTGAAATTGAGTGTTGTGGATCAACAAGCGTGGTTGTGAAGTTTTGTTATGTGCTGTGGTGTTCTTTGATCCTTTCTTGGTTCCGGCAGCACACCAACCAGCAGCCTCCTAGTTCCAACATCAACAATAGCTAGGATTGAGGTAAGGTGTAGTGATGTTGATACATGATTAGAGTGATTGATTAGTGTATGAAGGTTTTTGATTTTAGATGTAGATCATGGTTAGATTTGATTAATCTAGATGGTGATACATGTTATAATTAGTTGTTGATTGTGTGTAGAATTAATCTAATGGAATGGTTAGGATTAGGGTAATTAACCCTAGTCAACCGTTGGATTTCTAATCTAATTGGTGATTAGGGATTAGGTAACTAATCCTAATTAACCATTAGATTTAATTATGTAGATTGAGGTTGTGTTGATTAGGGTTTTGCCCTAATTTAGTTTTAGGGATTTTATTTAGCTATTCATTTAGATTTCGCTAAATAAAATATATATATTGTTTGTTGACACAGGACTCTGATTCGAGACGGGCGTCTTGACCTTGGATTGCTTGATTGTACCTTCTATTTAAGGCGGGTACCTTTTGACTTATCTTTTGATACTGTCTTATGATATGTATAGTTTATATATAATTAGTAGTGGTAGATGGTAGATTTATCTCTTCCCTGGTCTTAGCTTAGTTGATACCTATCACATGCTTCTTCTGTTAGTTGCTTTACTTTAGAACTTGATGCTTTTATCTTTTGCTATGTATATATATGTTTATGGAGATGGATAGGTACATTTAGTGTTACTTTCCACTGGATTAGTGTTACTTTCCACTGGATTAGTTGCTGTAGGTACTTGTTATATGTTGTTGGATTTATGTTGCTTATATCTCTGTTATATATGCGTTTACCTTTTTGGCACCTATGCATATGGAGGAGGATATGTTCAGGTATGACATACTGTAGCCGCACGCACCATATTACATGATTGCATGCTGGGCGATTGACGACTCCATTATTGTTGAGCTCGTTGGCCGGCTACATGAGGGCCTGCACACAGCGTGACCACTGCATGGGTAGTAGCACAGCACTCAGGGTGTGTATGGTAGGTTGCTCGATGGTGCACCGCCGGGGTGCTCATAGGTAGCACGATACAGCGGGGTTGCAGCCGGGATCCCTCCCCGTCATCGAGTACCGGGAGATGAGAGCATTGCGCTCCCTCACTATGTTTGAGGTAGGAGGATAGGTGTACTCCGACAGCATGCCGTCCACTCTGTCACTCATCAGGGGTAGTGACGGCAGAGTGCACGGTGTCACAGCCCTACCCAATCGGTCTCACCATCGCGTGTGAGATGGCTAACTGGCGTTAGGGGTGACCATGTCATATTTGCATCATATGCACAGATTGCATTATTTGTGATTGATGCATTTTGGTGATTGCATATGATTGACATGCATACAGGTTATATGCTTTTGCTCTGACTATTTTTATCTATGTATGTTCACAGTCAGTTGCACAAGCCTCGCAGGTCAGTACAATTTATTTCAGTTATGCATTTCTTATTATTCTTGCAGTAGACTGTATTACATGCTTATTGTGGTTACTGCAGTTTATTCGGTTATGCATACCTATTATACTGTTAGGAGACTGTACTATATGTTATATTGTTAGGATACTGTACCGTAGGATTGTTGCTGGTAGTTATATGTTGTTGTACATATCTATTGGATTACCTACTGAGTTCTTTGAACTCACCCCGTTGTTACTATTTTTCAGGTTGAGGCCGTCAGGAGAGATTCCAGTCGCTAGCCCCTTCGTTATGAGGATTTCTTATTTTAGATTTCTGTTATGGTTTCTATGCATATACTGATGATGTGGGTTTGTATTGTGGACATTGAACATTTAGGTTTGCTACTTTTGTTTTCCGCTGCGGATTTTCTCATTACTTCGTGGATTTGTTTTCTTCATTGTAGTGGAGTAGGATGTTTACATATATCTTCGAGGAGTTTATATCGTCCTTCCTTATTAAACTGCGTGGATTGATTATATGTTGAACTGTGTGGAATGTTGATATAAACTGCGTGGTTTGTTTCTTATTTGTATTATATTGTTCCGGCCGTGTGGGCCGATGTATAGATATATGTATTCTGGATTCATATTGTCACCCGTACAGGGGAGATGCTGCCGAAATTTCTTCGGACAGGGACTACCTGGGGCGTGACAACCACCATATGCGATATACGAGAGGCACAAATTTAATTTGTGGAGGATGTAGATGGAAAGCTTCATCTTTATGAACGATTTTGATGGCGTCATGGCACTGAAATGAACAACCCAAAACTCGGAAGCAAACCAAAAGGTAATAAAGTTAATTTCATATCTATTACCTAACAAAGTTACATGCAGGATAGGAAAGGTCGAGGATAACCGCGAGTTTTGGATCTGCCTGACCAAGCTTCACAAGGAACCGTTGGAGTTAGAAAATCAAGTCAAAATTGAATCTACACCCGAGTCAGATCCAACAGAGAAGCCTATTGAATTAGAGGATGCGTTTAAGGTCAGTATAGTTTACCAAAATATCCTTGTCAGTAGTTGTTTAAATTATCTGCATGATAATCTAGATAATTATGAAATTTTCCCTAGTATGGTGCATGACAATCTAGATTTTGATTAAGTCAATCAAGACTTTGATCAAATTGGCATCAACCGTAACTTGGTCAAACAGAATATTATCGAAATCAATTCAGACACATTAATTAATTTAGAAAACTTAAAATTAAATAAAAATTTAGAAACAATTAATTCAAACATTAAAATAAATTTGAATTCAAAAAATAATGAAATAGATTTAGATAAAATCAATAAATACCTTAATAAAGTATTTAATAATCTAGATAATATTGGTTTAAAAAATTCTATCCAAAACCAAGATAATTCAACTAACAAAAAATTAAATTTTAAAGATAAGACTAATCTAATAAATTTAACTAATAATATAAACTTAAAAGACAAAGAAAATATAAGGATAAACTCACATTTTAATAAAATTAAACCAAAGTTAACAAATTCAAAATTAAATATTAAAGATAGCATCTTAAACAAAGATAATCTAAAAAATTCAAAATCAACAACTAATACAATATTAAAAGATAAACCTTTAAAGAAATATAATTCAAATTTAAAAACTAATAAAAACTTAAACACTAAAAATAATATTAACTTAATAAAATTAAGATTGAAACAAAATTTAAATACTCCTTTAAAAAAAGGACAATTTGATCCATTTAATTAGTTCAAAATTAAAAATTTAAATTTAAGTTACAAATTAAACATTAAATCTCAAATAAAATTAACTTTAATTATACAAAAATCTTAAAAGGAAAATCAGTAATTTAGGGGGAGACTTCAAATTAGTTGGCACCTCCAAAATAACAACTTACCCAGTAGGATAATTAGGATTAGATTAAAAAAGGGAATAAAAGTTTAACTTGACCTACGACACTGGTGAAGTTTTGGATGATAGTAGGTTAGGGAAACTATGCATGTCTAGAAAGATATGACTTCGACCTGGTGTATTTGGCTTAGTGGAACTAACTGAAGCTACCTCTTACGAATTCTAACTAGTTAGACCAAGGTTTTATACTAAGTTCAGTGGAAATGACTATTTGGAAAACTTCAAAGGTATGATTACTCTAATGATGTCCAGATGACTCACCATAACCTAGAAGTTTATCCAAAGAATGTCTGTTTGTTGAGTCCAAAGTTAAACCTGAATCTAATACAAAGTTAAATCAAACCCTGAAATTGAACTTTACTCATTTTACAAAAATTATAGGATTCTTTGATTGAAAACATAGATTGAGTGAAATGAGTAAGGACTTAAATTAAAAAATTAAATCAAACATAAATTTAAATTAAGAGTTAAATTTAAAATAAATTAAAAATTAAATTAAATTTAAATTAAATTTAAATTAAATTAAATTAAACTAAATTTAAATTAAAATCAAATTAAACTAAATTAAAATTAAAATTAAAATTAAATTATTAAATAAAAATTTAATTTAAATTAAAATTCAATTTAATTAAAATCAAAATTCATTTAAAATTTAAATTAAATTCATATTAAAATTTAATTAAAATTAAAATTAAAATAAATTAAATTAAATTTAAAAATAAAATAAAATAAAATAAAATAAAATAAATCAAATTAAATTAACTTACAAATAAAACTTAAAACTTAAACTAACTTAAAATTAAAATTTAAAACTTAAAAATTAATTTAAACTTAAAATTTAAAACAAAACTTAAAACTAAAATTAAACCTTGAACTTGAAATTTAAACTTAAAATGAAACTTAAAATTAAACTTTAAAATTTTAAATTTAAACCTAAAATTAAAATTAAAATTAAACTTTAAACTTAAAAAATTTAAACTTAAAATTTAAAATTAAACTTAAACTTTAAACTTAAAATTTAAAATTAAACTTAAACTTTAAACTTAAAATTTAAAATAAAATTTAAACTTAAAATGAAAAAAATTAAACTTAAAACTTTAAATTAAAATTTTAAACTTAAAATATAAACATAAAATTAAACTTTAAAGTTAAATTAAAATTAAAATTAAAATTAAAATTAAATTAAGTTAAACTTAAATTAAACCTAAAAACTTATAATTAAAATTAATTCTAACCTATGTTACTTAACTTAAATTTCAACCTAATTTAACAATATAAAATTAACAACTTATTTAATTTGAATCTACCTAATTCTTAACCTTAATTAAAAAAAATAACCTAACCTACTTATCTTCTAATTTATTAATTAGTCTATTAATACTCTCAATCAAAATCCTTTTAAAAATTATTTTTTAAAATCCTTTTAAAATTATTTAAAAAAATCCTTTTAAAAAAATTATTTTAAGAAATCCTTTTAAAAAAATTATTTTTAAAAATCATTTGTAAACTCTTTTAAAAATTATTTTAAAAACTCTATTAAAAATCATTTTAAAAACTCTATTAAAAATTATTTTAAAAAATATTTTAAAAATCCTTTTTTCTTTTTAAAAATTATTTTAAAAGACTCTTTCGAAATCATTTTAAAACTTAGACACTTAACTTAAAACTTAAATCTTAATTAAATTAATTAAAATTCAATTAAAACTTTAAACTTAATAATTAATAACTAAATAATTAAAAATTAATTGTTCAATCTAACTTTATTTAAGAACTAAGATTGACTTGATTATTATCTTGATTTAACGTAATCAACTTTACTCTAAATCATTTTAAATCAAACTTGATATTACATTAAAACATTAATTAAAATTTTAACTACTTTATCTTAACTAAAGATCCTTAAAATTATTTAACTTGGTTTAATAACTTTAATAAATTTAACTCTGAATTAATACTTAAATTAAATCTAAAAACAAAAAAGTGAAATAAATAAAAAATTATATTATAACTAAGACTTTCATTAAATCAATTAACTCAATAAATTAATACAAAATTTAAGTTGTTTTAATCAAATAAGTATTAAATTGAGTTACTTATTATTGAGTTTGTAACAAATCAATTCTTAACTTAATCCTAGAATAATTGATTATTGATAATTTAAATAAGCTTATTTTAATCAAACTTATATAAACAAGTATATAGAAATTCTTATGTAAATAATACACTTAATGAACATGAGTGTTACTAATACTAAAATCCCCTAAAAACACTTAGATATAAAAATGTGCTAAGACCTTGAAATTTAATATACCCAACCCCCAGTGTTAGCTTAAGAAGGAGTGTTGACTTCAGGAGGAGTGTTAACTTTATGAGGAGTGTTAACTTCAGGGGAGTAATAAATTCAAAGGGGATCATTTTTTTTAAAACTTATTAAAATATTTAATCATTTGTTTAAAATTTTTCTTCTGTCTTGAAAATGTTACTTCTATTTTTAAAAACCTTATTTTAAAAATGCTCTTAAATCTTCTTTTGAAAAATCTTGATAGTTTATTTTTGATATTTACAGAAAGTTTTTTAGAAAATGTTTTAAATCATTTTTGTAACTTAAACAATTCTGTTAAGATTATTTTGTCAAAGTCACTTTGAAAATATTTTTTTTCAAAAAAAAGGTTTTTACAAATCTTTACTTTAAAAAATCCTCTTAATAATAAAATCCTTGCTTCAAAACTTTCATTGAACATATTACTTAACAATTTTTCTTTGAAAATTTTCTTCTTTGTAAATTTTTTACTTTTCTATACAAGTTGTTTAAAAAAAAAACAAAAAATTTAACTTTACTTAGAAAAATTTAAATCTTTGGAAATAATTTTTGAAAAGTTATTAATTATGAAAACTTACTTGTAAAATCACTTTTGTCACTTAGAAAATTACTTTTGTGAAAACTAAAAAAAGGGTTACTTTAGTTTTCTTTGATGTTTACTTAGAATTTTTTTTCTCAACTATTTTAAATATACGTTGAAAGATATTTTTTGCAAACACTTTGAAAAGTTTTTTTGAAAAATGTTATATGTCTTTCGCACATTGTTGGTGCAAAACCTAATGGAAACTAACCTTAAGTTTATATTATTTTGATGTGTGTCAAAGGGGGTGAATGATATCTTAAGTTAGAAAAGTTAAAGGAAGAGAGTTATCTTAAGTTAGAAAGTTAAAACATTTCGAATCTCTCAAACTTTTCGAATCTCTCAAACTTTAAGAATTAACCCTTAAAGACCCAAGCCTAACTTAAGAAAATTGTCAAACATAAAAAATGGGGAGATTGTTAGTGCAATCGACCTCTAGGGTTTTGATGTTTGACAATATACCTAAATTTGGTCAATTTAACCAAGGGTTGATCCAAACAGGACTTGATGTTTGGGAGAGAGAAGTCTAGTCAAGACTAGATGACTAGAAAGGTAAGTCCTAACCAAAGGTTAGGCAAAGTGGAAGTCCTGATGAGTGAAGCCAGACCCTAATGAGTGAAGCTAGGTGATGGAAGTCATAGTGAGTGAAATCGGGCCCTAGTGAGTGAAGTTAGGTAGTGGAAGTCCTGCGAGTGAAGTCAGACCCTAGTGAGTGAAACTAGGTGGTGGAAGTCCTGGTGAGTGGAGCTGGGCCCTAGTGAGTGAAGCTAGGTGGAGGAAGACCTGGTGAGTGAAGCCAGGCAATGGAAGTCCAAATGAGTAAAGCTAGGCAACCCTAAGGGAAGATAACCCTAGGTTATACTTGAATTCTGTTAACACTGTTTTACCTTATCATTTTATCTATTGTGTTAACTCAGTGTTGCAGGGAAGTCCAGATAGGTCGACGGACCGACCGGATATCTGGTACGAAGTCCAGCTAGGTCAACGGGTCGACCGGATAGTTGACACAAAGTCCAAACAAGTCGACGGGCTAACCGGATGTCTGGCAAAAGGTAAGTTAAGGTAAATCACTAAAGGGGAGTGACTTGGTGAGGACACGTTCCCCGTTTGAGGGAACTATAGGCGTCGATCCAACTTAGATCCATTTTGAAAATCTAAGTTGAGATCGTGACTAGATTCTGGTCTCGATGAGACAGAATCTAATTACTACTCTGTGTATATATATATTTGTGCTAACTTTTATTAGGGTAGTATAATATTTATTGCCTCGGACTAATCTTTTTCTTGCAGGAAAAAAATTTTTGCTGGAAAAAGGGGTCGAGTGCCCAGAAGGGATCCGAGGGCCCGGAGCTAGTCCGGGCACCCGAAATGCAAAAGTTTATCTCGTCGCAACATGGAGCGCGCTAAT